>NC_140091.1:27609373-28209373 GCF_964237585.1 Gallinula chloropus
TAACAATTTTATTAGGAGTATTATCTGTTCTGAATGGCTTAGGGTTAGTTCTTTATAATGGACAGTAATCATTAGAATGTATTTTGCATAATTTTGCATTAGTCCTTAATAGTTTTACTTTATGTTTCTTTTATAGTCAAAAATTTAAACTCATTTGGCTGAACAACGTCCAGTGAGTTTTATGGACTTACAAAGACTTATACAATTGGCCTTGAAATGTTAATTGCTAATAAACCTTGAACAATAGGACATACTTAGCTCTGAATAATATTTTTTAATAATAAAATTATGCTGATGCACATTATGCAAATACTTTTGGTTCAGTGTGTTTATCTAAGAAATACCGAGTTAACTTAAATTTTGAGAATATGTCTTTGCTCTTGCGATAGCAGAGTGCTCTACAGAAGAGAGTGAGCTTAAGAGTTCAAAAGGGTGTTACACTCACCCTCTAAAACCTTTACTTTTAAGCTGTCACAACCTCCTCAGAAATCAAACACAATCAACAGTTATATAAACACTACCAGGTCAGTTATATGCTCAGTAAGTCTGAAGCATTCCTGTCTTAGCAGTATCTGTAGTGAGCAAAGCAGAGCAGATGTACCCAAAGGAGTGTCTCCTCCTGATGTCACCTGGTGCGTGTGTATAACTTGCTTTGCAGAGACCTGTGTTTCAGACAATCAAACTAAACTGACAAGTAAGAACCATGCCTCTCATTTATCCATGTGATCTGAAGTAAGTCCCTTACGCCAAACAAATCCATGGGATGAGCTTCACAGAGAAATGGTAGAGGTATTTCAGCTCTAGGACTTGGTTTTCCACTTTGTTTTTCTTCTCTCTCACCTCTCATTTTCTGTTTATAATGATGCTTTTAAAGTTTTGTGCATTATGGCAGAGGGGTTCATTCATCCTATGTGAGACTATCGTTAGCAGATGATGTTTTATTTTATTCTCAAGCACCTGTAATTCCCACTGCATTATGCTCTGTTGCCTCCTGACTACCACGTTCTACTGCTGATTTGTGGACAAAAGGTACACCTGGATAATATGTCTCTCACAGGAGTTTTAGCCTTCTCTTCTTTGTAACTTGCTATTTGTTGAGATGATGGAACAGCATTTCTTTCTACTGTTTTAAGCTTGCATTGTAAGTTTCCCCAAATGATAAAATTAAAAAAAACCAAAAAGGGGGGTGTGGGTAGAGGTGATTGATTTTACATAATGTTCAGCAGAAAATTAAGCTTCCCCTGTGTGCAGAATTCAGGTACATTTTGTTATTCAGGCAGAAAAATTAAACGAGAATTTTATATGAAAGTAAATTGACATATCAAGCCTGTTAGGTTACTGCTGATTTGATACTAATAAAAAAAATCAACTGACCTTTATGAGAAATGAGAGGTTGGGATTTTTCTGTGAAGGGGGATTGGGAAATCTCTAAGCAACTACTCTAGCTTGACAGAGATTCTCAGAAGGGTAGGTTTGCTGCAAATTAAAAACAAACAAAACCTCCATTTACCTTGCAAAATGTTCTAACTCATTATATTTTGGGATTCAGCCTAATGTTTTTACAAATTAAAATGATGAACTCATCTCAAAGTAAAGGGAAATAAAAAGGTTAATTGTAATGTGTATTCCTGTTTCTTCTTTTATAAGCAATTTATTACAGGACTACTTCAGTGTCAAAAGTGAGTCATGAATGTCTAGATATTAGCCTCTGAAAAACTGCAATCATTGATAAGTCATACTGTTCATTATAAAAATGAAGAGTTTTTAATTTGAAGAATTGCAAAGAGACTTCCTAGTAGTTACGAAATGAATCTTAATGCTCTTATTGTGGGAATCAGCAGCATTGCTTTTGATGCATATCATTAATAACAAAAAGCCTCATTCCAGTTATTAAAATACTCTCACATATTCTGTACTGATCATTTTTGAGATTTTACAGTTTGTTGCATGCATTACTCCCCAGTGACATTGTATGTGTAGATTGTTCTGCGAGTATGTACAAGTGAATAATAATATTAAAAACTAATAACTTCCTCTGTGAGTGCACTGTAGAATTAAAAATGGAAAACAGTTTTAAACCTTTAATATAATGAGAAATTATATTGAGGCTTTAATATTGTTTTGCTTATGCTTCAGTTATTGCTTTCATTAAAGTTTTAATTTCCAGAGATATTGCTTTGATAAAATTAAGTAAACATCTTTGGTTAGTATCTGTCTACACGCTGAAAATTATGTGCCTTTTCCCCCTCATTTATTGCTATCTATTTTCTGTTATAATTACTTTCCATAATACACCCTTATAATGCAGCAAGACTGAATTAAAATAATTCATCTATATAATCAATGAAAAATATGTGAGGACAACGATTATAATCTTCAAAACCCAGCACTATAGTAAAAGAACAGCATTTAGGTGATATTTTCTTTTTGCTGCAGTGCTCTGCTCATTCCATTGATAGAAGTTCAAATATTACAATACCTTTGATGGGGAGAATACTTACCTGTCACAATTTTTACTAGCCTTTTAAAAGAATTCTATAATTTACCAAATACAATTATTTTGTATGGTAGCTGTGGTTTATTAGCCCAAGTGATGCAGATGGGATCACTGAAACCAGAAACAGGATCAAAACCTCAGTTCAATTAAGTCAGTGGGGTGTTACAGCAACAACCAGCAGAAACACAGTCATTGAAAGGGAAAGGCTGTTGCCCTAAAATATATTTTTTAATAGTAAACTCATGGACAGGAATTAACCATGCATTATCAGTTTTCATCCAGGTTATATGATTTCAATTAGCTGTAAACCAACTGGTGTTACCTGCATTTTTGTATGTGCATAGATAGCTAGATGGATTATAAAAAGACACGCAGGCTCATGACATAAATCATCATTCTGAGACTGCCAATTACAGGACAGGAAATGGGCTGTTTTCTGGAGAAGGGACATCCACGTTAATGTATGTACAAATATGAGGTCTTTGAAATGTTTGTTGCCTGAAAAGGATGAGGAAGGCATTGGTAGTGATGTGTGAAAGTCCTTCACTGTGTCCCTGAGATCTATAGTCCTGGAAGGCTGAATCCTGTGATCTTTTCTCATCTCTGCGTTGTTCTGGTTTTAAGGCACTTGTGCAGCTCTTCAACAGTTCTAGATTGAATCTTTCCACTTGGATAAATTGGATTTTTTTCTACCTTTAGCTGCCGTGGTACCCTTTATATCTCCTTCTGAAGCAGCTACTGCTGTGTGTTGGCCTTTTGGTGGGAAAGGATGGATTGTCTTCTACAATTTTACTATTTGGACCTAAATGTTAGGGAGCGTAAGGTTAACCAAAATATGAGGGTTAATAGAAAACACAACCTCTTCTAAACTTTAGTTGTTTCTATAAATGCAGGAAACAATGAAAAAATGTCCTCTTTCCTGAGGAACCCACACATAAATAACAAATGAAACTGCTAGTTTTTTTCTTATTTGTATTCCTATTACTTTTGCATCCGCAATTTTAGAAGTCTCAGTATTCTGACTGAAAATGACAGTCTAGCCACTTGTAGTCATTTCTGCATCTTTAATTTTCCACTGCTGTTGTTGGTCTGTTATTTTGCAGTTTCAGTGGATGCCTGAATGGCATCCAACTCACTACAGAAGCTAGCCAAATTCTCTTTGTCTCTGGCTAGATTGATAAGTCTTTACTTTCTGCATGTGTACAGGTAAATAGAGCTACACCTGCATCATAGTTTGCAAAGGCTCCAGAGAAATCACTGTTTGAACTTTGTTTTATTTCTTCATATGTATAAGAAATTCTCCTGATACCTGTAAGAATTTTGACTAGCCATGATAGTAGCTGTGTGAAAATCTGTGGTTGATTGACATGATCAGCCCAAATGATAATTTGTTTTACTTCATCTGACTTCAAATCAATTTATCTCAGTGAGGCACATGACTGAGAACATATACCATTGCATGTCTTTAGTCCAGTGCCATTAACTTTCTGTGGGATCGTGGGGTAGTAATGCATTTTACTGAGTCTCCACTTTCTGATTAATAGTATGGTACAGTTTCCTTAGCTAGCTTTTTTTTACAAAACTAACATTTAAATTCAGTTTTTTTCTAAACCTTCATCGAAGCAAGTGCTCGATTTTTGTATGGCCTGTTTGCTGATAAAAGGGAGAACTCCAGGAGTGCTTTGCAGGAGTGCAAAATGCGATTGGTTTAGCAAGGGTCAGGTCTTGTTCTGATCTCACTCTTTTGGCTGACTTTCTCGGTGGATTGTGCAACTGCAGCAGTCTGGCACATCTGGGGAAGTAGGGCTGTTCTTGTGTTGCTGCAAACCCCAATGTGTTGGGGCCATTTCTGTATTCTGTGCAAAGAATACTATGGGTAGAGAAATAATATAAATAGTAAATTAATTTACTGAATTAAAGAAATGTTATGGTTTACTTTAATTGGAATTATCTATCGTACAGCTGTATGTACTCAACAATTATTGTTTTTTTTTAGATGAGATCTGTTTTAACTGTCTTATATAGTGTTTAAGTAAATATTGAACAGCGCTTGCCAAAAGCAGAAGTTATTTATATGTGATCAATTTAGCAGTGGGAAGCTGGTGTCCAATGCACGTGGCATGAGTGAGGGAGAAAGAGTTCAGATAATCCCAAATAACGGTTTTAGTCCCCAGTAAAAGACTTCATTGTGTATGGTATGGTGTTACAAAGGGTAAAGCAACAGACATACTATGAATGAAGATACAATGATGGAGCATATAGAGGGGAAAAAAGTAGTTGACTCAGTTTTGATCAATTTTTATGATTGATATAATCAATAATGTTTTACCATAAACCTTCTGTTATCATGATTATATTTCTTCTGAGAAATGACAAAACAGCATTCCTGCAGCACCCATATGAGCTGATCTTCAGGGCATGCTGAAGGTATTTTCAATATTGTGCTATTTCTATGCTTATCTTTATATGAATGCAATTACAGCACTGGCCTAAAACCATATTTTAATGGTACAAGCTGGCTGGTGTGTAGAGCAGAAGGTATGTGTGCCATAAGGACATTTAAAAATCCTTTCATTTCTTCTTAATGAAGATTAAGACAGTATCAGATACATGGCAGTGCAGCTGAAGGAGTGAGACAATGGATTTAGCATTTGTAAGGGAATGAATTGATAAGATTTATTCTGATAAACCCCTTGGCAAAGCGGATATGATTTAATTTTTTACCAATTGTGTTCACAATGAAGAACTAAATTATGGTGCAATTAAGCTTAACGTTTACCCTAGTATCATTTTTTAAAACTTCACTTTAAATTTCATGATCACACCTGTTCCTTTTCACAGGAGGGCAGGCTGGCTTTCTCTAGCATGGGTTTTAGTGAGCTAAAGAAATCAGTAAAATTCTGAGAAGTAAACTAACTGAAACAGTGAAACAGTCCGTATGTCTTGGCAGATGACTATGCCTGTGACACTGAAAATTACCATCCTCTCTGTTACACAGGCTTTGACCCTTGGTGCTACTTCTCAGCTGCATGATAAGAGACCTGCCCTGAGAAAGGTCAATGCAGCATTTGAGGGTCTGACAGTTTGGATGATGTGTAGCAGCTGGAAGTGCTTAGGGGTGACGTGAAGGGTGGAAGCTTGCATTTTGAGCATGTTTAATCTGCCACAAAGCACTGCCTCTCTGCTTTCTACATTAGCAACACCTCCTTGATCCTGTAGTTATCGTTGCTGTGTTTTATTAACTGTAGGAACTAATTTGGTTCAGGAAAATATTCACACCAGTTTATAACATGTTGGAAGAACCAGTGTATGATAAATCACCCTGTATGAATCATTCTTCACTTAGCAGAACAAGAAAAAGAAGCTCAGTATAAGCTGTATGGAAAAGTACTCTCAAATAAGTGATTTTAAGGGGGATGTTAGAAAAAATGTTTGCGTGGTGTGCCTTTGACTGCTATGGATAGAAATTGCTTCATATATTGGCTGGTTTACAGAGAAAACAAGCTCAGATTTCCAAAGGATTCCAGGAGATTAGGAATCCATCTTCCATTTCCAGCTTTTTTATAGTTCTTTTGAAAACTAGGTCAAAGCACTTGTTGCTATTACTGTCACTTAAAGAGAATTTTCTGCAATATTCATCCTAGTGAGTGTTGGAGGAATTTGATTTTAGTCGCTGCAGCAGTGATTCAGATTTATGCCTTCTCAACTCATTGGCTGGTGTCTTTATAGTGCGGATTGTAAACATTGAGGAGGGGCTTATGCAATGATTCTAGCCAAAGGACAGGCTTAATCCAGCTCTGGAGCTTCTTGAGCCGTTGATACGGTGGATTGTTTGCTGGTGAGCAACAAATGGAATATTTAGCCGTCTCTTATTAATGCATAGCCATTTTCCTAGCAATTAGTCCAAGTTACTTGGTTGAGATGATAAACAAAGGTAATTTTCTGTTCTCATCTAGATTTGCTGTCCTTCCTGACAACAAGTCACCAGAGCTGCTGTAGTAAACAATATTGATTTCCTTTATTATGCCTGAGATCGTAGGGTGTGTGGGTATTACGTGAACCGGAACCAGATGGTAGTGTCAAATGTTGCAGGGAAAGCTCTAGCTGTTGTCCCAAATGGAGCAAAAAAGTACAAGATGTTTAATGAAATCCTTGCATCATTTCCTGTTCAATTTGAAAGAACTCTGAAGCGTTCAAGGGAAGCCTTTCAACACTACCTAGTACTTATGCCTGCATGCATTCCTCAGAATTAGCCATTTGCTAAATGGGCCTCAGGTATCTCTGGTAATCTTGACATTTGAACACTGATGGCTGGAGAACAGATTATTTGGCATCTATGATGATCTAACAATGTTAATTCTTGCTGTTCCATTGTTAAATCTGTTTGAAATCTGAGTAGAGGCCCTACTTATAGCCAGGTTTTATTTTGAAAATTTTACGCTGTAAAGTAGGGTGGAGTCTTATTCCTCTGCATTTTATGACTGTTTATGATGTTTTATGGGTGGCAAATGCAATTTTGTATTTAGTACAGTGAGTAATCATTATGGTTTTAATTTTGCATCGACCAGTTGAGCTTTACATGACTTTTTTACTGTTACAACTGGCTAAGATATAGAACAGCTTGATTCCATTAGCAGCATTCTCACCCATAGAAGTAATGAATAATACTTTGCCTGTGTATAAAATACAGTTGACTTTGGTAGCTATACAAATAAGTATTGATAGAATGTTTAATTTCTTGATGTTTAAAAATTTGGCATAAAGAAAGGAGCACTTCAGGGTAATAGTAGCAAGTTTCACCTGGTTGCTCAGCTACTTTATCAGTTGCATTTGTTAATCTAATGGAAAAAATAGTTCTACGGGTCCTATAATCTAATCTGATTAGAATCTCACTGATTCTGCAGTAAAAATGCTGTCAGCTGATGGGATAAACTAGACCGAGTTAGGTAGAAGGCCAACAAAATGGTCAGGGGCAGAAGCTCTGGCTCTACGGTGAGATGAGGGAACAGGGCTTGTTTGGCCTGGAGAAGAAGAGTGTCTTCTCCCAGTGGCAATCCCTGGTATATATAGGGATACCAGCAGTGCAACCTAACAGGATGTAGTCTGCTCTCTCACAAACAAATTTGCAGATATATCAGTGTGGTTACAAGAGTTTAATTTCGTACTCTCTAGCAGTCTTTCCTTTTGAAGCAGCATCTGAGAAGCCAACTGGTTTTGGCAGAGCCACTCATTGCCTTCTATTTGAACCTGATTTTTAAAAATGCTTGAATGTCTCTTCTGTTAAAGAGGAGAATGGAAGTGATCAGCACCGAGTTTCAAACACAATCTTTTGTGTAGTCTGTTTCAGCACCACTTATTCCCTGATGTCTTGTTTGTTTACCAAACAGCTCGGATGAAAATGACATTCCAAAAGCAATGGTTTATTATGAATACAAGGGTAAAATCATACTTCTTTCTTGGAACTACGGACAGTTCAATATGCAAGTTGACACATGCTCTTTGAGACCATTTTTTATGGTGGATGATCCCCATGTATCACAGGTTTTAGCTTTATGGACTAGCTGCACACAGAAACCTTGTCAGGCAGATGAACACAAGGCCAACAGATGGACTGGGAGAGGATATTCTGAATTATGTTGTGTCTTCTGACTATTCCAGTAATCAGTCATTCATTCACAGACTACTTTTTCTATTTTAAAGGTACCTCAAGAAGTAATTAATTGCATTATGTTTAGAATAATTTCAAAATACTGTAAGATCTTGATATAATTGCTTCAGTAGTCTTTTAAAGTACAGTAGTATCTGTTTCTGTTGTCTATATACTGGCAGAAATCTGTACTTAGTAAACATGAATAATTAGCTGCACACTTCACGATTTTGATAGATGAAATCTTGGCTTCATTACCTTCTGTTTTGTATAGGGCAAATGGACTTTTGCATAGAGTAAGGGAATAAGTTTAAAGGCACAGAAAATTAAAATTTTATAAGACTTTCTGCCCACCAGGGTTGATGAATCAGACTGACTTCAAAGAGAAATAAGGTTTTCATGTCATCTGCTGTTTTCGGTTTTTCTTATTTTTAAAGGGGTGGGAGCTTTCATGTATCTCTATCTCTCATGTGCTGCATCTGATCCAAAGCTGATCAAAGTCTTCTGGTTAATTTCAGTAGGTCTTCAGTAGACCTTAAAATCAGTTTTACTAATTGCTAGAAGGGAAAGACAGGATTTTCAGCCACCTGAAAAGTGCAAAACTTCCATCAAGGTCTTAGGGAAATCAACACTGAAATACGTAGTTGTGCATCCATTCCATTAATAGTCTGCAGAGTGACTTACTTTCCAAGGGATATATCTACATTATGACTAAATGAATCATGTGCTTTTTTAACCTGTGTCGTCCAAGGCCACATTACATCTCAGTAGCCAGCTGTACAACTGAATAGTTTCTTCAGCTAATCACAAACTTTCTGGAGAAAAGGAATTTTTTTGAACTTTTAACAATGTATAAACTCTTTTCCCTGCACTAAATATGTCATTTTGTTTCTTCGCTGACTGAGTCCACACAGGACATGATTTTTAGGTTAGTTTATGACAAATGACTGTATGAACCATAGAAAGTAGGGAGGGCAAGATATAAAGCTCGTTTATAAAAGCTTGTCATCATAGTAGAAATGAAGTCTTGCAGTTGAAAAGGCAACTATGACTCCCTCCAGCACAAGTGACCCCTCCAGCCTGTCCATACTTGTTGTAAGATTAGTCTTTATTTTGCCCAGGGGACAGACACGATGTGTGTGTTCTCACAGCTGCTCCTTCTAAGCAGCACAAAGGCATTACAAGAGGAGGAAAGAGGAAAGGCTTTTCATTGCAGTAAACTGATTACCTACTTGAGATAAAAGAGATGGGCTATTAAAAAATAATTTGATGAACACTGATGTTAAAGGATAAAGTTTATATCCATATACTTTTGTAAATAACATGTATTTAACCACTTTGAAATATGTGTGGCTAATACTTTCTGCTGCAAACTGAATTTACCACATAACTCATTAATGTCCTTTAACTGTGACTAATAGGAAATCATGTTTATTCAGGACCTCTGTGGCCTCTGTCCAAAGTGATAATAAGCATGCCATCTGGGATAGTAATTTGTGTGATGTATACATATATGACCAGAGAACTGGAAAGATAAGAAGCATTGCTTTTGCACAGATTGAAGAATGTGTATTTGATGGCAGGGTGACTTTCTGCTGCTGTCAAGTTGAAATGCAGTCAAGCCTGATGTCTGAACTGCTCTCTGCACCGTTACCAATTCCCTGAGGTACCACAACCTGTTCTAGGTTGAAATGTGGATTTGTTCACAAATGCCTCTTCTAGATTATGTTAATTAGTCCTGGACCTATGTCTGAATAGGAAAGATCATATACAACAGAGATTGTGATTTTAAATAGGTAGATGGAAGTGCTCTTGAATGACACCTACAGAATACTTTTCATGGACTGAATTACTTATGTCTGTTTCTCTGGATGCTATATTTGTCCTCTCATAAAAGATGAGTGTATTTCCTTCCACTTAAAAATATCAACCTGTCACAACATTTTAAAAATTTTGTGTAAATATGCTGTACATCAGAATGTTTCAGAGCACAGGGGAAAAATCCAAGTGGAATAGAGAAGAAAGCTGCAGTCAGCAGGGACACGGAAGTGCAAAATATTACAACGTATTTAGAGAAATAGATTTTTTTATTTGGACTGTTTTGTTTCTTTTTGTTGGTGGTGGTGTTAAAGGACCACTGCAGTTAGTCACGCAGTCAGTGTGAAAGCCTGTGGAGTAACAGGGCCCAGAAACCTGGGTCGTCTTCTGCTGTTAGATCACTAAAATTCATGATATGTGTGAAAATCTGTATCAGAAATTGTCAGAGCAATGCTGATATAACTATACTGTTCATGAACTCAGGCTACTTTCATTACTGTTCCTATCAGAATGAGACTGTAGATGTAGAAACTTTAACATTTTTAACAGTTCGAAATACGTGTTTTGGATACTTTTGCTTGTTTTACAAACCAGGAACATTTTAGTACATTACCTACCCGGCAATCTGACTCTTTCCAGTAGTTGCAGACCATGTAGTGTTACCCAGGGTTTACTCTTTCCATACAACTACGTATATTACTGTGTCACTTCCTACAAACAGGTCTTCATGCTACACTAGTTTAGTCATGACTACAACGTGTCTGAAACCTGTATCAAAACTAAACAGAGGCACTGACTGAAGTAGCCCTCCACAGTCCTGTGGTCTATGAAGGATCACCAAAAAATAATTTTTCTCCTCTTTGAGTTCTTTGTTCTTTCAGAACATAGCATATCCAGAGAGTTACACGTGAGCAGGTAGGTGGCATGTACTAAGCTTTCCAAAGGCTGCTCTGCACTCCAGTGTTCATGATCACCTTCTGTGAATTGTACTCAAAAAGGAGCATTCATCTCTTGCTTGTTTCCTGTCTTCCTGGGACTAAGGTGGAATACAGATCATGTGCATGAGTTTAAAGTCGTGACTGTCCTGTATCTGCTGCCATGCAGAGGGAAGGTATCCTTATTCTAAAGCACTGTGCTTAACCTCAATGTGGAGCAGATATTTGCCTCACAGTGTGCTGCTTCTCCAGCCTCTTATCTTTCCATCCAGCCTCATATTTGATCAACCCAATGGTTTCCATGCTTGTAACTGCTACATCTTGTAGATTCATACACCTGGAAGTATTTCCACAGTACAACTCCCTGTTTTTCTCATCTTTTAGAATACTGCTACTATTGACTTACATTCTATCCAGATTAAGCCGAACTGGTTGGAAACTAGGTGTTTTCCACTTCTGGAGTATTTAATTTTTCTGGTTAGTATCAGTGCAGTAGGCTGTTAGTGAAGGTTACTACAGCCCCCACCCTCCTTTTTTTCCCTTCCCCTGCGTATTTAGCAGATTTATTTCCTGAAGAAAACTATACTGAAATTACTATTAGGCAAATCTCATTGTTTAACCCAGTAGATACTCCTTGGAGAAATGCAACTCATTTGAAAGTGGTGATGTTTTGTTGTCCCTCTCTTCAGGTGCTTGTAAATGAATACATCATCTGTGGAATCCCTGAACAGGTCTAAGAACATCCACATCTTCTTTCCAGACAGAGTCCTGTGTTCTGTCACTACGTAACACTGCATGTCTTTGTCTTTCCTGTGTGCTTACTACCGACTGACTGTTCCCAAGACTAACGGGAGCCAATGGGAGCCCCGTTTCCATCAATTATGCTACCATACATCAACACACACAGAGCACACCTCTATGCCTCCCTCCACCCCCCTCATTGTTTTTCTGCTTCATTTATGTATGGTCAGTGTTACTCTTGGGACTATTCCTTGTGCTGGGGCTAGTGGCCTTGG
Organism: Gallinula chloropus; assembly: GCF_964237585.1. NCBI lineage: Eukaryota > Metazoa > Chordata > Aves > Gruiformes > Rallidae > Gallinula > Gallinula chloropus. Next base: position 27,621,287 of record NC_140091.1, read on the forward strand.
TATAATCCTAGTTTGTACAACCAACCAAACCCTCTTACCTCTCCAGCTCATAGAACTGAAGGACATGGGACTGGCTCTTGAGCACTGTCTATTGGTGGCCTTGTTTCACCCATAAAGAAGGTACTGCAAATGTTCAATGGATGCCTGTGAGGTTCAGGTCTGGATGTAAAACTTGTCTTTTCCACAAGAAGTTATTGTTTAACTGTACCATTTCAGTAGTTGATTTTCTAGCAGCAGCAATTGCGTAGATATTTTTATCATATAAAATGACAAAATTTGGATTAGGCTGGAAACATTTACAGCCAACATTTTTGATGCTAATAAAAAATGCAGCTGCTCAGTAACTGAAAATCCTGGATTATGGTATTTAGTGCCTAGCTTTTATTACCTGATGCTGGAAACAGAACGTTAGGGGATCACAATCCATGAAACTTTATCAAGTCACAGGAGGAATCGGGGTCATTCCTCAAGTCTCCAGAGTAATTTGTCTGGTTTATGAACTGCTTTTCACATGATTGAGTTGCCCACTTGCTGCTGGAAGTCTGAATCTTACAGAGTAGCCGAGGGCTCTAGCTGGAGGCAGTCCGTGTGGGTGCCACGGAGAACATACCAGAGGATGCTGTGTCCTCCCACTCCAAAGCTGAACCTAGTAGCCTTTCCAAAAATTACTGTAGTTATGGTGATAATGTTTATGCTTTTTAGTGAGACTGAAATTCTGTGTCTGGTCTTGAAAAAGTGATAATAGGATCTGTTCACTAAAGATGAATGAAAAAAACCCCAACATTGGAAACACTGCTCTAGTGAAAAAATAGCTTTCTTTCAGTTAAAATAGGAATGTTTTGCCTCTGATGTTTTATTGGATGTTGAACAAACAGCATTTGATTATATTGTCTAACCAGACAGCAACAAAACATTTACAGATGCTTGCTAACCTCAAGAAGGAAAAAAAAAATCTGTCTTCAAAATCTTCCTTTGGGCTAATGCTGTTTCTCTTACACTCTGAATTCCTTATTTTCTTTGTTGTAATGGTGAGAATGAGAAGGGCACAGAGGCACATGTGTCTGCACATACTGCACGGTGTGTGTCTGCACATACTGTACCTGCTACATGATCCCCTCAGTGTTGCGAGATCAACAGGAAGATGAAAGGAAAGCAGATCCTCAGTGACATTTTAGGAGTGCTGTATGGTTTTTCAGATATGTACCCCAAGCTTAGTTCTCCTAAGCCCTTTGTGGTACCTTGGTATCAGACGATATGCATCTCCTGTTTCAAAAATTACTCAAGAGGTGGAACACTGGCAAGGAATAGTTATTTCTTCTTAACAAAAAGGAAGTGACTGACTAGGAATTAGAGTTCTGTTAGAGTCGTGCCACTGGCCTGGTCTGTGTACCACAGCCAACGTGGGGATCTGTAGATGCATTTGCTGTTTCCCAGCACTCCCATACTTGGCCTTAGCCTGATATTACCCCTCTGCTAATTAGCTAAAGGGATATTTTCAAGGGGCCAAGTAATGTTATCTTCCACACTTGCCATCCTGAATGGTACCTTTACATGCATGTAAGTCTGTCATGTTTCTTAATGTTTCTGAGATAATTTCATTACATACCAGTGCAGGAATGAGTATCTTCCCTTAGGAAAGATAACAGCAATAATGATAACATTCTTTTGTGACAATCTGTGATAAACAATTGGTTTTCCAATGCTCTGGTTTTGTTCGCAAACAATGTACTTTTCAATGACATAAAGAAGACTTGGGGGTAATTTAAAACTTTTGGACCTGTGACAGTACTGACACCCACTCAGCACATAGCTGAGATTCCCTGAGCTCTGTTTCTTTCACATGCAGTAAATGCCGATGTCTTTGAAATCCACAATCAAAGTCAGTCTTGCCTAGCTCTTTCTGTCTTGTTAGACTGAAATGATATAAGAATACTTAGGGTGACAAATCATTTAGAAACCATATTTTCTGTGTTTCACATTGAATAGACATCTTTAGTTATCTGTATCAAAACAGCTGACAGACATCAATTTTAGAACAGACTCAAACTAAGGTCTGTTATATTCATGTTTCTCTCGTGATACGCGAGCTGAATTATGATGTATAAACCACATGACGTTCTTACTTGATCATCACAAAGTTTTATCTTTGTCATAATTAGTTTTGAAATCTGTGCTTCTAGTTCTAAAAGGATATTTTAAGTGCCAAAACTACTTCATCTGAAACTATCAGGATCACTTCTTCACATCTGTGACCTTGTCCTCTTGAGATTTTTCTTAATCAGTTTCCTCTTCCATCAGGCAGTCAAATGCGTAAGTGTCTGGTTTTGTATATTTCATCAATACATCATTCTCCCAAGTGATTGCCGGCTTTCAGAAGAGATGGAAAAACACTAAAAGCTGACTTCTTGGCGAGAGACAGGCGGTGTTCGTTCTTTGCCGCGTCCTTTCCTCAGACACTCGAGTGGTTTTGTGGAGAAGACTTTCTGCCTGCTGTTTGTATGAACTGGAGCTGGGAAATTTTGCCATGTGGAATATTAATTGAGCTTAGCGCATGTTGTTAGCAGTGCTGTAGTTACAGAGGAATTTCATTGTAACTACTGAGCTTGCTGTCAGGTGTTTTCTGGAAAATTTATCTTGTAGATGGAATTTCTCTCTGTTCATATTCAGGGTAGAAGTAGAATCCTTTTCTTGATGTTTCTTTGTATTTACTGTGCTGTTCTTGAGAAGAAAAGCTGTGTGTACAACAGACCCGACCTTGTCTTTGTACTCTGATAATTAGGGAACCTTATTTAAAACTGGCCATGATCTTTGTTCTCTGGAGATTAGAATCTTTCAGCTGCATGAAGTTCATTTAGGAGTAATTAAATTCATAAGGATTTTTCTGAACATATGGTGGAATTGTATCATTTTTATGTGAGTTGTGCTCTTGAATGTGAACCTTTCCTGGCTCCAGATGTACAGCAGGGAGAGGAATGCTATCACTATTGCTTGTGGTATAGCACCTGACTGCACAGTGAGACGTGCAGACAGGTAGGTAAGGGGGCCCTGTGTGAGAGGTCCCTGCATGTTTTAACAAGCAATGAGGGCAAGAAGAAACAAAACTATAAAGAGACTTCTTTGAGAATGACACTGCAGATTGCTAACAAAAATGGGGATTCCTCTTATCCCTCTTGACTGTAACTCACCCTTTTCCTACAAAATGCTGTTGACTGTCAAGTTCAGAGCAGAAGCCCTCCCTGGGGGTTTGGGCCACTTTTGATATGGAACAGCTCTGCAGGCTCAGCTGGGACCTGACCCTTCTTTGCCAGGGGCTGCTTTTAAGCTCTGGTTCTTGGTCTTGGTCTCTGCCTGAGCTGAGCTGTGCCTGTGCCCTGAACCCGATGCTGATTCTGACCCAGATCTGCCCCATCACTACCAAGGTGCCTGACAGTCTGGACGGTTGGCAAAACCTGGTGACTGTGACTGGACCTGCCCTGTATGCTCTGCTAGGGTCCTGTGGGACTGCACCTTTATCTCTGAGAGCACAGCCCTGCCCGCCTGGCTGTGACTTTGGGTACCTGCTTCACATTCCTTTATGAAACAGCTTGCCCTTGCTGCTCCTTGAAAATAGCTTCCTTTTTGTAGATGGTTCTATATAAGGTGCAAAACCAGCTGGAGGCAACTTCAGAGCTATATACTGGAAAATATATGTGTGATGCAGAGAAATTTTGAATTTCAGTAGTCTTTGTTTGTCACCTTCTTGCATTATTTTACTTTTCCTGCTTCTCCTTTAAGGTAGATGCTGCCTCTTTGTCTGTCTCTCCATGTGCAGCCTGGACAGCATTTGATCAGAATGATACACCAGAATGAGATTTTAAAGGGAAATTAAGGGTTTATCCTTTAATAGATAACTTTTTGGTATTGCTAGCTTAACAGCATTGTGTGATGATCAAGAACTTGTTAAACCACGTCAGATTTTAGTTGGATTGGTTTTGTATGCCTGTGGTTTATGCTCCCTGCATTACAGAGTGGAAGCAGTCACAGAGTTGGGAGTGAAAAGGGAGTGTGTAATTTTGTAGTACCAAATGAGCATAGTGTCCTTATATTTAGCTGCTGAACTAAATCCTTTTAAAATCTTGTTTGAATTTAGGATTTTGTGCTAGTGAGGAAAGCAGTATCTAATTTGGAAAAAGACAAGGTGGTTAAAGAGAGCTTCCTCTGCAAAGAAACTGGGGCACTCGAATCTGCATGCACTAGTTTTTTCTACATGAGAAATGTTTAAAGGATTTTCCACTTTCTGAACTGTCAGATAGATCCACACTGAAACATTTTGGCAGTCATTTCCTGTATGGCTCGTCATATCTCTCCTTGATGATTCCTCAATCTACAGAGGAAGAAGGGGTGAGTGAGAAGGAACCAAAAATGTTAATTTAAAAAAAAAATAAAATCTTGGTGGATGTCATTTAGAAATATCACATGCCCCTTGCAAAGAGTATGCTATCCTTTAAGTAAGGATCCTGCAAGGCACTGTGGATGGCAGTGGAGATTCTGCCTCTGCTACATAAGTGCACTTGCAAGGCAGAAGAATTAAAAATAAAAATTGAAAAAAAACACTTCTCAGCCTGAGTGTGATTACCAGGAATGCCAGTTGATGCTCCTGAGCAGATTGCCCTGGAGGATAAGTACTCAGTGGAAAGCTGCCAGGAAAGGACATCACTGAAGTGGTTAAGTTGGCAAAGCAGTTCTGAAGCTACCTTACTCCCCTGTGAAACCTGCTCAGGGAAACCAGAGTGCATTTGATTTCAAGACTTACACTTGATGCTCTAAAATAGTGGTTGTTAATGATGCTCTTTCTGAAAGGCCACCTAGGATTGACAGGTTTATCGAGGAAACTAAGGTTTCCTATAGGATCCAATCTTTATTACCATTTAAGTAATAATTTCATTTTTAACAGAGTAATGCAGTTATCAAGTGATTCTTGGAGAATGGGTCAGAACCACTAAAACTTCCTTTTTCTGTTTTGTGTGCTGCTGCCAGGCTTTTGAAGTGCCCTGAATCCCACTGCAAAGCGCTAAATTGTTATTTAGGGTACATATGAATTAATTCTCAAGTATGGTAGATCCAACCCATTGTGATACAACTAGTTGAAAAAATAATTTACAAATAACTGCCTTAAAATACAAAAGGCTAAGCACAGAATTCTCTGGCCAGAAATGCAGGAATAGATTTGAGTTGACATAAAGAAAGCTCAGGTTGCATTTGTGATGGATTTGAGTACCTGAATACAGGTTTCTAAAATTCATAACTTCTTTTTTATAAAAATATTCTAAAGCAACGAGGCCTTGAATCTTGCTTTTATCTTGTAAAGGAAGCAAACACTTACGGAAGGAAATTTCTTTGACAAGCTTGTGAAAGACCTTATAGAATAGTGAGACACAATTCTCTGACCCTTTTGCTGACATTTTATCAGAAATATTTATTTCACAGTTGTTAGGACTATGAGGTCACGTTTAACTCTGTTTCTTTTTTAATGTTCCTGTGACCTACACAGATTTCTCCACCTAATCTATTTTCTAATGTTTTTGCCAAATGTTATGCAGTCTTTAAAAACACGTGAGAGATCTTCAAAAATGTAGACCCTTATAATTCAAGTTAAACAAGCTTCTCTGTTAAACCACGAGGATTGGAACATTGAACCCCTATGAAATAATGTAGTATTACAAATACAAGGGTGGTGGTGTTGGGTTTGGGTTGGTTTTTTTTGTTTTTTTTCAGTGATCGTATGTTCTGCAATTCGAGGTACCCTCTGCTTTTTTCTTTTTCACTGAATTGTCTCTTAATATGATATTTCAGTACATTAATGACTGAAAAACTGAGGAATACATCCCAAAATATGAAACCGTTGGCCTGCTGCCTTAGCCTCTAAATAAATTGTCCACAAGATACCAATAGTATCAGAAAATCATATCTCAGCAGGTATGAACTGTTACTTTTCACTGCAGTTATGATTTTCACCAGCTGAAGACTTTTTCTGAGGTGTTCAGATAATCTATATTCCTTCTAAAGAGATAAAAAGGAATCTAATAGACACAAAACTAATTCATTATCTCAGGTTGCTTATATTTCTGCAGAGAATTTTCTGCTGGTAGGAAGCCGATGCAGCAAATAAGTTCAAAGTGCATCGAAGTTTTTCATAGGTGTGTATGCTGGAAAAAAAATGAATAATGCAGCAGCACAAAGCTCCTCTGTCTCCAAAATGTCTTCAAACATCGTACAAAAATCTCTTCATTTCAAAACGAAGGATATCAAGATTTTATAGTAATGCTTTCAATCTGCTCATCTTAAACTGTTTTCCAGAGATAGGTAAAACTTATTTTTTTTCCTTAAAAGATATTAAAAACTGTAGAGACAGAGATGGAAGTAGAGACAGAAACTTCTGAGTTCCAATCTTACGCTTTCTTAAAACATGCATCCTGTGAGATAAAAGCAGAGCATTGTGTTTTCTGCACTGGCTGAGCTTGTGCTGTCAGAAGTCTGTGTAAATCCTTTTAAGGGACTCTCCAGCCTAGTGTGTATTGTGGTATCTTTACAGCATATCTGTTCTTATACTGTACCAATATTCAGACCCAGTGAGCTCTAAGGAGGTTGTGTAACAGGAGAAACCCATATATTTTTAATGGAATCAAATTAGTTCTCTAAAATGGGGTTGACTTACCAATCTAACAGGCAACTTGTTTTGAAGTGACTTCAGTTTTACCGAAATAATGTCTCTGTTTGAGCAGTGCCTACATTTTGTTCCCTCTATTTGACAGTGGCCTTGGCAGACATTTATCGGAGGTGTTGATGTTACTCTAATGAACAAGATTATATTGTACTTAGATTGAAATGCTGGAAAGTTGGAGTCCAATAATAAGTTGCAAAAAACAGTAGGAAAGTCTTATATCACAGTGAGGAAAGAGTAGCTTCAGACCTGCTTTTGTCTAACTGGTGGTTAGACAAAAGCATAAATCTGAGCTGCAGTCTTACAATATGTCACTGGTTTAACGAATACCTCCCTTTGTCACACATCCTGTCTAGATAATAAAGATTTAAGCTGCAACAATGTTCTCTTTGTGTATGAGAAACAAATTTAACAGGACTGCGATTTCCATTCTTTCAAGACATTCTGCCTAGCAGTTCAGTATGGATCTTTAGGGATTATATTATTTCAAGTGTAGTTTCACTCAGCACCTCTGAGACCAACTGCTGTGAAATCAAGTACCTGTACGAAGAAATCTGTCTCCTAATCACATTTTTCTTGCCTCTGTTAACTTTATGGTTCTTGCACTGAGGAAAAATCCTCATCCACTGTGAAGCCATATTGTGCAGCTCACACAGACCTGCCCTGCCTCGAGACTTGTGTTATTTTAGCAGTGCTGGGGTATCTCCAAAGGCCCATTAGAATATAATACCTGTTAGGCTGTGTTCTTTGGAAAAGCTAAAAACACAAAGGGGAGATGTCTGTGAAGTCTGCACAAGATTGTGAGAAGAGTCATTTAGGAAGGGATCAGGAGCTGTGCTACCTTCAGGTGAACGTGTGTGCAGCAGAACATCTACATTAAACTTCTGCTGGGTGCTTTAGTGAATATATTTCAGAGATGTAAACACAAGATAATTTGTGCATTTGCTTGCCAGCAGCAGATTATTTCTGTAGAAGCAATGAAACCAGCTTGCAATAACTTCACAAGTTATCAGGTCTCAACTGCTGTTTGGAGATTATGGCCTAATTGGGAAGTGGTCTTCTTAATACCTCCATGGAGAATTGCTTAAGAAGGAGGGTACCCAGTAAGGTATATAATGGTTATGCAGACACATCTGCTGTTAATCACAACTTGTGTATAGTATAATACTCAGGTTTATTTTCAAGGGTAGAATTTTTGTGGCTCCAGGCTGTCTGGTCAGTCTTTTTTTCTTTCTTTTTTCTTTTTTTTCTTTCTTTTTTCTTTGTTTCTATGTATGATAACATATATGAAAGAAAAAAAAAGGCACCATCAGCAAATAAGTTTGCTGCGCAGTCCTTCTGAAGCATGTTTCATAATCTTGTCCTGAAAAGAATTTCCTTCCTATCAAGATAAGGTTCAATTAATCAAAAGAAAGTTCAGTTGTGGAAAAAAGAACAGATGTACTCCAAGAAATATCTGCTGTGATCTGAAGGTGAGAATTTTAAATTGGTATTTGGCATTTTTGCTGAGCTTATTTGACTTCTGATTACAGTATTAGCAAAATTGTTTGAAACATTCTGACATTGCCATTTCAGGTGAATAGCAAATGCCAACGGTCACAGAAATTGAACGGGAAATTAATCTTCCAACAGACACTTGGATTTGGTTTAAAAGTACTTGTACGTTTTCTAAAATAATATTTTCTCCTAACATCAAAGAAAAGTATTTTTATTCTTGTTTTGCAAATTGGACCAATTTCATTGACTTTTCTGCTGAGAACCTAGGGACCTTTTGAACTGGGTTTTAAGGGTTTCCAAGATCTCTAATTCTCAGCAGAATGCATCAGAACTAATTAATTCTTCAGTATTTTTCTCTCTCTTCTTTAATAGATATTGTGTACTTGTCCATTTTGAAACAATTTTTAGGGTAAACCTTTTATTAAGGAAAACTTCATTCTGACTTATTTTCCTTCCAAATTTTCAGAATTTCTCACTGATTTTTCAAAAAATATATTTTTGTAACCTGCCATCTTAATTGTGAATTTTTATTTTAAATTTAACTGTCTTCTCAGCATTACCTTTCAAGTGAATATGTGTTTCAGTTAGAGAGATGACAATTACAAGTAGTGCTTTAGGAGAAGTACTTACATCCCAATGTTTCTGACTTATCAGGCAGAATTCAAGTATTTTGTAGTGTCTGTTTTTAGGGTTTACGTCCCCCCACCTTCCCTCCTTTTCTTTTTTGGCACTATCAAGTTGCACTTAAGCCTTTAGAGCACACCAACATTGGTCATGTCCTTTATCTACCAGCACTGGGTATGATAGAATGAGGTCTGTGACACTGTTTCATTCAGGGTTTTTTTAGGCATTTAAAAATAAGGATGAGACCTGTTAAAGTATATTAAAATATCTCCAACTCCCCCTACAATAACTAAAAGACATGTCTAGGTGCTTATGAAACTTTTCCCTACAGTTTTCATCTGTAGGCATATTGGAAAATCCATGCATAGCTCCTGGCTTGTATCACCTCAGTGTTGTAGTTATTTAAGCACTGCACAGACTTTTTTAATATTGAGAATTCTGAATAAAAATTGTGTTTAAAAATGTGTTAACATGCAGTGTACTGTAACGAGTCCTGAAAAATGCAAACAGCTTGTTATACCACTGCAAAGCTTGACTGGTCCTGTTCTTCATGGAGGACTGACATTGAAATTGGTTTGCATATCGCTGTCACTAGGCTAGGAGGGGACTGCAGTGCGTGGGGACTGCTTGGAGTGTCTTTGTTGCACCACGGAGATACCGATTTCTGTGCTTGTGTGAAATTAGGTGTTGCTGGCTGAGCTCTCCAGGCGGTGGAAGCAAGGTCAGGAAGCAGCAGCTCGCACATAGGATGTCTGCAGGGCTGTGAGTCGTTCCTGTTGCTTCCCTGGAGAGGATACAGTGATGACAGAGCAGCATGGTGATGATGGGAGTTCCCCCGCCGAGGGTGTTGGTACGTTTATTGCTGTCGCGAGCGCAGACTGTAAGGCTAGCGTAAATAAAGCACACAACACCTTGCAAAAGGCTCTTGGCTTTCTAATAGGCACACTCATGTGTTTCAGCCTTAGACATCTTCAGGTAGTTTTCACCTAACGGATGAAATAATGAACCAATTCTTTTTATGCTTGTTTGCAGCAGAGACAAACACTGAAGACTAACTCATCCTTAACTTACAGCTGACTGCTGTCCTTAGCTTTTGGCTAAAGAAGCATGGAATTATGCTTGTCACATTGCAATGGCAAATGGAATTGGAACTTTTATTTCTGGTGACTTCACACAACAGCTTTTCATGTGATCCACTTCAGTATCAGATATTTTCTAATCAGATACTAAAATGCCCTGCACCAAATACAGTGTTCTGCCAAGGCTTTCATCATGGTTCTGATTCTCAGGAACACCTAAACATGAAATTGTACACAAAAACTGTAGGAGGTGACAAAATGCATGCTCAGGGTTTCCTTTGTGTTTTTAATAGAAACAGCACTATTTTAATTTTAACACATTTCTACAGTAAATCTTCAGATGCTGCGTTCATGTCCACAAGCAGCAGATTAATAGTGAGTATCGTGGTCATATAAACTTTCACAGTAACTTCGTAAATTTAGGAAGTAGCTGTGAGATGAAATTTCATTGCCAATGTTAAGGCCTTGCTCTTGCTCTACTTTAGGCTAGCCCATGCCTTTTTGTATTTTTAAACAGAAATACAGTAACTTCTCCACTAGGTAACTGTTATTCCTGCTTAGCCTTTTTAAAGACCACTTTTGATTTCTTAAAAGGCATGACTCTTAAGTCTGAACATTGCCCAGACCTTTTGAAAATTTATTTATTTTTGTGCTTCACTGTTGCAGAGTGTTAATTAGAAGTGAATCAACCATGGCAGGCAGGCAGTCGATACCTGATTTAATTCTATCATCTTTAAAGAAGAGAAGCAGGTAAATGGCATGCAGGATTCTGAGCACACTCTGTGAGCGACAAGCACCCAGAATACTCAATATTATATTAAAGGGATCTTCCTAAATTTCTGTTAAGTAGAACCTTTTGTTGGGCAAGGGAATTTTTTTTTTCCCTCAGTGCTAATTACAGGGAGAATTTTAATGAAGTTAATCTTCATTCATAATTACTTTTTTCATAGCAAAGTTGCTCCAATGCCTAGGGTGTAATCAACACAAAAGTCAGTTTAATTTCCTGTCCTGACCTGTGTTTCTTGTAGGGGAGTTATATTGCTTCAGATTCTTAAAGAGAAGATGACCTCAGTTTGAGTGGGGCTGGTGCTTTTATTTTGTTAAAGAGTGGGAACAGCAGTTGTATGCAAGTTCTGGATGAAGGACTGACATGTTAATGTGACTGATGATACTGAATATTTAACATTCTGGGGTGTTTGCTATCATTCAGGCATGTAGCAAAGATGAGTTTGAAGGCCTGAAGTTTAGGACAGCAATGTTTCTTTGTGGCCAGCGTCTTCATAGGATAATTCAGACCTAAGAGCCTCAGGAGCCAGTAGACAACTAATATGAATGCCAGCTCTCACATCCCTGGCTTTTACTATCCCAACCAGAAAAAAGTTGAGTATCTTTAAACATCCAAAGGATGTATATGCTTAATTCTTACAAACCCAGAATATTTTGGTGTACAATAATGAGGCCTTTCAGAGTTGTGAGGGTTTTCTTTTATCTGTAGCCGATACTTCAAGGGGAACTTAATTACTGATAAAGCTGTAGCTAAATACATTGTGTTAACTTGAACATGCGTGGCAAATAATTGGCACCAGTTGAAGCTCATGAGCCTTATGGCTGCCCAGCTGCTCCGCACAGGGTTAGGTTACAAAACAGAACTTTGTCTTCTAGGGTTTGAAGAAGCACATCTGCCCAAGCAAGCTGCTGAGTTAAACAAAAAGGGAATGTGTTTTCACGAAATCATTTAAAGACAGATTAAATCCTGCTGTTGCAACCCAAACTCTCATGTGTTCCCATTGAGATTCTCTTTTACCATCATATTTTTTCCCCATGTGATTCAGGCAATGCTCTGTTGTCTGTCAGTCTGGTAGGTAAAGCAATGGACTTTTTTTGAAGTAGCTCACACTCTCACGTCTCAGTGGTTTTTTTAAAAATAACCCCAACAAACCCCAAACTCCACAAAACCATGCAACAAAAACCCAGGATAATGCTCAGATTTCATAAGGGAACAGTGTGGTACTGCAGATATGGTCAGTGCTTGATGCCTGGACAGCTGCTTTTACAGTCAGAATGCAGTTTGCATTTCCAGAATGGACTATTTGAATGGTTCTACTTTGGGATAAGACATTTGTTCCATTATTTTGAGAGCAGAAAGGAAGACATGCAGGCCTCCTTGCACTCCCTGTTTGAATTCTGTAGGCATGCTGAAGGGGTTAAAAAAAAAAAAGATTTTTATTGAACAAGTATTAATTTCTGTTGATAACTGTCAGCATGTTAGCCATCAGTGGAATAAGTACCTTCTCTGATAGTCTGAAGAAAGGTTGATTTTTTTAGTGTTAAAGGTGAGATTTTTTTTTAGTGTTAAAGGTGAACATAGTTATACAGTTCTTTTTTTGGTAACAATTTTGTAGCCAAATTTGTTTGACAGCTTTTAAAATAGTAATCTGAGTGCAAGTGCAACTCTGTTATATTCTTAAAACAGAGCATTTGTGCATTATCAAAGAAATATTTGATCTTTTTATTACAGACCTTCTTACTGTGCTGCTTCATCATATTAAGCCAGTTTAATTGTGTATTTTATTTGCTAGGGCTTTCATTCCCTCTACTGCTTTTTAGAGAAAGCTGGTATATCTGTGAAAAAAAAAACAGTTTAAAAAAAAAAAAAACCGTTTGAAAAAAAATGCATGCATTTAAATTCACCTCACAAATTTCACTCCAGAAGAATAAGGCAGAAGGATTTTGGGAGACTTAAACCAAGTAACCCAAATGTTTTTCCTGCCACCAAAGGGATTGTCAGAAAGATTTAAATCAGCAAGAATACTTAGGATGCTTAGAATTTGTGTTTTATTATCCAGCTGTTGTTCAGCAAGACATTTGACTCTTTCTATATGGTGTTGTTGAAATAATTGCAAATAGTATCCCAGAAAAAGAAGCACTAAATATATAAACTGGAAATGGATGAAATTAAAAACCTCATTTAAATTGTCAATTTCTAAAAGATTTGATCAGGATTAATTTGGGAATCCCCTCTTCTGTTCTAACATGTTCTGTATTGAATCCTTAAGTTCCTTGTACCATATATTTCTGTATGGTGGTCCTTCAGTGCTGGGTTTTTAATGTTCTTGACAGTAGTAAGAAAGTGCTGCTGTCACACAGGTTAGCAGAGCTCACTTGGACTCAGCAAGTCTTAGTTCTAAACTTCAACCGTGGTGTGTCAGCATCCCTAAGTCCTGAGCTATTGGCATCCCAGAAATGATTCCATAAGATTTATGTGTGCTTTATGCATGAGTATGTTCTGTGAGACGTAGGTATGTGTGTGCTTATGTGTGTTGTTGATTTTATAACAATAAAGAAGGAAAAGAAGTTCCAGAACTCCAGCTTTTTCTGTTTTACTTGATGAAACCTATATGACTCTCTAGATAGTTGGGTTGTTTTTTTTCTGGTTCAGCTTCTTTCGATGGTATTTTGTGTTTATCCGTGTTGTAGGTATTTAATTATGATTTCTGACTTATATTTTGGTTTCTGAAAGAAATGCTGTTGGGGTTTGCTTCTAATGTACACTAAAGTACTTCAGTATGTCACAGATTCCTAATTCTACTCCTATTTTAATGTTCTGCAAGTGACAAAATTGATGCAGAATAAATATTTAAATTAACAAACTTCATATTCATTCTTTTCCACACTCTAAAGTCTAAAAAGTCAACATCCCTATGACAATAATTTGTAAGTAACCTTGAGAGAATTTATCTAAGTTCTTGTTTTATTTGAGAATACCCCTTTTACCCTTACTAATAAGACCCTAACCAGAACCTCACCTCTGAATTGATGTGGAAAATCTTAGTGAGAATAAGCTAAATAAACCAAACCGCCTTGTGATTTTGGGAAGACTCTCTTGAGATCACCAAGATGGAAGACAATTAAAAGACATATGAGGGCCTGTAAAAAGCACTAATCCAAACAGGTCCATTAAAAGCAGCTTCTGTGAGCAGGTCGCAAATCAAGACAGAAGTTGTTAACTTGGTAATGGAAAATGAGTATTAATTTTCTCAGGCTTTTAAGTTCAACTATTTTATTAGCAATTAAAGGAACAGAAGCTGTTTTTCAGCATATATAAGTATGTGTTGATTAGTTTGAGTGTTTTCTCACCAAAGAGGGGGAGTAGACATTTAGTTTTAAGATACACAGCTCCCTTGCAGCTTTTGACATATTAATTAGTGTGTTTAATACTTCCTATTTATGAACTCTTTATCATTTTCTATTAGTCATCATTAGAATGTTATTCTGGTTTTAATTATGTTGTGTAGCTTGGTTTGTCCAAGCTGCATGCTTTCTGCCATACCATAAAAGAAATACAGTATAGTAGCATATTTTTAATTTGTTTCTCTTTTATGTGCTGCTACTCAGCATATTGGTAATTTCCAAAGAGAGAAAGGTAGGTGACAAAAGTTTCCTCTTTGATTTGGGCAGCTCTTATCTGAGTAGAAATTGAAATATAAAGGATCCCTTTAAGGTAAATAGAATGAAAGTGTCAGATCAGGCAATGCTCGAAATACCAGGTGTGATTTCACAGAAGCTTTACCTTTAAGTGTTATTAACCAAATCCACCAAAATTCACTTTCAGACACAATCCAGGCACAGTGATTATCTTCAAAGATTGCGTTTTTCACAGCTTCCAAGTACTGCTTCCTAGTGCCCAGCAAACCTGGGAGTGCATTCGTCTTCTTCCTCTGTTTTGGTGTTGGAACTCCACTCCTCCACCCTTGATATTAGGTACATGCACATAATCATATATACATAAAAAAATTACTTGACAATACTTTTAGAAAATGTTATTTCTTAATGTATTTTTCAATCTGTTCTGAAAATTTAGTAATACTACCAGACTAATTTATGCAGTTTTATAAATACATTGCCCTTGGTGTTTGCGTGTATGGAATTGTTTTGTACCTTAATAATAACAATGTAATCTGAAATATTTAACATGTACCATGTAAATTGGTTTTGCATCCAGGAAAAAAATGTGTTTGGGTTGTTTTGGTGAGTAAAGCAAGGAATGAGTAATGGTATTTACAGTTCTGAAGTTTAGACCTGTCAAAAATGAAACCTGAAGTTTCAAGTGTAGATAGTAAAAATTTCTTGCTTTTGTTACTTGTATACAAGACTTGATCTCTCACATGATTTTACAATTTATAAGAAGCCTTTATGTTATTTGAAGATAGAAAAGTTAAATGTTCTGATTCAGTTGCTTTGTCTAAGTAATTTGAGTTGCAGCCACATAAACATCATAGACACTGTCAGAATCAAGTCAGCTTTCGATGTGCCCTCGATCAGAGCTTGATCCATGTTTCTGGTAAAAAGTGGGGAAATTATTCACTATGGAGAAAAGAATCTAAATTAAAGCATTTTCCAATTTGCTTTATGACCATCACATTAAAGCATTAATCTAAAATTAAAAGAATATTACATGATAATAGTACAAATATTTTAGTATTGGTGTTCTTTCCTAGAGGAGCTAAAACAGTTCTTGTCTGTGGACCTCCTACCAAAAGAGGATTGGTTGAGAATGTTGTAGAGTAGAAACCTTAGAAACAATAAAATGTTGATATGTCCTTTACTGTTATAGAAACACTCTGAAGCTGCAAATTTTGTTTCTTATTCTTTTCAATAGGCATTTAGTACCAGTAATTGTGTTGATGATGATAGCTTTTGAAAGGGGATATTCAAAATTTTAAACTTGTGCTTGAATAAATTACAGTCTGTATTTAAGAGCATTAGTCTTAGTCTCTCTGCACTGTGGATCCTTCATCTTCACTGTGAGGTACTTTATTGGCACACAAATACTTGAGCTATCGCTTCCAATTGCATTAGAATACAGCTTTTGGAAAATAGCAAACAGATATCTAGATGCAAATCAAATGGTTTTCTGGATAGAGCAAGGCACAAAGTATCAGTGAATTGTTTATTGAACGCGATGTTTATTAAAAGTGATGTCAACATGCAGTAAATGCAATCTTGACAACCTTAGCTTGACAGAAGTGTGGACTCAGACAGTACTTAGTGAAACTTTGTGTTTGTTTCTGGTTTAGTCTCATAAATTAAAGTCCATAAGTAAACTAGCACTAGAGATTAGTGAGGAGCTTTATTTATCGTATCAAGACAGAAAAGGTCGACTTTAATCAGCAGGAATTTATTTTAAAGGAAAAAATATGTATGTTATGGTTCTAAATAACAAATCATTGATTTTATAAAAAAGTTAAGCTACAAATTGGTGGGTTTGTCAAGTCTCAGTACTGAATTTCTTTTGCTGTTATTATTAGAAACACTATTTCTTTGGAAGACAGCCTCTTGTTTATGACAGTGGGCATTCTTAGGGAAAAAACTATTTGAGGGATTATTAGAGGAAATATTCTTTTTTTATACTTAGTGTACTTGGCAAATGAAATTTAGAAAAATAGAATTTTTTTTTTCTGACAGTTACTTGATAATTAAAGAAGTTGTTAAAAAATTGAATGGTTCCAGTGGTTAGATCTCACTATACTCTTGCTTTCCCGTATTACAAATGGTTAAATGTAAATATATGAATTATTTCACTACCTGTGCAGTTTAAATTTATATATTTGTGTTCATCATTGGAAAATCCATGTCTGAATTCCTATTTGTAGAATCTGTACTTTTGCCCTTTCTATAGGCTTTGTTAGTTTGCATATCAGTTTTAGTCTCAGTGCAGTTTGGGAATGACAAGTGGCTTCCAGGTTAGCTGAAAGTAGGAATCCCTGATGTATTACTATTTTTTCTTATCTTTATTCAGATAGCAGTGATGAAAAAAAAGATAGCAAACTTGTCTGCTTAAATCAGCAACCATAATTTTATTTGTCATCTGCTGCAATATCTTTGCACAATAATAATTAAGTAATGATGATCATGTTTTCAATGGTAATTAAACAACTATGTTTTCTAGAAATGCCTGTGCAGCTATAATTTATTAAATTGAGTTAGTTTCTAATATTTCAAATGATGAATATTTAATAATTGCACATTATATTAAAGGATGTAACTACTGAAAGAAATTTCACAGCATGAAATTCAATGTGTGAGCAGAACAAATTCAAATGCCCATTGCATGTAACTTTCTTAATTTTTCACAACGTCACTGATAAAGGGCTGTGTACCTTGACATTTAACATTACTGTATTTCTCAACCATAAGGAGACAGCCACTCTCAAGCAAAGCCTATGGGAGTTTGGTCATTAGTTTAGCACAACCAAGATCAGAAAGGTAGGGCAGGAGATGAACTGTGTGTCACCTGTTGACAAAAGCTGACTTTTTTGGATAAAGGCTTTACTTATACTAACAAAGGAGTTTACCTTTCATGCTAAAGGTTAGACTATGCCTAATTTGTTATATATTTATCTCTAACAGCACTGGAAACACTTTAGAGGAGAGAGAAATTTAGCAGCAGATAGAGTTGACAGGAGAATAGATTAGCAAAGACTGTGGATAGTTTGGGCAGGGAGCTCTGAAGTATCAAACCATCTGGGCACCCAGAACATGGACAGACTTGCTTTTCTTCTTAAAAAGGGTGAGAACAAAGTAATGCTTCAGGTTTTTCTACGTATTATGAAAGTAACTAGAGTTTTGATGATGCTTTTCCTTATTTAATGGCTAATTGCTGTCAATCTAATGAAAATTAGGGAGCCTATCTGTTCCACTTGAGAAAAACAGAAGTTTACACTCTACTTGTTTCCGAAACACTGGCTATGCGTGTTAGAACGGCAGGGGAATAAACCAAAAGAAACTTACCATGCACACAGAACATTTGGTATTTCTTAAAGTTGTTTGAGATTTATATCCACTGGGATATAAGTCCCTGTTACTGGGACTGTCACGTAACAGGCAGTATTTAAAACAAAGCAAAAAAACCCGATAAAACCCAAAACAAAACCCCAGATCCAACAACAACCATCAAATGTCAAACTTCAGATGATGAATATTAAATGCTGGCTGCCATGGGTAAAAAAACCCAGCAGAACACAATTATTTGATGCATTTTGATTCTTTTTATGGCTTCCTAAATGCTGCAGTTAATACTGTATGCTTGAAGGGAACATACAGAGAGCAAAGTTTTTTAAAATTCCCTGGTGTCATTTGCAAGAAAAATTACTTTAAAATGCTTTTTCACTTTTTAGAATGTCAGAATTTGGATCAAAACTTTCATTTTAAAAGTTCTGGTAAGTCTGATACTGCCTGCTGTTGACACCTACAAGAAACTTAGCCTACCTAAACTGTGTTTCAAGGATGGAAGATAATTCTTTCCGTGTTATTCACTCTTTGACTGCGATTACAGCTTCTTCAGCACAAAATAAAAATATGAAAATGTGAAGCATTCCCCAGCCCTAGTTAACTCCCTGTTTCAGTTATCCATTCCTTCAAGGACCATTACTCCAAAATTAATTTTGTGTTGAAAGCATAGACTGTGAATTTAGGCACAGCCTTAGGCAAAAGTCTTTCCTGTGGCCATGGTGACTGTCTCTGATCTATGACAGCTGTAACATAATATTTCTCCATCTACTAACCATTACTGTAATCGCTGCCTGAGGACTCAAGTCGTTTTCAGCTAAAACTTGCTAACCTTTTAATAGGGTAACAAATGGGGAATACCCTCACATTCACTTTGAGATATAAAGCTTTGATCTGTTTGTAAAAGAGTGCTCCGAGATCCCTTGTGAAGACCAAATAGACTTACAGACCAAGCGAAACCACCTTCCTGTATCTATACATCTGTTTGTTCAGCAGGGACACATGTATTCTGAACAAGCTAGGGTTGTTTACCCAACAGCTCAGCATTCACATTTTTCCTTTATAACATAAGCTGGTGGAAGTTCAAAAGCTCGAACAGATCACCACCTCTTAAGAGTAAACAATAAAAACTGTTCAGGGCTCACAAAAGATGAGGGAAGGTTATTTTCCTCCACAAATCTCTCACCTGATTTGGAATAATGCTTTCTAGTGTATAACAAGTACCAACTGTACATGTAGTTGATGTAACAACGTCTCCCACAGGCACTAATTGAAAATCGCAGTGTGTGGCACAGAACTACAGCTTTACCAGCACACTGCATTTAAGCAGCCACTTGGCTCACTGTTCTGTGGGACTGCTTGGTGGGAGATACCTGAAAAAAGTCATTTGTACAGAAAGTTGTCTAAAATACAGACAGCTATTGGAAATATTTTGGTTACAAGAGTAAAATCATGGGAGGGATGGATGGATGGATGGATGGATGGATGGATGGATGGATGGATGGATGGAGGACAACTACTATGTAAGATGCATTGTTAGAAGTGTAACTTAGAATAAAGCAAGCTGCACGTTTGTTAGCAGGATGCATTTTTGCCTGGGTTTCTCTATAAGTTCTTGAAATTAAAATGTGCTGAGTCATGTAGGGCAATTTATGGAAAATTTTTTAAATCATTGATTGCTTTTCCAGGTCATGATTTGCTTCATCTTTTTACTATCCTAGGAATGTACAAAAGTAGAGAGTAAAGCAAATTGAAGAGAAGTCACATAACAAAGGACAAGACTGTAAACAAATTGAGTATATCCATCTGTGCATTACAAAGAGATTCCTTTCTTTTTTAGTGATTGGGAAAATTAGGGTTCTTAAACAGTTAAATGTTTATTATCTGTAAAAAAAATATGAAACCTTGTTGGTCTTTGCATATGTACAAAGCATACAAGAAAGAACTTACCTATTGAAAGAAAATCGTAATTCCAAGCACAAGCTGTTCTCTGAACTGTGCTAACCCAAAATGATTTCCAGCTGTTTCCTTTCACTAGATACTTGCTGTTCCTCTTTATCTTGTTCTTGGGAGTGGTAATTTAAAGAAGGTAGTAGAGATGAAGTCCTCCTCATTTCTTGTCCATGTTCTCTCATAGGAGGTAATTTAAGTACTTTTGGGGATGCAAGAAAACAGTTCATGCCATCTATATTTAAACATCTAACTGGTATCTAAATTGGGATTGTAGTCTCACAGGCTACTTCAGATAGGCAATGCAGGGGTAGAGGAGTACACTGAATTACCCTCCAGAGGATGTGAGGCAAAACTAACTGGCCTTGGAGGAGTTGCTTTTTCACTGTGGTGATATAGAGAGCCATAGGAGGCTAAGTTACTGGTTCAGAGTCTAAGTACTGCTCTTAGTGGTGATGATCCCAGTAAGCTCAAATTGAAGGTAAAAATCATTTATGGTAACAGCAGAGAAAACATGTACATTTCAGTTTCTCATCTAGCTATAAAGTCCAGAAATGTATATATAGTACTAGAGATAACCTGTGCTAAAATTCTGAGTGTGTAGCCACTGGTGTTCCTGTTTCTACCTCCTCTTTTTAGAACTTTTGGACCAATTTTTCATGTAAGACAACTAGTATCATCTAAGACTGTCTTGTAATATGAGTTTTGATAGGTAATTATCAGGAATTTTAGTTCTGGTAATTTTCCTAAGGAATATGTGGTGGTAGTGCAAGCCTAAGATAAGGAAACTGAACTGTTTGGGCATTTTTACATCTGTAAAGTATATCAGAGCTACTCAGGATGCCAAATTTTCATTTAAATATAGAACATAAAGGTCTTATAAAAGAGCAAGATCTGAAAATATGTATGAATCAAATGTGAGAAATTCAAGTATCTTGTAAATTTTTTATGCTCTGTTTAATGAAAACAACTCATAGGATATTGACTCACAAGAAATAGAGAATGTTGTCAAACAGTTTCTAAATTGTATCAGCAAAACCATGACATCCAGCAGGGTTTCATAAAGATTAGTTTTGTTGGCAACAAAAGTGGAGTAAAAAAAACAAAGAAAAGGCTTTTCTATAGGAAGACCTTTCTCTTCCTGGGAAAAGAAATTTATTCATTTACCTCCTACATAATAAAACAAATGTTTTCAGTCACTCTTAAAGATGCTTTTACATTTAATATATTGCTGTGGGTTACTTCTGGTAGGTTGCGAAGGCCCACGCAGCCGCTCGCTCACCCCCCCCAGAGGGATAGGGGAGAGAATTGGAAATCTAGGACTGAGAAAACTCATGGGTTGAGATAAAGCCATGTTAACAGGTAAAGTAACAGCTGTGCACAGAAGCAAAGCAAAATAAATCATTCATTCACTGCTTCCCATCAGCGGGCAAATGTGTAGCTGGAAAGCAGGGCTTTGTCAAGTGCAGTGGTTACTTGGGAAGACAAATGCCTGAACTGCAGATGTGTCCCCCCTCCCCGACCTTTCTTCTTCCCCCAGCTGTTGTTGTTGATCATGACATACGGTTTGGAACATCCCTCCGGTCAGTGCGGGGTCAGCTATCTTTCCTGTGTCCATTCCCAAGTCCTTGTGCACCCCCAGTCTACTTTTTGGTATCTTGCAGTGTGCTAAAATAATAATCTCTTGATTATTAATTCTTTGTGAAGGTTCAAGAAGGAAAAGATTGACTATATGCATGCCAGTACTCTAATATTATCAAGTTTTTTTTGGTTTTTTCTTCATGTGTAAATTGATAGCAGACGTTATGCTAAAAACACCATGTGGTGAGATGCTCTTGAACTCTCTCTCCCTTGTATATGCACACATATGATTATGATATAAAGATATGATAAAGAAATCCTCTCTTTTATTGCTGTATCTCTAGAATACACCAACACAACTATTGCACATATTAGTACCATCAGTAGTGGTGTAGGTTAGCTAAGCAGTAGCACTTTTTAGATTATGTAAGTAGCTTTTGAATCAGGGAGATGTGTTTTCAAATGATTCACTCTCTTAGGTAATTAAGCTGGGAAAAATAGATCTTGCTTTTCAAAAATCTTAATGGATTTTGGAAGCTTAAGGCCCTCAAAAACACCCCAGTTAGTTCACCAGCTGTTTGTCAGCTTTATCTGTGTTAAAAGCTTGAATGTAATATATCTTACTAGGGAGAGACCGTTTAAACTGTTGAACTTCTCTGTAAGCATTCAAATCAGCAGTCCATGAACACTCGCTGAACTGATGATGCAGAACGTTATGCCTCAAAATCTATTCTTAAATTCAGCTTTTGTTTAACAACGAAGTCTGGATGCACATTATTTTGCATAAAGACTAGTTGCTCACCTGTTTGGATCTGTTGTGACAAAATACTTTATCTTCAAGTGGCAAGAAACTTATTGAAATACCCTTACGGAATTGTTTTCACCTGCTTTCTCTTCACCCCAAGCCCATCTTTGGTTACAGCACAGTATCAGTGTTCACTTTTGTGTTCAACAATGAGCATACATCCCTGACAATGCTATTTTGGGCAGTATTACAGGGAGTAACTTCTCTTCAAAAATAAAACTCTTCAGTCATGCAAAAAGTCCCAGGCACATGCAAAAGAATGCAAAACCTCTTGCTAATTTCTGCTGGTAAACCAATTTGGAACAATGTTCTCTGTGTGGGAAGATGCCAGTCTGTGAAACACTGTGATGAACTGTTAGAACGAGTTATTCCATAAGGAACCCAACAGTGGAGAAAGTGATTCAAGATTGGTAAATAATCTTGAGGTTTAATTACTTCCGTAGAATATGTCACTGTCAGTATTTCCTGACTGGTGTTTATTTTTCTCTTTTGAACTCAGTCCATTAGAAGTTTATAACAGTGTATGATATAGCTTGGAAATGAGGTGGAATTTATAGGCACATACTTAAAAGATTTTCATGTCCTTCCTAATGGTTAAAGGAAAAAGAGTGTCGCTTGGATGTGTGGCAGCATCGTCCGCAGCTTAACTGCATGGAACTGACTGGGCTTCTTTCTTATAAATTCTATTTCCAGATGGCAATGAGATACAAGCTTATTGTGTCTCTCAGGTAGTTTTTAATGTTTCAGATTTATTTCTATTTTCTCCTCTTAAAGTATATTGATATTTTACTTATATTGCTCTTATTTTTAGTAGCTTTTAACTAATATTTCAGTGGATCCTATATGCTGCTGCTCTTGAAACTCTGGCTGCCAGAGTTTATCCAAAAATAATTTATGGATTAGTGGAACTACATGTAATACAACCCATGATGAGACAACGTCTAGACCTTTGAAATTGAGTGGTAGTTGTGTTTGGGGCTAGGGTTTTTTCCTTGACATTTATAGTCCTTGCTTTTAATAATGTATTTAGTGTGGGTAACAACTTGGGTTTGGCTATAAGAAGTGCAGTGCTTATTTCTACTGCTTTTTCATTATCTCTGATGCGCCTTTACAGAAGTATTGCTTTCACTGATGTATTTTTACCTGAAAATATGGAGACAGTGTGCCTAATTGGTATCTAAACAGGAGGCACTCTAAGCACTCTTATTTTGTTGAGTTATTGCCTTCTTTTACTTTCAAGATGGTAGCCTTTTAAATTGCACTCCGTGTTCGAGGCACTTTCTGAAATCAGGCCAGTGACAGGAGTTGAATTGCAGCAAGCTGAAAAATGAGCCCGATAACCCATGTGTTTTTCAAACATACACAATCAACAGGTATTAAATTGGTTTTGATATACCCATAAATATGAAAATATGTCTACACTTTTGGAAAGAAACAGTTTTTCCATAGTTTTGAAATAACACAGAACACTTTTTTTTAAATTAAAGTAATAAATTTTCTGATGTGAGGAGCTTAGCCAAGTAATAAAACAATAATAAGGCTTTTTACCTCTAAATGAGCTATTGAAATGGTGATATCAGTATTAGTGCTGCAAATGTTTTATTCCTAAATTTCATTATGTCTATTGACTAGTGTTGTTTTAGAAAAGTGAACTTGCTTTCAATTTTAATTACTTTTTCTGTGTTTTGAAGTAGTTAGATATCCTGAATTTAGAATATTTACAACCTTAAAGCCAACCAGTAAGCTGTGTATCTTCACACAGCACTCTGAAGTTAAGCAGGAATGTATGTTTTGATGATATTTATTTATCTGAAAGATAAACTAAAGCATGTTTCCCCCAGTGGCAGCTTTCCCCACTGAGCAGCTACTGACAAAATACTTTGTGTCCTAAGCCATAGGAGTACACAAGGGTGCAAGTTTGATGTTTTCTTCCTTTGTTACATCAGAGAGCCCAGAATAGTCATGCCAAACTTCAAAGCATCAGCTTTTTCACTCCTCTTACTTCATCTCCACTTCAGTACTGAAGATGACCTTTCCTGAACACGGAATTGCCATTTCTGGGATTGCATCATCATCATCACAAATATATCTAGATGAAAAAGTAGTTGTTTTTCCATGATGTTTCTGAGAATATAGTGTACATAAAAAATGAAAGTGTCATTGCTGTTTCTAAATTTGAATCTCATCATTACTTTATTGAAGTATCCTGTAGGTACCTGTGATCTTTGGATGACTGCCTTAATCAGCTAAGTGTGGCAGGGACACTTTGCTACTTGTGACAGTTTATTGGTGTTGCTCAGTAATGTATGCAAAGAAATCATTCACTCTGTTAATCGAAATAATTCTGACCTGTTATTCACATATGGCTGAGGGATTGTGGAACCACATGATGCTCAGAAAAATGATTACAAGTTTTCTATTACAACTTTTCCTCCAGTTTACAAACACACCAAGTCATTCGCCTACTTAAATGTACTAAAAGTTGGAGTCTGCCTTTCTAGAGCATACTGAACCCTTAATACCACAGCTTGTCTTTCTTTAATGAGCTTCTAAAGCTTCCTGTTGGTGAATATTGGCCTAAGGGAACGGGAGAAAGAATGAATTGCATTTGTCAATTTGTATTAACAAGAGGGATGGCTTTAACTTATGGTCACATGGAGGAAGGGGGAAATTTTGAGGAATAATTCTACCAGATGTGAGCAAAAATGTTTTGGTCTCATCGAATAGTCTTCTTGTCATTGTAGCCTTTTTGTGGTTTGTGGATGAAACTTCGGGCTATTTTTCTGGATAAATTTTTAATTTCCATTCTTTATTGAAGTTTTGTATGAGAAGAGTGCGATAAAAAAGGTAAATTAAAACTACTGTTCATGGGGTTTTGAGTCGTTAACAATCCCATCTTTCCCTTTTATCTGTTCTAAATAGTATCTATTCTGAGTTAGATGTTGCTTAGCTAAGTTACTGAATATCTGTCTATAATTTTAAATGATGATTAATCAATAATGAGTATACATGGCTATAGTAGCAGGCTGAGCAGAATAAGAAGTTATATCTTGTTATTCTAAAGTTTCTGTCTCATTCCTTTTTGTCTTTCTATGCTCTGCAAACAGAGAAATGGAAAGTTGTTGACCTGTAATGTGAACGGGTTGAATCAATTCAGACTGCAGATTTTGTTTGTTCTGAAATGGTGGACACTGGCTGTGTTTTACAAGCAGTATAGAAGCCCATTCTCTGCCATTAAATTTATTGTTATTGTATTTGACTGTGTTAGATCTGTTTTATTGTGCTTTTATTGCACTCTGAAGCGATTTGATTCATATTTTAACATCCTTAAGAGAGGAAAGATTGTTCTTAAGATATTGCATTTGATGAAAGTAACGTGGGTGGATACTAAAGTAGTATGTTCAGTGCACGCTAAATTAGAACTGTGTATCTCATTAATGATATTTAGCAAAGAATCCCAGCACCAATAGGCATGCCATTTTTCCAAGAATTTCCATAGGACAACTTCAGGTTAGCTGAATTCCTAAGGAGAGTAAGACAGAATTTTCACGTTGTTCTTGATTTCCATCTTTTCCATTATACATCATTTTTACCCAACTAAAAATATGTTTGCACATATGTATGCATCTGCATTTATAATACAGATATGATAGCTTTCATTCATCTGCTTTATGTGGTATTTCAGTGACCAACATGGTACTCAGCAAATCACCAGGAGCTAGAGCGGGAAAGAAAAGCATCAGGCTTTGTGCCTTTTGCCTTCTTCACCTGGAAAGGTCCTTGCTGCTTCAGTAGAGTTGGAAATAGCTGTATGCCTCACCCTGAAAGAAGGAAGATGAACCCACCTAAGAATATTATTTTTCAGAATACCTCATGTGTGGACTATGATGCCATGATGATGGCATGGTGATGCCTTCCTTCTGTTTTCAGTTAGCCCTTAAAAAGTAGCAAGGCATACAGCATAATCCCAAAGAGCATTATGAGATTTGTCCTTCAATTATGGTCCTTCACCAGGCAATTTGATGGAATATGTGGTCTTACTTAGTTACCCATAGTCTTGCAATTCTTGGAGGATTTGCTTCAATGGTTTCCATGTAATTTCTTGCTCTTGTGTATCTCAAGGACTAATTCAAAACTTTTAGGTTACCTTAAGATGGCCATACATATCTCTCTAAACTGTTAGTAATGAACATCTGTATTCAGGTATTTAGGTAGATAATTTTGGTTGATGAGATCCATTTATTAAGCACTATGAGGGTTTTAACAGTAATTATGCTCTCCATGTTAATGTACTGTTCTTCAGGTAAAAATAGAACATTCATGTTTGGTTGATGTTTAAATAATTTCATTATTGAGAAGAATAATAGGATTGACATTGACAACTTCCCTAATTACTATACTTGACAGAAAGCCAATGCTAATTAGAATTACAAATGTGTTAAAAAAAAATTACACTGTTTGTAATCAGCATAACATGCCTAAGTTGAAACAGTTTGAATGACTACTAGGTTGTCCTTTAAATTTTGTATTTGTAAGGAAAGGAGAAATATCTGTCCTTTTTAAAAATTAGAGTTAAATATTTTATCTTGAAACAGCATTTTTTACTAAGTGTTTTGTTATGTGTGTAAGAATTTTAAATGAAGAGAATTCTATTAAAAATATTAATTCCTTTATTAAGAAATTGACTATTCTAGTAACCATCTATTTCTAAATTAAAACTAAGTAGGAGCAGCACAGACTTGGGGCTGCATCTTTATGTCCCTGAATTGCACCTTAAAACTTTGTTATTAGGAGCTTAAACGGCTCCTTCAAAAATCTCTCCTAGCTAAGTTCTGTAAGTGAGTGCCAAAGAAGGTACCAGTAATCTTTAGCATGTGTTCTTTAGGGAGCTGTTGGAACAGTTCATAATCTCTCCCTTAATGCTCCTAGTTTTAAAAGGAACTGAGAACGGGTGAGTGCCTGAAACCTCCTCTTTCCATGTGAGGAGGACATCAAAAAAATGCAACACTTAGCAAAGAAAGTCTTCAACTTGCACACATGCATCTTTGGGGGAACTTTACAATCACACTAGTTGAAGTGTGACTGCTGTGATATCTAAGGATTTAGAAAGCAAATCAGAAGGACTGATTCTTAAAGACTTCTAAAAATTTGTCTGCTTGCAGGGGAAGGAATAAGAAGGCAAAGAAATCCAGAGTGGCTCATGTATCAATAAATAGGGCTTCATTTTTTAAAGTCTGCTTAACAGTAGCGAGGTTTAATTCAGTTTGCTGACAGTGGCCAAAATCACTTGCAGCTGTTTCAAAAATTTTCTCCAGATTTTGATTTATTTTCATAGACAGCCTGTCACATCCAAAAATTTAGTTGAGTCTACTCTAGGGGTGCAGGTCCAGATTCAGCTCAGACATAGACAGATTCTTGAAGTGAGTAGTATTTGGTGTCTGGATGAAGAAGCAGGGGAAGTTTCTGAGCTGCAAGTTAGTGAAGGCTGAACAGTGCCATTACATGCTTCCTTTACACTGTTCTGAGAGACGTCTCTCCTGGCAGGGTTTGGACATGGGTCTGGCCACTAGCTCTGTTCAGTCCAAACCAGTCATACTGCTCCTGCATCGCCTGGTCACAGGAACAAACTGCAGTTTCTGTTCTCAACCAAGCTTTTTGTCTGTGTGCCCCTTTTCTCAGGGTGGATAACCTGTGCTGGCTTTCCATACTGCGTAGTTGCTTGGGACATCATGTATATTCTATTGTCCTTTTTCTCATTTCCTCCACATTTCACGTAATGCAGAGATGTAACAGCTCCTAGAAGGTGCAACAGAATAGCTTTATATCCTGTCATCACCCAGTAGGAGTAATAGTAGAGAGCAGAATTCTTCAGCATCAGTGTGTGTGACATTCCAAGTGTCACTTTCTGTTGATAATTGGGTTATTATTTTGAAATAACTTTTTTATTTTTCTTTGAATTCAGAATTTTGATTGCAGTAAGTGGGACAGAAAGGTAAAATGAGAGGGGAGAAACAAACCCAGAATAAATTACTGGAGAACATAGCTTGATCAAAGACTTCTGAATAGATATAAAACCTTTTCATTATTCAGAGTAAAAGAAGCCAACTCCATGTTTTATATTTCACTTCAGTTTTATTTTGCTAATCATCCAAATGTAACCAAGATCTTTACTGATCTACTACTCTTTCAGAGAAATAAGAGCTCTGATGATACCTGCAAGTTTCATTAATTGGTTTGTGAATAATTTGAAGTAACTACAGGTGTAACACATATGCTTTGCCTTTCTCTGTTGCTAAACAGATGCTTTGCCCATGACTGTATGCTTATAGTAGCTGTGAAAATACACAATGAGCTGGTGATACCTCCTATAACAATGCAAGGCAGCAAGGCAATTATTTTTCTTTAAAGTCTGTCAGTCAGTTACTTCAGGAACCTCTTTGTGTTGCTCTCTTCAACTTGTAGTACTGGTAGTTTTTACAGAAATCCCAAAGAATTCCTGCAAAGAATGTAAATCTGCAGCCTAACTCTTCTAAAACAAAATCAGCTAAAGGGAATAATCAAGCAGCATTTGTAAGTAAAAATAACTCTCTACTTAGTCTTACATTGCAAGCTCTTCACAGAGCACTCAAGAAATAAATTATTCTACTGCATCTCTGAAATCCTGATGCAGTTAAATTTAACATTAAGCCTTTTTACTAAATTCTTCTATCCTTTTACAAAACAAGGGATACATTCGTTCCTCAGCTCCATAAACTCCAGTGGAGCTGAAAATTGGTTCAGCTCCATTTATCTCAATAAAATTACACCTATTTACTCTAGCAGACTTGGGTGAGTATGGCTGAGATGCACTTTTACCCAGGATAGACTGTTGCTTTTCTTCATTTGTGTCAGGAATATATTTAAAAGAAAATAAACACATAGGCAAGAAATGAATTTCAGTAATACAAAGTATTTAAACTATCTGCTTAACACTGTTTATTCTAGGGTATTTACTTAAAGCAAATAGCATTGGAGATGTTTGTCAGAAGCAATAATCAGTGTCATACAAGAAGTTAATTACTTGCAGCAAAGCTATTGTTGTTGTAAGTTGTACATTTAGCTCCTACATCATTTATTCATGCCTAAACTCAGCCATTGTTTTGGATTGTGTCTTTGTTTATTTTAATAAGGGTTTCACAGAGTACTCTATTGTTATATGTGTGTCAAGGAACTACACATGTAGTTGCTGTACTAGATTCTGGTAATGCTGCCTCTTCGACTTCAGATTTTTTTCCAGTTGCTAAATAACATGTCTGCATTCTACAAATTGTTAGTTCAAGATAGCTGTTCATAGTGATAGTGAAATAGCCATTCTTCAAACAAGTAGCACTTTTATACCATAATGAGCATTTAATTTATGTCATTACTGCTACTGTTTTTTTAAATACCACCAAAATATTCAGGTCAGAATCTATATTTTACTGGAAAAAATTATTTATCATATTATAAAAAGATACAAAAAGGTCTGTTCTTCCATGGTGTACATTGCCTGCTGCTAAAAGACAACCACAAAGAAGGAAATGGTTAGAAAGGTCATTTGGAATTTGTCAACACTAAAAGGCTGCTTGGAGAAATGAACTGCAATGATGAGAAATGCCAGGAAGTCAGCAGTATTTGGTTTTAATATTCTACTTGAGCAGATATTCTCCTTCAAACACGCAATAATCAATAGATAAAGTATATTTTACTAGGATCAAAAATTAAGATTATATAAATGGATAATATTTTAATAGCACTGCACATGTTTTAAAACTTTAGAAACAAAACAGAAAAAATATATATGTATATCCATTAAGAGAGATATTTTTTTTATTAGCTGGGCTAACTGTTACTTAATATACCACTGTGAGCTATTCTATTAGTTTGTATAATGTACCTTACTTGAAGGAAGGAGCACACTACATAGACAAGGCCTTGCTGGTGTGGGCAGGCAGGACTGCATGTGTGGTTAAACAGCATTTGGGGTTTTTCTGAAGTAACAGCCAGCTGTACAGGTGTGCTGAAGACCATGACAGAGCATTACAGCCTGTGTGAATGTTACTGGAGAAAGAATGGCAGTATTTGGTGTACAAACATACCCAGAATGTAATCAGAGGAGTGATGTGAAATGCTCACCCTTCTGGGGGTAGCTGTGGGGTAGATCCAGCCCTTTCTTTCATTCTCTTGTCGCATTTGGTTAGTCCTTGTTTTGATATATTCCTTCATTAAACATTTCTTTTATGATATGTGCATGTTGCACTTTAGTTATGAGTTTTAGATGTCTGCCACTATGTGTTCTAATCTCTAAGTAAATTAATGTCTATGCATTAACCAAATTAATTTTATAGCCCATTAGAAATCATTTGCAAGACTAAATGCAAAAGTGGAATAAATAAGGATACACAGATACACAAAATGTTCAACAAAAAATAATTTGTTCCTCTGGTTCTGAGCCTGCAAAATCCTCTTTGACTTCACAGACAGTTTTTATGGGTTGCAGGCAAAATTCTTATGCAAAATATAAGTAGATTTTAGGTTCTGTGGTTTACAATTCGTGTTTGCAGGAGAAAACAGGGGAAGCAATTCATATGCTTCAGCTCCTTAACTGGAAAGAAGATTAGTTTTCCAATAAAAAGGATTGAGAAATCAAAACTCCTGTTGGTCCCAATGGGGAAAGGACAAGCTTTAAGTCTGTTTGGGGGGAAGCGGGACAGAGATAAAGTCCATTGTGGAGTGAAGCAAATTTTCCTAGTATGGAGAAAGAAATTTTTTGGGACCAGAAGTTCTAATACTTTATCATTTGTACGTACAGCCACAGAAGAGAAACAGTGTCTTTTGATAAAAAGTTTTTTATTTTATTTCATCAAAGGGGGGGTTGCTTTAATATGTTTTTTGAGCACCAGGGTATAGAATAAATCCCGTTCTGTCAAGGTTTTCCTGATGGAAGGATTAAATCACTTTCACCTGTCTGTTTTTAACAAGTTTTTGGAGGATACTGTTAAAAATCTGGGGGTTTTCTGTATCAGTTTGGACCATTAAATAATACTGAAAGATTTCATTTGGGTAGGCAATAGGGCGAGAAGCAGCAGCTATCAATGTTATATTCTGTGGTAGAATTACACATTTCTTTCTATGAAAGACCTGTTTATGCAGATTAGCTTTTCATGGTGGGTTCATTTTTTATATGATACTACTATAGTTATGAGATTTTTTGGTTTATAGATCTGTTAAGTGCAGAGTATTCTACAGTGAATGCAAATAAAGGGATTTGGAGCCTACCCTTGAACGAACCGCAACAAAGTTAGACAAACTCATCACATGACATAAACTACCAATGGATGTGAATACCATAGGAAATGTTGAAGAAAACTGCTTAGGCATGTCTTCTATGAAAGGGGGTGAAAAACTGAGACTTACTGTGTAAACACCAGTTTTATTGACATCTGGCATATTAAAGGAATTCAGCTTTTGACGAATTTGGCTTGTAACAATTGTCTCAACAGATAGCTACACCTGAGAAACTTGTTACAGCTAAAGCATCACCAAGAATTGTATCTCATTAGATTGAATTTAGTCCACGTGTGGTATCAGCTGAGAGAAAGAGTTTTTTTCTGTCTTTATTCTTCCCTCTACTCTGAAATACGTTCTGTGTCATGGTTTATGTTCTGATTTCACTGACTGGCACTGTGCAAGGTACAAAATGCAGTCCTGGGTCTGGATAGTTTATAAAAGTCTTTCCTACAATTTATGTGTTTGCTTATAACAGTAGTTTTGATTGTGCACATCTCTAGTCCTCTAATACCTATACATCAACTTTAACAGATGTAGACATGCTCACATTCTTTATTTTGTCTGCACATGCTGTGTGTGTCATGTCCATCCCTCTCCCCACGCCCTGTTTATACTTATTTCTTGTGAAGACATAGAATGACAGAGTCACAGAATGCGTTAGATTGGAAGGGACCTTTACAGGTCACCTAGTCCAACCCCCCCTGCAGTAACCAGGGACACCTTTAACTAGACCAGAACAGCTTTCACTAAATTCAGTAGGAATATTAAAAAATGCCAATGTACCTAACAGCAGTGGTTATCATTCAGATGTGGTATTGCCCCATGGCTTTATAGCTTCTAGGGCTCCTTTGTTGGCAGCTCACATGTATAATGTAGAACTCTCTTTTCAGTGCAGGGCAGCACAGGAATCTCTAGCCACTGAGCTAAACCATGAGATTTAAATCACGTCTCACTAAAGCCTCTGGCTAGAGAGGAAAAGAATCACATGTAGTATTACAACAGTGGGTTTGTAATTGTATTTTAGGGAAATTATTATTTTTTTATGATATGGTGACATTTCTTTCATAAAGCAAGCAATTTCTCAGAAAAGGAATTATGCTGTTGAAAGTAGTGCTTTCTGTTGAGATATTTAGAATAACTTTAAAGTGAAAATGTTTTCAACCAGTCACTGCACCTCACTGAAGTTAACAGAATAGCCATGTTTTATCCCAGTATCTGCATTCAGTGATACACACCTCCTGTTGTTGACAGTAAGTTACTAGAATTAGTTTTCATTCATTACCATTACATAATTGATATTCTGAAAGTCACCTGAAAATTACAAGGAAGAATGTAACTGTGTCTAAGGTTTCAAAACAGGTGGTAAAATTTCAGAGGGATTTAGGCTTATCCTGCTCAGACCTATAACTGTCTATACTGACTGCAGGTTATTGAGGATACAGGCATGTGGATGGTACTGATTTACATGTGGTTCACATGGCGTAATTTTAATACTACATTGTAAATATCCGCAGGATGCTTGCAGTGACAAATAGATCCTTGTCACTATTCACACACTGAATGCTCTTTCTTGAAAAGATAATTCTTCTACAATATTTCCAAGGATGATTATTAAAGAATCATTTGTCACGTGTTTTACATTTACCTTCGAATAAATGGTACAGCATATGGGAGTGTTATAAAGGAATGATCAGTGGTAAATGTGATTTGAAGTCTGTTGGGTGAGTCGAAGGACCTTTCAGCTGGTGGAAATAATAGGCTTTCAGATAGCACATTTTTCTTATTAATGTAAGAAAAAAAGTTGTTGCTATTTTGACAGTTGTTCTTACAGCATCTTTTTACAAAAGCTAACTCTTCTGAAATTTTAGTACCTAAAGCTGCAGCAAATCTATGTATCATTTCTTCAGGTTTCTACAAGTTAACTTCCATATAATGTGGGTCCACAAAACAGGTATGATTCAACTGCAAAGAAACAATGGAAAGACTTCAGTGAAAGACTGAATTTGGACCTGACCAGTAGCTGTATTAGCCTGCACTTTCACCAAGTGGAGTTATTCTTGAACCAAAACCACTGTCAGTCAAATCTTTCTATCATAACTCTAGGCAATCTCATTGACTAGATTTCTCATTCTCTTTCTAGCAAAAATCTTCATAAGCATTAGATGTAAGCAGTACAATTAAGTAGACATAGAAACTTATTCCTTTTCACAGTAGAAACTTAAGCAGAAATTATATTATAGCACCAAGCCATAGTACTTAAAAACATTAAAGAGCCAATAAAAAGAATCAGGCAGCTCCTGCTAATTGAAAATTACATAAGGACAGAAAAACGGGCCTCAGTTTTTACACCAGTTTTTTTCCTCTCTTTATAAAGTTAATATTGTTGTTATTCAGGAATACTGTTGTTCATCTGAGGATAGTACAGAACTGCAAGGATTGTTTCCTGATGATGTCTTTTATATGAAAAGTGCTTAGCTTAAAAATATTTTCACATGCAAAAGGATAATGTTATACATGTGTCCTGTGGGACAGATTTATGAAGAGCCGGTGTGACCTTGAGCAAAAAATTTCACTTGTTGGGTCTTAATTTATATCTTCAAATTTCTGTGGCCTGATCTGTTAGGAAAACCACATAAGGCAGGCAATTTTTTTCACTCTGTGTTTACGTGGTAGTCTGTACAATATTGTATCGAATGTGCTTGTGCCTGTGTGTGTTACTGGAATGCAATTGAAATGGTAATAAAATCTCAGAAGTCAAATGCAGTTCTGAAGGGGGTATGAATCTCTTCACAGTCCATGGAAATACCCTAGACATGGAATCTGCGCTTATCACTCCCAAAGGATTATCCAGTTTTTAAATCTGGTCAGTGAAAAAGAAAAAACTTAGCTGACATTAAGTACCATTTTGCTCCATGAGTCACTGAGGTAGTTTTCTGTACAGATAGTCAGTTTTTCTTTCATCTGTTGCTATATGAGTATCCCCTACGCAAGAGAAACTGCTCTTCAGTGGAAAAACTCTCTCCCTACTTCTATTCTTGCAATAATTCTAGGTTTTGAGTTGTAAAAGCAGCAAACTCCAGCTCATGAAATCAGGGTGGTGTTTAAGGAGAGTGATACAGTTTTCTCTATGGCTTATGCCTGCTTCTTCTGTCTTCAGTGGAGAAGTTTCCAAAATTTTAAAATAATTTAATGACAGTAGAGCAGCAATCCAATAAACATCTAATGCTTTATTATTTTTTAAAAAAATCATCAAACAAATAAGTCATAATTAACTGTATCGGGTCTGAAAATGGCTTAATAGTGATAGTTGCCAGGTTTAATTTTTTTTACCCTTTCTCTCTTTAGTGTGCCAAAGATAATCTTTGGGGGAGTCTCCTTCAGGAACCTCTCTCAGGACACAAATGTGTTCCCTCTTTATGAGCTATCCATTTTATGGGTAACTCAGTAATTTATACTTACACATTGCATCCTTGCTACTATCAGATCTAAGTCATAAGTGGTGTCTGGTGTGCCAACTGCAGAAAATGGCAGTGGAGAGGGGATTTCAGGGTGAAGAAGTATGTTATTGGCTTGTGTAATGTGTTCTTAAGTAGAGCTGAACGAGAAGAAGAATCCTGTATCGCAGATTAAATGCTAGGCTTTATTAGGATATGTGTTCATCCATGACAGTCTGTGGAAGTTGTGAAATCAGGCTGACTGGGGACTCCTGAAGTGCAGGTTTCACAACGGAGATGTGCATGGTGAGATCTGTCTGCTATAGAGGAAATTCTGGGGAACCTCTCACTGACTCACTTCACTAAATTCTATACTGTGGTCTGGCAAACTGTAGCCCTCTTCTGACACTGTGGAAAGTACAAACTGAGTATTCTGCTAAGGTTTTTAACTTTCATTGTTATTCCAGTCATTTTCCAGTAAGAACTCTTGGGAGTGCTTGAGAAGGTTGATCTGGTACAGAACCATTCTTGGATCCCTGATGTGACTTTTGCTTTCCTTCTTAATTTATGCTACTTCACATTTCATCTTCTACCTACAACTTCCTTTTCTCTTCTGACCCCAAGACCTTGTCTGCTTACCTTGAGATAAATCTTTTTCTCACCTAACTGCTGATGTTTATGAATTGTTGCCTGTTAAATCTCAGCAGTGTATTTACAAAATGAAATACTTAGCACACACCTGTGGTGGATAAAACATTAATTGAAAACTGTAATAGTGATAGCTTTTCTGTTCTGAAGTTTAATCAAATTGTTTCCTGAATCTGAAAAATACAGTGGTATCTTCTCAAAAGCTTCATGGATAAAAAGAAAATCAGAAAAGAGTGGGTGGGTTTTGTATATTTCACAGGCCTTCTATGATAGTGCCTTAGGTTCCTCTTTGTTTCTGTAGAAGTAATATTGAATTCTTTCTTCTTATGGAAGAAATGGAAATAAAAATTGGATTTAAAAAATGTTATCCAGTTTTGAAGGTGGTGGAAGTCATCTTATGGAGAAAAGAATCTACTGTTACAAAAACAATAAATCATCTTTTTCTGACTTTAGTACCCGGTTAAGATATTGCAGTAGTATAATTTTTATCCATCCTAATATTTCTCACAATATTTATTTTTGTTGTGTTTTCTTTGTGTATTAAAAGCAGTTTATCTATGTAACAAATCTTCCTAACATTTGTTTTATATTTTGGGGAGGAGGTTGTATATCATCATTTGAATATAAGGTGAATTTAGAATCACAGAATACAGAATGTGTTGGGTTGGAAAGGACCTTTAAAGGTTATCTAGTCCAACCCCCTGTAGTAACCAGGGACATCTTCACTAGATCAGGTTGCTCAGAGCCCCATCAAGCCTGACCTTGAATATCTCCAGGGATGGGGCCCCCATCACCTCTCTGGCAACCTGTTCCAGTGATCCACCAGCCTCATGTTGAAGAATTTTTTCCTAATATCCAACCCTTCTCTAGTTTAAAACCATTAGCCCATGTTCTGTTGCAATATCCCCTCATGAACAGTTCTTTCCCAGCTTTCTTACAGGCACCTTTCAGGAGCCTTCTCTTCTCCAGGCTGAACAAATTTGATGTATTTAAAGTTAAACTTGTTATCCTGTAGTTTAACGTAGCTGGATAGTGATCAGTGGGACGTTGTTTAATTCCTGTTTGTATACCAGGGGGATGAGCTGCGCCACAAGCAGCCCTGCGACTGCTCTCGCAGCTCTTGTGGCAGAACCAGCAGAGGGGAGAGTGTGAGAAGATCTAATTGTTTTTCTGATTTTCCTACGTAAACACTGACATTTTTATCAGAGGAATAATTTATTGAGTGCCCTTTAAAACAGAACAATAAGAGGGCTTGTAAGAACCACTCTTTTTGGGTTTTTTTTTTCATTAATAAACTTCATGTTTTAATTTCTCGCTCAGTCCTTTGGGCCCAAGGATATACTCAGCTATTGTTGAAGAAAAGTAAAATACCTGAAAGACAGGAGTCACTGCCATAAACGTGTTTACATTCTACATCAGGATGCCTGTATATGTCGTCTGACACATGCATTCAGTACATAGAAATCCAGCCAACTACAATGCATAGGCTCTGTCCAGAATGACACTAGATGAGAATGTTGGCTTATCAAACTGATGATGTCTAGGTGTGTTTTCTTACTAGAATTGACATTTTGGGCAATAACAAAGTTTTTAAAGGTATAACAATAAAATTCTTTGAGATATCAAAGCAAAATCAGCTGTAATAGATATTGAGACTTACAACTGTCAGCTGTGTGTCATGGCTTAACCTGGCAGGCAGCTAAAACACACAGCTGTTCGCACATTCCACCCCCTCCAGCTGGGATGGAGGAGAGACTTGAAAAGTGAACAGTAAATTAGAAAAGGTATCTCATGGGTTGAGATAAAGACTGTTTAATAGGACAGAAATGGAAGAGGATAATAATAATAATGATAAAAGAATATACAGAAGAAGTGATACGCAGCACAATTGCTCACCACTCAGTAACTATGCTCAGCTACTTCCTGAGCCATGCCACCTCCTGGCCAAGCCCTAGTTATACACAGAACGTGATGTCATATGGTATGGACAACCTCTTTGATCAGGTTGGGTCAGCAGTCCTGCCTATGTCCCCTCCCAGCTTCTTCAGTGCCCTCTGCCTTCTCATTGGTAGGGCAGTGTGAGAAGCTGAAAAGTCCTTGACTGCTTGGCAATAACTAAAATATTTGCATCTCATCAACATGACTCTCATCCTGAATCCAAAACACAGCACTATACCAGCTACTAGCAAGAAAATTTACTTTATCCCAGACAAAATCAGGGTACTGTGTTATAATTTTCTACCTATTATTTGAATATATTAATGCTTACTGCTGGATTGCACTTTTCTTACTGTCTACCTGAATTATTACTTCAGTGTTATTCCAGAACTGTGCTACTACAGTGGGCTAATCTAAAATTAACAGTGTTATGGGGAATAGTTATTTTCCCATTAGTAGAGTACATGTTATTTATGGTCAGCTTTCAAATTCATTTCATTGCTCTTGTAAATGTGCCTTGGACAAAAACAGAGCTTATAAAAGATATTGTTGGTAACTTCTGGGGGGTTTGAGAGCACTAGAGGGAAATCCACTGGTCTGATGTATTCTGTACTGCGGTCTTGGAGATCTCTACTGGTCTTACTGTTGTGAAATGGGACAACAGGACACAGAAAAACACATCCATGTTTTCTCTGAATTCAGTTGTTTTATTTTCATGGAAAAAAGCATGGCCTTATGCTCAATAGTTAATACGTCTGACCATGGAAAGTAACGAGATGGTCTCAGTTGTGCTAACTTGGATTTGCTGCAGCCTGAGGGCGTGCACTCAAACTGTGCTTCAGTTGGTGTGTGATAACCAGGTTAAGCCATGATATGTGGTCCCAGAGAGATGTGCAGGGACTGATGTGGGAATCAGATGGCATGTCATAAATTGCTACAGCATTGCCCTCAATTTCTAAGGTAGATTCAGTTACTGTTCTTACTGGTAGTGCCTATGTCTGCTGATACTGATGAGTAACTTAAAATCTGTTCAAAACTGATAGTATTTATGTATCATCTTCAATTGTGTGAGGATTATTTTATTTATTCTAATATCTCAGCATGGGAAGTAACATCAGATTCAAAGTAAGCGTGTTTTTCTGGTTTGTCTAACTTGTCTAAAATTAATAACATTAATTAGACTGAGGAAAGTCTGAATACATGCCCTTTATTATTTTATGTGACATTGAGGCTGAACTGCTGAGGAGCATTCTTGAAAGCTGCTTACGTATCTGTCTAAAATGAATGTGAGCCTGATCTCAAGCAGCTGTTACTTTCCAAGAATATCCAGATCATGTACTGGTTTAATATTTAGTTTGAGGATAACACAGAAGTCTATATCACACTGTATGATCTGTCTTAAGTAGTTTCTTCAGGAGACATTTTGAATTCCAACATGAAAAAGAATTGTTCTTCTCTCAGGAAAACAAAGACAACAAACCCAGATTGTTCTGCTGTTGCCATTCCACATGAGAGACTCACAAAGTACCATGTGGTTGAAGACTCAAAATCAAAATATACATTTTTTACTAATAAATCATTGAAATTGACCATTGAAATGAAGATGTTATTGATTACATTAAATAATTTTGGGGCACAAAAGAAATTTCATAAAATGTCTGATGCCTCACCTGGATTCAGTCTGACCCATTAAAAATATTGAGACCCTTACTCCCCAGTTTCTGAGGTTTTCTTCCTTAACCACGGAGTTAGTACAAATCTTTGTGGTGTTAAACAAAGCTGCTGTTCTTTGGGTATATTCAGAATCTTGCTATTTTCTGTTTATTTTAAAGTGTTGTTGCAGACAAACCGTTGTAATGACATAAGTATGTCTAGAGACTCTGTAACATTATTTACTCTACCAACTTATTGCAAAGATGTACCTCACTGTTAATGAGGATGATTTATCTGCTTAGGAACATACTGCACAAATAGTACTTTACAGCATGGGTTACTATAGTAACACTTCTGTAGTTTTAGGCTGATATTCCAGTATATCTTATTTTATTTTTCAAGTGCTTTTTGTGAGCATTTTTAAATTAGCTTATCGCTTGAAAACATTTGTGAAGGACTTTTTTACCTCAACATTATTTAATACGGTTGTTATAGCAACAGTGTATTTCTCTTGATATTTTACCTATGAAAAGACAGTGGCTGTATCTCAAGAAAACAAGGAGGAAAGAAAAATGTTCGTTTACATTTATTTCTATGTTATTTTAGTGTGAAGTATCAGAAGAGTTTGGGCTGTGCCTTCCTTCCCAGGCTTTTCACTGACACGTGCAAGATCTTGACCATAACGATTGATTAACATCTATGATGATGTTGCTGTTGCAGGCTTTGTGATGATTAGCTAAGATGAGTTACTCTGAGGCAAAACAACATAATGAAGATCGAGGTACACTGCAGGGAACGTTGTGGAGTATATTAGCAAAGAGTGCAAGTATGAGCAGGGCTGAAATTAGAAGGAAGCAGCAGCATTATGCTGGTCTGACAACCTTATTGGTTTGGGTGGCACTCCAGAAAGCCATGGCACAAAGAGCCTACCTGCAAGAGCTTTCTCATCTAACTATATATTGTAGAAAATAAATAGCATAGGAAGCATTGTTATCTTAATTTTGCAGGTAGAAGACAAGTCTACCTCATTTTTATCCTCTCTTGGTAGGAAGAAGATCCTAACTAGAGGACTATGAGGTGGTAGGATCTCAGTAGAGACTGTTTGATGCTTTCTTCAGTGGGTCTCTAGCACCTTACAATAGTTCTTATCTAAAACATGGGTGGGGAGGGGGGTGAGAGAAATTCCTTTGTCAAAGCATCATATCTGTTTACCAGGCAATAGCATATATGTATAGTCCTACAGTCAGGTGATTAAAATATAATTAGATACTGGTATCACAATGAAGAATTTGTATTTGAGAATGGAGCAGTTGACTATATGGACACAAATCTGTTTCTCCTCAGATTGGTGCAATTAGGGAGCTGCATGTGTGGAAATTTAAATTTAAATTGGTATGGAAATTTAGCTTGTACTTTTTAGACGACAGGTGTTGCAAATAATTTCATAACTGATAACTTATGTTGGTGAACTTCAAATGCATCGTTCAATTAGAATTACCATTACAATGAAAATATCAATCAGTACCCCTTCATGGTTTAAGAGCATGTCACAGCCTAGAGTCATATTAGGCATAATTTAGATTACTTGTTTTGAGTAATGAATAGGCATTTTCCCTGTTTATCATCAGATGCATACTCTAATTAAAATGAACAGAACAGCAACTTAGTATTTCTTAGACTGAGTGGTATAATAAAATGTTGCAATAATTATTTCTAACGTATATCATATTATTACAAACTAAGCTTTTGGATCCCTTACCCTGAGAATGAATCATTACTAGTTAATTGAATTTGTGATCTGACAAAGCCCTATCTTCACCATCAAACAGTCTCCAAATGAATACTGAAATACTGCTAAAATTTAACTTCTTATACCAGTAAGTGGCACAACAGTCTCTTCCCTGTATCTCTGCTGAGCAAAGTGGTTATTGAAACTTGCAATAATTCAAGTCTTATAAGACTGTAAGAATATTTTTATTAAGAGGAGGCATATAGCTGAGAGAGACCACTTTATATAAAACTAAAAGGTGTCTAGAAAGTAGAAGCAGTAACAGATAGCTGCGTGTAAAAGGCAAAAGTGGTGCAGTGAAAGTTGTTTACTAGAAAAGCTGTCTAACTCATTTGTGTTGTTTTAAATGGGCTGTCAATTATGTATTTACCTCTTCTGAAAATAAATTTAAAATCTAATAACACAGCAAATATCATAATCATTCATGGGCATGTCTAGAGCTGTTATGAATTCATACAGTGCTGTGATGTCACCTGGGGAGCAGCCCCATGAATCTTTGCATTGGGTGAGCATTGTGTTGACTCTTCATAAAGGGGTAGTTTTGTGTGGATCTTCCCACAGTTTTGGTGCTCTGAAAGTAAATACTCAAGTATTGGGATTATTTTTGGAAAGCAGATCAGCATTTTTTAAAGAGGAACAGTGTACTTTAAGATACACTTCTAGTTTATGATCTTTAAGTATATGCTGCTATTTTCTTATAATGAGATGTGCACACTGAAAATCTGCCTGTGACATGTCCAGCAGGTGAGAGAGAAATTTTAATGAACTTGGAATGCATCTAGAGCTCACCTCTGCATGATACTTGTTTATTGGTAAAATGGTGCCTAAAATTATATTTCTCCTTCAGGAAAATAAGTTGTAGTAGCCTCTAAGATCAAGTGCAAGAACCTTAGAGAAGTCCAGGTGTTACTTTTAGTGGATCTACATTTTGAGGGTGTGTTATCAAAATGCTAATCAACGATACTGGTTTCTTTGGAAATTGAAGCTTGTGCTTTATTTTGAAAGAATAAGAAGCAATGAAAAAATTGGGTTTTGATTTTGCTGAGCAAATAGGCTTTTCAGCTTTGGAGAGATTCCCCACCTCCCCTTTCCCACCCCATATTCTAACACTTCTGTTAAACTGGGCTCACTGAGGGTCCCAGGCTACAGCAGACTCCATGTTATTCAATGTCAATCAGATAGAACCAAGAAGAAACTTGTAGATCATTCTGAGCTCCTCATATCTGCTAAGCTCAAACCACCACCCATTTTCACTATTCTTGTAGGAAAAGACTAGAAAATAGTGGATGTTACTGTGAACACTTTTTATGCCTGAACTAGAGGATGTGGGTTCGGTTTGTCTGCAATAGCTCCGGG
The DNA here is from genome assembly GCF_964237585.1 of Gallinula chloropus. Lineage (NCBI taxonomy): Eukaryota > Metazoa > Chordata > Aves > Gruiformes > Rallidae > Gallinula > Gallinula chloropus. The sequence goes on from NC_140091.1 coordinate 27,663,438, forward strand.
ATACTGACTGCTGTGCAGTCTAGAAACTGGTTCACTACTCTGTTACAGTTGGCTGCTTAGGTCTGTTTTACAATCCATGCCCAATATTTCTCTCAAAAGCAAGGGCTAGTTAAATCAGTGTATCTGGGTAAGCCATGTGGGGTCCCTGAGTTTGAGGAAGTGAAGACTCAGTAATTTGATCCAAAGAACTCTTTCAGAGAAGTTATTCCATTGTGTGTAGCTTTCATCATATTTCAGTAAATGTCTGACTTCTACTAAAGTGTGTTATAGTATAAGTTCACTTTTGATATTATGAGAACTTTTTCATAGAGAGAATTTAAATGTTTAAAGCACGGCATAATAAGCATTTGCATGGCAAACCTTATTCATGGGGATTTGTCATACCAAATATTTAATTAAATTGAGGTGAAATAGTGTTATTCATGCGAACCAGGTTTGTTAGAATAATTAATCTGCTTCAAAAAGATTTCTCGGTGCTTTCTTTCCACACCAACCACAGATTTATATAGGAAGAAGAGTGCGTTCAATTTCTAAAGGTCACTAATAAACACTGGGCTCTGTCTCCCACCCTGGAAGCAGGAAAAACTAATTTAAACTGTGTAAGCGCTCAGTAATGGCAGTTACTGACAGTGGTTTATTTAAAGGAAAGAAAAAGGAGATAAATAGGATAACGTAGTAAAACACACTCTGCTTTCCTAAATACAAAGATAATGTCAAGTGTTCCTCTTCGGCTTCATTTTGAGATCCTGCTGCACAACTGGCTGCTTGCTGCCTCCCTGGTACGGTTTAGCGCCTCCGAGCTCCCGGGCTGTATTCCTGCTTCAGGCTGGCTGTGGGGTGGACTGGTCCTTGCAGCAGCTGTTCCCGTGCTTAAGTGACTTCTGCTCTTGAGCAGCACTACTGCAGCAAACCAGCCCCACGGCCCGAAGGAGATTTCATAAACTCTTCTTTCTAAGGTTACAGGCTACTATCAGCCTGCTTAGTGTGAGTGTTTACCCCAGGGGTACTTCAGTTGCCTTGCCAGGCTCTCGCAATGTCTAATTTCCTCCCCATTATGAGATCAGTGTTTCTTAACAGAAATAGGAGAAAATATATGCACAAGGTGTGTGCATTTCAGGTTCCCCCCTTAGCTTCTCTTGTTTTCTAATTCTCTCTGTGAGGTTCTGGCATTCCTTTCTAGCTCTCTGTCTCGGGGACCTAGCAAGCAGCTTGGCATGGATTTCAGTGACAGGGGGAAGCACTAGTTTATGCACTGTAGAGGTAATTGTTTCCACAATGTTATCTTCTGAAAGAGAAATACCTAGTGATTTAGAAAGATGACCTTACATTACTGTAGGAAAAGCTCGTTGTACTGTTCAGTATAAAGGAGAAGCCGTTTGTTCCTGTGCAGTTGCATGCAGCTGTGGACACAAGCTTATTTTGCAGATCTGAAACCTCTGGATAAATGTCTTTTTCGGTTCAAACTAAAAAAAAAAAAAGAAAAAAAAGAAAAAAGCTTTGTCTGCACAACCACCAAGAATGCTTATACATTCCTTAATCAAATCCCTGCAATGTATAACCTTTCTGGTTATTTCCAAAGAAAACATTGTAAATGAGTCTCTTTATGTTGGGATATTGAGATGTGCCATGACTTTGGGCAACGTAAACATTAAATGCATGTTCTGGGGAAAAAACTACATTCCCTTTACCTGATTGTGAAAAAGCAAAGCCTGTTGTGCTTGCTTCTGGTTCCTGCTGCAAAGGGCTGTGCTGCTGGCAGCCTGATCACCACCTACAGACCCCCTTACCTGCCCTGCCTCTGACTGTGAGCTCACATGGACACGTGTTCTTTAAACCAGTCCACTGCCTGACATTGGGAGTGGGGATTACAACTGCCCATTAGGAAGGTAGCCCGCAATTAGATTGGGTTAAATTTAGTGTGAAGCTCTGCTCTTGCTCTGTGTTATAGCAATGTATTCTGTATCAACAAGCAGAATAATTTGCTTGACTGTGCAATAAATGAAATGTACAGGTGCTGATATGTGGGTAAAACTAATGGTTGCTCTTCAGGTTCTGCGTTAGGTTCAAGTTTAATCAAATTTAGGTGCATATAGCTTGTTGGCGATAAATACAAAAGCTTCCTAGGGAATTAAGTACTGTCAGATTGTCACAACACTAAATTTTGGTGTTAAAATACATATGGAATAAGGTATGAGGAAAGATGTTTCGTGTGTGGAGAACTTAGCCCAGTATTCAGGGTTCTGTGCAGAACTGATGTAAAGTATCATCTAGTACAGCTGCAAAGGCAAGCAAAGAAGCAAAAGCATATTTTGAAGTAATGTGTTGGTTGTCTGGAATCAGTGTGGTTCACTTTATCATTCTTTTACTATAAAAAAGGTTAAGAGATGAGTTAGTGAAAATAAAACTGCTTCCATTTTTGTGTGTATGACTATGGCATCCAGTTTTATCAGTAAATTATTTTTCTGGAAAATCCTATGTTGGTCAGCTATGAGAGGAACTGCTATGTAAAGCTTTAAAAATGCTGTTTACAAAAGATGGGTATTGTCTGCCTGTAAGAGTGGTATTTTTCAAATTATTCTGCAATTCTTGCATGAACATATTTCTAGTACCTTTGCTTATGGTCAGAAGAGAAAATAGACATTGCAGGGCAGGCACTGCAGGAGTGCAGTGGTAAATACAGTATGGCTTTTCCCTTTAGTTGTTTTTCCTGGTTTGTTTTGTTTTGGTGGTTTTTTGTGGTTTGTTGTTTTGGTTTGCTTTTGTTTTTTCCCCACGAACAATTTTGTTGTCTCACTGTGCACAAGCTTGTTTCTGCAGCAGGGAAGAGAGCAGTGAGGCAGCTCTAGAGTTGCTTCACCATCTGTTTCTCATCCCTTTGTTCAAAACCCCTGATCAGAAGCTCATAAAGTATGTTGTCCTCTGGACACATGTGAGGATATTGAGGCTTTTCCTGTTAATGTCAATATTCCTTTGCACTTCTAGTGTGTTTGCTATTTTTGCCAGTGAATTATTCCTCAGCAGAATCAGAAACTCACTAGCACAAACTGCATAAGAAAGAACAAGGGCTGTTTGACGTCTGAATAAAAAATAAGTTAATATATGTTTGGTTTAAATTCTTCCTGTCATTTGTATCATATTTTATGTTTAATGAAGAAAAGGGTTTGGACATTTAAAATACATTATTTACATTTTACTTGTTTGGTCAATTGCAAAAAAATCACATGTGAATTGCTGAAAAATAAACATTTTAAAACTTTTTCTTTTAATGTACTGTGTCAGCTTTGGCCTTACTGTTTGCCTTACATTTTTAGAAATTTCTTTAGAAATTCTTTAATATCTTCAGGCTTTTCTTGTTTTACAACTTGCAATAAACCTTTATATGTAATGGAAAATGAGACTTAAATTATTGTTTGGTCTAAGGAAAAAATGTGCCTGGTAAAATCACGACTTTTTAATTTGGCATTAATTCAACTCAAGATCAGAATTTGCTACTAATTCTAGCGCACAGTACATTTTTTCTTTGGTTCAAAATAAAATACGACTCATTCATCTTCCAAGGCTTGTTCTACATCCTTTTCTCACAATTGTGCTTGTGCTGCACTGTGTACGGGTAAAACTGGTGCTGAAGACCCTTTAGAAGTCTTTTCTGGATTATACAATGCTGCCTGTGAGGGGATGTATACGCACAGGGGGCCGATGCTGCAGTTCAAAACATGAGGAAGATGAAAGTAAACAAAATCATACCAAAACCGAATCCATTGTGAATAGTCTGAAGCAGAACAGAAGTGTTCAAAGGCACAGATGATGGGAACCTACGGAGACTCTTCCTCAGTTAGTGTTGATTAGATATGGTATGATTTTGTGGAAAATTTTGCAGTAATCTATTGCAGAGTAGTGATGTCTTTGTTACACTGATTATCAAAACATGTGAAGGATGGTATCAGGTGCCCTAAAAGGGTTAGAGACAGACTTTTGTGCACAATACTCATGATTATAAAAAGATACGTTCTCTTTTTCAGCCAGCAGATTTCTACTTATGAACATGCATTGCATAGGGAATGATGAAATGTAGGAGGTATATCTGTTTTGTCCTGCTTTGTTCTCACTTGAGTCTGTTTAAGTTATGTTTATTATATTCTTATCCTGTGTCTTGAGAACTGAGGCATAAATTGAGCTGACTGTATTATCCTTCTAAAGCCTGTGAAAGGAGAAGTAAAATAAATGCAGGTGTCATTGGCGCAGCAAGAGATATTAGAGATGAAAAGCTGGTGTCCTTTGTACAATGCTGAATGCCATGGAAATAATCAGCTTGCCTGATAAAGTTTATAAGCAAGAGAGGAAATTAAACGCAAACCATGATGGACCTTTCTCAAAGTCCCAGGTTCCTTGGTATGTTGACAGGAGTTATTTAGCAAAATAAGCTAGTAAATGAATAGTGCAGCAGTTGAAAGGCTATTGAGGGTGTCTGTGTTTAATTTCAGGGTGCAGGCAGGTGAGAAGAATCTCTGGCACACTGACAAAATGCCTTATCTTTGATATATGTTGCATTGAACTATTTAATTCTGTTCTACTATGGTGTCAGGTTGAGTCTGCTTTACTGTTGTTAGCATATGTCAGTTATTTCATTAACTGACTTTTTAAATGCCTGGAGACATTCTGTATCACTTAATGAAGTCAAACATGGCAAACCTCTCTTATAGCTGTATAAAGCAAGTGTGGTTAAGCAAAATATTTGCATAGTATAATTGTTGGAGAACATTAGAACTAAGCATACGAAAGAACAGAACCTCCTAGTTACTAGTCCACAGATCTGAATTGCAGCTCTGAGGCTAAAGCACTTCGTAGCCTTGTGAGAAGTGAGGGGAAAAAAGAATTATGATTGGTTTTATAGTCTTCTGCATATATAACATTCAGCTTTGTTTAATACTAATATTTTTCAGCTGCCATTTGTGGATTTAGTTGACTGAGTTCTATGAATATTAGTGAGTCATACACCTAAATCTACTTAAAGCATCTAAGCTTTTATTTACTCTTTTAGTTATTTAGACTAAAGTCCAGAAAGAACATCAGGGTCACATCCAGATTGGGTTGGTTCAGCCTTCTGTCCTTCCTAGGCTGCTTAAATAAAATTTCCCATGCTTTGCCTAAGAGCAAGCTAATGGAGACACTTGCATTCTTCACATGTGGCGCATACCTGATATCAGCAGGATGGAAGCCGAGTACATGAACGCAGAGTTACTCACCTGTAGATGAACTCCAAACACGTTTTTTGTTGTTGCTATTTTTTTTCCTGCTGAGAATTAAAAAAAATGTTGTGGGAGAGCAGAAATGGGCATATACAATCGGGAGGAGTCCCCAAAGCATACAGAAGACTGTTTTAAGACTAACGAGCTTATTTTCCTTGTACAGCGACTTTTGCCATGTTCCTTTCGGTATACAGAATTTTCAGGAACTGAAATGGCATAGGTAGTAGTTACATAGTGTGCAACAAAACAACTGCCATATCAGGGAGTGAACAGGAAATGTGTACAAGCAGAAAAACCACTATCACCATAATACAGAGCCTGGTCTCTTAACACAAGAGGGAATCCTTGAAAAGATAAATGTATCAGTTCTGATATTAATACAATCACAATAATGATTTTTAAAAATGATGCAGTAATACAGTAATGGACCTCAAAACAGGATATAATGGAACTGAAAGTTAGATGAAATATAAGTGGTTAAATTTTCTTCAGTTCTTCAGCCTGGCACAGTTGGAAAGGCGTTAGATTTGACTAACTCTGAATAACTGGAGTCAGTCCTCACTTGCTGCTCAAGGACTGGCTCGGGTGAATTCACCCCAATAAAATGAATACAAAAAATTATTTGTTCCTTAACTCTGAAGCTCTGAAGTGGCCAGGCAGCTGGACTAGCTGATCGTTAAAGGTCCATTACAACTGAACTGTTCTGTTCCATCTCTCTTTAAAGGTCGCTGACGACTGTGGTGTTGACTGTGGACCCTGCTGGCTTTCTATACAAGTGTACTGCTCCCAGAGATTCATTAATGGTCGTTGATCAGTCATTAAACTACATCTCAAATGGAAGGGTTTGGTGCTATGTAGAGTACACAGCTTTAAAAAAAATTGGTGCAAGAAAATGATTTCTCTGGGAATACAGCCTTCTTAACATGGCATTCTGCACCAGCTTAGTTTATGTATCTGTAATCTGTGTTTGAAAGTAATGGCTCATTTTGAAAAAGCTATGAAGAATCTGAATTGCTGGGTGGATGATATGAAAAAGATAAGGTACTGACAACTCTTCTCGTTGTTAATCTTTAAGGATATTACCTGGGATAAATTCTTCTCACTGTTGAGACCACTGCACCCAATAGAGCTGTTAGGCAGCACATGGGAATAATGTTTTCCTGCATTTAGCTTTCTCTGACTTCTTGCCTTTGCAGAAAGTGGTGCCAGATAAAAATAATCTTGCAGCAAACTTAATGTTTAATCTAGAATTGTTATTGTACAATGCATATACTAATTAACACAACAATTGATAGTGGCAGAGCCTACTTAGTTGTCTTGAATGTCTTCTAGAGAATTTCTATTGGGGGCTACATTTCCACAAACAAGGATAATATCTGCATCTCAATTTTTACAGCCTTACAGCTGCTCTACGCTAGTGCCTTGCAGTTTAGAGTGAATCTCATTGTTCGCATTTGCACATTTGTTCCAATAAATTTGAACAGGGCATTTGCTTCTCTTCCCATGATTGAACTGTTGAACATTTCTTAAGTAATTTCTACATCAGGCCACCTTTTAATTCAGCTTTCACTGCCAACTGCCTTCTGACAAAGTGGTTCGTTTCCATTTGCGTTATTGTTTGCTACATATTTTCTGCCTTGGCCCCTTATTTTTGGCTGCTTATCTGCTGTGACCAAATCTTGTCTCATTTCTCAGCAATCCTCACTTCTCTCTCAGACTCTCCATTTTTCAACAAAGTTTATAACAATAGTGAATAGAATGATGTCACCTTAGGTCACATTCTTTCTTTTGTGTTACTATTTCTATACTTGTCCTCTGATCCTGTATTGATCAGTTTTATAGGACCTGTTTAAAAAAGAAAAGCCCTTATACTTTTTTTTCTTATGCTGTTTTCCCATTTTTAACTCTAGCAGATTCTTTTGTGATCTACTGATGTATTTTCTAAGGCAAGTGAATTTGAATAAAATAAATTTCAAACTTGTCACTGGGTTCCTGTTGCATCTCCCCTCCTCCGCAAGGTTACTTTGGTGCTTCCTTTTTGTTCTTTGCTTTTGTCTGTTTCCTGCCCCTCCTGCCTGTGCTCACTTACCTGCGCTGTGAGGGTACGTTTGCTGACCCAGCGCTACATTCAGATCCTGCCCTTTTGTACACTGCATTTCAAAATGCAATCTCTCTGTTGACGTGTGCTGCTAAATATGTCTGTGTAAATTGTTGTTTCTTTTCATTTTAGCCTGTAGCCACCTTTCTCTCATAATCAGGCTTTCTATTCTGCAATCAGTTTTCCTGGTCTGTCATTTTACCTTGTCTCCTCTTTGCTCTCCTTTAGATTCCTCCACGTGTTTTTATCTTTATCTTCATGCCAGACTCTTCATCCACTGTTATCCCTCAGCACAGTCCTGCAGCTCCTTCTTTGTGCCTCCACATGTAGTGTGCTTGCTGAACTCAATCATGAAGCCATTGTCGCTGCTGACCTCAGCAGTGGAGCACAGCGCTTGATATCCAAAAATGCTTTCTGAGTCTGGTTTGTGATCTGAGGCAAAATCTAAAGTAAACCTGTCCCTACGTTTCATGTTTTCTTGACATCATTTGTTGTTAGCCTGTCTTCAGGAGTTACATCGCACCGAAGCTTCCGTTTGCCAAATGCCACTTCTGGGCAGTGTGACTGAACCCTGGCAAACATTTGTCCACTTTACAGCTTTGCTACTGCCAGAGATCAACAGAAATTTTCAGGTGCAGACATGAAACTCCTGGTATATTTATACCTTCTCAAACTAGTTACAGGTCACCAGCTGAGGCACATAACCTACCACAGACGTGTTCTCCTTGCTCAGTGCCGATACAAAATAACTTGGATTTACTTAAAGCATCACGAACAAGCTATGGTAATGATCACAAGAACTTTCAACAGCAGCAGTTTAATGTCTCATCACTTTGAAGTTAACCCTGCTTTGAGAGAAGCCTCCCCTAGATAATCTCCAGGTCAAGGGCAAAAGGTCTTGCTTCCTCCTCACAGGATTCTGAACTCAACCATCTCATGGCCATTTTGTCAGACGCACCTTCAGCCAAGCAATGGCAAATGTCACCTGATACTCACCTGTAACTAGACTAGGCATCTCAAAAGAGTATTTTGTTGCTACATCTATAGAAGGCTTTCTGTAAGAATCACTAATTGAGAGGCATGCTTTTTGCTGTGTCACAGGTGCTATACCTCTAAGGAAATAGAAATTTCATCTAGACTTAAATATTTGTTTGAAGGCTTTGTTTGTTTAAAATGGCTCATATCTCAGTGTTTTTCAGCAAACTATTCTCATCTGACTCCCTCAATATGTAGCATTTTAGAAATAATCCCTGTGGATTAGTACTTGTCAGTATTTTTGGCATTAGTTCATGAAGACAATCCCTGGACTCAATGAATTCTTATAAAGAAAGCACAAAAATGAACATTACAATTTGGAAGTCCTCACCTTGGAGAGAATTTCAATACTATTCTTCGTTAAGTGGTGGGTATATTCTTGTCAGGCAATTTCAGCATGCTGGAGATATTGCAATCACTAGCAGCTATAGCAACTCGTTACCAGAGCATTGTGTTTCTATGTGTGGGTATTTGAATATATCATAGGTTTTGAAGAATGAACTATTACTGACCTTGAGCAAAGATATGTGCATGATTAGCCTGTACTAATAAAATGGTAGTTATCAGCAAACCACAGCTTGAAGGATGTAACAAAGGTTACTGAAATACACAAATACCAAATGATAGGTCTTGAAAGTACAAACTCAGCATGATACTAGAGGTACCAGAGCTATAAATAACTCACCAATGGTCATTAAATTAGCACAGCCTTGAGAGCTGTTACAACCAGTTTTAGCAATAGCAGAGAAAGCAAAGAGCATTAAATTAAAATACATAACCATATATAGTTAATTAATATAGATTGTACAGTTGTGAACCAATGAGAAGGAAGCTAGGAAGTGCAGTGTTAAACAAATACGTAAAAATTACCCAAGAGTAATGTGGAAGAAATAATCAAAATCATACAACCAAAAAAAAAAATGTGGGATGCTGACAAATCCTTGTAACCCCAACCCTCCCTCTCCTTGAGGGAACGCAACACCATAAGTTGTGGACCTAGGGGACCATAGAAAGAAGGGGAATGTAGAAACCTAGAGCGAGCAGAGGAATACTAGAGAAAGAAGTATATACTGGAAAGGTTGTGAATGACAGTTTTAACTTTTCCTTAGGAGCAGGTTGTGTAACTGCCCTAATAATAATCCTTAAATTAAACTTGTAAGATTTAATTAGATTAATAATAGATTCCTGCCTTCACTTAGGAGGTATGTTTCTGTCGCCTACATAAATTGCACGGAGTCTTTGGTATGATACCACCTGCCCCTGAGGCCTGGATGTTAATTTTAGAAGCAGCAATGCATGATAAAAATGTCAGTTGTCACCGTGGTTCTTGAGCCCAAGTTCTCTAAAAAATTTTAGACACCTATTTGCAACCCTGTGAGACTGGGCTGTCTTTCGAACTACTCAAAAATTTCTCCCAAGCTGAACAAAAATGAGGTGAAAAATTTCTCTTTAGTCCTTTGTACTGAAAGATGGGATCTCGTTACAGTTACTCTCTCGCTGGGAAAAGGCATCTGCTAAACTTTTCCCATTAAGACAAGGTGAGCAGCAGCTCCATACCCAGGAGAATTTATTCAAGTGAATCAGATTAGTTCTTGATAAACAGATATGATTGGGGTTTGAACTGTATGGCATTCACAGTAAATAAAATAATTCCTGTTAGGCTGCAGTAGTGGCAGATACTATTTGGACAAGCTTACTGTTAGTTACTAAAGAGCTATAGACAGATCCACACAAACTGCAGGTTCAGGGGGACACTCTGTTACTGACTGACAACTGGCATTTACGATTTTGCCCTGGAATATTATTTTAGAGAATGATGCTCTCAACTGAAATGAGAAGTGTTGAACTGGGATTAGCTGAAATCCTTTGATCCAATAGTGATTATTCTGTCATTCAAGTGGACATTGCCTGATCTAAAATTCTATGATTAGGTAAGATAGGCAGGAAGGTTGTTGATAATAAAAGGTCTGTGTACAAAGGTGCATAATCCCAAACCACTGGCTTCAATCAGGCGATGTAGTTTTCGTCGGGTAAGGAGCTAGCTTTTAACCCACAGGTAGCATGATTTAGATAACTTCTTAAATATGAGATCTTTAAAAAGTAGAACAAATGGTGTCTTTATAAACAGCAGAGGATCACATTTTTTCTCCTGTAGTAATGTGGAAAAGATGGTTCTATAAATTTGTTTAATTTATATTTTTTTAAAAGTGTTAGCTAAAATGCAACTTTTTCTGTTCCCTAAGCAAGCATCAGGGGTTAAATTTGGGAGGCTAAACTCTCTCCTTGTAACGTTTGTGCTGTATAATTTTTCCTGTCTCATTTTCTCAGTATATAACATTTGAACATGAAAAATACTCTCCAAGAACTTATGCGATTAAATTTGTACCAGTCTGGAAAGAATCCCAAGTTGTGTATAAATGAAGTCTTTACTTTCAGTCTTCTACTGAAGAATCCCATTATGTGTAAAACAAATGCCTAAATAAGGAGAAACCTGTCATGTTCAATGAATTCTGGTGTGGGATCAATCTATTTATGCTGCTTTTGTCATCTGCAGAAGATCTGTCTCAGAGAGTCATGCTGGCAAAAAGAGATTTAATACATTTCAATGTCAACTGGAAAACCTTGGGATAGTGGTATAGCCAAGGACAAATACAAATTGCCTGAAGGAAACACAGGGAAATGGGCTCCAAAATCTCCAGAATGCTACAAACCCCAAAACCCAAAATAAACAGGTAAAAAGAAACATATTTCTTGTCTCAGGTGCTGTATCCTTCTATTGTTTTGATTACTTGTATCTGGATCACTGGGGGTTTAATTTGCCCTGGGTGACTCTTCCAGAGATTTTTGTTACTGGAATAAGAGCCCTATAAAGTTTAGTCATTAAAGCAAAATTGCAAAAGGCAATATAGAATTTCCCTCTTAGGAAAACTGTAATGATAAATCAGAAAAGGGCAAAAGGAATGTTCAGTAACAAAGCAGTCAATTGCTGCAAAAATGTAGCACTTTTCCTTTTATCTTTCCAGTTTTTAAATGGCACCTGCAAGACCTACTATTTGGGCCCACTTCTGACATTTGTTTTAATTTGAATAGTAATTTGTGTGACTTGATCTCATGGAAAATCTTTGAAAGGAAGAACATATAAATGTAGAGGATACAAAAAAAAAGTTAAATAAATTTTTCTGGAATAAATTTTAGGCATTTTTGGAAGACACTGGCTCTGTCCTTGAAGAGAATAGCAAACGAAATCTGTGAAGACAAATTGTTCTCTGAGTTGATAGATGCAGTATCACTGGGAAAGACAGAACATGTTTCTGCCAGGCATGTTTGGGAATAGGGACTTGAATATTTTCATTAATCTTGTCGTAGCTTATTGCTGCTAACTTCCACAACAAAGATGAATTTTCCTTTGTAGCACTGAATGAATATGCTTCCTGAAGGAGGCTTTGACAATCCACTTTTTTCACATTCAGTTCTTGTAGACATCTTTCATTCTTATTGGAATTAAGTAACTCATTACTTAATAGAATTGTCATAACTTTAAAAAAAAAAAAAAAAGCTGTACCACTACAAGTTACATTCAAATCCCCTAAATCACATCAGATTGTTTTCCCTTTTACTTGTGGGAAGGTAACCCTGTGTAAGGCTCAGGGTAGTCAATAATGAGGTCCACAGGCACTGTGGTTACTTGTGTTGGATTATTAAGGTTGAAATGTTAGTTCTTCAAAACTAAGAAATCTCTTGGGAAATTTCCTTCTCATTTCAGATTTCAATAACTGCACCTCACTGTAAGCACTTCATATTTACATCTCTGAAAACTGGAATAAGTCATTTCCCGATAGCACTGTTCTGGGAAAAAAACAAAGAGAGAGAAGGCCAAGGTACAGAGAGTGATCAGGAATTATTGATGGAAAATATGACATAGTACAGAGATTCAGAAACAAACTTCAGAAATGACTGGGAGGAAGAGGAGTGAAGTCATTTTTCAAAGACATACCAGCTTTCATATTGGGGCTCACGGTTCCAAAAACAGGTCACCGGGAGAGTGGTCTCAGAGATAATTCCTTCTTTCATATGACCGGTTTGGTGTCACATCTGCTTTAGACTGAATGGCACAAATTGACATTAAAAGTCCCTATTTTGACTTCTGTCTTATTTTTTAAAATAACATCCACTTATTTATCTGGGAGCAAATGTTCAGAGCAGTGAACAGATTCTGTTCATAATCAAGGGGAAAAAAGACTCTTGAGACTCCTCCTCTTCAGCACCAGGAAGAAAAATGTTTTCAAAATAGCTATAAACAGGAATTGCCAGTGTCTTCAGCTGCTCGCTCCCTATTGCTCTGCAGCCAGTTTTTCATCCCTGTCTGCAAGCTAGGGCTACATGTGTTGCTGCAGGGACTCTCTTTTGCTCATCAGTTCTCAGCAGTCCAGGATTAAACATCTGATTGCTTAATATGTATCCATTAAGCAGCTAATTAATAATTGCTGAAATGGTTTCCTTCAGTGAATGAGTGGCTGACGTTTTTCTGATGTCTTTTATTTTAAGAGCTTAAGTTAACTCAGCTGCATGAAAAGCATCCCCTTGTCATGACATCAAGGGGAAAGGCGTGAGCCCACATGGGCACAATTTGGGAATTCCTTATCTGCATCTCTGGTACTTCTGAGGTACGAATGGGATGAAAAATGTGAACAGAAATGCAGCCCCAGCTTTGCAGCTGAGAACGATTTTTTGAGCAACCAGAGTTGTTTGTGGCTATGAAAGTGTTGCAGATCTCTGCCTGAAGGGGAATGAGTAATAACTGCTGGAAAAAATAGGCCCAGATCTTCACGCATCCTGAAATCTGTTCTCAGAAAGGCACTTCATTATGCTTACAAGTGAAGGTATTTAGATGCATGCATTTAATATATACATTTAATGCGGTGAAATTAATGAGAACACTTAGAAGTGAAGGAGCAGGTGGCTAGGTAGTGCCAGATAAGATTGACAAGAATGAGAAGAGAGAAGGGAAGAGGCAGATGTGCGGCAAAGTAGACCCAGGTTATTTCTGTTGTAGACGTGTATTTGCTGACAGAAGGTGAGTAGGATTTTTGCTGGAAGCATCTACCAGTGTTTTAAATGGCTGACATAAAAAGGGGAGGAGAAGGCTTACTCTAGAAGAGTAAAAGAGGATTACAAATAACTGAGATGCTTTTGTTCACTGGTGAAATTGATTAAAAACCAATTTGAATTAAATCACAAGTTAATTCCTCTCCCCCCCCCCTTCATTTTTATAAATTGAATAAAACATAAGCCTTCAGGCTTCTAAGTGCGTAAGGTTTGCTTCCAATTAAATTTTTGACAAGCATTAAAAATGTAAATGGAAACAAAAATGATTAATTGGACAATTTCATTTTGAAAACCGAATCTAAATATATCCAAAAATACTGAATTTGCCAATAATTTTTCAGTTCTTCCTCTTACAAATTAAATAATCTTCCTAGCAAACCCTCTGAGGCTTTTTGAGCATTTGTTTTAGCAAATGGTGTATTGGAGAAGGAATCTCTGGTAAGTATACTGATGATGGATCTGAAACAGTCCATCGCAGAAGAGCCTAAAGACATGTAAGAGGACTGTGATGTCCTCGTCACTGAACATTAGTACATCAATAAAAAGGAGAAATGGAGCAGTAGTTCTGTACTGCTGATTGTGAAATACAGGATTATTTGACTTATGACCCTATTTTAACTGCTGTGATCTCCCTTGAGGTCATAACTGCTAGTTTGGGAACCACTGAACTAGAGTGAAGCGTTAGCCAGGAGGTGCAGAAATGAAGCTTGACAGTGCTCAGAGACGCCTTCCAGCAGAGACAATTCCCCATGCTGCTCCGAACCACTGGGTCTGTGTAAGGAGGAAGGTGTTCTCTGCTGGTGTGCTTTGATGTCAGTGGAAAAAAAACCTCTGAAGAGGTATGCTGACAATCTCCTGTTAGCCTGAATTGGAGATCATTTGAGGTAAAAGGATAAATCAGAACAGCTCTCCTCCCACATCACCTTCCATGTGGAGTCATTTGACAAGTCAGTTTCTTGGGTTTGTTCACGTTTATTTCTTATTGTCTTATTCTGATTAACATTACTTCTCAGTCTCTGTTTCCTTCTAGGATGGCTGCATTTACAGCAGTCCAAGTAAAACTTGAGATTTTGAACTAGCCTGTAGTAATGACTTCTGTTATTACGCAGCAGTAGGCTGTCAGCCTTTGATAGATGATGCCTAATCAGCTGCTGGGTACCGAGCTGAACATCATACTCGTGCTGAGGAGAAAAAAGAAAGCCTAGTTAAAACTCATGTTTGTAGTATTGTAAGTCACAACAAGGATTCTCTACCAGGTCTCTGTGCAAGGAAGCAAACTGCAGCCTGTTCAGTTACTGTAGGAAGATACCTCTGTGGGTCCTAAGCAATCTGATGGAAATGAAAATAGCATTTTAAAGATAATGCATATAAATATTATTCATAGTCTAGATTAATGGATCTTAATTTGATTTCACTTCTATTTCAGAAGCATTTTATAACAGTAGCAGCTAGGAATTTTTTTGTGTGTAATTTTTCCTAATTTTCAGTGAGAAATCTCTCTGTTTCCTGATAAGAGGTAGTTTAAGACATTACACATTAGCATACTTGGGGGGAGGGTGTTCTGAAGGGCACCTTAGAGCCTCTGTGATGGATCTAAATTTTGTTTTCACTTAGATTGTTTGCTACCATGAGAAAATAAAAATTGACTTTTGCTTTTGGTATAAAAAGGAAATTCAGTTACTGTTGGTATCATACTTGTGATTATTTTTTCCAAATTAATTGTTATTAGTAAATCAATATGCTGCTTCTGATGTTGAAAATAACATACATTCTGTGCAATCATGTCAGTTCTTGTCTTTGACCTGGAAATGAATCAGTGCTGCCAACACTGAAAATCAAAACTGGGAACCGTGCTAGAGGAAGAATACAACTTTATCCAAATGATGTGAAAATTGTTGGTTTGAAACCTATAAAATCATAGGAAAATAAAAATACAGTCCTTGTTACATAGCCCACATGATCTTGGTGGTACTGAGCTCTTCTTTTCTTTGCTGGTCAGTTGTCTTCAGAATACTTGACCTCTGACATTGCCATAGTCCCGGACTACTCCGGGATGTTCTCCACCCCCAGTCCCTGTTGAGGAGAGGTGACTAGATCTAGGGATGGACCCACCGGTGCCTGCCTGCCCTGCTTGGGCCATTGGAGAGAGAATGACCTGTGTTGGGATTGCCCTCTGCTTCTGGCTAAGCTGCCATTTGGGAGCAGCTGAGCCTTTATTATTAACTCTTTGTTTGTAACGTGATTTTTGGAGTTGATGGCTGTATTGAGCTTCTTGCTGGATGAATACACAGAGTAACATTTTCTTTCTTCAACTGTTTGCAAACTAAAATCAGATTATAATTGGGTGATAGCTAATGGATCTGTCTGCTTGCATCTGTAGGGTTACAAACTCCCATGCTTGCACAACTAGATGCTTTAATAGGAGACAATGTAAAGATTCATCAGCCATTTGAGGTGGGTTATCCCCACTCTCATCACATGCAAACAGCTCTGTACATTTTATGCCCAGAATGACCACATGGGTAAAAACTTCTGGCTCAGAATGTATGTGGGAAATCCTATTTTGTCAATTTAGCACCTTGTGCTTGATGATAAATTTTATCCGTACATCTGACTGCTTCGGCTTGTGTTAAAAAAAATAGCTGTTTGGTGTTTGAACAACAAAATAAAGCAAACCAGGGTGGAGTTTTAGAAAGGTGGGAAGATAATTTGTTACAGTAGGAAAAAAAAGAAGTGTGAGAACTATTGAAGAGGCAGACTCTTAAAGAGCAGAAAGCATTTCAGAAGATCATAGGAAGAGTGATGTAAGAATGAAGTAAAGCGGAATTGATTGCAAGTTACTATATTCCATACATCTTGAAGACCTGAATTGGCTTCATTTCTGCATATTCAGTAGTTCCATTCAGAAATTTGTGCATGTCTATTAAGGATGTAATAGTTCTGCTTGAAGTAGAGGAAATAGTACTCTTCTAAATATTGGTTTGCTGTAATGTTTGATGAATCGTGACTATTGTCTAGTAAGTAATGTCTTGTTATTACCTCTCTCTTTTAAGAGGCTGGACTACAACTGACTCCCATAGAAACTACTACTCCACAGATAAATGTTTAATTATTATTTGGAATTGTTTAGAATCCCCAGATGAAAGACGGAGGAAGTGGAGAATGGCAACATGCTGTAAATGCCATTAATTTGCAGTAATTGACATATCCAGTGCAATCACTGAATTTTATGAAGCAGTCAATAAGGAGCAAATCATACTTATTTGCAGTCACAAGGCTTAGACTGTCTTTCTTGTTGCAGCAGCTGTGATTCATTTCCTCTACAGAGGGAGCAGAAAATGGTTTCCTGGGACCGGGAAAGGGTCAGGCAGTGCCAGGGTCACTTGTTCACATCGACGTATGTGAGAAGTATACAAAACATCACTGTGAGACTTCACTTTGATTGCTTCATATTTCCTTGCTTCCATTTGGAGAAGGCATTAACTAATTGAATGCAATGGAATACACGAACTGTTAGAAGGCCAAGGGAGATTACTAGATGACAGCTTGTCTTTTGGCAATAGAGTGTCCCTGGAAATGATGTTGTGGGGTCAAACACAATTCTAATCTGAAGTGAGCCATAGAGGAAGAAGGGAGACACTTCTTCCTGCTTTGATGAAATGGAAGTAGAAAACATAACGTTTGTTTCAATGGCTTTGCATAGATAATTGTTTAGTTATGTATTTCCTTGTCTTTGTAGAACCCAGAGGCTTTCTCTGGATATAGACATAATTGTTGATTCGATGTCTCTTTGGAAGACCTTCCCATATTTTACTCTCTGATCATAGCAAGGAGGATGTATAAGCTCTTTTTAATTATGAAATACATCCAAGATAGCAAGAGAGACTAATAGTTCAGTGCTCTGAATTGATAAATTGCTATTTACAATCTTTGTATCAACTATTTTCTGTCACAGCCTAGGGTTTTATGAGCAGAGCTGTGCACATGATAACATCTCTAGCACGGTTTATGTAAATTAAGCCGCAGTGATAAAAACACACCCCAATGCTGGATTAGTCAGTTTGTTGTAACTGAACAGTATATCACTATTAAGGTTCATAATGGGTTTTGTGAAGTCAGTAGCTTCTCATCTAAATGACAGTTTATGGGATTTATATGTTTTTAATGCTAACTGTTCGAACTTCGTAGATGTTAAAATCAAATTTAGGTGCCAGGCTCAAATGTATTCAGATGTTACTCTGTTGTTACTGGCTTCTCCCAAATGTCATCAAAATAGATGAGCACGGTAATAAACACCTCATGTCTCATAATATGCAAATAGTTAGAAAGCAGAGATTTTTCAACTTTTCCCTTTTCAAATGGTAGATAGATTCATAACCGAGGTTATTGTGAGCACAGCAACACAGTGATTCGTGGAACAATGTGGCAATAAATACTAACACTAAACAGGGAAATAAGGTACTCTGTCATCTCATCCAAAATACTCTGTCTGTGCAGTAGTTAATTGCTGTACTAAATACTGTTCAATTGAAGTATATTTGTCTGATTAAATTAGCATGTAATGGTATCTGAGCAATTTAAGACTGTACATCAAAGGATCTGTTTCTGGTGAGGGGAGTAGCGAGGCCTTTGTTCTGTGTTATGTGCCTGGTGGCAGAATGCTGGAGCACTCATTGTGATGGCAAACCTGGTGTCTCGGCAGCCTCATGGCTTCGCTTTGGCTACAGAGAGCACGACATCACTCAGAAAAGGGGATGCCACAGTGTAGGGGACTTAGAGGAGCTTGAGGGGTTGTTTTGGGGGTCATGAGTTGTTCTTTGAATCCTAAAGTGACTCTTGTGTATTATTTCACCATAAGGTTACAATAATGGAAATATTTGTGACTGTCACCTGAGTCTGGCCCTACAGAGGGTATGAGGAGGTGAAAGCATCGGCCACGCCATGTGGTGCTGGCTTTTGGCCCCTCAATTGCCAGTCTGTTTTGAAGTGATCAGCTGCTATTTGAATGGCTATGCTGGCTGCAGAAGCAGGTCTGTAATGCTGGGATGAAAAATTGATGTGTTCTCAATTTAAAAAAAAAAACAACTTCAAATGCAATGCACTGAATGAAACATTCATTAGTATATATCAATGGTGAGCCATGCTGCTGCATAATGAGGAATAAATACCATATAAGAAAGTGCTAAGCCTGTACAGTGAGTATTCTTCAAGGTAATTTCCCCCCAATCAGTCAAGTCAGTCAGCTTTTATGTGTGACTTGAATACAGTCTGATCAAGTCACAGAATAATTTTCTTGGTCAGAAATAAACTCCTGGCCTGTGCTGAGGTTAAGCATTTAGAGCCTCCGGTCAGTACTGGCCAGCTGAAACAGAAATGTGAACTAGAGCCGCTCACTGGTATGGGTCAGAGCCTTTCCTCTCCTTAATGCTATTAAAATGATAACTTGAGGGTGTTTTCAGTTAATGAGGTAATTACACTATCCTGGATTTGACCTTGGAGTTTATTACTCATTTAGCAAGAAATGAGAAGCTGAGATATGACTTTGTTGCTGGACACATCTTGAAAATTTTGAGTATAAGAGCCAATCAAAGGGAAAAGATTATGGTGGTGAACTGGAGTATATAAATTTGCATATTAATAGTGTTGCTGAGAAAATCCTGCACAGTGATCATACTAATCTTTTAACTCTGGCTAATAATGGCTGTCTGTCAACTGCAGTGCAGGGATCCACGTGCTGCACGTTCACTGAGAAGTACTGATACAACATACTTGCAAACAGCAAAACCAATTAATAGTGCAAGGAAATATGTATCTAAGAAAACTTTTCTGCGCAGTTAAATTCTCCTTTTCTTAATAGGTCCTGCTATATAATTAGAATCCTTCTCCCCTCTTCATCACAGCAACTTCAAACAAACAAATTAAAAAAAAACAAACCACAACAAACAGCACTGCTCATGGAATGAAACTAATTCCTTTTATTCTCTTTTCTTTACAAAAAGACATGCTTTGAATACAGGGGCAAACTTCCTTTGCTGCTGTAAAATTGGGGAATTAAAAAAATATGATTAAAATAATATAGCAATAATAGATGAAAAGGAATTAAAGTTTTACTCATTAACTGCAAGTTGGTGGGGGCACGGTTTCCTCTAAGATGGCATATGTCAGAGGAGTTGCCATGGCTATCTGGTTTGTTTTCAGTGTGGAGAATACAGAAGTTTGTATGTGCTGAAACTCCAGGGGAAACAAGGAGCAGGTGGAGGTAGCAGGCAAATTTGGCTTCAGGAAAAGGAAAAATAATTGCATGTTTTTTATCACTGTTATTTCTGGTGTGATGTAAGAGATTCTGATATTTTGTCTGTAAAGTTATTAAACCTGCCTGTTTAATGAAATAGATACAGAGGTTTGCAATAGTCTTGGAAAATGTTTTCCTGTAATTAGTACCATGATGAGTACTCCTGTTTGCAGGATTAATTAACTATGGTAGCATGAATAAAAGTTTTATATTTTGCTAAATATGTCATGATAGAGATTGTGAGCTAAAACATTTAGAATATGGGATCTTTTATAAATCACAGTTCTTCTTTGGATGGTAGTTCCATTTTAAGCATTGGGAATGTAGATCCATTTAAAGTCCTTTCTGTTGCAGGAAGCTGTACTGGTAGGTTTGTGGGCAGGGGAAGAAGTATTTATATGGTCTAGCACACTCGTTAGCTGGTTTACCTGTTGCTAATTCAAGCTGCTGTGTGCCTATTGCCCTCAGTCTCCTAGTAGAATTTTTCTTTCTTAATTTTATCTACTTAATGCTGTCCACTAATGACTCTCCTCTCTGCAGTAAGCATTTTATCTCCTCAAAGGCATCGAAGATGTCCATTTAACAGGCTTCCCCCAACCCAATTGTTTTGTCCTGTGCCACCCCCTACTCAGGGGGTGTTGTTTTACACAGGCAGGTTTTTTGTAGCATTCTTCCCTACCAATGACATCTGATCTTTTCATCCTCAGGAACGATCTCCCCATGTGAGAAAGTTGCAGGTCAGTGTAAGGGTGAGATTATCTGCTGTGGTTCTCCTCTTGGTTTCCAACTTTGAGTTTCCTGAGCTGAGTGGTTTGAAATAAAATTCTGCATAAGTGTTTATCTAAAGCCAATAGTAATTGTATATAGTCATCAGAAGATAAGATTCACTTTATAAATACATTTTCCGTAAGCATTCTAGTCACCAAGATTGAGCTCATTATAGAGATGTTTGGATATAAATAAATTTGAGAAAATAAATTTAATGTATTAATGCATGCAAGAATATACATTTTTCACTCCTTGGAAAATACTTGCTTATCCCTGTAGGAAACACTTCCAAACATAAACAACAAACAGTTCAAACTTGGTTTGAGCTTTTAAATATTTTTACTTTCCAATTAAAGTTTTTACACTCTGATATGGAAATTAAAACTGCAAGTGTGGAAACTATTCATCCTATTTTAAGTTTTAGGGTACAACTTTGAAGTGCCTGTCATCAACTAATGTTGATGACAACTTAATATTTTCAAAATCTGGTAAGATTTGGCACCCATTGCACAAGGAAATGCAATACAGCACACAATGAAATGAAATTAAATTAAATGGGGTGATAGGATTAGTACTTTCATTGAAGAGAGGTTATAGGAAATAGAATGATAAAGTGCAGCTGAACAGGTGGGTGTTACCTACCTCTGGCTGTGCTTAGCCCTTCAGAATCAACTCTCCAGGAAAATTATCAAGTTACATGTAGCAGTAACTTAGATAATTCTTTTATTAATTAAAAATATAAAATTGCATTTAATGTCTGGTTAAAGGAAAGGATTGAAATTCTATCTTGTAGTAAACAAAAATGTTCATTTATAATTGCAATTTTTAGGTGGTTAACTTACTGGAACACCTGCATCAATTTCCTCTTATAAAAATGTGATTTAAAGTTACAGGGATTATTTAAATTCTTGTTTATGTGTAATTCATTACCAGTTTTAATACCACATGGCTACTTCTGCCCATCTGTTCTTCAGGTCATTCACATCAGGTGCATCTGCATTTTCTTGTCTCTATTGAACTATCACAATTAGATGTGGATTTCTGTTTCCTCCAGTGAGAGTTTAACACCCTGTGAGGCTAGCTTGTAAGAAAGGTTTCCAAGAAAAATTAAAGGTAATAAAGTTTATTAACTTTTAATGCCAAACAAATACTGGTATTTGTATTGAGCTGCTGGGGTGTTTTTTTACAGTTTCAGAGTGTTGGGGAATTTTTACTAATCATTTAAGAAATGTGAAATAGTTATGTTCCACTACTGTGTTTTCAAATCAAGTAAAAGGTTAAATCAGCTGTCCAAAGGAAGTCTTAGAGCAGCAACAACTCCTACTCTCCAGGCATCTCAGCATACTTTTCCTACATGAAGTCTTGTAAATAGTAACAAAATATAGGTCCAATGATGTAGAAGAGCTCAGTATCATATTTCTCAATATTAAATTATTCCTGGTTATTTCCTTTATCCGTTGTATTTTTGCTACCAAGTCATTTTATGTTATTAGCAATTCCTCCCCAAACTGTGTTTCATTAACATTTTAACATTTCAGGTATGTTGACAGAAAGCCCTTAGACACAAATCTAACACTGTTAATCTTAAAAATTAACTAGACTGAATTTTGAATAAACCATAACAACATTAAAACTACGAATCATAACTCAGTGTTCAAGATAGGACACAGATATGGAAGATAAAATCCCATCAGAGCAGTTGGAGTATAACGTTAGGGTGTCTTATTGAGATGTGGTGGTGTCTAGGTGATTTTGAAGAGAGCAGAACTGGACCCCAACCTTCAAATAACACCTTGGCAAGAAAAGCAAAGGACTTTTCCAAAAGTTAGTGACCATAAATAATTCTTTGTCACTAACTTTTCATGGGGGGAATAGGGGTGTTTATTTTTAATATTATCCAAATACTTTAATAGAAATTGTGAAAATGCTATGACTATCTTAGAAATTGTGATCCCACTCACCGTTCAGTTACCCTTCATTTTCTTAACATTACTGAACATGTTTCTAGTCATTTCCAGTAATTCTTTCTCTTTATACAAATAATGCAAACCAGGATAAGATGTCCCTATCTCACAGCTGTGAACATTTTCAACTATCAACTAAATTGTTTTATTAATCTGAATCAATACCTGCGCAGAAACAAACATGATAACAGTAGAGTCAGCATAGGAGTTGCATTTTGTTACCTAAAACAGTGAACAGGAAAAAGAAAATCCAGTTGAAAATATCTTTTTGTGCTCTATTCTAGCCTCTGCCATTAATGAAGAAGATACAGATACTATTTAGTCATTCTTGTGGGATTTTAGTCATCCCTGATTCAGTGAAACCACTTTGACAGAAACATAATTAAGCTTCAGTGAGTTAAGTACTGTTTTTCCAGCACTCTGGAAAAGTTATTTAATATTATGATTATGTTCAGCAATTTGACAGCAAATAAGCATTTCAGATATTCAAATATAATTATATATATACTCTTAAAACTCAGGCAAAGATTTCAGCATGACATGACTTTTGATTTTGATTGTGTAAAAATTGTTTCAAATGAGTGTATGAATGGAAGTAAAACGTCAGAGAAACAAATTTCCTGCTCCTGTACTTTGACTGGAGTAGGTGTTCAGGTTTGTGATTGAATTGTTTTTATTTGTCATGTCTCGTAGCTTTCACTTGGGTGTAATATTTTTCCTGAAATCCGTATAAAATAGTCTTTGGGAACAGTGAATGATACTATTTCCCAAGAATATGAATAGAAAAACAAATGTTTTCTCATTAGCTGAAAATTAGGAAAGCTTTCATCATCAGCTACTGTAGTAACAGAGCAGATAATGCAAACATTTACACGAAGATGTATCTTTTATTGCCTAAAATGCTTCATCTGCTGAAAATTTGACTATGTTTTCCTTGAGGGATAATCAGAACAATAAAATTAAATTAGTCAATAAAATTTTCTAACAGCTCTATAAAAGATGCAAAATCTTCCATGATTGATGACTAAATACACAAGAACCATGTTGCTTGGTATCCATAGAAGACAGGAGAGTTCACTGGAGGTTATTTAGTGTGATTTATCACATATCAGAAATTATTCGAGTATATTGCAGCTGATGGAGCGAGCTCAACAAGGCAGAGAATGTGTGTTCCTGTCCTTTCCCTAGAAGCATGACTTCAGGGTTTGTATCAGTGAAAACTCTAGAAAGACACCACAGGTCTGGGAAGTGCTGCTATTTGTGCTCTAATACTTCACATAATAAAACATTAACTGTGGTATGTTTAGTTTGCTAATGACACAGAATTTTTATTCTCATTTTCATCTACGTTCAAAAGTAGATTTTTGGATCCAAGTGGGTTTTTTTCTGGATCAGGCAAAAACTATCATCAGTTTAAATCCAGCCAGAAGGCAAATACTTTGAGTTAAAGAATGATTTACAGAACAGTGTACCTGGGGATTTAATATTTGCAACATGTGTTGTGATTTTTCAGATCCTCAGTGGCTCTAGAGGCTCAGGTGGCACTTGTGACCAAAGGCATCTCTGTGTTTTGAGTGTTTGGACATTTGTAACTATGCTTCCCAGAAACCCAATCATTTCAGTATGCCTTTGTAATATTTGCACTGAGTATCTGCTTTTGGAACTATACTCAAAGAGAATATGCAAGTCTGTCTAGTAGCAAAAACAAGATTTCTTGAATATTTTAACAAATGTGGTGGAATCAGTGGACCGAAAAGCGACCTCTCCCTGAGTAAGTCCTCAGCTCAAACATGTCAGACTCTCAGACATCAAATCTTGGCTGTCTGGCTGTTGTATAAAAGTCTCAAGATGTACTTTTGAATGTTTTTAAAGGGTTTTTAAAAATTATTTTAAAATCAGTTGTAATAATAAGAAAAATTATCTAGGCATCTGAAATCATAGAATCGTTGAATCTCCTGAGTTGGAAGGGACCTATAAGGATCATTGAGTCCAACTCCTGGCTCTGATGACCTGTTGGGAATCATTTAGGCAGTTCTAGAGTTGGGCACGTATTCTTATGGTTCAGAAATGAGTTGAAAAAGGCTAACCCTGTTGTCATTGTTATATAATTACAATCTTTCTTTTAAGACAAATGAAGTTAAAAAAACATGCAGAGTATATATCTTAGAAGAAAAATCTGTTTGTGGTATTGACCCTTGCTTGCAAGCTGGCAGCTAGGAAACAGGCATAGTACATGTTTTTAACTCTCACCTGAATGGTAAAAAAGAATAGTGATAACATGCTTTTTGAAGTATTAATTTTCACATACCATCTTAGGTGTTGGGCAGGATTCCGTGCTAGCTGCTGAATACAGATTTTCTCTAAGCAAAAGACAAAACAAAGGAGAAAAAAGGAGGAGGAAAACTACTGAAAGGAAAGGCAAGCAGATAGAGAAGGAAGCAGAACAGCAGCATCAGTTGTCATGCCTCACCTCTTAGCCAAACTTGGGGAAGGTCGCAATGGGAGGTGGTGTGGCAATTCTGTCTCTGATTGTCTTGGGATACTGGTCAGAATTAGGCTATTGAAGTATCTGTGGAAGTCACAGAAGGGCTGCAATACACTTGTTTCAGTGTATTCTTATCCATTTAATGTCATAATTCCTTACTGAAATTACTTTTTTAAAGGAGGAAAAGTGGCATGACAAGGAGGATATTACAGTATCTCATTACTTGCTCCATCTGTGCCTAATTTTAAGTATTCCAATTTTAGTCCATCAGCTTCTAGCACACTCATTAGCTGGTACAAGGCAGGTACAGTCAAGTTGCTTTTTTTCAGTTATTTTAGTATTTTAACTTTCACTGACTTTAATAAAGACTTTTATTTAACCAGACTATTACTGCCCATGGCAATGCAGGTAATAGGCTTGTACGCAAAGTGTTTACTGCTGTTGTACTGGTAGCTGCTGAGAACATGACATTTCAGTACTGCTGGTCTTATTTCCTGGGACATTTCTGATCTTTAACTGCTCAGTAGGGCAAATGCACACTGTTCATCATGATAAAGAGGTATTATCTTCTGGTATTCCTGGCCATCTCTGTAATACAATAAAATCAAAGTAAAGAGCCAGCAGACAATTGAAGACATCTGTTATCCTCTAATGATCGGCATCTTGACGTATAGCCTGTCAGTTTGGAATGAGGAATTTTTCATTTACCAGTGTGCCCTTCCACTGGACTTTATACCTAACCTCCTCAATTCTGTCAAACATATTTTTGATACAGAGCATATGCTTCTAAGCCAAAGAAACCCTCCTCCCTTCCCCCCACCCCTCTCCTTTTTTCAACACATTTACGGTCCTCTCATATTTCTCTGCACAAGATTTACAAATTTCTCTATGCAATATTAGAAAATTTATTTCTCCTTGAAAAATGTAAAACTCCTAAGGAAGCGGGAAGCCATGTGTCTGTGCACTTCAGCAATACGCTTGTTAAGGGTTCTTTTAAAGTGAGCAGTAGAGACTGAGATCTGGACAAAAAACCCAGAGTTTATCTAAAAAACAGAATATCAAATGAAAATATTTTTAGAAGGTTCTAGAGCTTTTTTATTATCTTAGAATTTTAGAAGATTTTCTCTACATTCTTTACATACTGGTTTTGGAAATTTTAGTACTCTCTACCTGTCATTCTCCCACTCTTCTCCCTGAAAAGTCCATATTGAGCCACGTATTCATAAGCTAAAAGGATGAAAATATATTCGTGACTAATAAGAAGAAGGAAAATGTATTTCCAGTTACTTGTTTCTCTGGCTTTTTTTAAAAAAGTATATGCATTTTTATCAGTCTTTACCAATGATTTTGAACAGGTATGTACATGAAGCGAGTTTATTTGTTCCACTCATCTCTAACTGGCAGTAGTATCCCATTATGATAGGATCATAGGATCAAGCCTCTGTGCAAATAAGAAGAGAAACACTTCTAGAATAGTAGTGGAATTTTAATGTATTTATCCCCAACGTAATCTGAGTTTATAGACTATGTTATTTGTCTGAGGTAGGTTTTCAAATAAACAATTAAGACTTTCTTCATAGATATTTCATGTATTGTTTTATCTGTTTCTCTATTTCAGAAAACCTTTCTTTTTTAAGCACAGTTTTGTTTTTACTGACTGATTTACAGAAATGTATAACCCGATCTATCATCCTGATCTGTGGTGGTTCTTATCCTGTCTACCATGCTACCTCAAATATTTACTCTTTCCTGAACATCACAGAGAATGCCATGCCAATAATTGCTGGGCTTTAAAATCTGCTGGGTGCTCTGTTTTTAGACAGAGCATGCGGGTTCCCTCATTGTACAGGTATTGCTGGAAAAAATCAGGTCAACTATGTGAGCACTGAAATGCAAATTTCAGCACACATTGTTAGATAACTATTTGGAAAATGTTGTTTCTCCCAATGAATAATTCCGTTATTTACAGCCCTAAAACATTTTGGAGGAATACTCAAAATGTGGATAGACCAGAGATATCCTGTTAAAATTACTTTTTGCTTGCAGGGGGAAAATATTAATTGACTTTCCATTGACCTAGGAGGGCAGCTGCTATTATGTTACATGTTGAACCCACAGCAGTATTTTTGAGACAACAGTTAAGTAAAGGAAATTTGTAATACATTATCTGACTCAAAGATTTCACAGTGAAATCATAAAGAAACTGAAAAGCCAGGCAGAAGAGTCACATATGCAGTGAGATTAGATGTAGTTACTAATGGACTGTGGACTAAAATGATCCAAAACCCCTTTATGCAGAGCTCATACTCCTTATAGCACCAATATTGAAGTCGTTGGGGTTTTGAGAGGGTGTTCAGTGGAGGGATGAGAGATGTCACAAGACATGAAGAGGAGTTTTGCAAAAAACAGGGGCAGAAAGGTACTGCTACAGAATAGCTGGTGTGGAGAAGCATTTGTGGTGTGTGCCAAGAGTGGATTTAGCACCAAAACTAGGGGGGAGAGAGACGTTTTGGAGTGGCCAAACAACTGCAATCAGCGACGTTAAGGAAAACAAACCATCTCTGAGGGCTGGTTGTAGTGGACTTTATCAAGGTCTGAAACAGAATCTGGAGAGTTACCCTGGAAAAGGAGAAAAGAAAAACTGCAATCACTGTTCACACCTTATGTTAAAGATAAGGCTGGTAAACACAAACTTTCTCTGTTTGTATTAGCTCATTTCCCTCTATTAGTCATTTATAGCAGAAACACATAGTCAAATATAGCAGGAGTTTTTTGCAAATGTGTTCCTGCTTGTTAAACTTGAGAATTGTTTTTCCCTTAGATACATAATGACTTTCCCAAGGGCTAAAGTACAAATCCAAATTGGATGCACTCTGTATACTCATCAAGAAATGTTGGCAAGAGGCCACCTGGGAGTTGTCCATAGTTACTGGAGTTTCTGCATTTCAGATTCCACATCAATGCTTTCTGGGTATATCTCATCTTTTGAAGCCTGCGCTGCATGAAAAAAACCACATAATTTTGACAGAAATGCATTTTGTTTTCATTCTCATAGAATAATTTGCAGACTTTCCCTGTCCCTTGTGTGGCATCTCATAATATCATGATAATTTTCTTTGAATGCTTTTCCTGGAAATGTAGTGGAAAAAGCGTCTAATTAAGAAAAAATTGTCAAGGAGAAAATATTGACATATACTTAAAGTATATGGACTTAGGTATGGTACCTTGCCTACTTTTTAGGATAAAATAATTTTTATTTTATAACTGGAGTAAAATCCAACAGCATAATGTACTTGCAGAATGGTTTGCTAGAATGACTTTGTATATAGTGTCTACTGCTTTTAATTAATTTTATATATGTATTTAACTGACTTTCTTGAGCTCATAATATGATACCCCATTTTACACTCTGTTGAAATAGAACCTGATATCTGACTGCTATGGGCTGTAACAAGATTTAACTTGCACTTCATTAACTCATTTATTCTTTGGAATGTGCCATGAACCCAACTATAGGCCTAGATAATTGAGTAAAATATTCAGAAGGGATTCTCTGTATTGTCAATAGCTCTTGTTATTTGTTTTAGACCAATTTTAAGGGAAATAATACAGAGTCTGCTGTTAATTTAGATAAGCAGATTAATCAAAACAGAAATAACCAGCTAACAGGGAATTGTACTAGATTCTTCAGATTGTAAGTGAATAAATGCTTCACTAAGAGCTGATAAAATAGGGAAACGAAGAATGTCACACATCAATCCAGTTTCATTTCTGGTAAGCTAAACACACTGTATCTGGAAGGTATGAAGTGCTGCTTGTTCTGATGTGGGTACAGCACAACAGCAATCAGTGTCCAAAGCAAAGGGAGGTGCTCAGCTCTGCTCTGCTAAGTGCTACAGGAAACACATCATGCTGAAAGAACCCTGCTGTGCTAAAACTAGGTTCAGGTGAAGAATATATTTCTAACCCAAGACTCCATAAACTCAGGGGCAATTTGAACAAGTAAAATCCAATTGTCTTTAGAAAGTCTGTGTGCTAAATAAATTAACAGCATCACCCATAACATCACTAGTTTTCCTTCACAACACTTGGTTTATAAATCCTACTTTGTCTTAACTCGGGTTGCTGTAGGATAAAACAATTAATCTAGAAAACATAATTATGAACTACCAATGGGATCTGAGGTGCTGATAGATTTATTTTACAGATATTGGAACTAGAATAGGGAACCTGGTTTCTTTATCTGCTGTGAAGTTCCCAAGTCTGATTTATTTGCCTTTCTATTGGCTATCTGGTAATTTTAATTTGGACTAATCCAAACTCTCAGTGAGTTCACATCACACCCATTTTACTGAATTTGAAAACTTTTTGTTATTAAAAAAAAGTCCTCTCCCAATTTTGTCTAAAAATATGAGGAAAAGAAGTTGAAAAACACATTTAAAGCATTCTTCAGTTCTGTCCTCATCTCTCTTAGAATTGTAGCAAACCAAAAATCTTTTATAATAGAAATAATTCTAAATAATGGTTGCTATGAAATAGAGGCCAATCAGTTGACATTTTAGTCAACGATCCAGTGCAAATGTTTAATTTCTATTAGTACTAGAAAATAGTTTTGAGCTTTTTAAAAAAGACTACAGAATTTAAAGAGTTTTTATTGTTTAGCTACAGTGACTATTGAAATGAAACATCAGCATATAGAAAAATCATGGCATTTTTGTTTGCTGCTTTTCTTTGCTGGGCTCTTTTCTAGCAAAACATCACAACAGGACTACATGTACTTATACCTGCATTCATTAAGTTACTCTGTTTTGTTTGAAAATATAGTCATATATAGATAAAGGGAAGATGGAAAGACCTTGAACTTGAGGATATTAAGACCTCTATTTCTGTTTTCCCAGTCTCCTGAAGGACATATTCTCATTAACTTTCTGTTTATCTTCTCTTGAGACTTTGAAGCCATGTTTCTGTGTTAGAATTATCAGCTGTACATTTTGAAGAATGGATGGTGAATGACACTTTCTTGCTCTGTGGTCCGAGTTGCTACTAAAGACATTTTCAGGGGAGGAACACTTAATATGTGAAGTCTTTAATTTGGATTCTTTCGTGTGCCTGTCATCCTTTAAAAAACAAAGCTAAAGACCACATTTCAGTGTCATATAATGTATTCTAGTCATGATGCTTTGATGCTTTAACATATTTAATCTAGAAATTTCTGTTGGTTTCAGAATGGGCAAGACTACTTTGCTATGGTGCAATTCCAAGCTATAGAGAAATGAAGATAAGAATGGGGTAAGAAAAAGACCAGATACTACAGCACCACACCCACAAGAGACTGTGTTTATGTTTTTCTGCTTGAGGCTCACAGAAACACAGAGAAAACAAACACACTTTTTCATGTGATGGATTAAATATATTGCAGTCACTCTGAACAACCTTGTTTAATCTTGACTTCCAGTTGGAGAGTCTGCCCGTGTGCATGTGCTTCTGTGTGTGTATGCTTTGGAGTAATGATTGGAAAAAATATACCTTTCCCCTCTAATTGTTATTAAATGACATTTCTTAATGACATTTATCTTAAGAAACAGAGAATTTGATGTAAACCTTTCAAACTGGAATTTGGGTCTTTTCCAAGTATTTACTTGGCTTCCCCAAATTTTATTCTTACAGTCTCTGCAGAAGTACTTTTTAAAAAAAAAATGTTTTCTTCTCTTGGCTTTCATTATATGCTGCAAATAAAGAAATTTCTGCTGACATTATCTAGGTTAGAAAACTGTGAATTTTCTCAAAACATA
Source organism: Gallinula chloropus (assembly GCF_964237585.1). Classification (NCBI taxonomy): domain Eukaryota; kingdom Metazoa; phylum Chordata; class Aves; order Gruiformes; family Rallidae; genus Gallinula; species Gallinula chloropus. The sequence goes on from NC_140091.1 coordinate 27,694,224, forward strand.
TTGCACTCTCCCTTATGTCTAACATGCTCCATATGTTGATGTTCTCAAATAGGGCTGACTGGGGAAATAAAACACTTCCTTTTCTGGAAAAAGTCTATTTTTTGAGCAAAAGTAATTCCTCCAATAAGTCCTTCTCTTTGTCAATGACAAAGTAGTGTAAGACTGGTCTAGGATATGTGAAATCAAGGTTTGGTTCAGGTTTTTGACCTGCTGATTCAGTTTCTTCTAGAAGCTATTCACTTTAAGTGTTTATAGGGGGAGAGCACCGTATTGATTTGGCAGCTGGGGCAGTCTAACAGTTTAGTGCATCTGGGGAGGCTCAAGCCTTGCTCTTCCCCAAGAGTCCTTTGTTGCTGGTACAGTTGTTTGCCTGGCCCGTTGTGGCCCTTTCAGGTTGCTAACTAAGAAGGAAACTGCTTTTGCTTTCTGTGACCTTCTGATGAATCACTGGCCAAATGACTATAGAAAAGGGAATAGCTACCTACAAAGTTGTATTCCTTGTCTGGGCATGTTATATGCTTACATAACATACCCTGCAAAAGGGGATAAGGTGGGTATATATCTGCTTAGAGCATCGTGCAATATTTGAAGAACTAGCTCCTGTCACAACCTTTTTTTCCTCAGCATTTATGGGTTTCACTATAAAGACCAGAGGAAATATAGGAAACACTTCTGTATTCTGGGCTTATCACTTGTCTTTTAGAAAATTCTGGTTTAGTGACCTGCATGTATTACAATTGATGAGAACTCTACAAAACATTGTGACTGTGTTCTTGCAAAAGTCACTATATCTCTGATAAACACTGCAATTCTGCTTTCTAAGAACAGCATTTGACAAATACCATAAATCCTTGAGTAAGTGTATATCCACAGTGGTATTATTATGTCCTTTTCTCTTTTTAATATGTCAGTTGATTGAGCTGTGCTCTGGAATTTTACCCTAAGATTTTCCATCTCTCATCTAAAAACATTCTCAAGTTATGAGGTAAGATGTTGGGTTTGGGAAGAAAAGAGGTTGGACAGCCACCTCAGTTTTGATTGTCAGAAGTAATTGAATTAACACTGTGTAAATGGTTATTGTTTGTGTGCTTTAGTATGTAGTAAGGAATTGCATCTGACAAATAGAAAAAGTTCAATTTCAGATCTCATACACATATAACCTACAGTAAACATTTATATCACAGAACATTTAAAGTTTTCCTGCACTGGTAACTGAGATTTGTAACACTTTTTATTCTTTCCCTAAAAAAAAATAATCTTGAGAATTATAGTTGGTTTGGTTTTTACTGCGGTATGAACTGAAAAAGATCTTGTTTCCTCTGGAGAGTGTGAGCAGTTACATATCATTGCAGGAGGGAATTGTTTTCACAAGCCAGCCTCTTAGTTATGATATATAAGACACCATTTTACCTAAATCCAGGAGTTGCTGATGCTTCTTATGTGGCAACAACCAAGAATCATCTGTCAGTAGTTTATAACCACATCTGTGAATCACTGGACCACAGCTGTAGCTTGCAATATCACTTTTCAGTGATTAACAGGTCTTATAGCAAGTTTTTTCATTGCATCTTACAAAATCTGTGGGTTGCTGTGGAAATTATTGCACGTTGAGACAGTACATATATTTGTGCGTTACAGAAAGTGTGAGGAATATCAGCTACTAGATGCCTACTGTATTTCTGCATTCTGAAAATGAACCTCACTTCTTCATCAGTGTACTATGTCAGGGGATCCTGTTACATTAAGTTTGATAAATAAAGAGCATTAAAGATTGCACAGGCTGTGTAACAGGCCTGTTTGACAGTGAAAGATTTTTAAATGTGTACTTCACACAAAAGCAAATGAATACAGACCCATTTTATGTGCCAAATGACAAACTGTAATGATTAATAGACCTATGTAAATGAATAATTGTCCCATGTACTATACCAGTTTATGTTGTACAATAGCTGTACATGCAGCGTCTGGCAAACCTCTTCTACGCAGATGGAAAAGATGAGAATTGGAAAAGATAACAAATAACAGCTGGTAAGTCTACCCTGCATTTCCAATGACCTCAGTGAGTTCAGAGAACTTTAATCTTCATCTCAAGGTCTCATAAACCCCTCCCCAGCTTTATTTCCAAGTATTCCATGAATCACTGTACTGTGGAATATTATGTTTGAAAGATCTAAATTAATCCCAGTGAAACAGATGTATAGCCAAATTTTCTTCACTCTATACGATATCTTAAGAGATCTGATTCTGGTTTTCCTTAATAAAGAAGGAATCAGTGTGGCTGGCATTGTTGTAACAGAACTGGAGTTTGTGATGCACACCTTCATTTCCATATTACTTTTCACTTCTCCAGCACTGTGATAGGAAATGCTCTCTTACTGCATAGCAACTGTCAAGGGCAGGTGGGATCATCATTTAGCAGTGACATAGCAAATACATCTGTGTTTAACCAGGTTTAACCAGATTTATTTTTAACTTGTTCATAGTCATATGCAGGGAAGGGTTTGTGAGTCTTTCTCCTCGCTTTTGCATTGTAGGTCATCTCTACATCCTCAGCTATGATGTCTGATCTACATAATGGATTTATAGCACGACTATGCCTTTTCAAAAAGCTCCTTTAGTATTTTTGTTGTCTTTATATTAATTTTGGTTTATATTTTTTCTATTAATTTTCCTTTCATAAATTTAATCTGAAAAAAAAAAAAGCTGTTGAATCCTTGGTTACTGCTGATTTGCTCATTTGGCAATAGAAGCATTTTAATTATTATTAATACTGGTGCATGAAGGATCCAGAAATATATTGCTTTTTTATCTCTGTAGCTAAAAGGTTACAAGGAATTTTGGAAGGAAAGAGTTCTCATTGGTGTTGATTTCCATTTTGTTTTATAACTTATTTTCCACAGTCACTCTAATTGTTTATATTGCATAATGGCAGCTTGAGGAGGAGGCTAAATTGCTGAACCAGCATTTCAAACTCCCTTTAAACATTGCCCTGGTCTTTTCATAGAATCATAGGGGTTGGAAGGGACCTTGAGAGATCATCGGGTCCAACCCCTTTTGCTACTTCAAACATGCTAATATTTTAATGACAAAGCTTACACAGCTCAGGCCTAGGTTGTAAAGATGGTCCCTTTCTACTCAGCTCTCCACCTAGACTATAGTCAAGCAAGTTCACAGTCAGTATAAACCATTGCATTCTTCCTTTACCTGGTCTACAGCCAAAGCACCAAAATCCCTTACTCTTTCACCTGACCCCTGCAGGCATGACCCTTTCCAGAGAGCAGGTACTCCTCTGGCTTTAGGTAGCTCTTCCAGGAGATACGGCCAAGGCTTTGAGGAAAGAAAGTGCTGATTAATGAATTTCTGCAAACAGTTTGTTCCATGACTTTAGGATTTGTGGCAATGTCCTCTTGGGGCATTTCTCCTTTTAGTGGGAATCTAGATTGTAGAATCACAGAATCTTCTGAGTTGGGAAGGACACACAAGGATCATCAAGTCCAACTCCTGGCTCCACACAGGGCCAGGAAGTCAGAGCATGGGACTGAGTGCATTGTCCAGATGCTTCTTGATCTCAGTCCAGCTCAGTGCTGTGACTACTACCTTGGGGAGCCTGTTCCAGTAAAGAACCTCTTCATAATATCAACCCTAAACCTCCCCTGTTGCAGCTTCACCATATCATATCATATCATATCATATCATATCATATCATATCATATCATATCATATATCATATCATATCATATCATATCATATCATATGGTATAATATATGAGGTATAATAAAATATAATGGGGTGTCTATCTCCCACATAATTTGCTGTGTCACTGGGTTCTTTTCTGAGAAGTTCAAATAAGTGGAAAAAGAAATACATGGCACCTTGATAAATGTTAGTTTATCTTTTAGCTTTTGTAACCTCAGACAGAGCTCAGAGAAGCTCAGCAGACTGTGATCCTCAGTTTTGTGAGACTGCCTCTTGTTGAAGAGAACATGTTTTAGTGACTCTCTGTTAGTTAATGTTATAAACCCATGTCCATAACCCAGTCAGATCACTGGAAATCTCTTAAGCATATAAAATAGGGCATGGTGTTTTCTTGTTTGTTTGGGTTTCTTTTGTGAGTACAGTGAATTTTACCAGAGACTTCAATGGCATTTGATAGCACATGAAGCTTATGACAGGGAAATGTCATTAGACAAACTTCCTAGTTCTACCTCAATCACTGCAAAATTGCTACTATTTCACTTCACATATTGCATGCTAATTTTAATAATTAATTGCTTTGTATATTATTTGAGTTAGAGAGTGAGAAGTTTATCACCTTATGACACACTCCTTGGAATCCATGCCAAAGATAGTATTTTACTCTTATAGCTCAACGGAGGCAAATAGTAGAAACTGAGTCTCTGAACTGTGTGAAAGGAACTGGTAAATCTTATGAAATGTGAGCCTTTTATTAACTCACTAATGAAAACAATGTTTTCTTAGGGCTTAATTCAAAATCCATTGAAATTGATATAAGGATTTCCAGGTTTAGGGTAAGGTGACAATCACACAGTTGTGGTAAGCAACCCCCAAATAACTCCATTTTCTTCTTGGCTTCACTTATATAGAGTAAAGCTATCATGAGTACACTTAATATCTCTAGAAATACTTTGAAATGCAGCATCCTGAGAAGGGCTGTAAAACCTAATGCAAACAGGAAAAGAATAACAGCAAATGGCCAGTCAGCCTGTGATGCCCTTATAGAATCTCTTTCCTATCATTCAAAAGCACCTTTTCATTCTTTGAGGCCTTTTGGCAACAACAACAAAGACAACTAGAAAATAATCTTCGGATGACATGTCCCTGAGGCAATGCAGACTGCCATCTGTAGAAAGAAATTAAATAGCTTAAAATGTTGTTGTTTTTTTTTTTTTTAATGTGCTTATATTTTGTGTGGTCCAGCATACATAGGATACTGAGAGCAGCTCAGGCAGCTTCATTCATCTTGTTGCTATTGCCCTTTCAGGTTTTCCAGGATGGTGAGAGAGTGATGTCATAGCCCATCTGAGCCTTTTCTGTAGACTTGTGAACATGCTGAAAACACAGAGTTTGATTTGCAGACAAACCTCTGCTTTGTTCCGTTTCTCCTCTGCAGTCTGTGTCTCACGTTTTCTCTTTGTCTGGTGTTGCTATTTCATTTTAGCAAATTTGAGTGTGGGGCAGGGAAGTCTGTCCTTCTCTTACAGATCCAAAGCGTGCTGGCTTTTCATCCCTTCTGAAGAAACAATCCACTTACTGCAGGATTTCCCATTTCTGATTCAGTGAATGGAAAACTGCGTGGAAATCAATGTTGTGGGGTCAGGAGAGGCAGAATACAAAGGATGGCCTAATAAAGATTTATATGAGAGTATATAGCTTGTGAGGGCTTCTGTCTCTCAGTGTGGCTTGCTGTGTTTGCCTTACATCACACTGGGGAAAAAGAATGCCCTCATTTTATATGAGGTTGTGTTGTGCACTTAAGTAGAATATGTGTTATTTTAGCAGACACATTGTAGCAAGCTAATAGCATTTTTCAGTGCTTGCAAGGGACAGGGATTCTTTTTTTCATAGAGTCTGGCCATTTCATTTAAAGTGCTGTTCCCTTTCCTGAAGTACATCTAAAAAGGCACTAGGGGATTTTATATTTACTGTTTTACAGAGAAAATTTTGCTGAGCTTTAATGTGCTATGAGTTTTAGTGTAACATGCACCTTTTCCTAAATCTGGGCTTTTGGGATAAAGAAGGTTCTCAGGACCCGGTGAACTTCCTGGGTCAAATAAAAATCAGTGATGGCAGCATTGCTTCCCTGGTCCCTTCAGCTTGTTTCTACATTTAACAGTGTTTCTAACTTAATCCATTATTCTAACCTGATTTAAGATAATTAATTTAATTTTAAAAAGTGCCACACTTACGAAATTTGACAGATATAGACAACCAGTTCTGTTGCACAAGAGCATAAGCTTATTGTTTATATCAGTTCTCAGAGCTAGAATTACCTTTTGGTATTAGCTGATAACATGCTGCGGGGCTCCTGATCTCTTATGAACCTGTAGTAGCCTCACATTCAGTCAGGCCTGGAGAGGAAACAAGTTACTTGATTTACACCATATGTTTTCCTGTTATTTTGATGATCATGGACTTAATAAGAGACAGATGAATGCCCAATTCACTAGCTTTTTTTTTCAAGGAGCAAGGTACTATTTGATGTGAATCAGAGTAAAAAAGTGCAAAAAACCAATAAACATTTAACAGAATGCCCATTAAAGATATGTGTTTATAGGTATCAGAATGGTAACAGTTTGACTGAAACAGTAAAGGTCTTTGCTTTGTGAGATTGTTTTCTTTTTATTAAACTAAAATGTAAAGCTTGTAATTAGTGGAAAGAAAAAGCAGGAGGGAGTTGGTAGTTCAGTCTATAAATTTTCAAGGTTGATGTCCAGGTATTCAAATCAGTGTTTACAACAGATAAAGCATGCAGCCTAGAGAAAATCAATAACATTAATAGATCATGTTACTCAAAGTTATGTGAATGCCAATTAAGTACATAAATGAACACAACAGGATGTTGTCAATGAGAGATCTTGAAAGGAAATAAAAATGACCGAGATGGGACAAGGCAGGGTATTGGAAAAACCCAAGAATTCAGTTCAAAAAGAGAGTGTCTCCCTGATTAATGAACAAGGTACGCTTGGATAAAGAGCATGAGAGAGGAGTACAAACTGCAGCCAAATCCAGACTGCTCTGAAAGATGATTTTCGGAAGTTAATTTATGCAGGTTCAGTTTTAAAATGATGCACAGGAATAAAGATTATTTACCAGATGACTATGGCATAGATTGCCAGTGTGGAGAACGATAGGCAAAAAAGTCTAGATAGTAAGGCACTTTCCTCAGGCAAAACTGCACACTGTGGGAAGCACAAGTACAGGGGATGGTTTAACATATGGTCCTGTGATGTTTCTGATGGAAGCGGAAAAGGAGGAGTGCTTGAACCCTGGATACCTCTGCTGTTGCTCCCTGCTAGATTTCTCTTTGGCACCTAGAGATACCATCCCTTGTGACTGCGGCTTAGCTGGAGATATTCTAGGTTGTGCGTCATCTGAACACCTGTCAGAGGGAGAACGTCTGTGCCTGCCCCTCCTTGGCCATCTTAGTGCTTCTCTTCGAGTTCTTCTGAGTGTCATAATCCTTCCCTTCGTTTTTATGGTTCTACCTTCTGAATGCAGCTCCACAGATTTGTAGTGGAAAATCAGGCCTGTGTGGCCAAGAACTTGATGTTTTCCCAAGCCTCTTCTCTTTTTCTCACTGCTTCAGTTGACGTCTTTCTTCCCTCTTTAGTGGAGACTTCATTTCTTGTCTCTGACTCAGTAGTTACTCAGAATCAGTAATGTAAGCAAATGTAATTCTGACCAGTTACACTTTTCCCTTTTCTGTGGAGATTACTTTTTAACCACCTTTCAGTTGAGACCAGTGGGTTAGGAGAGGTGATTCAGGAACAGTTCAGTGAGGTTTAATGTGTTTTAAACCTTTCTAATGAGCTGGCACCAGAAAACTTAACCATGTCAAACAACTCTCTCCATTCACTGAGAAAAATCTTGTCATTCAAATGCAAAATATACAGTAGAATTCAGAATCTTTCAGTACCTGAACATCTAACTGGACAGTATTTGAGAAATGTTACTTTGCAATCCAGTCACTGGCTAATTTTCTCTCTGAGGTCTTTTGATACTCATTAAGTGTAGTATTTTTAGTTTACCTCTGGATCTACTCCAGTCTCAAGTACAGTTTGTGCAATGTAAATATAGGTTATCAAAGAATACTTTGATACTGTAACATAATTCATACTTCTTTTATCCTGCCAACTTGTATGAATTTTATTCAAATGTTAAAAAAGGCCTTGGAAAATAACTTGACTTTGAGACCATATCAAACCAATCTCTTGCAATGTTGCTGCTTTCTATAGAATAGCTTATCTTTACAAGGTAAAAAAGTGTCGTTCAGATCTTTCTATCTATCTTATCTTCCTTTAACTATTGGGTGTCAGAGTTCCTGGCAGAATATCTGTGAGAATGATTTTCATTTCTGAGCGTACAACTCAAGTAATGGAAACTATTATGTTCTTATATTGTATAGGGAATCCGTCTCACAGCAAGGCTGGAGAGACCTGGAAAGTTGCATCTGAGTGATCCAGAAGTAGCATTGAAATGCTATTTTAGCTCTCCAGGAAGATGAAAGAGCTTTTTACTTTCTTGCTACTATTATAATTTCAGAGTGACAAGTGATAAAAGCAGCATTGGACTGAGTGCCTCCCACAGTTTTTAACAGCATATCTGAACCATATGTAATCCTCTCTGTATTGATAGGAGTGCAGAAATAAGTTGTTCATTCTGCAATACAGAATTTTGGAAGTTCTGGTTGCGTGTGCAACTTGGTGTGCACAAAGGACCCAGCAATTAGCTGCACAGGCAATGGTGACATACATAAGTTCCCTTTATTCACAGCTATTTGAATGCCAGTTGGTTTGAACAGATACACCAAGATAATGATAAAATGTCAGTCAAAGTGTTTAGAAGGCAGGTAGTGTGACAGAAGATGACAAGGAAGGAAATGAACTAAAGCATGAGGGAGAAAAAACCTCTTATAGCAACTTCTGAGTATCATGACACCAGCTGACTTTGACGTACATTTTGAAGAGGATAGTAGTGTAATGAATATAGGGAACAAAGCCCACACAAGATATAAAAGCATATATATGCTACCTTGAAAGTATTTGAAACAAATTTTTGCCCCAGTTTTAGAGGCTTAGCAGCGTCTTTGTTTTTCCTCCAAAGTATTGTATGCCATCTGCTATTGTTTGGCCTTTTGTTTACAAGACATACTGAAGCAGACCCTATAAACAGTTTTAGTCTTAAATAAAGACTTTAAAATAAAAGTTAAAATTGTGACCTACCTTCTAGAGTGAAACAAAGCAGATTTTCCCAGATAGGTGGTAGGATAAACACCCTGCAGTGTTTTAGTGTTATTTCAAAGTATACATGTCAGGTTCCAACTCTGGAATCCAATAATGAATCTGGAAGTTCCTTCTTTCACTACACAGGGTGTTTTGAAACACAGAGTGTTTCTACCATGTCACAGTGTAAGTTTTTTTGGCTTCTTACAGATCATTCCAAAAATAACCACCACCACAAGAGGAATAAGTTGGATTTAGCAGTTTTGAAAGTTTTAACTTTTTTTTGAAGAAAAAAAAAAAAAGGCAAAAAAAGCTCAAGAGTTTCTATTAGTCACCATCTATTTTTTTCTCTCTTCAGAATTGGCATAACGTGGAGCTAAGCGTAACAAATGTTTTGGGTTATTTTTTAATTAACAATGTACATGTGTATTTTATTGGGCTTTCTTTAAAACCTGTGCAATTTAATTGTTTTAGAATCTCTGCTGCTCCTCACAAGTTACTTGTCCTGGTCTGCACTTGAGTATAATCAAGATAACAGAGGGACGATGTGGGCCAGGTCTCAGAGAGGTCTGGGTACAGCACAGCAATAAAACCCCAGAGACCGATACCCTCAGCACAGGCGCTTGCTGCTCCCTGCTGTGTCCGCGCTGTGCACGCGATGCTTCCCAGCATCTCCTTAGAGGATGCACGTGTGGCTGTTAAGTTGCAGAAGAGCCATCACTCCACAAGGGGATGGATCTCCTCTGATGGCTGGCCAGAAATCACAGAGCTGCCTAGAGCAAGATGACTGATAGAAAACACAGACTGCAGGGATGTGTCTTGAACGTGTCTTACTCAAGTCTGCGTCTTGCAGAGCAACTCAGCCATCCTGAAATCCTGGAACTAGGACACATCTACTTTACATTCTGGAGAAGAATAATTTTCCTTTCTCCTAATTTAGAATTTTCCACAGAAGTAAAAAAAAAAAAAATAAGTCCAAGTTTCTATCAGCTTTCTAGCTCTTTAATCTGCTTCACTAAGGGAACAACATATTCATCTATTTCAAGACTGTGTTAAAGCACATTGTTGCTTTCTTCTTGTGGTACTGTTGCAGTTGCATGGAAGCATCACACTGTGGGGACTGTTGAATCAGGATTTTCAGAAATGCCACATTATATGATTTGGGGGGGGGAGGGGTAAAAGGAAAAAGAAATCCAGATGGTGGTTCTATTTCTTTGATGTACTATAGTTTCACATAGGAATAAGAATTTAAGCTGGAGTGTAATCCGTTCCCCATCACATAGATTTAGGCAGTTCTATAGCTACACTTTGATTAAAATGCAGTTCAATCTAGAATTTTGCTGAATAATTTGATATAGCATTATAAATTTCATATAAAACCCACCCCCCAGTGAATATAATGCAGATTTATTTGTTAATGTCAAATATAATTACTCATCCAATTTCCATGCATCTCATTTATGTTCAAGAATGGAACCTCAATTACTTCTTTTTATAGAAGGTTTTTAACACTCTATTAAAACACATTGAAATGGGAAACATTTACATTATTCACATAAAAATGGATGACACAAGGTGAGGAGGGGAACACTGGCAAATTTGAAAAGATTTTAAAGTGCAGGTCAAACAGACACTTAGCATATGATGTCTGTATTTAACAGTGCTTAGCGTTGGACAAATATTGGGTATTTCAACAGTTAGGCTTATCTGTGAAGCTCTCTGCTTTTAATGGGGAATGGGAGGATTCGAGTGTCTGCAGTTCAGCTCAGTAAACTTCTGAAAAAAATTCATTTGTTGGAAGAGGAAAGCTGACAAGCATTTTAGGGAAAATTGTGACATTCCCCTCCTGCCAGTAGGGGTATTTAGAAACCTCCCAAAGCCCAGTGCTGAAAGTTTTTGTAGTATTTCAGGTACATTCCCTGTTGGACAAATTTAGTGTTACAATCAATTCAACTCCTTGAAACCTGTGTGTATCAATTTATTTAGAAGGTACATAGGATTGTTTCACTTCTTGTTATCAAACAGGGTTGGGGTTTTTTTAATTGCCTTGCTTATGTGCAATGCCCAAGTGATGCAATAGCTTTGAAGCTGAGGTACAGGTTCTTGGTGCTTTTTAGGTGCCTGACCACAGCATCGCTGCTCAGAATGTCAGGATCAGTCACAGTACTAAGGGTGAAATCCATTCCCCGCCCAAGACAAACACAAAACTCCAGTGGGTGCAAAACAGATTTCCCTGGGTAACTCGGAATGGCAGAAACTAACTACAACCAGGCTTTCCTGAATAAATATGCGCCCTAAAAAATCAGGGACACTTCCAAATCCGATATTTTTTGTAGACTTCAGCTATATTGAGATGGCAATTGGTTACTATCCATGCTGTCTTTGGGCCCAGAATCACGCCTACGGGGTTCACGTAAAAGAGAATGAAGACTGAGGAAAGGAAAGCAAAGCTCCTGACTACTCTGAGAATTTCAGTTAGACTTTCTCCAACTGTTGCCATAACATGCTGACAACTATTTTATCATCTTACTAAATGATAATTAAAATTCATAGTATCTGCCCAGGCTGATTAGGGTAATTAGGGTACTTCCTAGTACGGCACAGTATCTCACACTATCTTTGCTGCTTGCTTCCATCACTGAGAACCAACCAGAATTTTTCGCGTGGCCCGATTCAGGGGCTGCTGATGCTGGAGAAGGTTTCCCACGTGTGCATCCAGCAGTTTCACCTCCTGGCTCTCATAGGGAGACCCGCATCTGAAGTGTTACTTTAGAGCAGACGAAGGTTTGTTTCCATCTCTGCCCATTCCATAAGAGTATGTGACATGGGCTCAGGGCTGCGTCGGGCTGGAGACCCGAGCTCCATCAGCTGAGCCGGGCTGGGCTGGGCTGGGCTGGGCTGGGCCGGGCCTCGGGCTGCTCGGGCAGTTAATGCCCATCGATGCCCCCGGGTACCTGCGGCGGGGCCGTGCCGGCTCCGAGCTCGGCTCGCGACCTGCAGCGCGTGCTTCCTGCAAAGCCGGCGCCCGGACGCCGCCGGGAGGTGCGAGGCTGCGCGCGCGTGCCTGCCCCCTCCCTCTGCCTGTCCGCGGCCCCTCGGCGGAGCCTGGGCCGCTCCGCTCGGCTTCGCCCTCGCTCCGAGCCCCGGCAGCCGGCCTGGCCTGTCCCGCCCCAGCTGCGCGCCCGCCCGCGCCCTGCGCGCGCGCCCGCCCGCCCGCCATTTACCTCGTCCCTCAGGGCTTGCGGTGTCCCTCACAGTTCTTGTGTGAAGGTGTCTGAGTTCGCCTTGTCGTTTTTCTTTTCCCGGTTGTGTCTCAGGGTGCTCCTGAGCAGCCCAGACCCTGCTTTTAGCCCCTGCTTTCGTCGTGGGTTCTGGAACCCCGTGGCTCCCTGCCTCAGGTGGCTGCCTGTGCCTGCCGCTACTCCTGGGGGTGAGTAAGCGAGAAATTTCTGTTCTGCTCCTCTGTTTGTTGGGGCTGTTTGAGCTGTAGTGTACCTAAAGAGGTTAAAAACTTCACGGGTGTGCTGCTGAGTTGTTTCTGGCTCTCCCTACCCCTGGCGAAGTTCAGTGGTGTCAAGAAGCATTGATGTTTTCACGTACTGGGTATGTCTGAGAAGCAGTCCCAATTGTGTGCACAGTGTACAAGTGTTGTGAGTTTAGGTCTGTTTCCTTTGAAACGGAGAGGCAAGTGGAAACCTAGGAACGTGTGGTGCCTCACAGGTGTTTCCCTGGCCTGTGAAATTCCGGGTGCGGTGGGTGAGGAGGGGTGTCTGGCCTCATTGGGCAGCTGGTGCCTGCCCAGGTGTGCTGCTTACTCTGCCAGGGTATCACACCTGTGCAAGTCTGTCTTCTGTCCCCTGGTTCCTCTGCGGTGCCCCCGGTGTTTCTTGTTTCATGGATGCTAATGCCTTACTTCACTTGGGCATTCTGGCACATGGTGCTGTGGTTCTGGTTCCCCTGACTCTGATCTCTGTACTTGAAACTTACATGTTTTCATTCTTGGCAATGTAAACACTGGTTTTGTCAATGTTCTCCTCTTGCTTTTCTTTGTGTTATCTGGTGACTCCTTTTCAAACCTATGCAATTCATGTTGCAAGGGCTCCAGACAGTGTGTTTGTATCTTCCTATTCTGAAAATTTAAAAAACTTTCTTATTAAATTTCTTACTACCTTTTAAAGTCTGATGTCTCTAGATTTTATATCTTTTTTTTTTCCTCTACCTAGTTAGCTATGAGACTTGAATTTGTTTTGCTACTTCTTTTAAAAGACGAGCTCAAGTGGTACTGTATCATTAAAACATTTTTTTCCCCTTAATGGCTTATGAAGAGGGTGCTTTGAAGTCAGGACTACAAGGCTGGAATTTTCAGTGAGAAATAAACTGGTGAAGTAATTGATTCCTAGACCGCTTTTATTGTGTTCACCTGGTTGCTATTTGAGTTTGGAGAAATAGCGAAGCTGTGTAAATCACCCATGTCACTGCTAGTTGTTTTAAAGTAATAATTGCTAGTTTTTTGATTCTGGAACTTTAATAAAAGAGGATACCTAATTTCTGTTGGCATAAGAGGTGTTTTTATGTGCCTTCCTACTCTGTGTTCTGTACCCGACTAACTTCCAAAATTTTAATTGTGCCCTGAGTTTTCAGATGATGTATATTTGCATGCTATGCAAAATACTTCGAGAGACATGAAAGGTCAATTTCAAATTTCAAGGCTCAGCTAAGTCTCAGCTGCAACACTACCAGATTTTGAACTCCAAATTTTCTATTGTTGATATTTGTTGTATTTGGTATATGAATGGCCATAATTTTTTTCCAGAGGTCTGTGTTTTCCAGTTGGGGATTCCTCCAACCTCCCAAATGCCCGTGATGTTAATATGTCATAGTGATAGTCATTGGCTCTGTTGGCTTGTTTCTATATTACAGTGTTTAATTTCTGAGTAAAAAAGTTTGTTTCTCTTCCAAAACCTTCAGGAAACTGGCAGTCTGATTAAAGTTGTTACTATATATGATTTCTTTTTTATGGTAGATGTGCACTGTGGAGTAGTATATTTTTCTAGGTTGATTTTCTTTCCTGATCTTTGCAAGAATTGCATGTTTTGTTATTTTTAAGAGTTCATTTACAGACAACTCAGCCTAAGTCTTAATACTTGCATTGTGGAGTTCACACTGGCACACTGAAACTGAGGTTTGTCTTACTCCCTTTTTAAAAGACTTATGTTTTTTCACAGAAATTCACATGACTCATTTTAAAACCAAACTTATGCATGCATGCCTAGCATGAATGCCAGGACAATTCCATAGATAAGCTAACCTCAGAAACATTTATCTGCTGTGTTGCCAGCCAGGATGTGCCCAAGTGGTCTTTGTAAGAACAGCTTTTAGGAATTTGGGTACGTATCTGCTAGAGCAGGGTTAAACTGACCCCTGCCTGTCACTGCCCATTTGCCTAATCAGTGATGATTTCGTATTAATTATGTCTACAGTCACATCCTGGAAATGGGAAGTTCCGGAGTGAATTTTTCATTGTGTATTGTTACTGTCCAACCTGTAGATTAGGACCCCTAATTCTAATGATACTTTAATTGATATAAAGTTCATGAGGCCTGAACAAATAAAGGTTATTTGAAAACTTTTTCATCCCTGAAGGCTCTTAGTATTTGCAGTCAGCAGCCACACCGTATTTATGACTCTGTTTAATTATGTGCAATTTACTGGGTCACAGCTCTGCATGTTACAAATAAAGTTCATAAAGAAAATCAAGTTAAAATATAAAATGAGTTGCAGCATTTTTATTATGTTTAATTTCTGTTGCTGGCAGAGCTGGGAGTACTTACTAGTTAAGAGCTGATGGATTTTTCACTGATGTTCTGCTGCTTAATTCCAAAAGATGACATACACTTATATCAGCTTCAATTTACCAAAGCAAACATACACGTGCTTTAATTGAAAACAAATGTCCTTTGAAAAGAAAACAATAATAACTCTATGTACTACTAAAAATATGCTCCCTCTTATCCTTCTTCATTTATGGGAAAGAAGTCAGGCCAAGGGTGTGCGTAGCAAAGGATACATGAAAACAACTCCTGAAAACAGAACCAATCAAACAAAAACCTTCTGAAAAAACCCAAACCTATAACCACAGTGATCTGGCTGCTGTGGTTATGCAGTCAATGGTATTTCTCTGTGAAATTTCCAGATGTTTGTATTTCAGGATTTAAACTTGAGGAATATGCATAAGCTGGTTTTGAACATACACAGCGAAGTTAAATCCCTGTCCTTTCTAGAGTCTCTCATGCAGAAACAAGCGAGGGAATAAGCAAGATGCTTATGTGTATGTAAACACACTTGAAGCCCAACCTTGAGAAGTTATTTCAGTATCAGCTATTTCAGTGTGAGCCATTTCAGTAGAAGTTAGGAAGTCGGAAGTGTTTTTGTTGGGTAAAAAAGGCAAACGCTGGTGAAGTGGAGCCTGCTTGCTCATGGGGGTTGGAATGCTGGGGTAAAGTGCCTTTTAAAGACTTTCTGTCCTAACACCTAAGGTTACATGTTAGCACTTGATACTTTTGTGTCATGGTTTTGGCTTGTATTGACAATTGAGTCCATAAAGTTAATGTTTCACTAACACAGCAAAAAAGAAAACTTATATATTACTTTACGTGGTGCTCATCAAGGTTTATCAGCTTAATCTAATATCTGAAAAATATCTAGTTAGCTGTTAACTAAAATTCTTGTTAATCTTGGTTTATGCAAGAGAATGTTGATTCTTCCTATGGAGCTGGACTAAGCTGAGGAGGAAGATGGGTTTTTTAATCCCTATTATCATTATTTCTGTGTTTTTGCTTAAGATTTGTTAATAATTAAGATTCTTTTAAAATCCAAGTTTAGCACATTTCAGATGAAACTGAAATTTTCTTTTTCTTGCCTTTTTCTTAGTATAGAAAAATAATTTCAAAAGTGTAAAGGAATGCTACAGATATCAAAGGTGACTCGCTTTTCTGCAAAGAATATACAGTTCTAGTATTGCTGTTAAAAATTCATTATCTTTAGCTATAAAATGTTGAGGGAGAAAAACCCCCACAAGTCTCTTTGAAACAGATTGCTGATACTTCTGCCATTGTTGGAGTAAGGCCAACAACCATTGTCTTATGAGTCGGAGTTTAATTTTAAGGAGATGAGAAATTGCAGTAGCCTACTGGACTGCAGTGTAGTGTACTCTCAGTTTAGATGACAAATTGTTGCTGTGAATGGAATAAGTAGCTATGGTTTCACATGTGGAGTAGTGCATGTAACTGGAATATAGTGGAGCAGGTCAGGGAGGGCGAAGCGGTGCTCTCGGGAGGACAGTCATTCCGAAGAGTAGGAAAAGAAACTTGAAAGGGTTTCTGGAAGGTGTTTATCTACTGCTGCTGAGACTCGTGCCTGGGAATGGTGCAGGGCCTCAGCTATGTTAAATGCTGACTTTAAAGGTGAAGTGTGTGCTTAGCTTACAGTCTAAAGTGAAAAACTGTGTTTGATTGCAGTTTTAGCTGGACTATTCAGGGCAGTGTCCTGGGATGTCAGTTGTTATTTAATGATTTTTGCATGTGTAAAACTGTCTGGGTTTTTTTCCAGTCAAGCATTTAAATAAGGAAGTGACAGTTTGTACTTTTAATGGGTTGTTTTTATAAAAAATGGCTGAAACCTCTGACAGCTCCTCTGAAGTGCCTGTTTGGGGGTGGGGTGGGCAGGCCTTGCTATCTTATTTTTGCTGCAAAACCCACCAAGATATTGAGACTCTGGGCTGGGCTGTTTGGACAGCTGGTCCCTCTGTTTCATAACTGTCTCAAAGCAGCAAACCAGATGGATTTTTTATCTGTAAAAGAGACCTTTGGGGGCCTGTGACAATGAAAGTTTGTGGTGATACAGGCAAAGTCTTATGAGGACAAATGTTGATTGCTTATTAAAAGGATCTGATGTGTAGCAGGGATGCTTTTGGTATGTACTTAATTAGTATCTTGCAGAGTTTGGGAGTTGTAGCTATAGCCTTAATAAAATAATAAAAATGAAGGTTGCTATGCTATAAAATAGGAGCTCTTTGGGGGGGGTGGTGTGATTTTTGGATATGTGTCCATATAAGCAGCCTTTCCTATGCATTTAGTGTTGAGATTAGTTTTATTTGTATTGGTAAAGATTGCTATTTCTTCTACCTAAGTTTCAAATTCTTGTATATGTGTGGTATCTATTACATACCATGCACTGTACAACTAGGGTGCTTATTTCTATACATTTTCTGTTTACTTCACTATGCTGTGTAACAGTGTAATTAAACTTTATCTCTTTAAAGGCTGAAAAGGGACGTACTGAGAGCTCTAAGTTGCTGTCCCATGATAAATACACCACATAAAATGTTTTATTGCATGAGCTTGTAGGAGCTTTGTTAAAGATGGTCTGGGGATATGCACCATTTTTTGAGATCTTAAAAACCTCATGCTTAAACACTGAACAAGACAAAGGGTCACTAAGAATAAAAATGCATAAAGTATATTTGTTTAAAAATGAGAGCAGAATTTTAGAACAGTGATGCAAAATGTAATAGTGCTTCTAACTTATTTCCTTAAAGGAAGGCATAGCTGTCCTATTTTTGGAGCACTCCACCAAGCCCCTACTTAAAGCAAGCACCATTTGGTCTGTACTCGTACAGCTTTCTAGCACCTACTTTGATGAAAGTTCTCTAGTAATTTAAAAGATTGCTTTTCTGTCTGTAAAGGAAAAAAAAATCAATATTCAACAAAAGGCCTTGCATCAGTCTGTACATGACTGTTGTTTTTCCTCTTCATATAATAATATTCTCCTGAAGTTAAGAAAACAACACTTCAATGCCACTATTTGGTATACACTGTTTCCAATATTTTGCAATGGTGGGCTGGTGATTTTTTTTTTATGCTAATTTTTTGAAACTGTGGGATAACAAATGAATAGAACACAGAAGAGGTCCATAGAACCTGGTTTGAGGAAGAGAAGCACCACAGCTGTATAAATGAGGTTGCGACCTGGGTCAGTTCTCCTTTCCTGAGGGCTACTCTGCTGTTCTCAGGTAGTGCTATATGCTGCTGTGTACGTGGCTGTATGTTGATAATAGCTGTTCAGTGCTCATCAGAGTCTTGGTCTGGTGCATCCGGTATGGTGTGGTTATCCCAGAGTTGTTCTTGCTGTTCTTTGGGGTTTTCTGGATCGTCTTTTGTCCAGAGTCTGCTCTTGTAAGCAAATGAAACTTAGCATGAAGGATGTCTTTGAATCAGGACCAATAGTAAGAGTTGCTTTTGAGGGGGAGAAGTAAAACAGAGTAATTGAAATCTAATTAAGCCATGCCTAATAGTGATGTGACATCTACTGTAGAATGTACAAATGGGGGACTTATGCGAGATTGTACATTAAATTCATGTTAGTACTTAGAGGACTAATGACATAGAAATTATATGTTGATGTCTCTTGCAGTTTGACTGTCTGGCAGTATGCTTGACACTAAATTATTATAGAACAATATGTAATATCACATATGAAGCAGAACAACTTAAGATGTTTGTACTCTTTATTATTGTTCTTCCAAGAAAATGGACTTAATTCATCAGTGGTAGTTATTGATGGAAAATGACCGATCAACATGTTGAGATAACAGGTCAATACTACAGTTCTATTTTCCTGGCTGTTGTGAGATTTAAGCAGCAGGTGAAGTCAAGAATATCAGTATTTTCAATGGAAAAAATTATTGTTGGACAAGAGCAAAGCTGAGAAAAACTAAGGAACTGCAAGCTTCCAGTGAGGACTACAGAAAATGTGAATCAAAGAGTGTAATTGAATTGAAATTAGGTAGGTATTTTAAACATGTGCATACTCACATGTGTAATCGAAACAGTTGAGAGTAAAGATTTTAAATTTTGTTCCTGATTTGGTTACTGAAATTCTTAAGTACTCCCTAAAGCCCTTGGAGGTGAGAATTTTAAAGTTTTTTCCTGTTGTTATAAGCAAGAGTCTTGTTTATAAGCTGCTTAAAATGTGTGGGCAGATTAATGTCAGGAATGTAAACTTTCCTTTTTTACCCTTTTGCTGCTTAAACCACTATTGTCTGTATCTTACTGATTGGAAGCAGCTTGTAGCTCAGTAATGCTCTAATTTTTAATCCCCAAAAAAGTTCAAATTTGTAAGCAGTTTTGCCTTACATTACGGTACTTGTGAGAAGTTGAGTTGACTTGCTGTCTTACTGGATTTACAGACTTTAGAAAGATAATTGCACGTGTGAAGAAAGATGCCCTTAACATATGGCTAAGTGTAGTTCTTGTCTCTTGAAGCTATAGGACAGGCTTGTAAAGAACTTTTCATTTCTTCTTCAAATGATCAAGCAAACGAAAGCCTTGGAGAACCCAAATCTAGTGTGTTACGGAGCTATAGACAAATACTGCTCAAATGAATGGTTTAGCTTCAGATTTACCTGGTGTGAAAGCTGAATGCAAGTTGACCTTCATGTTAAATATTTTTGACCCATGTGATGGCAAATGTATACATTGCTAAAGCAGTGGTTACGCTGTTTCAGTAACTGGAAGGGATGTTCTCGGTCTTTGTTCATATAAGAATAATAGAGGTTGGGCTCAAATTCATATGTATTAAAAGATTCAGAGGTTATTAGTAAGTTATCTGCTTGTGACATCCAGTGATAAACAGATCCTTTGAGTGTGGATTTCAAGAATTGGAAAACAGTTCTCCCTAGTCTATGGATTTTTGTCTGTAGAAGTACCCTTTGACTGAAGCATCTTCTATGCTGTAGTTGTGTTTTGGCTTTATTTAATCTAGGAAGGAAAATTCTGTATTTTGAGAGAAATATCCCAGGATGCTGATAATTATCTGTTATGACACTGTGGAGAATGAGCTTGCGAGCTCATAATTTGTCCTACATTTTACAGTCCTGCCATTATCTTATCAATCATAGACCTGTAAGTTACTCAAGTGTGGAGGATGCAGGTTGCTTGAGTTGTCTTCTGTTGCCAGTCTGGGCAGTGTCGGTCTGCTGATCTGGAAATTGGAGGCTTAGAGGAATTTTGTTACTGATCTAGACAACTGAGAAATTTTATTACTGGGGAAAATAGAATATGCATTTCATGGCTCAGTGCTTGCAATGGTTAAAGATTTCAATCCCTCTTTGGGATAGGGGAAATAGAATTTAAGCATGAGATCCTGAGTTGAATCAGTAGCTCCATTAAAGTTATATTTATCATACACCCACTGACAGTGATCAAGGTGTCATTTACTACATAGAGCACTGATGCTATAGCAAAATCTGTGTCCACATAGAGCTACTAAACCATTTGTGTTTCATTCTTTACAAACACCTTTACTTTTTTAGCAAATAATATTTGTGGTAGGTAGAGCTTAAAAGTAGCAGTACTTACATTAGTAGTTAATTATTGACTGAGATACTGATGTGTAACTTTCAGAAAAATCTGAGAGTATAGACAGACTAAAGGTGGTTTTTTTAGTATGTGCTGTGTAAAATCTCAGCTATCTTAAACTTGGAAACAAAACTACAACCCTCACGGGGTAGCATTTTCAGGCTTTTGTATTGTACTCTAAGCACTCCTGATGCTTCTATGTAATCATAAAAGGTGACAGAAATGAATACCTGCAGAATCACAACAGAAAACCTATCATGTGTGTTTGAGTCTGTGAATTATTAGAGGTTCATTAGAATAACCAGGCAGCATCATTGTGTGGAAAACAGGCTTCTTACCTTTCAGAACAAAAACGTTTCAAAAAGATCTGAGTTGGATCCTTTGTAACATTAATGGCATGGGCGTATTTCTAAGGAGGTGCAGTTAACTTATTCTTTGTGCATAATGGCAAACCCTCAAAACCCCTATACTCTCTGTTTGCTAAAATTTGGGGGTATTGAAATGATTGCTGTACTTGGAAGTTTCTGACGCATGAAAATAGTTTTTAGTAGTAAGAGGAGTTTGAAACACTTAAATTAGAGTGATCCTCAACATTTCTGGTAAATGGAATTAATTATTTTTATATTTTAAGAAAGCATTCATATAAATAATGCATTTTTCCTTACAAACAAGATCTTACTAAATCCATCCATTCTTCCACTGTTTCAGATAGTATATCAAATCTGATCCTGTCCCAGTGATGTCATTTAGAATTTTGCTATTTTCTCTGATGGGATCAGACCTCTTAGAAAAGACATTATATGAACTGAACTGTAGAAATAAGAATGACAAAGTTAGAAATGACATTTTTAGGTTATTTTAAAAAATTGCTTCAATCAGCAAAAAATAATTTGAGAAAAATCAGTTGTAAACACATGTGGGAGGATATTAGATTTTGAAAAAAGTCTTAATGTTGTGGACAAATTTCACAGTGTTAGAGAACGTACACGGGAAGGTCTTAAACTGTGTTCCTTGTGGAGAATGTAATGTTTTGAGGGAGAACCTTTTTTTACAGGTTTTAGTAAACAAGTAGACTTTATTGAAGGGGGTTGTTTGTAGAAGGAATGACAATGTTCTACTTAGCATATCAGAATGCTGAAGCTTCTTTTAAATCTAGTGCTCTTAAAATATATTTATATTAATAAAACTATTGAGTGGATATATGCAGTGGGTTAATTTTTGCAGGATAGCATAGAAGGTGGGACTGTTGGGTGTTTTTGCCATAAGCTCTGACTTAATGGGGTGGGGGAGTGGAGAAGAAATAAAAAGTGAATGAAGTCTTTTGATCTGTTGGCATTCATGGTAGAAATAAGGCTGACCACAATGGAAAATGCGATGCAGGAAGCCTCAAATACAGAACTTCAAGTAGTGAATGATGTCTGACAATGAGAAAGAAGCCCACCTAGTCCTTTTCATTTATTCAGACAGAAGTAGGAAGCTGGCTGTAACTCACAATTAGCAGGCTTTTCACATCTGCAGCAGGCTTGCACTCTGTGGTGCAAATACTGATGAATAAACATAGAAATTCAAATGACAGAGCTGGACCGAAGCATCAGTTTTGTTCCAGCAGTATTATAAAATGTGAAGGAAATAAGAATCAATTTGACTGTCTACATAAAGAGGAACTTTGGGAACAGTGTAATTACCTGTGTTGCCTTTGACCGCTTCCTTGTGCACTGAGACCAAAGCTTGTCTTAAAGTCACTGTAAGATTAGAGTACAAATGGTCAGGAGCTCATCTTGATCTCCATTTTGGAAGTGACTGCTGGTATTTATATTATTATATCTGAGCCTCTCATCTCCATGGGAGTCTTTCAGTAGGGTATAAATGCTACAGTGTCTGAAAAACCAGTCTCAGGATAAGAATGCTTATTCTGAATGGTAACACAATGGAGATGATCAATTTTCTAATCAGGTTTTTGTGGCACAGGAGTTTGTAATAATATATATGAAGTAGCTGGGTGGTTTAGATGTTGCTTACAGGTGGTGTAATGGTGGATCTTTAATCAGAAGAAAAGGCTGTATGTATACTGAAAAGCTTAGGACATTATCACTGGAAAGCATTATTATAGTTTTAATTATAACAACATCTTAAATGTGAGAATCAATGGCTAATCAATATATAAATGGTACTCCTGCACTAGTGAAGGCCTTTCCTGTAAATAAGACTGTTTGCAAGACAAGCTGGTATCACTGATTGTGTTTGATGGCAGGAAGGTGAGCCTCAATAACCCTTTGGTTTGAGACTGGTGTTTCAGTACCCCCTTCACAGCAGAGAGGTGAAAACAGGGAGGGTTTCTGTCCCTTTTAATCTGTAGTCAAATCAAATGACAGTGTTAAAGCCAGCATGAGGAAAGAAATGTGAAGGCAGCCTCAGATTTTGATTTAAGAGAAGCATTGTTAGTCTTTAGGAAGAGTTGGAAATAAATAATTGGTTGATATTACTATCAAGAGTTAATTGTAGTCTTTCAAGAGCAGATTGTAGTCTGTCTTTAAAGAGTTGACAGGCAATTTTCTTCATGATATTGGAGGTGGGCTTGAGGGAGAATGGCTTGAATTTATCATATACAAAGAGGTCCAATATTAGATTGGGTAATGCTGAGCTTGAGTGTTTGCCAATTCGCAGATAATGAGGATACTGTATCTCAGGGGTTTCTTGTTTTGTTTGTTTTCTTTCTATAAAGAAAACAAAACCCTGTCAGAGGTTTAACTTTGCATTTCCAGTGGGAATTCCTGCCATAAATGTTGAATGTGATTATCCAACCTGAAATTTTTGGTAAACAAAAGCTAAATCGATAAACACGATGAAAAAGATACAATGTACATCTGTTTTGTCAGGGAAACATTCAAAACTAGTTGATGAGAGCTCTTAAAATCCAAACCACTTTGAAGCCCAAACTAGTTGAAATGAAATTGAAAAGTTGCTGCACTTCATGGGCTTAAGAATTAGTTCATTGGGATGCTTGAAGTGTGAGCTAAGTCTTAAGCTTATTGATGATTTCATTAATTTAAGGGATTTTTTTCATGATGTTGAGTGATTTCAGGGCTCTGTGAGCTCTTGTGAGCTTTTTGTGTGGGTAGATTTCTGTTGCATGTTGGGTTCCAGATGACCAAGAACTGGGGCAAAAGAGAACAGGCAAGTGGAGAATCCATTTCCAAAACTGTTAGGCACCTTGTTTGTCACAGAGCTTATCTACTCTTTTCTGTGACAAAAGAAATGTCTTCCAGTGGTACAGTTAACTAAGTGAGGCTGCTTCCAAAACACAACCGTATGCATTTATTATGTAGAGCAGATGTATGTTCTCTGTGTATAACCTTGTATTTTTGTCTGCATTGGCTATGCTTATTCCATATAGCTGCATGTTTTAAGTATAGAATATGGTGATAGTTTATTCATATGGGACAGGAATTTGTGGCTGTTGCTGATGTGTGAAATATCCCCTGTATGTTACAGAGCAGGCTCGAACTCTATTATCAAAGGCTTGTTTTTTCCAAGCCTGATGACCTTTATTCAGGTATTGTTTTTCAGTATTATATAGAAGATAATTGTCCTTTGCATTATTTCTGTGACTTGTCATGATGTGCTTGCGTCATCTTTCCTTGCTGTTAGCAATGATGAAAGGAAAAAGGTGTACAGATATGGTGAATATTTTAGATATTTCTAAGGTCCTCTTTTCATATTATAGTTTGGAAAAAAATAAGGCTTCCCTCTGAAAACAAACTTGGCAAGGGAATTTAGCAGGGTAGTTGGATTTTTCTGGTCTAAGTACTGAGACATTTCTCATTTCCCTTCATACAGATTCATACATTGCATGCCCTTTGTTTCTTTTTACCATCCTTAATTGACAATTTAACTGTGTACTAGTATTGTCACTGTTTTCATATGCATTTTCATGGGTATGTGAGCACATCTTTTCAGTCTAATTCAAGTAGGACTTACTTTGCTATAAGCTATATAGGGTGATTAATGATAAATAAGCTGGCAAACTTGAAGAATAAATCTGTCCTATAAAATTTTACTTTAAAACTTTTTTTTTTTTTTTTTTTTTTTTAGAAAAAAGCACTTATGTAAACTCAAATACTTAAACCAGTTGATACAAAAAGCAGAGTGTCAAATCTGCAGTTTTGGAGGTGCACTGAATTTGTTTTGCTGCTCAGGACTATACATCATTAAGTAGCTGTTGACTTTCACCCACAGCTATGAATGCAAAGTCCGAACCACTGTTCAGTCATAATCTTGGTTTGTTTGCATTCATTTAGTGTGTGCTGAGGAAAAAGCACATACAGCAAAGCAATAATGCTCTTTCCTGTAAGTCTTTGACCTAGCCATTAAAGAAGATCTTACTAGGGAGGGCAGCTTGAATAAATCCTCAGAGAAGCAGCTAATTGCTGTAAGTGTTACTGGTTCTAAAAAAGAGTTATATTTTTTGTCTATATATTGCATTTGTTTCCTTTCAGCTATTTAAGTTACTTAAAGCTACTTAAGTTATTAAACTAACTTATTAAAGCTACTTAAGTTATTTAAACTCTTTACTCATCTTATGCAACGAAATGTAGTACTTGTCCATTTCTATTTTAAGAAAAAAAGACATTTTCTGTGACTTCAGTCTGATTTTGAACTTTCAACAAAGAGTGTTTAGTTGTCTCGTTGAGAGTAAGTGCTATAGAATTAGACAGTGTTGCTTATAGTTCAGATTTTGCTCTGCTTGTTTCTGTAAAATGTAATTTTTCATAAATGGAGAGGACTAAAGCTTATGGCCAAAAAAAAAAAAAAAATCCACACCGTGGAAAAAATATTCCAGTAGAAAAACAGGGCTGCTCAACCTCAATATTTTTGAATGTTATACAGTAGTTGTAAGATTATTTGACCTGAATCTTCAGATTTGTGGAAGATGTGCTTCTTCAAACTGGAGGTGGAAAAAAGGGATCCCTGCATACAAAATTGCTGGGTGTTTAAGATAAATATGTTGATCTAAAATTTGGAGAGGTCTTTGTTTCTGAATGATTTAAACATAAATCCTTGATTTATTTGTTTGGTTAAAATAAAATGAGCAATTGATGGTATCTGGCAAGTACCATCTAATGTATTGATGATGCTTGATGAGAGATTTGTAATGAGGTGTCTAGCTATTGCCATTACAGTATTTGAACTATCACTGCCATCTACTATGGAGACTGAGAAGCAATTCTGTTAGAGAAAAAAAGATTGATTTAATAATGCTTAGGGAGCAATTGAAGCCTGACAGTGTAATTAAAAAAAATCCAAAAACCAACCCAAACACACAACTAACATGCAAACCCAAAAGTAAACTTTACATGGAATGTGAAGAGTAACCAAAGAAAAGAGATTCATTTACAACAAAGATGAAAAGCAGTGATGGGCTTCGACAAGTGCTACGTAACTTCAGTCTTTGTGAGAACCCACCAGGGTGCTGGAAAAAGTTAGTGTTAGGTTTTTTGGTCCTCTGATGTCTCTGCAAGCTTTCAAAGTACATGAACAAAATAGGATTAGACTGTTTATAGGGAAGACAAGGCATCTTTGCAGCACTGTAGTATTTTAAATGTTTACAGTTTCAGTGTTCAAAACAGACTTACCAGCATAGCTATGAAGCTATGCTTCAGAAGGCATAGCTTACAGAAGATATTAAAATTCTAGAATTGAATGTGAAACAGAAGGCCTATTTTTGGCAGACTAACAAAAAATTACTCTTGTTTTGAAAGACCAACTCTTGGAAATATACAGCCTAAATAGAAAAGGTCTGCAATGTCTTCAAAGTTTAGGAATTAAAATATTCACATAGAAGCATAGGTGTATTTTTGAAATTGAGCTATGCAAGATATGTCTCACTTTCAGGGCAAGAAGAGTTTGTATTGCCAGGAAGGTCTGTTCCTGCTGGTATCAGCTTTTAGTTAAAGAAAAAAAATAACATTTCCTTTCTGCTTTTGAGTTGTAGTAGAAACCAAGTAGGTTATGTTCACACGGGGAAAGAGGAAATTTATAGCCTGTGGTCAATAAACTAAAAATTTTCTAGGCTTTGGGAACTACCCAGCTCTATTTAACAAAAGAAACAACCCTCTTTCCAAAATCCCATATAAGAAGTTCTATGAGGAAATGTACAAAGAAATTTATCATAATTTTTCTGTGCTGCAGGCTTCTGGAAGCTAAATCTTGCAGAAACTTATTTGTGCCAAAAACGTTATCTGCAGATGCTGAACTGTGTATGTTTGTAGTTGTGCACTATGCAAACCCAGGAATTATCACAGAATCACAGAATTCTTTGGGTTGGAAGGGACCTAAAAGATTATCTAGTTCCACTCTCCTCTGCCATGGGCAGGGACAC
Organism: Gallinula chloropus; assembly: GCF_964237585.1. Taxonomy (NCBI): domain Eukaryota; kingdom Metazoa; phylum Chordata; class Aves; order Gruiformes; family Rallidae; genus Gallinula; species Gallinula chloropus. Next base: position 27,720,984 of record NC_140091.1, read on the forward strand.
CCTCACTAGATCAGCTAGCCCAAAACCCTATTTAACCTGGCCTTAAACACCCACCATGGATGGGCTTCCAAAACCTCTCTGAGCAGTCTGTGCCAGAGCCTCACCACCTTCATTGTAAAGAATTACTTCCTAATGCCTTACCTAAACCCACCTCTTTCAGCTTAAAGCCATTGCCCCTTGTCCTGTCATTGCACTCCCAGGTGACCAGCCCCCTTCTTGTTTTCCTGTAGGAATTATTCAATGCAGGTTCTTGAGAACCTGCCTTTTTCTTTTGTTAGGTCCCTATCCACACCCTCTACGGGTATAAAGTTCCTCTAACGTTTCATAACTTGCTCTTTTCCCTCAGCACACTAATTTATTTGTTTTGCCTAAGTGGATTGCTGATACCTCTGCTGGTGTCGTTGGACTGGTATTCATTGCTTGCTGTCTCACATGGTGCACCTTGTCTGCACACATACATATGCACAAAAAAGGCAGACCAGGGTAAAGTTTAGGCTCATTAGCACTGAATCCTATAAAACTCTCTTCAGCAATGCAGGATTAGGGTTCCTTTTTAGAAATATGTTGAAATAAATATTAATTCCCATTCATGAACACAGTTCTGCAGCTTCAATGATAATGTTTGTTGAACTCAAACTATGTAGTCGGGTACCTATTTAATGTGGAACTGAGGAATACATTGTGCTTATGAATCAAAAACAGAAGGAACGTATGTACTGTGATAATTAATAACTGTTAATCATGTACAGACTCATGTAGGAGATAGGTGCTGCCAAGGTAAATGGGATTATCGCATCCTATATTTAACTGAGGGTGATTGAGGACGCACATTCCACAAGAGGAGGTCTGTTCTATGTACATCTAGTAGAATCTATAGGTATTTAATCATTGGCATAGACAGGGTATGAAGTGGTGCTTCAGTTTTTGCAAATGGGTGTGCATGAAAAATTTAACGTTTTGCATCTAGTATAAACAGCAAGTAGTGGAATGTGTGAGTAGAATGATGTAAATTTATGCTAGTCGAGCTCTAAGAGAGGAATATCTTCATCAAAACACTGGCATTCGTAAATTGGATGGAAAAACCGCAGAACGGTGTGGAGGAAGGAATTTCTGTCTAGCTGATGTTCACAGAATAAAAAACTTTTTTACATGACCTTTAGATAAAAATCTACCAAGTGTTGACCTTTAATTGCTAAATGCTTGATAAATTGAAATTTGGAGGAGGGCAACAGCACAACAATTCAGCCAAAGGTGATACATCTTAAGTTCAGTGCACTTTGCATTATGTAATGATAACACGCATACTTTCCTGGCAACTAAACCAAAGATTTTTCTCTACAGTCAATAAGCCTGAGCCTTAGAAAGAAGATGAACTTTGTGAATATTTGTAGGTATATTACGGCTGTTTAATTGAAAGGCTTCTTTTATTACTTTCTTCAATAAATATTTTTTAAATAGTATATGGGTATTTGCCAGTAATTTTAGTCTGTATTCTACACTCCTGCATTTGTACCTTTTGTATGCCTTTATTATGAAAGAAAAACATTTTCATATATCCAAAATGTTACTTGAACAAAACTACTTTTCCATCAATCTTAGCTGGCTTCTTTTTCATCTTATTAAAAGCTTCCCTTTTAATATTCTGCCTGTGCATAAATTCAGAGAGACTAAGAAAGGAAGATAATCCTTTCTTGTCCAGTCTTGCAATGAAAAATTAATATTTAAGTTAAAGCTTACTGTTTCAACATTCAACTGAAACATAAAAATTGTCAGATCTTTTCATGGACTTACTTTTTTTCTGTTCAAGGCGAGAGGTTATCATTAGCTTACCTAGTTTGATTAATATATAGCAAGTAAATGATTTATTGCCAAACAAATTGGCTCTGGGTTGTGACTAAGAGCAAGATAAACAGAATTTGAGAATATTTGAAATAATTTTTAAATTAGAAGCTGATTCTCCAGTTGATGGCAGATGCAATCTCCTTTCCTTCCCTGTAGTGTCCCAGTTTATGTAGTATAAAGGGCTGTTCCCACGAGAGGATATGTCTGGTGACTTAGACCTATTGATACCTATTTCTGTCTTTAAGGAAGAGAGGAGGAAAGCCACTGAAGTTAATTGCAGAGATCCTGGGGTCTGTAATCTTTTATGTCCTTGTTTTGGTTTGAATGTACGCTTGTAATTAACAGAGAAGATGCTGATGGTTTGACATCTGAGTGTTTTAGAAAGCTTCACAGCTTGTTTCCTAGATAATTTGTGAACTGCTCTAGCTGTATTTGTGGTGCTTTTCATAATTATATCCGATTTTTGTGACTTGTAGTATGTATAACACTGTTATCCAGCAAAAAGTGTCAAAAAACAAAGTATGCTTTAGGAATTACTGATGACACATAGCATTATAGTTTGGGATGCTTTTTAGTGTTAAGTAATCACTTATGTAAATTAAGATTTTCTTTGCCCTGCTAAATCCTTTTAAATTCCAGAGAAAGTCAAGGTGGTTGGCTTTTTAGTGAACATGTTGGGTTTGTTTTTTTTTTAATGCCAGGAATGGTCCCATAGTCATGAGATGCTGTACTGTCTTACAGGAGGCCTACAAACTGTGAGTTGCTGTAAAGTACAGAGTCAGAACATGTATTAACACATGCTTGTTCCAATGCAGAGAGAGTTTATTTCAAAATCTGTCAAGAAAACTGAGCCTTCTGAAAGGTTGTTATTCTCTGTCTGTAGAGCCATGATAGAGATGGGGATTCTCTTTTATGTCAGACTCTTGTCTCTGCAGATACGAATGCTATAATCAATGCATGAGGGAGCAGCACTCATTTTCTCCTACTAGCTGAGCTGTGTCCCATTGCTTCCAGTCAGATGTGTGCGTAATTGCATTGCAAGAAATACCCTGTGCAACCGTTAGTATGATTTTTTAGTAGCAGCTTGTGTTTGCTTGGGGGCTCTAGCATCAATCTATTTCTGTGAATTTCCCTCTGCCTCTATTCATTCTACCAATACTGAATACAATTTCTGTGTCATGAAATAGCTGCTGTGGACTGCTATCAAGAGGATATGTGAAGAGCTATGAAAAAGTAGACTAAGAAAACATGAAGTAGTGTTTAACTTGGATTGCAGCTTATTATGAAGCAGAAAAAGAGATAAAACTCACTGAATTTTGGAAGTATGGGAGCTCAGGTGAGATGCAAGAGAAGTTGGATCCCTTTCCATTTAATATCTTTTGGAACAGCTCTTTGCTAATCCTTTGGTCTTCCCTATTCCTTGATCTCCAAATCTGTTTTTGGAGATAGCTGGTGTTACGTATTTCTCTTTGTCTTGGGTGCTTCTGAGGACATGAGAATACCCCTTCCCTCTCTTCCCCTTGTTGACATGAGTATTTCACTGAGAAAGTAAAGCAACACATCCTGCCTTCTCTCCATTTTTACTATGTTCTGTGACTTGACATACCGCTTTTCCTCCACTAACATCTTCCTATGAAGCCCAAATAACCTTCTTTGACTTTCTTCCTTGGGCTGCTCAGCAGGTCCTTACTGCTGCTCACTTTTTATCTTCCTTCATGCTTTGCATAAATGGATGGTGGCTGTTACAACTTCTCTTACTGCATGCAACCAAAATTCAGCCTAACATAGAATTGATTTACTCTGGACTAAAATGTCCCTTCAGAGAACCTAGTTTATGTAATTCATTTGCCATCAACCTTATGTGTATTAAGTCACAGCCTTAGGAACTCGTTAAGAGGCACTAGACTTTCTCATAGTGATTCAGTACCATGGATTCATTATACAATGCTTGACTCTCTCCACTTGTAAAAATGAAAAATTCTACTTTTGAATAATAACATCCTCTAGCTGACATTACTTTTATGATCTATCAGGAATATGTTTTGATTTGTGGAAAAAATCAGAGAACTGAGCTATAACTTGCCGTCGTGACTGTACTAGCGTGCCGTTACTCCTCTCTGCAGAATGCCTTGCCTTGCTGCTACTGTGAAATAAGCAATTGTCTTTTCATCACGTGGTTCCAAAACAAGTCTGATCACTGTTGATGAGAAAAAACTACCGAGACATCAAGAAAGATCTGGAACAATATTTTGCTATATCAAATTACTGTTTCTTACCCAAAGGTGATATAAAAAGCTTCATTCGGTAGCTGGCTGCCTAGCAGCTGGATATTAGCAGCTGAGTGTCCTTTTTTCATTCTTTCATTGATTATGCCTTGTATTGTGTTTGCCATTTCTGGTCTTGGATCAGCTCAAAACCTTTGCTGTGGTACAGTAATTACTGTGGGGCTGTGTGAAATATTTGTCTAGTGTAGGAAGTAAACTTACTAGTGTTTGTTGGGCAAGGAAATTGTGCTGTGACAACTGATCATGTAAACGTTAAATTTTAGAGAATAATTTTAAACCTGCTAAGGAGCAGCCTTAGCAGTAATTCTTTGCAGACTTGTACAGCCTCCAAACACTGATCCTTTGTTTCCCTTCATTCTATTCTAACTTAAGTAGAAAAAATTAGCATAAAACCTTTTCATTCCTCCTTGAATTAGGCAGCCCTGGCAAAGGAAGCCAAGATTGAGAGGATGCTGTTTTGTCATGCTGCAGTTCCGGCTTAGAGTGCCTGTTCTTGCCTGTGTAGTCCTGCCTCTGTCGTGCAGCATGCTGTTTTGCAGGTGTACTAAAACAAGTGTTTTGTGTGGATCTGGCAGGGGCTGAATCAGAGTACCTATGTGGTTAAAAATGGTGTCTCTCTCCGTTTTACCCAGACCCCGATTTCATTCTTCATTCAGCCTTACAAACAGTTTTATTGGCACAAGATGAGGAGGCACAGTACTGCAGAATCTGCAACTGCAGATAAGAAAAGACAATTTCTTATGTAGCAAAGCTGCCAAAACCTTGGTTTTTTGAAACTTCTCCCCCTAGTTATCTTTTCATCAGGCAACTGATAGAACTGGATTGTAGGCCTTAAAGTGACAAACAAACATGAAAGCTCCACAATTTTCTGTTAGTCTCGTGTGTAGTCTGATTGAGTCTGGAGCATCCCACTGGAATCATCCGAACCATTTTCAAAGCCAGCTTTGTTAGGCTGATAAGCTGCTAATTTTTGAAGTTCATGATGTCTGATGTTAAAAAAAAAAAAAAAAAAAAAAAAAAAGAGATACTCTGTCAGAGTTTCCATCCTGTCACAAAACCAAATAAGAACTTCAGTGTTCAAGTTCAGATAGAAGCTAAGCACTTCTTGTGTGGCAGGCTTTCCTTGGAGGAACTTAGAAAAGGTGCATGGGTTGTTTTTTACAATTATTAAAAATATTAGGGCTAGAAAATCTGATCAATTTCCAAACTTTGTTCACATTTCTTATCCCTGACACTAACTAACCCTTCTGAGATGAGTTAATCACTAACATTGGTACTGCTGCCAAGCATTAATGTTTTGCTAGTTCTGTGACAGCCACCTAGAGTACAAGAAGTTACAGCGGTAGTGAGGACTGCCACAAAAATGCCCAACATAGTTTTAAATATTAATCATACTACCTGTACACTCAAGTGTCTGCTCTAGAAAAATATGCTGTCTAGCTGAAACTTAGAATCAGGTGATTCACATTCTGGAATTAAAATAGCTTGAATAAAATGGGCTATCTTTAGTTTGCAGTTAGGGTGACATTTTTTGAGATGACTTTTCCTTTTAACCTCATTCTCGGTGGTAGTTGAAAAGTAATGTAGTGATACTAGTGCAAATCTCTTCTTGGCTTAACCATTCTTTCATGGTATAGATGCCTTTTTTTAGATTGGGAAAAAAATAAAGGAAGATTACTAAAAAAATCTCTGTGCAATTCCTGTGGTTATATCTGGGTTTTTAAATACATAGCATCTTTTTTTTTTTTTTGGCTAAAACTCAGAACAAGATGCCCAGTGACTACTTTGAAAGTGTTCTAGTAATGTTATGCTTCCTGGGACAGAGGGTATTTAAGAATTCTTCAATACGTGTAGGAAATCACCAACTGATAATCTGCTTTGAAATGCATGGAGAAGCTTGTTTTGTGGCTGAGTGCTGAGAAGGAGCAGAAGAGTGAAGTTCTAAATATGCTTCCCCTCGTGCATAGCTGTAAATTTCCAAAATTGGTGGTTCAGACATGCCCTATTACCTTTAAGAAGAGAATTAAAACAATCTTCCCTCTAAATTTTGCTGTCTTCAGTGCTGGGGAAGTGGTGGGCAGATGAAACAATAGGAAGTGCCAGTATGAGAAATGACACAGAATATGGGGCACTACCATGTACAGGAACTGATCAGCTTATAAGTATTTCAGCAGCATATACACCAACTTAGGACAACAAAAAAGATACCTGAATTTCTTTAGTTTGAGAGCAGTAGGGTAAATTCTTAGATCTGTTCTTACTTATTGTCATAAATGCATTTTAAATGTTATTATTGCTAGGTGGGTTTAATTACTTTTATGTAATGACTGAACTTTTAAGATATTGTAACTCACAAGGGCTATTACATTGTATTGCTCTTGTAAAGCTACAAGGAAGTTAAAATATACATTTTTATATAGGTGTATAAATGGTTTAGATTGCTGCTGTTTCACTGTGCAGGTCCAAGTAGATACTCCATCTCTAGTGCTTTCTTGGGTATCAGAGGGAAAGATAACGCTTGATTCTAATTAATATGTTATAGTCGAGTCTCAAAGGAGAGAAAGAACATCTGAGAATAAAGGACTGGGGCTATCATTACGGTTATTAGCAGTGTCTGATGACTTCATGTCTTTCTGTGTTCTTGCTGGCAAGCTAGATGGTGCTTAGATTTCCCTGTTAGAACTCTTACCTTTAATTGAACTTTTTGTTTTGTTGAGAAATCCTGCACAGGAGCTCCACCCAATTTCTAGTAAGGAGAGTTAAATGACTTTTCCTATTTGGGGAGAGCTAGAGGTAGTAAAATCATTCTCCCCTGCCTGCCACTTCAATTCATGTGTGGTGAGAGCAGTGTTTGCTCTCCTGGTCTTGGAGCAAAATTAGGTCTTTCAAAGACTATTGGGGAATTTTAATCTCTTCTGAAAAATGTGATGTTTAACGTACAACAGCTGAGTGACCTGGACTGAAAATGCAGTGATGTGTGGCATGCTGTAGTTACTGGCTGGCTCGGTGTGTGCTTTCGGATCTCTGCATCCCTTAAGGCTCTTATTGGTAAACAAGAGATGCTAACAAAGTTTCTTAGGTGTAGGGGAAGGCACAGTGAGCAGCAGTACTTGTACTTTGCTTTGTTTCTACCAGAGTAAGCATTGCTCTTGTCTTTGTGACTTACGTATGCTATTGCCTGGAACTTTCAGGCTGGTTTTGGTTTTTTGGTTTGTTGCAAAACTGACCAATTTATTGTACCAGTTTTTTGCTTGTTGTGGTTCTTATTCAGAAAAACTTACAAGTAGTTAATTTGGACTAAAAATGTTAGTAGATCAGACAGGTGTTTCTTAGTTTCCTTTTTCCCAAAGTTTGGTGTACCCCCACAGAAAGGCAAGGCAGCTCCTCAGTTTAAAATAATGTGTAGTTAGGGCTGACAAAAATAGTGCTTTTGCTTGTTTCAGAACAATGTAATGGTTCTATGGCAAAAGTATCTTTAAAGCTGTTGAGTTACACAGCTGTTTTTAGATAATATCCACAATATAAGTGTATAAATAATTAAATGGTTTTTTTAAATGGTGATATCTATTTCACTTGCTAGTTGGGCTAGAGAGCTTGTGTCATGCAGGGCATTAAGATGAGAAGTGTTGGTGTCAGGGTAATTCCCAAAGCTGCATATGTAACTGTGGCCAAGGAAAGGATCCACACGATGCTCCCCAGTGCAGAATATGCTGCCTCTGTGCAGATGAGAAATAATAACTTTCTTTGTATTGGTCAGCCACTGTTTATTCCTTGGCTGCTTAAAGGCAGTAAGGTCTAAGTACTGTAGTCTGCACTTGCAGTTTGCATCTTCCCAGATCTTGTGTAAATGTTGGAAGAACTCTCTAGGAGAATATAAACAGCTAACATGGGGGAAAAATGGAGCTTTATAGCATGTGTCAGTATTTGAAATGAACCCAAGCAGTGCAGTTCATTTTGGATATGGATGTAGGTTTTTATCGTAGAAACCAGCTATTCTGTCTAGTGTCCATGCCTAGATAATACAGTATTTAAGTTTTCAGTAGAACAAAAGTTGTACCTCCTTATTGAGAATAGTGTTCCCAGGAGAAATAATTATGCACTGGTTGTCAGGAAAAGCCATGAAAAATGTGGCTTCTTTCACTTTTGTACCTGTATTACTTAGATTGTGTCTCTGTCTTCAGTTTAATTTTCATGGATGTTTTGAAATAGCTTTACTTTTGGGAGAGAATTTCCACATTTGTGAGTTGTTCTTGGTTGGTATTGGGGGAGGGGGGGAAAAAAAGAAGGTGAGAAGCAACAGCATCTTCAGCTGCTAAGCAAAGCTGGAATTTCTTACTGCATGGTGACAGAACTCCAGTAAATGACCAGGTACCAAAGGAACCTGAGTGGTACAGCTGCTTGTATTGCTTGCCTAGGAAATGGTGCAATAGATTCTCTGCAATTTTTGGTTTTAATTTGGTTTGGAAATTTATATTAACAGAGACATGTTTTCTTTGAGAACTATGCAGAATGCATCAAAACATAATTGCTGAAGTTACCCTTTGAAAGAGGTTTCTGAGGTGTGGTAGATATATGCCAAAATGTACCTTATGCTATCCATTTGCCTTCTGTTTTAAGGGAGCCTAACATTACCCTTCATGTGTATGGGGAGATTTACTTTGAGGCAGAAAGTTGTTCTTTCACAGATTGAAAACTTTGAATTGATTATTTTAGGTCTTATATAGGATTGTGCTTTTGTAAGCTGTCGCTTCTGAGATAAGATATAACTTTTGGCCTAGATTTTCTGAAGTATGTAACTTTTTTTTAAAAAAGGAATCAAACATTAAAATTTTAATGTGAGAGCTAAAAATACATTTTCAGATAGTCAACATCATGGAGTAGTTGAGATCTATTTGGCAGGAAATGCATTTCTATTTGTGTGGTTTAGGTGCATTTTTATTGAATATCAATGATCACATGCAGTGCACGGTTCTTTCTAAATATTTGGTAAATATAAAGGTCGTTTTTAAAATTAGATATTGGTATGTGATGATTTGCTACCATTGGAAAAATGAAAGTCTAAGGGCCTAAGAGATTTCTTAGTTCTGTTTGGCATTATTAATCAGTGCTGTGGTCTGTAGGTGATGCCTTTGGAAGCAAATGTAAGGAACACTGAAAAGTACAGAGGAGTAGAGAGAGGAACTGTAGCAGAATGCCTGCTGAATTTCCATAGACTTGCAAATTTTAAGTGTGTGCTAATTAAGTGCTTCAGTGAAATCAGAGCCTAAAGGTTATATTCATTTGTTTGGGAAAAAATCAATAGAATTGGAAGGGTATAGATTCTTCTGTTACCTGGTAGTACTTGACTTCAGATGCAAGGGTTGAGATGAAATTTTTAAGTGAATTGGGACCTTAAGTCCTGTTCTCAAAAGCAATATAAGCAGCTCTGGCAAAAGCTGATGTTTCTAAATAATCTTTAATTTTGATAGTAAATAAGGAATTCAAATATGTCAGGCTTTCTTACCTTTGAAAATGTTGACTTTTTCCCATGTAAAACTTGGATCAACAAAAAGAAGGAAACTGTTTTCTCTTACAGCAACTTTTAATTGCCTGTTTTCTATAGCCTATTTCAAAATAGATTCTGCAATTTACATAAAATGTAAAAACCCAAGAATATACTCTTAAAACTGAGTTGTCTTATTTCAAAAGGTCCACATGATGACCTCTGTCTGTGTGCTTCTGAATTCTCATAAAAAGATGTAATTTTTATTCTACTTTTGGCATGGGAATACTTGAATTGCTGATATGAAATATATAAAAAAAATCTTTAACTGATTTGGACACTGTTTTTGGCGACATTATAATCAACATGAACACTCTCAATGGCAGCACAGGAGTGAGGCTGAATTGTATTCTAAAAGAGTTCAGAGAAGTGAAAAGAGGTTCAAACTGCCTAATTTTATGGAAAGACTTGAGTCACACAGGTCTTCGTTGTAAAAACATTATTCTGTATGTGGATATGAGAAGACTTAAATACATTTAAACCCAAATGTTTTTCATGTTTCCAGTGAAATAAGATGCAAAGTACATGCTTTTTGCTGTTCTGCTAAAACAGAGCTCACTGTCAGTATGCTAAATTGTAATAAGAGTTGCAGGTTATAGAATGACTGCTCTTCAACTATTAAAATTAATGATCTTCACCACTGTCCTGACTCAAGATCAGCTCTAGGTTATATGGAAGCTGTTAATATTAGGAAAAAATCATTATATGAAAAATTTCTGAGGAGGAATGTTACTGAATGTCATCGAGTTGGCCCATTTACATGAATTGTATGAAATAGCTGTACTACATAATGTTGTCAAGAGCATAAAAATAAACAGGCTGGATGTGTGGAACTGGTACTATATAATGACCTTTCCCTGTAATTTCATGCTGCTTTCTGACTTTTCCTAGGTCAGTAGAATTAATAAGAAACTATATCTTGACTTGACCAGCAAAGAAGTTTAACTGCTCTGTTTTTACTGTGATGATGTTCAGAAAGCTTTTGTAGCAAAGTTTTACTATGTTCTTGTAATTTAGTATTTGTATTTATTAAACAGTAAAGGATAAGAATTCTTGTGGCGTAATTAGAGAGTATCTTTTAATCAATCATAAAATAACTTGGGAAATATTGTAGGGTGTTACCTGGAAGTAATAATTCTATGTTTAAGCATCTTGTATGTTCCAGTATGACAAGTTAACAAAAAGGCTGATAGACTGGAAACCTATGGCTTGTACGGAATCTTTTATCTCTGTTTAGTCTGTGTTGAAGTGTTAAAATGATGAATGACTTTCAATTCCCACACTTCCCTTTCCTGGCACTAACAAATTTTCATTCAGTGCCAAACTTTCAAGTCAGACATTGTAGTTTTCAAACTGAGAAGTCCCATTATGGGACTATTTGAAAACTATGCTGACAGGAGTAAACCTGAATAGATCATTATTTGCAGGTTTTTTATCTTTTCCTTTCTACTGTGACTTGTGTAATTGTGTTTTGCGACAAGCAAGTAAGCAATAGTTTTCTTACTAGATCATAAGTGTGTATCACAAGTATTGTAGATACATATCTGAGCTCATATTCATGATTAACTGATGACATACTCTTGCACTTGCCAATGTATTTTCTGTTCTTGTAATAAACTCAAAGATCTGCAGTTATATTTCAGCTTAAAACCTGTGAAGGTCTATGATTATTGTGGGAGCTCAGCATCTTAAAATACACCTTCTACAACTTAACAGATGCTCAGTGTAAATTCATAGTTAAATAACAGTGTAACAAAAAAAAAAAACCACCTTTAGGGTAGGCTAAGAGAAAGCTGAGTCTTGCTGAATTTCCAGTTAGGTATAATTTCTGTGACAAAGATGTTTAAAACTTTTTAAGTCACAACGTGAAATGTTAAAAAAGTGTTTAAAATACTGTAATATAAAGTTAATTTTGCAACTATACATGAGATCTGTTTTTATAAAATCTGGAATGTCTTGTGCATTTTCTGTATAAAGGGCCATATTATAATTTTTACAGGGTCAGCTTCCTACCCTATTTCTTGAGACATGACTTGTACTGTCAGAGTTCTCTTTTATTCCATCCAACCACTAGTTAGTATCGTCATGTGTCTTTAGATTTTTCCTGAAGCTTCATTGTATTCAGGAGGCAAGGTGTGACTCTTAGTGGGACTCAATCTATGTTCTTGGTTATAGTATACCCAAATGAAGTTCTGTAGAAAAAATGTCAAACCAACCTGCTTTTCATTACCTTTTCTTGGCTGTGTTTTTCCCTTTCCATAATAAAATCCTCAGAGCAGATGTGGTTTCTGTTTGAGGAACCTCACCATGTTGTGAGAATATTTATAAATGTTTTATTTGCTGGAAGCATGAACAGACAGGAAAACTGTAACACAACACAGGCTGGGCAACAGTATGGTAGCCATTGTCCTTAATATCCTATCTTCAAAAGGAAATGAATAATATTGCTTAGTTAAGCACTGGAAAAATCAGAAATGCTAACACTACAGTTGTATGTAGGTTTAGCTTAGTCCTTTAACAGGTTTGTAGCATTATATGAAGGAGAATTTTGCTTAAGAACAAGTGTTCCTCTAATCAGTTTGTGCTCAGTGAATGCATGTGTTTAAATTATGAGAGTTAAGGCAGCTTTGTGTAAATCACCATTAGGGTGATGGTCTTGTTTTTTGATCTGCTCTAATGAAGTCTAATGAAATATTAAGCTCTTTAATGACTAAATCTTTTGACTGCCCACAGAAGTGAACTTACATTATTTCCTTAACATAATTATGAAGTTATGAATGTAAAATATTATCACAGGTCTTTTATGGTTTAGTTGATACTGGGAGACCTGTAGGCTACAAGTAACAGTCAGTAGACACCCATGGCTTCACTCGTTCTGAGGCACACACAACCTATTCATTTTCTCTATTTAAAACAATTGCTTACTTTATTGTCCTGAGAATTCCTTTGGAGATTTTGATTCAGGTAATTGATATTGCTCCCATCTCCCAGGTTTTCTCTTGTAATCGGGAAAGCCTGCATATGTGCCTACAAACAGTAGGTTTAGAGACTCTTGGTCAAAAGTCAGATTCAAGTTGAGTAAGACTTTCTGTCAGTTTTGTGGAAGAGGCATAGTACAGCAAAACCATTTTGCTTTAAGTTTTGTTATGCAATTGAAAGCAGCATGAGTTCAAAGTAAGTTTAGAAATTGTTAAATAAGGCTTAACTTGTAAAAAAGGAAGATAAATGAAACATATATGAGTGATTTTAATTTTTTTGGCTGCTATTTGAGTTGCAAGACTTGATGGCTACAGACAGAACACAGTTCCTTAAATGTGTTCGGAGATCACTTTCAGAAAAAGAAAGCAATTAGACATAGGCTTTTGAAGGTTTTTAAAAATGACTGGTGAGAAGAAAAGTGTTGAAAGAACACTAAGTGAGAGGAGCTGTCACGGGTGTTAAGTCATGACCCCTGGGATAGGAAGGAGGAGTAATAGCGAAATAAAAACAATAGATTTCAGTATGACAGGCTCTGTTAAACTCAGGGAATTGGTCAGTAAAATCTTCTGAGAGGCTCCTTGGAGGTACTAAAGACAACTGCAGTCTCTCCAATTAATTATATTTAAGGCACAAATGCATGCTCTCCCCTTACAGAAGGAAAAGTAGGAGCTATGTTAAGTCACTTGCTAAAGCTGAAGGTGTATGTTGGAGGGCTGCATCATCTGAAAAACTATCTGCAGCCACAGAAGGAGGGTGGTCTTCTTGACCAGGTTCTGCTGCTTAGGAGCAGATAGTGAGCAGACAAGAACTAAACGTGGTGAGAATTCTTGATTTTTATCTTGGTGGTTTTTTTTGTTTTTTTTTTTTTTTTGTGGACTTCTGCTTTTGGCAGTAGCTCATTGTTAAGCAATTCTGACATTACATGAAGTCTCAATGACAGGTATGTGGTTATCAAACATGGCATGGAACTTCACAGGGAGTGGATACAAGGTCATCTTGTTAAAGATGGATGAAGAAGCCTAGCCTTAGTACATGTGGGCACAAGCCACCTACATGAAATCAGTGTGGTACAGAACTGGTCAGCAAACAGTAAGAAGAAGATAGTATGTTGATGGAAGTTGCATGGAGATCAACTGGAGTTTCAGCTCATGCTATTCTTTCATTTTCATAAATGATTTGGGTGATGCTATAGACAGTCTTCAGACAAAGGGATGCTGAAAGAAACTGTTGGTTCTAAATTTTGGAAGATATAGTGAGTTTTCAAATTGATCTTGTTAAATGGTGTACATGACTAGAGAGAGAAGTGAGGTTGGAAATTGCTCAAGAGGAAGAAGTAAAAATTGTACTTCAGACAGAAGGAAAAGCAGCACGAAAAGGAACAGCGAAGTATGGAATGATAGTGTTGTTTAGGTTGGAAAAGACCTTGATGATCTTCAAGACCAATTGTTAACCCAGCACTGACAAGTCCACTGTCACTAAACCATGTCCTTAAATGTCACAACTACATATATTTTAAACACCTGCAGGGATGGTGACTACACCACTTCCCTGAGCAGCATGTTCCAATGCTTGATAGCTCTTTGGTGAAGAATTTTTTCTGGCATCCCAATCTAAAGCTCCCCTGGTGCAACTTGAGGCTGTTTCTTCTTGTCTTAGAGTAGATAGTTGTCTTGCAAATAAAGATTGTAGGTGACTACTCAGTGGTAAACACTAAAGGAATAAATTCTCTAGACTAAATGTAAAATCAATTATCTTAACAGTGTTCAAGTATCTAGTTACTACTGTGAAGAGGGAGGAGAAAACTTGGTCACCATGGTAGATATCCTACTGTTCCTTTCTAAAGGTTTCAGCAAGGAAAGGACTATATTGTTTTGTAGAAAAAAAAGTTTACAAGTATGTACTTTAGGGGGAAATTGCTAGAGGATCAAATAGGTAAGTCTTTTATTGTCTAAAATGTACTGACTGAAGAAGCTTTAAAAGTGTGAGTATATGAATGCTTATGTATGTATTCTAAACAGTGCCATGGGATTGTCTCAAATTTAGTCCTGTTTCAATCAAAGTAAGCCCAGCTGTGTGTGTTTCAGTTCTGATAGGAAATGTTGTGAATGCTAACAGAGGAAATGCAGAAAGTGAATTCTCATCCATCACTTTAACACACTCTACTGTGGACTGAACTGTGATAAGGGATTCTTGTCACACTGCAATTTCCAGCTTTCTGAAATACTCCTTTGTGCTCTGTCTTTTAGGGGGGGTGATAGAGGGTGGGGGAAGCACAACATGAACATTCGTGGAAACTTGAATGAGTTTGCTGTGAAGTTGCCTCCAATGTAGCTCTTTCGACCGTATTTGATGTTTCATAAATGACAGGACAAGCTTAGTTTAAAATATGGCTTTTAAAAGTTTGCCTCTGCATTTGATTTTTTTATTTCATACTTGATTGGTGGAACCTTTTGGGTTTCCAGTGACTTTGTATCATTTTGCATGTGAAAGGGCTGTTCAGGCTATTCGTGCTCTGTTGTGAAAAACGCTGCTTGATGTTGACAGAAACCGTTAATAATAAGCCAAAAGCGTTGCATTCCTCTATTTTATGCTGTATTGTGTCAGGTGAAGTTTGCAAACAGTATCTCAAAGGCTTAATATCTATGTATACTGTAATATTTTTTTTTTTTTTTTACCTTTTTTTGGTAGGAAGTCATTTGGGAAAGTAAGTGGATATTTACATTCTGTTAGTCTGGGGGTTGAATCTGCCTTTATAAATTGCTAAGAGTCATCCTGCTACAGTTACATATTACAAAGTGAAACAAAACTGATTTAACTTATTTTCTATTGGCAGTGCTTTACTTAATATTATAATTGTTCACTTAAGACAAAGCTAGGATTAGGAAAGTATTTTGCTCAAGGTTAATTACCTTACTGCAAAGCTTCAGGCTTTATACATAAAAGGTTGTCAAGTATTTTAGAAAACAAAAATCTTGCTCAAGAAAGATGTTTTCCTTCTAAATAGTGTTTCCCTGTTTCAGCTGGGTTAGAGTGTTTTTTTTTTTTTTACTTACTAGCTGGTATGGTGCTGTGTTTTGGATTTAGGATGAGAATGATGTGGATAACACAGTGGCATTTTGGTTGTTGCTAGGCAATGTTTACACCACATCAAGCCCACTGTTGGCCATGAGGAGAAAAAAAGACAGCTGCACACATGCAGGTGATGACACTAGGTATGTGTGCCAGACCAAATGGGGCATCTGTCCTGGCTGTGTCCCCTTCCAGGTTCTTGTGCACCCCCTCGCTGGTGGGACAGTAGATGTTCCATACCAAGGGTGTCATGCTCAGCGGATATATGGGGGGAAGCTGGCTGGGGGCACAATCAGGGCTCGGGAACTAACTGGACATCAGTGGGTGGTGAGGAATTGTGCTATGCATCACTGCTTTTATATATTCTACTTCATTGTTATTACTATTATTATTAACATCATACTTTTCTGCTGTATTAAACCACCTTTGTCTCTACCCATGAGTTTTACCTTTTCATCCTACTCTCTACCATCCCTTCCTGGGGGTGAGGGGGACCAAGCGTAGGGCTTTTTGGCTGTTATAACTGCCTCCCAGGTTAGCAACATAGTGTCCCCTGTGTCCTTGTAGTAAATATTAAATATTTCTGCTTAACATTTTGTAAAATATTTCCAATAGTATCTGATCATTGGAAAATACAAATACATCATCCTGTTACTATTAATGTTAAGCTTTGTTTTGAATATCTTCTGTGGATGGTCATGTTTTCGTAACTGCTGTTTTGATTAAGAGGAGTATTTTTTCCTTTTGATTATGTTTAGAGTTTAATCAGGAATGCTTCTCTGTTGCTTTTCAGCTGGATTTCTGAAATGCATTTTCTATACTAATATGGATTCCTTACCACCATGTGACACTGTTAAAAACAAACAAAGAATAACCACAACGAAAAAATCCCCCAAACACACAAAACTTTTGTCAACATCAGAAGGACTGAGAGGTACTGGTGGAAAAAGCAGGCCACCATTTATAATATTAACAGAGACAGCCTCTGATACAGGTAGAAATAGCATGTAATGAAAAGGGAAGTGTATTTTCCTCAGATTCTGAATGTTCTACCTTTCTGCAAAGCACTAAAAATTAGAAAACCTTTAATTAGTAGTGTTTGAGGCTCAATATTTTATTAATGTATTCTTGCAAGTATTTAGTAATTGTTAGGAGGGTTTGAATAAGTCACACTTTGTAGGTATATCTGTACATTTTTAGGAATTAACCATTTAAGGTATCCAGTTTAAGATCTCAAATTATCTGTGCCTGATGCATTCCATCTGGAAATGGAATACCTGCTGTGTTACAGTTTGTTCAGTGTGCAAACAACTGCAGTGCATATAATGTGGTTACTGGATCCATAGGGTTAAGTGTTTTTCATTTACAGATACAGAGCCACACTACTTGCTAATTAGATGTAAATTTTACATGCAAAGTTTCATGTAAATGTGTATTCTAACAACATGCTTTTGAGCGATTTAAACTGCTATCCTTCACGCTAGCCTGAGTAGTATTTCACCACACCACGGGGTGTTCAGCTCGGCGATCTCTCTATTTGTCACAGACGATAATCTGAAGAAAGGACCTTGATTTATGTTTAGTTGACCTGCCAGTGGTCCAGTGTCTTTTGGTAGTTTGTTCCTTGTATGAACTTTGAGTTAATGTCAAACAAGTCATTGAAAGACCAAAGCTCTGTTTTCTATTGATTTTGGTTTGAAATATTGTGTATCTCCAGTTCGGGAATAGCAAGTCTCTACCTCTAAAAGGGAGTTTCCAAACATTGGGATTTTTTCCATGCCGATTATTTGTCGAAGAGAGAATAACTGATCACCAAGTCTGTCAGCAATGACTGAGACTGTAGGTGGCTTTTTGTCTGTGATGACAGGAAGCACAGGTTTGTTGTGTATGGTGTGCTTTTTGGGTTTGTGGATTTTTCTCCCTCTTTGGACTGCGGATTGAATTCCCTTAGGTCATATCTTATAGCAGGTAACAGGAGCGACCAGTTTCATAAAAAACTGAAGCCAAAATATGTGTTTTTAGGTAGGCTAGGAGATTGAAAAGGCAGGTATCTTGAGACAAAGGAAATCTGTGTGTGGCCTGTTTCTCACTTGAGTCCTCTCTCTGGAGGACTTGGACTCTTGCTTTTTGTCACTTCTCTATGTGTATGTGTTAATACTTTCTACTGTTCTTCTAGAGCTTTAAAAGTGGCTCTAATTCAGGCTCCATGCCTGAATTTGGTCCTCATGGATTTACACTGTGGACCAAGATGTTAGGATGCAGTTACCCCTCCTACAAGCACACAGAATGTTATGGATGTGTGGACTGCAAGTTCTTGAACAGATGATGCTGGAAGAGGTAGTTTTAAATAAATTTCCGCACCTTCACTTCTATAAGTGAATAATTCAGAAATATACTCTATTTTCTTAGTTGCTCTAAAGCCTTTGTCCTACCATGCAATGGCAGCTGATTTTACAAAGTGCTTGCCTGGGATGTATGTACTATTCCTGAACTGGTTTTTTGGTTTCTTTAGCTTCTATAGTATCCTTTTAGCTCCTAGTTAATATACTGAAGCTACTTTTTAAGGTACCCAACAGGCAAATAGTGTGCTTGAGGTGACTGTAGTGCTCCACCCAAGCATGCATATATGTATATGCGTGCATATATATATACGTATATATATATGATTTTCCTGGCCTTGGTTGGACTGCATAATTTCCTAAACTAGTCTTAATCCTTCTCCCACTTGGTGGAACATATTTTTTAACTGTGAAACATTGCCACTAAGTATTGCTGATAATTGTGTTCCCAAAGCTCTCTTGTATGTAAGATCCATATGTTATACATGACACATGATGCTGTGCAGTGGTCTTGGGTTACCGAGAAGTGAGTAACAGTTTGCAGTGAAAGCAACCTCATATTTATCTCCTATAGAAAAAAATTCTGCATTTCTAAAGAAATGAAAAAGGATAGAAAAAATGTTCATTTTTCTTCTTTTCTGTACGGAGAATATAAAATTTGCTCAACAGGCACTGTGCAATGGTGGGGATATACTGTGTGTTTAATAAAGCTGGATTGGAAATAACCTACAGATAATAAATGAAAACCTTCTTTAAACCTCCAAAGCTGTCCTGTATTCAGTGGGACTAGGTTGGCAAGGGGCTGTCAGTGATAAGTGATGACTCCTTGTGATGCGAAAAAAGGTGGAGCATGAACTCCCTTGTTTGTGGCAACAGCTGAGGCAGGCAGTATGTGTGACTGATTTAACTTTGAGTTCATAAAACTTTGGTCACTAGCAGATTTTTCTTCTGCGTTTAGGAGCTGAGAGGTATTACTGCCTTTTTTACAAGCCAAGGAGGCTGCAGATGTGCTGTTCACAACACAGCTTCCATGTGAACACTGTGTAAAATGTGATTGACGTGTTTTCATGGGGTATACATTATGCAAACAGAAATAAGAGGAAAAAGAAACCCCACAACAAAACACTCCAGAAGTCTAGTCTTTCTTCAGTGTTCTGATTTACTGTAATAGTTACTCATAACTGTTGCCTGGATATTATTACTTATGGCAACATACACAGGAAGGAGATAATACTATGAATTTCTCAGTTGAGTTCCTTTTCCTGCATTTCATTGTAATCTGTCTATCGTAATGTGATGTATTCCAGATGAACTGAGCAGGAAAGTCATTCATTATAGCCAAAAAGGAGGGAGTTGAGTTAAAAGCCTCATTTGTCAAGTAAATGAAAATTGTCTTTATTCTGATTGCTTGGTATTTGTGAAATATGGACAATTTCAGAATCCCTTGTAAAAGAGAGAAGAAAAAAGTTTCAGTGTTCCAATTAGAGCTCTTTGGGAAGCACTAATTATTATCTCACAGGAGAGGGGGGTGGAAAGTAATGAGCAACTCCATATTGTCATTGCTAACCTTGATTAGTCCTTCAGATAAAATTTCAAGAAATGCTTCATACATTGGTTTCATTCAATATTCATTGTACTTGAAATTGGCAGGATTTAATAATTTAGAGCTGTTTAGTAGCTTTAATATTTCCTTTATTCAAATATTATTGCTAATAGTGTTCCTGAGCTCAGAAGATCAGTAGAGACATCTCTCCTTACAGTCCAAGGGCTACAGTGTTCCCTTGTTGCTTGTACTGGCTTGACATGAAAGAAGCATTCCAAGGAATTAGTTTTCTAAATTCAAGTTTTGTAGTATGTCCTCTAACATGAGACTTACCTGTCTCATTGAGAACGCTCATCTAGTTAGAAATTAAGAGCAATCCTTCACAATATTCCTGCTGTTTAGTACTTAAGGGACAGATTTTGCTCCATTCATACTTAAAGGAATTAAATATCAGGTGAAAAACCTCACAGGAGAAAAGCCTGATATGCCAATTTGAAAGCACGTTGGATGTAGCAGTTCACTAGCAGACAGGGCACAGTGATCAGAGTGGAGATGACAAGTCATAGCTCTGATTCACTGAGCTTTGCCACTGTTAAGGAAAACGTGGGTGATTTTTATGCCTTTTAGGGACAAAATTTTTCTGGCTTTCAAAATTTAAGATCTTGTGATGCCTCTGTAATAGGTGATTTTTGACATGTGTAGGTGCATATTTCCATTATTGTGATATAAACAAACTACTACTGATCTAAGATTGCCCAAATTCCTAAAAAACGTTCAGAGAAAGAAGAGAGAATGATGAGTCAAGAAACTTTATGCTCCGACTGCATGCAACAAAAGCTTGTTTAAGTAAAACCAGCTGAACTAATGATGCTGAATTTAATTTAAGCAGCATAACAATAATGTCAAGACTTCAGCCACACCTGACCTGAAATTTGACAACGCTATTGAGATGCATAAATTAAATATAAAAGTAATTAAGCACTCATTACCTAACTATTTGAAGTGTTACCATTTTTGTGGTTTTGACTTGTTTCATAAGCTTCAGTTATTAGTTGTTTTCCACTGAATGCTTTTTATATTCTTATGCAAGTAATTGTTGGCTTTGCATCCTGTTGTATTTGCTTTAGCAAGCAGACTCATTTAGAGTCTATAAATGTAGTGTAAATGGTTTCATCTTTTTTTGTTAACTATTATTAGATTTTGCTAGAGAGAACAGAGCCATTAAAGTATTTCTAAGGCATCATTTCTGTTTAAATTGAATAGAGGGAGACTGCAAGTTGGGTAGAACTTGAAGCCCAAGGGAGTTAAATGCTTCAGATGTTAATTTTTCAGCTTTTTGATGCCAGCAAAAATCTTGAGCTTCAGAACTACCTCTAGACTGATAAAGGCAGTGATCCTATCAGCATTTGGTGAACTAAAACAGTAGCCTCAGTTCCTGTAAATGAGTGGGCTTTCATTGGTGATTGCCTTGTACTTTGAAGAAAAGAGTAGTGCCACTAGATTCCTCTCACTAAAGTGTTTTCATTTTCAGCTTACGTGGGCCAGCATAGCAAAGTAGATATAGTTGTGCTAGTGCATTCTCTAGCTAACATCTTCAAATTCCATGTTATTAAATACTATGGAAACACAGAAGTCTTATTTTAAACTTTTCTAATGTTTTCCACTGATGCATAAATGAAATATTGCTAAGTGATTACATAGAGTGGGAGTCTGTATTTCTCATCGTGCAAAATGAGTGATAAATAATAGGTTAATACCTGAAGCAGTGTGTCTTGGGACACTTTCTTTCTAAGCTTTACATCTTAAACTTTGAAATCTCTGAACGTACCTTTTGCCTTAATAGTAGTTAAAAAAAGCAACAGAAACAACAAATCTGAAGAGGTTAATTCAATATGTTATTTGGAAGCAGCCTTATATAGAAATGTAATAAGGAATGGCCAAGTTGTGTATTTATATGTAGCATAGTGTCCAGAAGTTCTATTACAGGAAAAAGTATAGAGAATTGATATGGTCTCTGTGAGACTTTGTTTCTTTAGATTTTTGGGGAGTATTTGACATGACACTTTAATATATTTTTTTTTCCTTCACTACAGGAGTGTCACAACTAGTAATTGGTTTGGCTTTTTTTCACTTGGAAAATAATTTTGTGTCCTCAATCATGCATGAACTAACAAACAAAATAAAATGTATTTAGTATTCTGTCCCCTTTCAGGACGGGAAAAAATAGTTCACTATCCCTGCTAAGATCATGTATTCCCAGAACGTATTGTTTGTGAGAGTACTGAGGTGTAATGTCCATTTTGCAGGTAACAGTTCTCCAGAAATCATAACTTCACTTGGTCTCACTTATGATTTATCTGTACTCTTGGAATTTACAAGTGAAGCGAATGCAAAAGGAGTATGAGGGGAGGGAGAAGGATGTCACCTACAGATGCTAGACATGACCTCTGACATGGCTCAAGACTGATCAGTCTTGAGTTGCATGGAGTACTTGTCTGTTTTAAAGGTAGAGCAGCATGGCAAAGCTTGAGGTAGAAGATATTGCAGAACTTTGGATTTTGAACAGGCTCAGGAAACAAAAAACTGTGAGTGGGGGATGAGGAGGATGGAAATGCATTTGGTTGAGGTGGGCTTTTGTACAGGGAGATGGGATGGTCTCATAGGTTCTCACATCTAGATGCTTTTAAGGTTAGCAAGGCTTACTCCATACTTTCCCCAAGACAGTTCAACATGCCCTGATTTTAGGCATATAGAATCCTTCCTCCTAAAGACAATTAGGACATGTCTTCAATTCAGAAATCAGTAGAAAAGTATTTGGAGCAATAAACTGATGTTGTCTGGTACAGAACTGAGTCACCAAAGGTGTGGAATTTTGATAATTTTAGTGTCGAAGTCAGCAAAGGAAAAAATGATTTTATTATTTGCTACATATCCTGTTAGTAGCAGGTTTTGATGTGGCAAAAAGCGTTTCTGTAACACTGTTTCATTATTATTAATGACAGAACTGTCAAACTTTACATTCTCATATGTTTTCATAAGATAGGGAAAGCGTTTGACCTTCAATATCCACAAAGCTCTTACCAGTTCTGTGGGTTTTTTTAATGCTATCTGTGGGGTGAAAGCAGAAATAACGTTAGGGACGCTTGTTCTTTATAATCAGTGAAACGCAACATTGATGGTAGGTTTGTAAAAAAAGCTTTGCTAGTAACAAGCTTTTTTGGAGCGAAATAAAGATTGTGGAGATGTAAGGGGAAAAGTTATTTTTTCTGGGGTTGTTTGGACTGTGAACATACAGTGAAGAGGACAGGGCTCTTATTTCAGCCTCCAAATCATTAGTAATGGGTCAACTCCCTTCCAGTGTAATTTTTCAGGTAGTGAGTTTTCATTGCTAACTCTGAACCACTTCATTATTATTAGTGCAATCAAAGAAAAAAACCCTATAAATTGTAGAGGAAGATGATGACTGTGTGCCTGTCATGGTGGTGATAAGCTCAATTAATATTTTCTTTTTAATACATAATTGTTACTGGAGAATCTGTCTTAGAACACATAATGTACTCATCAAGGTAGGCACTAACTTTTTTCAGTTTGTTCTTAGTTATTTATGAGCAGATGTACAAACCCCATGCAGTGTATAAGGCTTCAGGATTGTAAGAGGCAGTGCAGGTGAGGAGATCTTTATACTTCATATGGCACAATGTGTTCAGTGGAGCATTCACAAAAAATGATTGCTCTGTTGAATGGTGCTGGATGTAAAGTATAATGGGTGTGACAAAGAACAAGAACTCTGCAACATTATAGTAAATAATGTTAGCATCACTTCAGAAGAGAAATAGAGGAGGAGCAATGTTTTTCAAGGCTTCTAAGTAATTGACAGTTTTGTTTTCAACAATTATTGTCTCATCTGCTTTTTCTCAAGAATACCTGGTTTTATGGGCCTTTGTGTCTGTAAACATACTGCTTTGCACTTCCCCATGCTGAAATTAATTTGTTAAAGGCCAGTTTGATTTAGTTGTATTCCATCTAGAGTTCATCAGATAAATAACATCAATGTCAATTACAATACATTTAATACTCATGAATAATACTGAAGTGTTAGGACTTCTACCAATCTATTACACTAAAACCAGAACTGTAATCTACAAATAAAATAGATATATCATACTGGCTCTACAAGTCTTAACACATGTATTTTAGTTTCAAAGGAATATTAGTATTATTAATTTAGACAAACAAGTTTCTTATAGGGGAGCTGGCTGTGTGTGGCTTATGCCAGTGGTCCTTCACTCACATGTAGATACATGATGTTTCACAAGATGCTTGTACAGGCCAGTCTGTCCCTCTCCCTCCCTTATACTAACTCACATGCTCATTACAGTTGCTTGTGTTAAATTTCTTTGCTGAGAGTTAGTCACTCATGACAACTGAAAAGGTGTGGGGTCACCTTGTTGCTGCTCAGTTTCACAAAATTATACCAAAAGTTTGTTATGTAACTGAGTTGTAAGGGACGTTGTGACTCTGAAAAGGGACACTGGCTTCAGTAGGATTCATTTGAATCCCAGAGTCATCGTGTAATCGTTTGGAATGGAAGGGACCTCAAAGATCATCTAGTTCTACTCCTTGCCGCCATGGGCAGGGACACTCTGTACTACCCCAGGTCATTCAAAGCCCCATCCAACCTGGCCTTGAACACTGCCCAGGATCCAGGGGCAGCCACAGCTTCTCTGGGTAACCTGTGCCAGGGCCTCACCACCCTCATGGGGAAGACGTTTTCCTGATACCTAATCTCAATCTCTCCTCCTTCAGGTTAAGGCCATTACCCCTTGTCCTGTCACTCCAGGCCCTTGTAAACTCATGGCTTCTCCAGCTGAAAATGAAGTATGCATTTTTTTCACTGCAAGGAAAACTGTCCTGTGCATGCTATCTTAAAGCATTGGTCCATATTACCTGTAAATTGTGAATTGTAAACAAGTAGTATACTTGTTTCTCTGTAGATTAATGTTTAGAAGATAGGCTGACTGTATGCTATTAGGCTACTGTGTGCCTTCTGAATGTTTTGTAGTTTTGGCAACATGTAGACTCATGGTTGTGGAAGTACCCTCTCAGGACAGTTAGATTGAAGGAAGGAAACCAGTAATTCAATTCATTTATATTTAATAGATGAAAGTTTCATTGACATTTTGAAGGATCAGAACAGAATATTAGAAGTGTTCTTTGCAGGACGGACCAGTTATTTAGCCTTTTTGCAGAGTAGGTTTAATAGTGATGTTTATCAAAGAACTTTTTGAATAACCTGTGGAGAAGACTCATAGCAATTACGTTAATGTGTATTTTTAAGAAGCATCTACTCTTTTCATCTTAAATGAACAGAGTAACACTTGGGCTTTTATTAAATCCACTGACATGAAAGGAATCTTTTGGCATGACTTTTAAAGTGAACATCATGGTTTTTTTGATGTAACTCTAGTAAACTACTCATGAGGTTAAATAAGAAAACATTATTAAGAATATTGTACTCTAATTGTGCATGCAACACAATTAGAGATAACTGTTATTGGTTAATGAAAGAAAAAACCCAAACAACTGGGAAGTAAAATTAACAGAATTAATTCCACAATGAAGTCCTACTCTCAATGTGAAACCTAAAGGTCTGGGCAAGCATTTTCACACCCAAAGAGACTTGTTACTTGGAATTATGTACAAGTAACTTCGGCAAATTAGGACTAACAAGCATATTCATGGCTTTGAGTTTGTTCCCTGCTGTTTAGATTCACATCTGGCTCAGTCTGTACTCTTGTGTCGTTGAGTTTCTGTGATTGCTTTACTTGAGTATGGAAACGGGGCACAGCTGCAGTGTCAACCCTGAGCTCTCTGATCTTGCTAGCCAGTTAAAATCAGCATGAGTTTGGTCTGCAAAGGTAAGAAGTAGAGAACAGGACTTTATGTGCATATCTGCTTATTTTACCTTGAGGAAGGCCTCTGTGCTAGTATCAAAACCCTAAAATAATACAGGTTTTATTAGGAAAATTCTGATTTATGGGAAATTAATGTCTGGGTAAGCCTGAACAGCAATGATCAAGAAAATCTAGGGACTATTTTTGCATTTAAATAAAAGGAAGCTGCGATGTTACTTCTGTTGTCAAAATGAAACGTTTCTATATACAAAGCAGAGATGTACCGTGGAGGGTTCCATGACTGGTTGTCAGCTTCCTAGTCACAGTAGACTGAGTGTTGTAGGTGACTTAAAGTTGGATAGCAAGTCAAGAAGGAATAATGCTCTATGGTAGAGCAGTAGATGTTCAAGATCTTGAATTTTCACCAGTTGTGGATAAAACCAAGGTGAGATTCCTTAAAATCCCGAATTAGCGTTTTGCTCACTTGCATGTTTTTAGTCTGGCAGCCCTGATGGGGAGTGTTAACATATGCTGCAATTTTTTGTTGGGAACCATCCAAGTCACTCGTGGGGGTGGGAATTAACTTGGATTTTGATTTCTGAAGGAAAAGCCTTGCTTCATCCTAAGTCTTGACAATGACACCTGTGGCTTGGTTTGCTTGTAGCTTTTTATTCTCCCTGCCCCTTGTAGTTCACCATTGCTGTTGGTGGCAGATTTCTAATTTAAATGTTGATTTCTGTTTGAAACTGCTTTTTCTGAATTGTTAGATGTTTGAACTTATGGTTAAATCCGTTTTGTGGCAGAAAACAGAGACACAACACAGTTTTCTAGTCTTTTTCTAAACAGTCTTCTATGAGAAATGGTGACGTTCAGCAATATGTAGAGGAATAGGACACTCCAGAAATTGAAACTTATTAGATTGTACAGATGAAATTTGAAGTTATTGATACTTCTTGGACTTTGGAACACAAAAATCAGGTAAAATCTCCTCAATTGAAGGAGGCTGCATCTGTGCTTTTGATGTTCCTTTTATTTTCTGTGTAAAGGAGTACAAAAGACCTCTTGGGCATAGGCATGTAGAGCGGAAATAAAATGATCAAAAGGATCTCTAGCTCTCAGATGGCTAAATCTTTTTTTCTTTGTGAAAATCTGCAAGAAATTGAAACTCCTGTGAAGAGTACTTCTGTGTACTCCCATTCTGAGTACACTTGTAATGTCTGAAATTATCTATGTATCTGTATTTTGTTTATTTTGTGACTTGATACTCATGTTGCTTTCTGAAAAATGAAGTGTATATGAAGTTAAGCTAATGGAAGTGCTTCTTGTGTGCCCTATACACAACACAGGCTGTTCAGGAGAAAAATAGATCTTGAAATGAAAATTTTGTGATTTACTGGCAGGTGTAACACATGTCCACGTTACAGAAAGAAAGATCCTCACAGTCACCTGATCTGTTTGGGAGCAGTAGGTCCCCGATCTTCTCAGAGAGCTAGTGAAGGAAAACTTTGTATCTGAAACTGTCCATACATGAAGGGAAGAAGTGTTTCTCTTCTTCAAAAATGTGTAGGCTGTCAGTGCCCACTGTTACTACTGGAAAACAAAAGTGGTGTGCTACATACAGTTCTGTCCACTTCATGCATGTTGATTTGAAAGTAATGATGGCAATGAAATGCTTAACTTTTTTTTTCAGATTAATAAGAAACGTATTTTAATGTACATAATGTAAAATACATATAAATAGGTATCTGCTGACACTAATACTTAGTACACAGAGTACCATATTTCTTCTTTCAGTACCTCTTTATTATGTTTTTCTGGTTTGGTACTGAGATTTTTTTTTTTTTAAATTTCAATCTTTGCATCATAGAACTGACTCCAGTAATTCCGTTTAGATGATGCACTTCTGGTAGACTTCTTGGAATCAAACTTATTAAATTGCCTTTTTAATGACAGTTTTCCTCTGGGGTGTTAGCTGGTGAGTTTGTGCAGTATGATTTAGAAACTACATTGCTTTCTCTAGGAAATGGTTTATTCATATAGCAATAACCTAAACACATTTTATTGTCAGTGATTGCATAAAATTCGGTTGAGGTGCCTCTGCAAATTTTCTTCCGTATAAAGAATGAAAATGTGTCCTGCTTAAAGATTATGAGTCACTAGCATTGATAAATTATGCAGCTTTTGTAAGTTAAAGCATTAAAAAATGTTTCACTAACTAGAAGTGACAGTTGTCATTTTATCTGATTGTCACAAATTATTTCAGTAGATTAGGATGAAGATGATAAAGAAATTCTGCAGAAGTTGTAGATGTTGAGGAAATTCCTAAATTCTTTGTATTGCCATTGACCAGAGTGTGTTTACATCAGGTAACAGCTGTTCCACTGAGTATATGAACAGGGCAGAAGATCCAAAACTTATTTCAGTTGTTTGTTACTGACATATGTTGTGCTTTAAGATGATGTGATGTACTATACCAATTTTTGTACCTTGGTTTTTACAGATCCATTTGGAAAGGTCACTGGAAAAATCTGATTAGCTTGATTCACTGCCATTTCAATAAGTACAGAGCATGTGTTATTGCAGTATACAATTTAGTTTCTTACTCCATGCTCCCTGTATATTCATAGAATCTGCCTTACACCAACCTCTTCCATTTTCAATCTGAAAATGTCACTGGTGATTGAAGTATTGTCTTACTGCATTATCTTCAATGTATTATACTTGCCATGATGAACCAGTAATAATAATAATCTGGGACTGTTCCATATGACTCTTTCTTACCTTGGTATATTCACTGGAATCTGAAATCAGTGGGTGAAATTCTTCCCTTGAGGTGCATATGGACCTTGGTCAAATGGCTGAGGGGTGTGTGTGAGGGAGTGCGAGTGTGTGCGTGTGCCAGGAACAGACAGGGCATTTGCCCAAATAGTGATGCTGCTGAAAAGGTAGCCATGAGATTATAAAATAAGCAGCTTCATCAGGAGATGTGTATGAATAGAGAAACCTGCACCCCTCTCAGAGGTGTGTGGGGGATTTCTGTGATTATGTATAACATTTGTGTGGGGGACAGTACTGCAGCTTTTGGGGATTGCTAGAGTGTGCTAAGGATATTAATGTTAACCTCTAAGTATATTAATACTTTGATATTGTCTAATGTTGTGGCTTATTGTATTGCTGATAATGAACATATACTGATTAAGTGTTGCTAATAAATTACACTGTTCTCATAGTGAATTGATTTGTAGGTTTTGAATTGAGTAGTTTTTTATTGAGATTAAGTACTTTAATATTGAAGTAGCATGCACAAAGAATTTTAGGAGCATTCCATCTACAGTTGAAATGTAGGTAAATGAGCTTGATATTTCCCCACTGTTGTTTCCTGTGACTATTCTTAAGTCATTGCCACAAAAAAAAAACCAACCCTTATTACTTTAGAAACCCTCATGAAATATGTTAGCGAATTCCAAAACTTCATCGCAAGCCTTTCATTAAGCAGTCTTTGTCCAGAAATCAGGTAGATATTGCTGTATTTTATTTGTACTGCTGTCATGAGGGATTAGTGTTTAAAAAAAACAATTTAGCAGCCAATCAAACAAAAGATAAAATAACAACAAACAGCAACGATTTCCCCTTTACTGAAAATAAGCTGCAAACTTTGGAGAAAAACCAAATAAAACCCCATCCCAATCCTACCTGTTCCTTTCCAAACCCAGTTGCCTGCCCTGGGTTGCTGCTTCTCATTCTCACATTAATTCCTTGGCATTCTCAGTACCTCTCCCAGGACTTGAGTAAAACTGTGTACAGGAGGCCTAAGTGGGCACAAAGGTCTTTTGTGGCTTTAAAAATCTAAGAAATTGCTGACTCCTGAAGGTTGCAAACCCATTCAGTTTCTACTGAATGAACTGGAATTGAATGTACTCAGTTCTTTGCAAGGAAGCACTTCATAAGAGGAAGCCTTCAAAGATTTATAGCATATTAGAAGGTGAAGTTGAATCTGTTCTGATTAGCACCTGTAAATGAGCTTGAACTGACTACAGTTCTGTGAGGAAAGGGGAACCAGAGGTCCTGGATTCAGATACAGTGTCAGGATGTTGCCACTGAAGACAGCTGTAGCCAGAGGCTGCTGATCCGTGGGCCCTGTCTATTAAAAAATAAACTGGGTTTTTTGCGGGTTTTGTTGGTGGTTTTTTTTTTTTTTTAGATGATATGGTACACATGTCCTGGTTGGAATGATGACAACTTGATGTTTATTAGTGGGCAGGGAAGAAGCAAGAATTTTGATTGGTTTGCAGAGCTGCTAATTGACCAGGTTACCAGCTGAAATGAGGCAGCTGTGTGCATTGTCTTCTGATGTCAGGCTGCTGTGGGTTCCGAGCGTCTTCAATATCTAGTCCAGTCAAACTTGTGGAGGGGCCAGAGGTCCTGCCTCTTGCTCCCTCAAATGTTGGGTTTGTTTTAAAAGTACTTAACAGGCATTTATTTCAATAAACAGTAAGTGGAGACGCACTTGGGAAGTTAAAATGCTGAGAGTTGGAATAAAAACAATGCTAAAGTGTGATTTGCAAACCCATCATTTTTCCATTGAGTTTACTTTTAAGAATTGTCAGGCTTTCCATGTAATACTTAATATGGAGGATGCATTTCTCAGGTATTTTGCTGTTTAAATATTTGAACAAAGAGGTGCTATATAGTGTGTATTCATATTACAATATTTCTGAAGATTAATTATACATGCACATATATATGCAGAATAAATATTCATACTGTATGAATATATCCACTTTTCTGGATATATAGTATATTCTTAATTGTAAGAAAGAACTGAATGAATGCTTTGGTTATTGAAGGTCTGCTAGGTGAAGGTCCTACTCGTTCTCATTAGCTGCTCTCTGTGTGGAACATAGCTTGATAATTGGACAAAAACTCTCAATCCAGTAGACAAATGTATTATTCATAATTTATTCATGGCTTTGTTCTTGTAATGATCTATTTTCAGAAAATGACTCTAATCTACTAGTAAGTTTTAGAAATGTGTTGGATCAAAAAGCTTTAGAATTAGTAAAATGTGTTTGAGAGTTGACCTTTCTGTACTTGCCTCCCTGGATCAGTTTTTCGTGAAATATACGTTGCTTAAAAATGTAAGAACTAAAGTTTTCTTCTTCCAGGGATGTCTGAGTAGGTTTTTCTGTTTGACAGCAGTTTTTCTAAGTAGATATTACTGAAATTCAAAATTACTTAGCTGTATACATTAAACAAATTTGAAAATTTTTTTCTGACTATATAGAAAACTTTCAAAACCAAGTTTTATCTGGTATTTGCTTTCCCTAATAATGACATGAAGTTATTGTTGTTTATTGACTAAACTGTTACTAGGATAGCTTTGAAAAGCGTACCAAAAAAGAACTGCAGTCTTGTCAAAGTAAATTCTGTCTTTAGGTTAAATGAATCCAAATTTGAGAGACTTCTGTTTTCAATTGTCATGCACTGTAGCATGAATTTTGAATGTGATACAGCTTTGGAAACTTTCAAATCACAAAAAGCCTAATGTGAAAAGCCCTGTAATAATAAAGCAGTCACTTTTTAGGGTTATCCAAACCACCCTCAAAGTGAAGGGAAATAAGGCTTTAAGTCAAATTCAGAAAATAGAGTGTTACAAAGGTGGAAAGGTAGGTGCTTTCCAAGTTACCAGGCATTAGTTGAGTGGGTGTCGGTTTCTAAAATAGATGATGGTGAGTTAAACCTGTGAAGGTGAGTTTGAATTTGTTTTCATACCAGGTGAGTTGGACTTTCTCACACTTCTGGAGATGGTGGAGAGTATGTTTCAGTGGAGTAGAGTTAGCTCAAGGGAAATAGCACGCTGAAGGATGTTCTGCTTTGCTGACTTTAAGTCCACAGCTTTGACTCTAATGGCCTCTGGCAGAAATGGGAATAGTCCTCTTGTTTGTACAACACATCATCTGAAATTGCTCTGGGAATGGAGAGAAATGTTTTTTGGTGGTTTCATGCAGGTCCAGTTGTATTTACTGGACTGCTGTGTTGAGATAAATTGGGGGATAAAGTATACTCGGTTAACTATCTGAGAACAAGATGGTTCTTCCAAGTTCAGTGATGCTACTTTATAGCTCTTTACCTGTTTTGAAAGCAGGGGGTGTGTGTGTTTGCAACTGTTTAGTTGTTTACCCTTTATGTTGTGTAGTGTTGCTGGCTTAAGTAAAAGTTCAAGGCAGTGCAGTGGTGTTGTATGTGATTCAAACAAAAAATGAGTTATGCTTTAAAAAGCTATATATTTATCCCAGAATGCTTCATATAAAAGCTAGATATACTTGTATTTTTCTAGTTTTGTCATTCATAGTAAATTCTTTCTTTCACTTTCTCAGTTTTTCTTGTTAATATAATTTCTTCAAGAATTTTTTTTCTTGACACTGCCTCCTTTATTCAAACCTATTCATTCTTCTCTACTTATTTCTTCATGGTGTACCAGTTCTGTAGGTTTTCTGTGTCTCCTTTTCTTTGGATATTCAGCTGTCAAATAATCCATTTTTGCTTATCCTTTGTTGGTACCTGCCTTTATGTCCTCATTTTCAAGGCAGAAACCTCTTTTCTGGTTTCTGTGACATTCAGAAAATACTTTTCTGGACATAGAGAAGTATACTTTCTTCTATCCAGTCAATTGATAATAGTTGGAATCAAGAAAGAATGTGCTTATTGGAGGAAGAAAAGTGCAAAGCACTACCTATGGTTTCACTATTGCACTGAGGTTTTCCTAGAAGGAAGAAGCCTAAAACTATAGAGTAAGTGTATCCTTTGGTCTTTTTACCTGCAACTTTACTGGGTGAAATGAACCTAGAACATTTGCACACAGGGTATATCTGTACCCTGCAGTGGAGTATGTATGTACCAAGCTTCTGAAACTAAAGGGATACTATTAACTGACTACAGCAGAGGCTTGTTTTACTCTGTCTCCATCTCTGGCACACACATATGGTGATGATCGACTTGTGTATTTCTAAATTCTAATTCTAATTCATTAAATTCTTTATGATAATAAAATATATTTTAAAAGTCTTTTATATGAAATAAAAGAATAACATGTGTGATAGGGTCTATCTGTGATCAGGATTACTGGTATTAGGAGCTCATAGACATGTCATTAAACAGAGTAATTGGTGGTCTCTAGAAGGTCTACTCATCATAGTTTGACTGATTTAATTATGGATTCAGGGATATATCTGATGAATTTATCGTTCTTGTTAGGATAAGTTTTGCTAGAAGAATGTGGAAGGGGAACCTAAAACTTGTGAAGTTGGAAGTTCGTATTGTACTCTCAATAATCTCATCTTTTCATGCCAAGGGGCCATAATCCTACAGTGGGAGAACAGCGACGGCTGCCTTCAGGAGGGTGACAGTGTCCCCCAAAGGTATCAAGCAATGCAGGAGCACTCCCTACCAGATCAGACCTGATAATACACAGAGACCCAGGGAACAGATCAGACTCTCACTGACCTGTTTTACCCACTCTAAGGAAAAAGGAAAGCTGTCTTAAATAGTGCCTCTTGGTGAGTTGATGTGCTGGGAAAGATGAGAAAGCAAGGGGTTTTAAATCAGCAGTCTGAGACTTTCAAAGCATTCCCAAACAGGGAATGGAGTTTGCAGCCTAAATATTAATTTAAAGCAACCATGTAGTGTAATTTTACAGTTTGCCTTGCCTTGTTTGGGTGAGAAAGTAGTTTAGTGTTATATTTTTGGGGATGAAATACAAGATCAGACCTTCTGCAGTTGGCTTCTGTTGCAATAATTTTAGTTGTATAGAATTTTAGGATGTAACAAGTAGCAGTGTTGATACAACTACTCAAATAGAGGTGATTGAGGTGGAATTCTGGATTAAATATATTTTTGAAACAGAATATTATCCGTGTAAAGGCCTGGGGAAGAGAGAAGGGTTTCAGCTGAAAATAATCAAAGGGTCTGTGTATACTGCATCTTGTGATTATGTTGTCCAGTGTTCTGTGCAGCTCATGCACTTTAAAGTGATGCTAAGCATTTGTTTAAGTGCACTGGAGTTTTAAACCGCGATTAACCTTCAATATTAGGGTGTGGTAGCTGAGAAAGCACTGGGGAGAAGAATTGACTGATAGGGAGGTGTTGCTTAATAAAAGCAGGTGCACTAACAACAAACCAAGGTCAGGATGTCAGAGATGTGGGTTTCAGTATGCACATCTTCAGGGACTAGTTAGCATTCTAGATAGTTTCTCAGAGGATATTGGTGAGAAAGCTGAGGAAGCGTGTGTGACGGGCTGAGCTTTTTTGCTGGTGTGTTGCAAGAACAGTCTCCTTGTACTTTTCTCGTTTACGTTGTGTGTCATTGATAGTCATAAATGTGCCTTGTTACGCTCTTCCCCTTCCTCTTGGGACAGCCTATCTGAAAGGGCACAGCTTCCAGACATTCAGGGTCCATAATTCCAAGTTAGCACCAATCTTTATGCACATTATTTCTGTTCCTAAAGGAAACTTCAGTCATGACTGTGTCAAGTGAAATCTCAGAGGTTTTTCCTGTAACAGACTTGGGATATTGTAGCTAATGCTAGGAAAAGTTTTATGTATAGATAATATATGCACTTTGCGTTTTTTGATTCAAATTACAACATGGCTATAATCATAACGTTACTGTAGCAGAATTTTGGTTTACATACTTCATTTTTTACAACATCCTTTAAAACCCTAGTACTTACATCAAGAATGAAAAAAACCTTTTTTCTGTAGATGGACGTGAATATGTACTGAAGCTGGAGACAAGTCAGGATCCTGAATCTAAATCTCAAATTTGGGAAAACTTAGGGTCTTTTGGTTGTTGAACTAGTTTAAATTTAAATTATAGTAAATTAAGTCAGTCATATGTGAACTCGAGGCTCCACGGCAACTACACATATTAGAAAAAAATAATGAGAACCAGCTACTCTAGACAAAATAGCCAACCTGTTTTTAATGTAACTCTAGAAATTCCAAAAGATACCAAGGTCAGTCAAGTAGCAAATCAGCACGAAATACATTTCTTTCTGCACCAGATAAGGCACTCCACTATGGACTGAGATCAGAAACTGATTTTACAGCGACGTGTTAACAGTGTAGCCTGTAAATTTCTGAGATCCAGGCTATTATTTTTTGGAAATTTCTAGCTTTAGAAAGAGTTTATATACGTCAATTATTTAGATAAAACTTATTAAGAGATGTTTGATAGGAGTCTTCTCTTAGTAACTTTGTCTTTTCCTTTGGCAACTGGACTAAACCAACTATTTTAGACTGCAAGACTGGTTTAGGCTCCAAGTCACTTCACCCAAAATACTGCTCTTATTGTTAAGACTATTGTAAGTTATGTGTGGTGGAGATGGTAATGCTGTCTCCAGCTCATGGTTTACTGAGGATTGCCATTGTTTTGGTGAATCCCCCCAGTGCAGGATGCTGTCGGCTCCTGCAAAGTGTGACTGGAAGACCATGATCTGTCTTGCACAGTTCCAGCCCCCTTGACGCTTTTAGTGTCCTCTGAAGTGATGGTACTCTAGCCCACATCTTTCTAGCATGCCTTGCAACTTGTGATGTGTTAAGCCAAAAGTAGCTGAGAAAATTGTCATTGCTCAGTGCTTTAGTACAACTAATGGTTTGTTCTCTGTTTTACTGAAAAGCATAGCTATTTATAGCATTTTCACTCTCCCAGAAAATTAGGCTGCAAACAGCTGAATCTTCCAAGCAGTTACGCGAACTTGAGAGAGACTGAACTTGCTAATGCTGATCAAGTAATGAAGCAAGACAAATATTTATTATTTTTTGGGGCGGTTTCTCAGGTTTTAGAGACACTGCAGAAACACTAATCCAACTGTCTGCCGGCAGTGTTGTTCAGTCCCATATAGTGTAAGTGCTCTCAGGCTGAAATTCCTGAGAGCAGCGTGAAAGCAGAAATTCATTTGGCTGAAGGGCTGAGAGTGCAGCCTGGGTCAGGTGGGAAGGACGAGGACTGAATTGTACTGGACACTGAGGGAGTGCTTTTATTCATCTGCACGTGCAATTAAAAGCCAACCCCTTTTGGAAATGACATTTTAGAGAGTCTGATGGTTAGTCAAGGTGACCACAAGCTGGCAAATTCTGACTAATCAGCGATGCAAATAGGGGTCTGCTAGGCAAAATACCACTGTGAGGTCATCTTTAAAATAAAGCTTATTTTACTTGCATTATTACCCTTTCTCCCTTATCCAAAAAAGGGAAAAAGTCAAGTGTTCAATATGAATGTTGTGTGACACTACTGTGACAGATTATGTAGGCAGTCTACCAGTAAGACTGGCTATTTTGCTTTGTTAGTATAGTGGAACAAATGGTCTAATTTTAAGCTTGCATACTTGTCTTTTGTTAGCAGCAAAACTGTCAGTATAATAAATTAAAGCAAGGGGGGTGACTTTGGAATGAGTGGCCTGAATCGTGTATCAGCAGGCATATTGTTAATATGGTTATGCTATTTAAGAAGAGTTTCTAGTCTAGGGAAAGAGGATATATTGGAGGTTTTTTCCAGAAGTTAAAGCCTACATTGAAAATATTCCAGCAAGGACAAAGATGTAACAAGGATTGTACAATCTATAAATCTGTTTGTCTTGCTGAAAAATACTTGATCTTTGAAAAGACGTCTTGTTTGAATTCCAGTTTGTAGTATGCATTAATACTACTACAATATTACATGTGAGTTTATTCTATACCACTCCTACATATCTATAGGAAGCTCCCACCTGAAAGGGAGGAAGCTTTTCCAGGAGTCACATGGGAGAGTGCATATGTGTTAAATTCCTCAGCAGCATCTGACTGTTCCAGTAATGGTTAAGAAATGTGGAGCTGAAAATGACAGAATACATGGGAGATGGGCATAAGCCAAAAAGTATATAAAATGATGTTTATTGTGTCACTAAAGCTACAATGAGTACTGTAGAAAAAGTAGTATTGCATTTAATATATGTGCAGTTACAGAGTAGATGGAAAATAAGCATCAATTTTGTGCAGGAAGGTGCACTGCAGTATTTCCCCACCTTTTCTGAGAGGTTAATAACATTGCAGTTTAACAAACCCCAGACACATCCATGGGATGTTCAGCAGGTTTTGGAAAGTTGTAAAAGTGTGGGGTTTTTATGGACATTTGATGAACTTTCATTGGAGTATGGTGTAGATATGTCTGCCAAGAGTGAAAACATCACTGTTCATCATGATGTGTTACGTTATTGTTCAGTTGCATTATGTTAGTGTTCAAAAAGTCTTGAAAAGATCCAAAGTTAATGACTGTGCAACTCTGTCCTTTTCTTATACAGCTAAAAGGGTAAGAAGAAGAGATGATACAGCTGTTAGGGAGCGTGTGGGAACAGAAAAGCAGGTAACAAAACCTGCATAGCACTGTGCTGATCTCTGTGCTGCCTTCACTTCCTGGACTGAATGTTTGCTTCTCTCCCCCACCCAAGCTTTCTAATCAAGTATAAATGCTCTTGTGAGTGTTCAGCTGCTTTGTTATAAAGGCATTATTCAGTGAAGCTCTTGTAGGTGATGCTTGAGTACCCAGGTAACTTGGAGAACCTGAACTGAGGCACGTACTGAAGTGGGATGGTCAGCTGGCTCTGGAGGATGTGGAGAAAATGTATAAGTACATTATGTTAGGAGATTCAGTCTGTACTCCTGTTCCTATATAAATACTGGGTATCTTGGTATTAACCTTTTACTTAGGGTCAGGAGTGCAATTTCTGAAGGGAATATCCTCACTGCTTCTGCTTTGGGTGGCATCGTGGAAGCATGAGTCAGAGTTGGGCAGATACCATCAAGATCTCGTGAGTTGCTTCTGGCTTGGTATCCTTCCATGACAGCATATAATACTTAAATAGCTGACATGATGTATATTACAGAAGTGCTCTATAGAGAAGACTTTTGTCTACTATGAGGGCTATCTAAAAGAATAGTCAAAGAATTATAAAAAACTGTTTTATATTAGTCAGTACAGTAGCAAATTCAATAGTGATCATAACTGTCGACAGCAGTAGTAGTTTCATACAGGGATGGTAAGTTGGCACTGTCATCTTTTTATATTTACTTCTTAAATTAAGTAGGAAATAGATCAAACAAGGCCACAGGTCTCTCAAGGTATAGCCTAGACAGCATAACAACCTTGGGGTTGATAGTACCCCAGTAGTGTTCCCAGCTTCTCCAAAGCTGATGAGACAGTGCAGCCTCCCCAGCAAGCCAGGTGAGCAGGTTGGCTGGTTTGTAGTCTGCTGGCCAGCAATGTGGCTGGTGTCTTCCTGCAGGCTGTCTAGCTTGCCCAATTACATATGGAGCACAATGTTGTACGGTAGGGAACATCACTTTAGTCAGCCTAGGTCAGGTCTCCTGGCTGATCCAGTGTAAGCACTACAACTACCCAGCAACGACTAAAAACAACAGTAAGCTATCAACATGATACTTGTTCTTATCCAAAGCACAGTGCTATAGAAACTCCTAGAAAGTTAACTTCATCTCAGCTGAACCCAGGACATCCTGCTATTCAGGAGAAGAAATCTGATATTCACATCTAATGACTGATCTTCAAGGATGAAAGAAATCATAAATATTCTGAGGTTTATTGTAAAACTAGCAGCTGGAATCACTGTGGTGTATGCTTATATTCTTGTATGGCTGCATTTTCTTTATGTGCATCTTAATGACCTCATATAGGTAGTAAAAGTTAATCTGTTACCATGGGAGGCAGACTGTCATGCTGTGAGAAGTGGTATTTCAGGACCTGCCTCATAGTCATGGCTCATGAATGCCATGAGAGAGAGTCAGCTGACCAGATGTTTCAATGGTGAGTCTGCACAGGCGGCTCAAGTGCGTCGGTATCTGCTGGGTAGGATTGTCACACTTCATAATTGCATCAGATTAGACAGAATGTGACTTCCTCAGTAGATGGACACCCTGGAGGTGGTTCAACTTGTCATGGCAGATATGTCCTTTGCCGCTGTATTAAAGTTCATCTATATTTGTTCAACTCAGATAAAATTAGACAAGGAAAGTTTAAAACAAACTCAACTCTGCCTAAATGAAAAGCTATGTCATGTGTTGGAGTGGATAACCATATTTGATAACCATGTCAAATGCTTATTTTGAAATTTGAAAAGAATACAAGTGGTGATGCAAGACAAAATGTTTATTTTCCTTTAGTGTTGTAACACCACTTTCGGATCTGGCATAGGCTCTAAATAGTTGAAGATGATAATTTCCTGTTTATTGAAAAACAGAAGTTGAGCTTTAAGCATTGCTAATTTAGGTTAGTATTAATAGTATTTAAGAGTTGC
Source organism: Gallinula chloropus (assembly GCF_964237585.1). NCBI lineage: Eukaryota > Metazoa > Chordata > Aves > Gruiformes > Rallidae > Gallinula > Gallinula chloropus. The sequence continues at coordinate 27,759,820 of NC_140091.1, forward strand.
GGAGTCTACTGTTATGAATAATAGAGTATTTTTTCTTATTCCTGATGTGAAGTGACAAATTCATTTTTCTAAGCATCTCAGGACCTTTTACTTTCTTAATATGTGTGCCTGGCCTTAATAAATGTCCGTTCATGCATCCCTTTAGCGAGCTGTTTTTGTCTTTCTAAAATATCCTTTTCACTGTGGGTTAGTTTGGCATGCTCGTATTGATGCCTTGTGTTTATATGACCAGTGGTCTATTGCACTAGTTTCCTGTTCTCTCTAGTATTAGTGATGCTTCCTTGATTCAGGGTATTGTTTTGGTCTCTCTCTCTCTGTGTGGCTTTCCTCAAGTGTTTTATTTGTGTATGTACATGCCACAGTGAACGTAATGGGAGTTTTAATACTTACAGGTAGGTAAATGCTCAGTGTAAGTTTTATGCCACCAGCTACGTGTAGTTGGAATTTTTGACAATTTAGAACAATGTAGCCTAAATCAAAAATAGAATTCTGATAGTGGTAGGGGGTTTTTATAAAGAAATAGAAAGCTTGTCTCTACTTAGATTATCTCTCATGTGTTTTAATTACAGCTTTTATTTAAAAATGCCTAGTGTATGTATGATAATGATATACACATATTAATAGTCTTTGAAGAGCAGTTGATTGAGAGTAATGCCTTTTATAGCTTTATAGGTGAATAGAAAGATTTCTAAGGTGCTACTTTTGTCTGGAATCTTGTGCCCCACCCCCTTTGATAGCTACATTTGCAAGCTACTGTAAGCAATAGTGTTGAAATGATGCCCATCAAGTACAATTCGGTACGTAGTCTTCAGTGCCCTTTTTTAACATAGTTAGAGCTGGGGGCTATAGGAAGGAATATTGATTACTGAACTCTCTCCTCAATGCATTGTAATTATTTTTACATTGGCACTTTCAGTCACAAACAGCTGTTTTGCCTTGCTTTAGTGATCAGAAGAATCGTCCCTCCTCCAGAAAGCTTGATGTGAATAGAAGTGATTACTGTTTCCTGGAACTCATTGCAGATAAAACAAAATATAATTGCTTCAGACTGGAAAGTTAACCATAACAAATGTTGTCATCTTTTATCAATGATAACAACAGGTGAAATAAAGAACAATAAGAAGCATTTTCTTGAGATTATATAGTGTGTATTGTAATTGCTGGTGACAGTCTGAACCTGAGGCTGGTCCTGACCCTGTTTTAATCTATTTACTCTTAGGAAACAAGAAAATAAAATCCATGATTTTCCCATATTGGTACCACATGCTTTGGGACAATCCGGTTTTGTTTCGGTTGTTTCATGAATAAATTTTCCTCCTGAAATAGCTCTATCAGGTTCAGACACAAACATTTATTTGCTAATGATCTAGTGTACTACTATATAACAATCAACTCATATTAGTCTTCAGATGAAATATATTTATGTGGTAAAGTAATTATGGTCACAGGGAGATACTGTGTAAAAAGCCCTATTTTGTATGCTTTTCTAAGAGTAGCTGACTGATGTGGAAGAGATGATTTATGAGCTTGCTGCAATAAGCAATGGCTTGAAGGCTTAAGATACTAAATAATGCATACAAGATGAAAAATATTTGTTTGGGGGGAGGAGGAGAAGAAATTACTTTGAACACTTTTGTAACTTAAAGTAACACACTAATCTTGCATCCTAATTTACTTTCATTTACTATGGTTGTGTAATCCCAGACAGACTAACTTTTCAAATGCATAAATTAAAGAAACAGCTTGAGAAATTCTGTAACAATATTATATTGCTCTCCCTCATTCTTCCTTGCTACAAAGCCTCTGTGTAAGGTTTTATTGGCTTGTTAATGGGATAGCTGAAGTTTTATGCAGTTGTCTTGTTTAGTGTCTGTATTAGACAAATACCAGATGACTTAGATATCAACCACCTCTTATGTGGTAAATCAAGGTGGTAGTGTCTCATTTGTGTTATCAATTCCTATATTCTTAATAAGTTTATTTCTTAGATGAACTTTTTTGCCCTTCCAGCGACGTTCTGAAACGGGAAACACTTAAGAAGTTACTTCAACTACCTCATCTTTTGCTGTTACTGTTACACTTATAGAAGGTCATGGAGACCATCAGTTATGATGTCCCCTCGAAGTTTTTTTTGTGGCTCTTTCCAATTTCTGTGTATTTCTGATTGCTGCAAGCACAGCCTATGTGATTCGGTGGTCTTTGAATTTTCTAGCCAGTTTCTCACTATTTAGTCCAAATAAAAATGACTCAACTTAGCTTTTCAATTTTGAGGCCTGATTTAATAGCCTTGTATCACAAATAGGCAAATCTCTTGCTGTGCCTTGTGCTTATTTCAGATGCGTGAAGGATTTGGTCCAAGATCTCTTGTGGTCCAGTCACTTCTCATCCAACCAATAGAAGAATTTCTCCTGATCTTAATAGGAAAAAGACTGACAATGACATATGATTCATCTACCATAAAAGACTTGCTTATCTCCACTCTGTTAAATATTACTTTGTCTGTAACTGGTGATTTGTACCAACAAGTTGTAAAGCAGACAATTTAGGAGTGTGTTTGTCTAATCTAAAGTGAACCTTTTGTGTCAATCTAGAATCTCAGGGCAAGAGAACTTCAGAAGCAAACTTAATAGTCTTTAAACGAAATTCTACCAAATTTGTGACTTTTAAAATTTATTTACTTACTTTTTTTTCAGACAAATGTAATGTTAATATGGCTGGGAAAATAAAATAGAATCACAGAATGGTTTGGGTTTGAGGGGATCTTGTAAAGTTTATCTAGGCCAACCCTCACTTCCCCGGACAGGGACAAGAAATGCCTTGAACAGGTATCTGTGAACAGATGAGAAGAGCTAGTTTATACCTGTTTCTATCACTGTAATTCTTACGGCCTCTAGGGGTACAATTTAGGGATACAAAAAGACTTGTACTGCTTACTTCAGGCAGTATTTTATGGGGGATATGAGAGCAACTAGAACTGATAGCTTTCAGATTTAAGGGCCGAGCTCTATAGTACTTTCTCTGTTTTTTTCAGGTGAAGATATGCAAACTTTCCCTCCTATTAAGTCAGCTTTGCATAACTATGCGAGTCTGAGATGTTGGTTGTTTTATCAACACCATAGTAACATCCAACTATAATATCATGCCAACTAGAGACTGCTCAGATCTTTCCCTAATGCATGAAAAATGCATCCAATTTACTGGTCAACTGGAATATTTTGTTGCGGTGTGTTTTGGGATTTTTCCCACCAAATCAGGCAATGATACAATTTAGAAGACTGTTTAGATAACATCACCTGCTTTAGCTGTTTTCTGTTTTACTGTACTTCATTTTTGATAGAACATCAATCACTACACTGCAGATCAGTCACAGATACTGGCACTTGGAAAAGGTGTGGAGAACAGTATGAAACAGGCAAACTTTTTTTGAAGTTTATAATGCTCTGATAAATTTGACCAGCATTTAAGCTATTTGTAGATTTTGCATTAAAACTCAAGTAAATGAAGTTGTGTGGAACGTGGTTATATCTAGAGGAACTTCTAAAGCACTGTACTACAGGAGTTCTTTAGCAGTCTGATGCCCTTACTGTGGTCTGCATTCCTGCACTTCCCTTCTGACTGAAACAGATTAATCTAGTCAAGGAATACAGTATTGTTCTGTGTTAATATTGAATCCTTACTGGGAATCCAGTACATAATTTCAGACAAAGATGGTAAATGGTGTAAAGTGTAAGCACCAAGCATGAGTGTGTTGCTGTTCTCTTGTGCCTCTGTAGGCTAGCCATTTTGGTTTGACAGATGGGGGTTTAAAAAGAAAAGCCTGACAATTTACCAAAGAGTGTCAGCTGCCTAGTATGTCATGAGAGAAGATTTCTGAATGTGAATTAAAAGTAGGTTAAGGGAACAAAGGGTCAAGCAGATTTTGCCTGGAAGCTGAGGTAGCCAGCAGATCTTCAGGCTGTATGATGTTACTGCTGGTACGTAATGAAAGAAGGAGGTATGAATATTGTGATAGTCCATTCTGCTGGCTCTCTTCTTTGTTAGTCAAAGCTGGTGCTATCTGCAGTTGCTATGTACTTTATGTACTGTGTGAGACAGGGCAATAATATGACAGATTATAAATTCATAATGTCACAGTAAGACACAATCTGCAGGAACAGGCTCCAATTTAGATACTAAACTAAGAAAATAATGAGAATGTTAGCTCATTTAGTAGCAGTGAAATAGCTAAATAGAATACTGAGCAATATTGAGGTAGCACTTTGCTAGAAATAATGCCAGATTTTACACAACAAATCTGCACTCTGTATTTAAAGTTTGTCCAAATATTATGAAACTGTATTTACAGGTCCCTCTTTCTTGATGAACTGTTCAAGTAAGACCATGTACCCACAAAAACACGTTCTTTGTTACCGATACAAATGTAGGCAGTACTTCTGTTTATCAGCTAAGTTCACATTCTGCACTCCAAGCTATGAAGCTATCGGAAGAAGGATTACTCAGAGTGAATCAGCATCAGAATCCAAAGCTAGGTAACCATCTTTTCTATTAGAGTAACATCTAAAATGGAAAAAATGAAGTAAAATGTCTGTAGTCAGCTTATAAAAGATACTACTGTAACTGGATTGCTTTTGCAAGGAAAGAAGAAAAGTTATTTGGGTTTGAAGTCAGTGAGGTCTGTTCCTCTTCTAAAATGGAAAAAGAAATGCTGTTTTAGGATTCTTGGAGGCATTTCTGTCCTCTGCATAACATTCTGTGATACTCCTTTGTGCATCAATGGATGTAGCTGCTTGCTTCGTAATGAAGTGGTTTCTAACTTCATTTCTTTTGACTCTGCAGTGTTGGTTTTCTCTTTTTGTATTTTTAAATGGAAAGGAGAAAGTGAATTAAAAAATGAAAAAGAATATGTGTAACTCCATGACATCAGACTTAGCACACCGAGCAGGACTGAGTGCTTCATGTATAGGTCTGTCTGAAGGTTTGTGTTTCTTTGCCTACCCTCTTCCTTCCTGCCAATAATGCTACATAATGTTTTGTTCTTTATAAAATGGCTGATAGTGTAAGCTTTTTTTCAGAAATTAATTTATATAATGAAAAATAACCCAAAACTATTCAGAAGTGGAAAAGGAATGTAATACAGAAATAACTGCTAAGAAGCAATAATATTTTCTTCTGAAAACAGAACCTCTACTATTTAGCTGCTCCAATAATATGCCTTTGAATAGATTAAGGAAATTAGTTCTGAACTAAATACTATCTGTACTTTTAAACCATTTGCAGTAGGCTTACAGTAGTAGTGCTTCAAGATCCTCAAGAAAAGCTGTAGACTAATGACAGTACTTTAAATCTTGTCTCAGTAAAAGCCAGAAATTATCTAGCCTGAATAGACTAGTAAAATGAAGTGTAGCTTGCAGATGAGGCAGAAAACATATAATTCTCTGATTGTCTCACTCTTCTATGTCTGGCCTACATGTCCAGAATAACATGTTACTTTGCAGAAGTATGATAATGTATAAACCTGTGGTAAAATAGTTAGGCTGTTCCCTGCAGGTTCTTTTATACCTTACCTATTCATGACTTCAGAAAACACTGACTGTCCTGAGAAGTGTGAACGAGCAAGATTCTTAGAAGAACATAAGTGTTAGAAGTTGTGCAAAGATTTAATGATGCTTAATCCTGTTTCTCCTTAAGACCGGGTCCTTTCTAGGTGTTTGATTGTAGATGATTCTATCTATAACTTCTTGCAGGTTTAAACAAATAAAATAATCCAGTAAAAAGACTGAAAATGCTTCAACTGGGAGATCACCAGTCCTACGTGAATGCACAGTGGAGTGTTTTAAACTAAAGTAAAAAAATTGCCTTCATGTTGCCTAAACTTGTTCTTGGCTCTCATCTAAAACTTCCAGATGAACACTGTAAGTAGAGTCACCAGATGGCATCATGTTATAATTGGTTGTAATTTAAATGTGAAATGTAAAAGTTCTAGGAAAGTTTCGCACTACTTGCAATGTTTTTCTCATTCAGATAGGGTCAGATACCCCAGACTCTGCTAACCCACTCTCACAAAATATTTTCCCTTCCCTTGGGAAAGAGGTATAGGTATTATTTCAGTCTTTCATCAGCAATTTTCAGCTGGACTTAAGGCTTCCTGAACACAGAAGGCTATATTTTACCCTCTTCTACACGTTCAGTTATGAGAACACTGCTGTAATATTTATTCATAGTGACTCTAGACCCTGGACCTCCTAACATCCCTGTATTTAACATCCATGTTTTGATTACTTCCTCAGAAGCCAATGATTTGAAGACAGATTCTCAGTGCGTGCAGGATTCAGTGGTCAAACTTTCGTGACCTTATTCATGGGTAGATCCAGACATATATTTCCTTTTAGATGCTTGTAGTAATTTTATTGGTGGGGTTTTTTTGTGAACAATGGTGAGATTATGACTAAATTTTCCATGTTAGATGTGTAAAAGGTATAGTAGGAACTTAGTAGATATTAAAGCAACTTGATTTCCTAACAGTTACTAGTTCAAAAATGTATTTTGAAAGTTTGAATGCTTTAATCGCCTTGATCTCTTCTTAGCATTTTGGTGTTATCCTTTTATTTTGGGGTCATTTTGTGCAGAACTGAACATATCTGAAAAATGTATCCGTGAGCAGGAGGTGAGCAACTTCAGACTGTTATTGTAAAACATACCTAGGATTTGATGATCTGCTCCACTGAGGCTTAGTGTTCAGTGCCTGGGATAAGTCAGAAGTGGAAGAGTTGGGTTCTGCTGCTTTCCGAAATAGGTTTGTGATGCTGTTGACTTGGTGTCTTCTACTTCTTGGCTGTTAATTTGTTAGGGGTTTATACCTTGCCATATTGGTGGGGGTTTGTTTGGGTTTTTTTTCTGTTGGATACCAGAGCAGCTAACAATCCCCACGATTCTGCTTGTGAAGCTGGTTTTACCATTCTTGTGTGGCTCAGCACTACAGATTGATTCCCTCACAACTTTTTAATAGCACAATACTTTCTGTTGGTGTCTTGTTCAAGATATCAGGCTGAGGCCTTAGATCCTTGGAAGATGGACAGCAATGAGATTTTTGGGACTTCCTGATATAGGACGTTGTCCTGTCAGTAGTCAGCACAATTGTCTGAAATGTAAGTCTTCGAGCTTTTGTTTCTTGGGCAAATTAGAAATGACCTTATAGGTATGGAAGTGGAGAGTGAAATCATCCTTTTCACTTGTACAGATCTGATCGTATGCGGTATTTAGTAATCATTTGGAAACTGCAGCAGATGGAGTTCTGAGCAGTGCTTATCATATTTTACCTGACTTTTAAATATAATTGAACTTTTTGGAAAAAGCCTTGGGTTAGAAGCCAGTTTATTTTTCTTTATACTTGCCTAAAAGTTGGAAACTGTTCAAAGGTGTTTTTCAAATGGAAGAGATTCTTGGGTTGATTTTTGTGTTAATATGTTGTAAGTGTTCAAAAGACCTTTAAGTCACAAATGTTGAAAACTGATCGGTGTGTAGTTAGGCATCAAGTGGATTTTTACAACTTTTTTTTAATGTGCTCGCTGGTTAGTTCTCATAATAAATAAAGTTCTGTAGTTGTGTGGCTGGAAGCTCATGATTCAGTGTCTGGCAGACTGATGCCTTAAGATCCAGTCAATTCAGTTAGGGTTCTTTAGGCAGGAAGACTCCCTGAATGTATGGTTGGAGTAGCTAGCCTCAGGTTTGAGGATGGTACAGAGTTCATTTGGTGGAGACTTGAAGAAAAAGCTACTGAAATTCCAGTATTGTCTAGAATCTTTTTTTTACTCTGGTTAGGTGACTCACTGGTTCCCTGCTACTGTAAGCAGCTTTGCTTTTGCTGTTTCCTGCTGTATCTCACCTTTTTGTCTTTGTTACACTCTTGTAAGCTTTAAAAGCTTTGTAACTGCTTCTCTTTATTAATTTTATATGTTAAAGTTATATAGTGCTTTTACATGCCTATTGTAAATTTCTTAGAGACTACTTTAAACCTGAACTGCCTGGTTGAATAAATAGTTGTTGTCCCAAGTATTTGCAGTATTTTTTTATGTATAACTGGCAAATCTGTGGAAGGAGCTGTAATCCAGTTAGTGAATTTCTGGGAGGTGAGCACTGGCTGTTCCTGGGTAACTTAGAAAAATTGTTCCTCTGAGGCAACTGTTGTTTACAGTCAGCTCTTCTTCATCATTGTAGTTATAAAAAAGGCTTGAATTTAGAAAAACAGCCCAATTAACAAATATAAGGAAACTCAGCTTGTTTAAAAACAGTCTCTCCTGGAGATGTTATTACTGGGTCTTGAACAAGAGCTATGAAGAGGCTGGGAGAACATCGGGTGGGGGAAGGAGGAAGCAGGGTAGGAGTTGTTGAAGGACGTACTATAGGAGGAGTAACAAGTTGGTTAGTAGTACAGCGCAATGAGAAATGCTGGTGCATGTTTTATGTTGCCATTAATGTTTTCAGATGATGAGATGCAACTATACAGAGGTTTCTGTTCTTGCTTTGATTCCAAACTAATTGCTGGATTAGGGTCCAAAGACCCAACACTGAGCCAGTATGCCTGTAACTTGCAAATATGTATGTCATTGCTAGAAGTTTTTTGATCTAGATGCTGTCGTCATTACCATGAGCTGTTTTGCATTTGCTCTTGCCTTACGTTCCTTGTGATGGTAGCATTCTTCAGAGTCTGTCACCCAAAGTATGGAGTGATACTGTCTACTTCAAATTATACTTTAGTCTTTCTGGTATTTTGAAGTACAATACATCTCTTGCCAAAAGGCTTCTGATAATGAGGTGTAAGTTTAGTGCAGAGGAGAGGGATGCAGGCAGGGCGTAAGACTGTTTTTGGATGCATTTAAATGCTTGTAGACAATCCCTGAAATTGTTTTATTTTATCTTAAACCTCAGAAAACAGGCTGCTGGATGCTTAAGTCAGCAGTCCCCATAAGGTAGAATTTACGAGGACTCTGATATTTGCCAACTATTTTGGGATAATTAATAGACTAAGCTATAGGGAACATAAACTGTCACTGGAAAGAATAAAGCGGCTCGTGTTTCTTCAGATAAATAAGGAAGGTCATAGCTCTGGAAAATGTTTCATCTGAGAATAAGCATTTTTAAATGAGCCTGAAACTTTAAGAAGTCAGTAAGGAGACTGAAGAAGGGGCAGCATGGCACCAGCTTTTCTCCATGTTACTAATTAATCTTGCCGCAGGCATTCTGTCCCAGCCAGAGTTTTTACAGCATGTTCTGAATGAAGTGGAAGTATACACTGCAATTCCTAAAGTGATCAACAGCCATTAAATATCAGGTGAGGATATATATGAGCTGTATCACATATGAGAGGAATTTGATTTTTCTTTTTCTTCAAACCCTAGAAGCAATAATTTTTACTCTTGTTGCTGTGGTCAGTGATGAAGCTGCTTTTACTCTGTCGTCTTTGGGAGGGATATATAGAGTATCTGAAAGGCATTCTGGTGGGATGTGATTAATAACCATGGGTAAAGTTCATGAGTAGCATCTGTTCTTCTAAGAGAACAACTTAATAGAGCTGTCCATTCTTGAAGATGAAGGATGTGTATATATGAGTGGCAATGATAATTGTTGTGGGCTAAACCAGCTGTTAGTTTCTTAAAAGGGGATTTGGCTTTAGTGAAACTGGAAAGGTGCACTAATTAAGAGTAGATTCTGTCATTCCCTTATCCTAATATATCAATGCATCAGTTGGATGCTTGGCATTCTGTGTAGATGCATACAAAATCAATGAGCAGAACTTGGGAGACGTTGATCACTTGGATATTTCACATGTACAGTCACTACTCAATTTTACATGTGATTTGGTTGACAGTTGAGTGAAATACTTGTCAGCTCTTTTACAGAAGCATTGTGAGTAGAGTTTATTTAAAAGCCTCTTGAGTTTCAGGTTATACTTCGCTTTACACTAGTTCAGGCAGTTTGCTGACTCAGACAGAAGTAGTGTTATTGATGGCAATGCTGAGCCTGCTGTGAGGGGGATGAAGGTGAGGAAAGCAGACACATCCTGCCACTGAGTGGTGATGGAGATGTGCTGCAGCTTCATTACTGTAATTAGTGTCTATGCTGAAACAGGGGTAGATGGTTATTCCAGGTAGAAGAGATGGTCATGGTTGTCTCCATCTACCACTTCTAATTTTGTGATAGCTTTTCTTTTGCAGACAGTGCCTTGCTACTCTAGTTCTTTCCATCTTGCATTTCTTGTGCTCTCCGATCCATACCTAGATGCACAAGCTGATTTTCTTCATATGCCTTCAAACCTGCAGGAGGAAGAGCAGACCTGGCTTGCAATATTTTCCTTTCATATCATGTTGTAGCTATGTTCTTCTTGTGTGAGGTATTGGCAGATGCTTACGCTACTTTGAAACCAGTTGCTTCTCTTTTGGAGAGAAAAGCCATGGAGCTTTTTACAAGAACACCTGAAAGTAACAAATTGTGAGGCTGTGTAGATAGGAACTGTGTCTGCAGTGTGGCTGTTGCAGACAAAGCACAGAAGTAAACCATTTCTGTGAAGTACAGTGCTGAAAAGAAAGCCTTCTGAAATAGAGATGACTTTAGAGCTGAGTCCCTATCATTCTAGTACCACCTATTCCAAGTATTTAGTGTAACTACTTTTTTTTCCTAATCCAGAGATAAGATTCATTTTTGGCATGATTGTGACATCAATGTTCTTATTATATCCTATTCCTACAGCAACACCCCAAACTTTACATCCTGAATTTAGACATAAAAGAATAGAAATACCTATGTGGAAACAAACGTGTGCTGTCATCCAGTTCGTTCCATCATGGAATGGGAACAATAACCCTAACCAGTATTACTCTACCTATTTTTGAAAACTGCCAGCAAAGTTTATTCATAACCTATATAAATATCCTGCTCTTGTGCCCACCTAAAATTGTAATTTAAAAGGTATCTCTTGAGCAAATGTCAGGTTTTTTTGCTGTAAATGAAGCTATTTAGTTTTCACTTTGCATCCAGTATAAATAGACTAAGTGAATAACTGATAAGTTCTTCATGCATCAGGCTTGTGTCATCATTTAGTCTTTTAAAAGGCTATCTGATTTGGCTCTTCTGATCCTTTATTATAAAACGATCAGATTTCTTGACATCTTTCTTTAAAGTATGATGTCTACTATGCCAGAGGAAATCACCCCAGTGACGAGTACACAGGACTTGCTGCCATTCATAGGATACTGCTACTAACATGTCCTGTGGAGCACATCCTCCTTTCTGTTGTTTCTTTCAATTGCTAAATTACTCCCCAGAAAATCATTTTACAGTGCTGCTGCCAAATCTACTTATTAAGAAGACTCTGCTGTGTTATACATGCTGTGATTCCCTTAGTCATGTTGCTGCTTACGATTTTCATGCGGTTTCTCTAACTTACAATGGAGAATTACTTCCCCAAAATCCTAACTTCCACTATGCCCCATGTTTGCAAGCTGCAGTTCATTTGTAGCTTTGATTGATTATATAGATCATTTTTGTGAACACTCAATACTGCAAGACTAACAAATGAGGAAAGCCTTAGAAACTCCTCTTGATAGGTTTTCATAGCTCAGGAGTGAAATCTCTGTGATTCAGATGTATCCTGTGTGCTCTGAGAACTGCTGAGTGGTATTGTAGCTGTGGAAACTTCTGTTAATTGTAGCTCTTACTACCTATGAGTGAGCTTGTTCTAACAGTCTTCCCTATTTCAGGGAACTTGTCTCAATCCTGCATTTTAGTTAAATTATCCATTCTAATTTATGGCTTAAATTTTATAGCTTCTTTCTGAAATAACTCTATATTTACAAATATGCAAGAATACACACATTCATCTTAATCATATCTATTAATGAGTTACAAACTTTACTTCATGTCATGGCTACTACAGCGCAGAGCGGAGCTCTGTTTGTTCAGTGGTGGTTCATAGAGCTAGTCAGAGCTTACTTCGTTACTAATACAAATGTTGTTGTTTTATGGAAAATCTAAGTGAATGGTTCAGTTCAAGCTGAAATTAAAAGGGAAGAGAAAAGGGGGAGGGAAGGGTACAGGAAATAATAATGCTGTAGCAAAGCATGTAACTAACAGCTGATGAAAGGAGGACTTGTTTTCCGTTAACAGCACTAAAGACAAAAGAGCTAGAAGGCAAGCTTGACTAGAGCTCTGCCTGATTGTCAGATGCTGAGGGAGTGCTGGCTGTCCTAATGAAACAAAAAAGTAGTTTACTAAAATTGAGTTCAATGTTGTGGAATTTGCTCGCAATAAAATATTGTCCTGTACAATATTAATTTCCGAGACCTTAAGTAAATATCCCAGAAATCTTGAGTGCAATTATGTGAATAAGAACACTATGGGGGTTTTAAAAGATACTATTTACCATTTTTTGTAGCTTAGTTTTAGCTGCAGTACATCACAGAAATTGGAATAGAACTTTGCATATATGTTCTATACCTGAAAATGGGTGTCCTCAGACTTGAAACTAAACTTATGAACAGAAAATTATGCAGGATTTTCTTGTGCATTTCCTAGAAGGATGCTAATGCAGTCCAGGAATTGAACAACTTTAGGTTTAATTTTTCACCTTGGAGACAAAAACATTGTAGGATTTGTATATTTTGGTATAGTTATTTTGAGGCGCTTTGGACCAGAACTCTGCAATTGTTTTCATCTGAACTACACAGAAAGCTTCCAGCGGAATTTTTGCTTGAATGACTCCAGGCATTATTTCATGCATCTGAATATAATTAAGGGGTTTAGACTGGAACAAACCAGTAAAATGCTTTTATTTTAAATTCTGTACTTCATGATTCAGTGTATGGTACCTTCTGTTTAAATATTTATCACATGTTACTGTGTATGTATGAAAATCAGCGTTTTGACTGAGCACAACAGGTACTGCTTATGAAAAGTTTATAAGAAAGAAAAATACATTAATACTGCAGCCACCTGGGCTGCATTTGGTGAAGTAACTGGGAAAGTTTTTCTTGCAGCTTAAACTTAAAACCTTTCAAGAACATTGAGGGGAAAAGACTCCCAGCCTCTAAACTCTGAAAAAGAGCTCTGGCTGTGGGTGCAGGTTTCAGCCCTTCATTCAAGGGCTGAAGTGGGTGATGGCTCCTGGTGTTCTGGAGTTTGGTTGGTTCAGCTTTTCTTTTTGTTTAAAGAAATCAGTCACGCAGGAAAAATGTGCTCCCAGTTTCTGTCTGTAGTAAAGGCATTTGCTTTATTGAGGATGTATGAAATGGCTGCTTACTACAATAATTTTTACTTAAACCATTATTTCCTGCTTTTGTTGGATTTCATCTGCAAAGCAGGCAGCTGGCTTTACTGATGTTATTCTTTGGGTGAGTGAGAGAGTCTTAGTACTATTGCCATAGACTACAGCCCTTAATAAATTTGTAAATAACTTTTGTTTAGCAAGAGGGGGTTTCTTAAAATAAAGCCTTACTTCAAATGATTCCGTCAAAAACCCATTAAACCTGAAGAGGCAAAGAAGCATGTCAGCAACAGCTGTTCTCGGGAAGCCCTCTGTGTTAGGGACTGTTACTGGAAACTGAAGGTCAAGCAAAACAACCATGTTCAGTTGGTATCACGTGTGTCCTCCCCCAGTGTAAGCCAAGGAGCTATCATGCCTGCTACGCTGCAGAAGACAAGGTTGCAATAATGCTATATTTAATAATGCCATTTGCAGCTGGGATTTAAGAGTTTGTCATTGTAACTATTATGATATGTAATCTCTTAAAAAGTGTGATATAAAGTGTTTTATGATTACCTCAAAATGTGCAGTAAACTTATTTTTAGCCTTTTGCCTGAGCATTGCAGGAGAGATAATAGGGTGATGCAGAGACCAGCCTGGAGGAAACAATGAAGTGGTTTGTCTGGTCAGAGAGATGGAGGTGGGAGGGGAGATGGGACATGAAAACGTTTCACCAAGGACAGTTGGAAGTGTCAGTGAGGAAGGTGAAAATCTGAACATGAAGCATAGATGGGAGACTCCATGTAACGATTTGACTGACAGTAAATGCAGTTGCTGTAGTTGCTGTGCTCTAATTAGATTTGTTTATGGGTAGCTATTGAGATTGCATGTTGCTTTGATAATTGCTAAGTAGAGTGTATAAATAAACTACTTATGGACTTAAGGAAAAAGGAAAGAAAGAGAAAACTGCCTTCAGATTAACTTGCGGCCTGTTAAAGAACAATGTGGCTTGTCATAGATCTGAAGTGTGACAGGTCTCTGGACAAACATCAAGAAGAGAGCTTGTCTGTGGAAGAAAGACTTGGACAAGAGCTCCTGTGACACCAGAAGTTAATTGCATTAGCTGTAATTTCACTGCCAGTAGAGAATAGTGTGCCTTCATGTGAATCTGAAAAGCTTCTGTTTGAAACCTTTCTAACAGTTTCATTTACTCTGGGCTGTTCCAGAGTTCACAGCTTATTTTTGCTTACAGAGGACACTGTCAGGAAAGGCAGAAGGGTGTTTATTTTCTTTTGTTTTGCAATATAGTGAAATAAACTGATAAATTTTTGCTCATCATGAAAACTTTGTGATTTATTTGGCAGTGTAAGGAGAGTCTTTTCATGTTATTTTTTGAGGAGATATGTTTTCAGTTTGAGGCATAAACATGTTGTCACTGCAAACATGACCAGGGACTTTGGCTTCCAATACAATATTTTATTTATAATTGTCTGACACTTCTATGATTTTTACAAAACCAAGTCTAACTAAATATACCTGTTGAGAATTTCCTGTTTACACACTTAAATTTTTGTATCTGTAGTTCTGTGCATGTGTTCTTGATCATTTATATATTGTATGCTCCAGATAAAGAGTCCCTGTGTTTGATTCTGTTGCAACTAAGTTTAGTAGTAAGATTGAGCTTCTGTAGTTTTCCTTGGTCTGTCCTTCATTTCTCAGTTTTCTGTTTCTGCCTGTTATAAGAGGCTTTAAATTGAAGACTGGTAGTCTAGAACACAGCTCCATTTAGTGCTTGTGTATTAATAGTTGAATAGAAGTCATCGTTTGGTAAGGTGAAGGAAGAAGACACGATTCACTGAGTATTACAGTACGACAGTATCGAGTACTTTCTGGATAGCATGCATTCCTCATGGATCTGTGTGTTGCCAATGATTTTTACCATTTCTATGGTGAGATTTTATATTATGTGTACAGTAATAGCTTTTCAGAAAAAGACAGTCTGTGTAGCTGATACTACAGCAGTTGTCACTTGAAAAGCGAGCACGTTGATGATAGGATTCAGGGCTGGATCCTTTTGAAAAGAAATAATGGACTGTGTACAGGAGGGGCTTTCATCCTTGTGGCTCTGGGTAGTTAGTGTTGCTTGCTACGCTCCTGGCCTTTGCCTTGCTGGTAACCCTGACCCATCTGCCTCTGTATTTCTCCATTTAGTGTTTACTTTATGTACTAGTGCATTGAATTTTATCTTTTCTTGCAAATAGACATAGGAAAACTGCATGTACTTTGGGACTCTTCACCCTTGATTAGAATGTAAATCTTCCTTAGAGGAAAGAGCATTGACTGATGTGGAGGTAATTATGCAGAGGTGGTTGCAGTGCTGGTACCTTTTGTTCTGTGTCTGAGTAAGTCATGCAGCAAAAGGAAAATATGTATGTTGAATAAATATGCAAATAAATTACAGGAAGTTGAAAATACTGAGAAATAAATGTGCAATTGTTTTTGCATGCAAAAGAGTAGTTTCTCTTGCTGTTAATGTATCCAGGTTGATAATAGGCATAGCTAAAGCTTTTTGCAAATTTATTCTAATCAGTGTTATTTAAATGAAGTGTTGCTGCAGTTTTCAGTGTTTCTTAGGAATCAGAGTAGCTCTTTATAGAGAGAAATCCATAATAATGTTGGCTGTAACCTTAGTGACTATTGTCTTTGAGAGGATTCTTGACTGTAGTGTCCAGTGATGCTTTTAAAAGCAATGGATCTGGTAGCAACAAAAGGGAGGTAAGCACAGTAAATAAATACCGAAAGGTCTGGTTAAACACAACTTAGTTGGTAGTTTTTCCTTATGAAATGATAAGGAGATAAATTCTGGCTTTCAGGCAATTTTCTAGAGATCCCTAAACCAGGCAAAGGGATCATCCTTTCTACCAAGTCTAACAGGAACTCCAGTGACCGAAGTAGCACCTGTGCATCTTCAGGATTTGTTTCTAGTACTGGGCACGCGAACGCAGCAGAAGCTACAGAAGCATCTTGCTGTTTTAACTTTCACATCAGAACCTGAATAACAAGGGTTGTCTGTAGAATAAAGCAATATATTTTGGGGGTTTTTTTGGTTCATGTTTAATGCTGGGCTTATATAGCCATTCAGGTTCTGGTTAATTGGGGAAAGGGAAACAGTGATGTGTATATACTACATTAGAACTGCAGCCTTTGCTCAAGATCTTACTTGTGATATTCAGACCTGATTTTGAAGATGATATAGGAATATGTCTGATGACTTTTTAAGACTACCTGCATTGTTAAGGAGACTACTTGTATTCTTAAGATTTTCCTCGAATCCTGACATTTAACTTAATTGGGCATTGAAGTAGAGAGAATGGCTACATTTCTTTTATGGGTGCCTACAGGTACTGAAAAGAGCACCGTCAAAATAGTCGGATAAACAAAATAAGCATATTTCATATTTAATGTTTCGTGCAGGAAAGAATTTCCTTTGACTTTCAGGAACCCACTTGAATTTAAGTTAAGCTTTTTTTCATTATTTCAATTTCCACTAAAATACAAAATGCCTGGATTTGGATTTTTTCTTGTAGTATATTGGATTTTTTACATTTGCATCACTAAATTCTGGCTTAAAAATTGAATTTATGAAATTGATCACTAGTACTTGGCTAGACAGGTATTCAGTATTCACTTGATCTGTGCTTGAACTTCAGTCTTGTGAATTTTACAGGCAATAAAAAAAGCTGCTTGGTTAGTGATTCCTATAATTTTTCATGCAAGAGATTTCTACACTTAAAAATGCAATGACAAGCATGAATACTTATGCTTCATTTTCTCCAGTGTGCAAGGAAAAACCAGCTTCTGTAAGCCAAACTTTTAACCTTCAAAATTAGGCATATTGCAAACATGAATAAGTGACCTGGAACCTCTTAACAGTAAACTGAATGGAAATGATTCTAAATACTTCAGTATGACTTACCTCGGTGGTTTTCCTTAACTCTTAGAAAACTGGTCACAGTGCAAATAGGTGTAACTTGCTAGCACAAAGTCAGTATGAAGTTAAAATAAAAGTGCATGATTTTTCATAAAGGTTGTACTATATTGCTTTGAGTTACATATTTTGTGGACAAATCAGCAGAAAATATACATAAAGTGAGTATTTCTACACATGTATAATATTTATAAATACACAGAGCAGGGATAAAGACTTGGATTCCTTCTTTCTGTTTAATCACCATCCCCTCTTTCATAAAAAAGATGTAATCAGGTATGTTGACAAAATCGACAGAGGAGAAGAAATAATTCAGCTGCCAAATTTGAATATGATAAGATTGTGTTGCAGTAGGTCAAATGAAAGGAGTTTAGCCACAATGAGACGGTGTCTTCCACAGGCAGGCGTACAGATATGCTTGTGTTGTATATTGAATAGACATCGACTGTGACAAAATTTAATAGAGACTTGGATATCTCAGCAGTAGTTGCCACTCATACACAGTTTTGTAACTAGTGGCAGAAGCTGCAATGGCCCCCTGAGTTCATACCCTGTCCATTATTTGCATTAATGAAATTTTCTAGTGCCTAAAATGGAGTAAAATGTTTTTCTGAAGGTCTATACTTAAAGGGTGTTTTTGTGTGTTCTTACTGCTAGGTAGCTGGAGTGTTCATGAACTCAGCACAAAGGCTTTCTTTGTGTCCTCTCAGCTTGTGAAAGCTGCAGGTAGTTACTAACGCTTTCCCCAGAGGTGCATTGACAAAAACACTCATTATGCTGGTGCATCAGCATCGGAGTGTACTGGAATTGGTATATTTACTTACGTGCTTGTAGGACAAGGCAGGGAGGGGATGCTGGGGAAGGGAGAAGGAAATCAGCGCGACCCGAGTACTGAAACGTGAAATACTGCATGGAAGTTAACACCTCACATTCAGATTTTAAAAGGAGTAACACTACAGAAAAGGTTAAAACAAATCATCATTGATGTTGAAATTATTAGTAAAGACTATGAAAACTACTTGAAGAGCAGTGCTGGACACTGGGGGTGCAATAATATTAACAGGTTCGCAGTAAATACGAAATGTAACCTTGGAGTTGCTGAGATGATGTGGAACAAACTCTTTCAAATATGAGGTAAAGATTAATACCCTAAATAAGGAACTCTACAAATATTTGTAAAGACAGAAAAAACAAGGTTTCAGCTATCACAGTCTAGTCAGGGGTTCACCCCACCAGAGATGCATTATAACTGGTTGTGCTGAGAAAGGAGCTTGTGTGGACTTTTTTATGGCTCTTCTCTTGGGTTCTAGACACCAGGGCAGTTGGATTCCAGATTCACCACCTTCAGGTCTTTTCAGTGGGGAAATGAATGATGACCATGTTGCAAATATCTTGCAATGAAACTGCTATTAATGGAGATTCCTATTGATATCTGTTAGCATCATATCTTTTCTCTTTTTCTCTTGCCATGCAGCTGCACACTCTGCAGGGTCTTACCAAGGACAAACAGTCCCCAGTGGCTTTTTAAAAATACTTTTTGCCAAGGACATTCCACCCAAAAAAGAAAAGGGATGATGATGCTTTTGACTAGTATGAAAAAGACTTCAAATTGTTTCATGAAATCAGCCTGGGAAAAAGCCAGGGTACATATGTATATATGGAAACAAAATCATAGTGGGTTGGATTTCAATTTTTTGGGATGTGTTTTCTGAATAGATAAAGACAACAGTAAATTTACTTTTTAAAGACACAGGTGGGTTTTAACAACTGCATCTGAATAGGTCTTGAAATGATACTGCTAGAGATAAGATACAGCTGAGAATTCTTGTGCTAGTGTTACATTTTATGTGGGCATTATCCTTCCAGAACAGCAATCTGAAGGAACTAGTATACATTGCTGTTAATTAATAAAAACATATTTGAGAATAAAAAAAATAAATATGTGTATCTCCTCTTGAACAAGCTGTTAATACTTTAAAGGCTTTGGCAGAGAAGTTGCAAAATTTGAACTTTAACTGTATTCACTTGCTAGTAAAAAACTTGCTGTTGAAATGTTGTGTTACAAAATATGGTATGTTAGTTGAAGTGAATTAAGATGGCTTTTTATTTAAAATCCTCTGGAGGTCATGAAGGGATAAACCTACTACAAAACATAATACCAGCATTTTATTTAGTCTGGTATAATGACATGGAATTTTATTACTCAATGTTTAACACTTATTAATGTTATTTAAAAAGTGGAAGTGTATTCCATGTGCTTCGGCAGGTAAAAGTGTAAAAAGCAGTACTAACTCCATATGAATGCCTCCATAGAACTGTACTTCAAGGGAAAGTCAACAAGAGTCACAAAATTTTCATTGTTTTGCATGAAATTCATCCCCTGCAGTGTAATACAAACTAGAAAGGATGAAAGCATTGCTGTTCTTAGTAATGCAAAACACATCTTGTATGTGTCTCCTTACTGAACTGATCTCAATGACAGCTACTTCAAAAAATGGTGAATTTGGAGTCATAGTGAGTTAAGGACAAGTGGAGCGGAGAAGTTAAATACTACGAAATAATTACCATGCTGAACAATAAGATTGTTAAATGCTTGAAATTGTATTACTGAATAAATAGGAAAAAGTCTAATCCAAGTGAATGAGACAAGTTACTTTTGTAAGAAGTTTTTTTAGAGGCGGGATCCACATCAGTTACATAAAAAGGTCACTTAATGAAGACTATAATGAAGTTCTCCAGTCCTGTGTCAAGGCAGGTATCAGTTTACTTGTCTATTGTCAGAGACTTTATATTTAGTATATGGCTTTATATTAGGGACACAATACTCAAATTACCATGCTGTATTTTGCTATAAATAGGTACTATTAAGTAATGTATTTGACAATTTAAATGGTTGTTTATAAAAAATCAACAGAATTTGCAACTTGTGTAACTGAAGGCAGATTCTTACCTTAGGAGCAGTCAAATAATAGTAACTGAAGTGTAAAAGTGCATTTAACATAGAGGAACTTTATGATCAGCTTGATGCATGCACAAACAGGCTGAATGGATTTTTTGTATTGCACGTTGTTGGTATCCTGGTTATACAGAGATCTGATGATTATACATTGAGGAACAAGGGTAGTATGCTGGCCTTCTGCTGTACTGTGTGCATAGCACCAGGGCTTTCTAAAAGTGGATGTACTTGTGTCCTGTCTTGAGAGACCAGAAACTTCTCCGCTTGAGTGTGGTTGAAGGATGTGCTCTTGCTCCTTGTGCCTGGCTGTTAACTGCATTTTGCCAAGAGTGCTCACTGTCACTACTGTCAGTGTGAGCGAGCTCCCAGTTGCGGCACTCTGATGGTGGGGTGCGTGGCTGTGACTCCTCGCTACTTGTGCTCTGAGTTCCAAGTCCATTTCTCTTTGAGTTGTCATTCCCTGGTATAATGCTTCCCTGTTCTGGGGAGCTAGACTTACAGCAGCGTTTTCTGGGAATGGTCCCTTTGTACACAGGACGCTGTTAGCAAGTAAAGGAATACAGTCATCACTAGTGAGCGATGGGCAGAGGCACTACCTGGTCTGTTTTCACAACAGAGGCACTACCTCATCTAGTTTCACAATGGCAGAAGAGATCAGAAATGCTGATGGCTGTACTGGCAAAACACAGTGACACCCGAAGCAGTCGTTAGGAATGGATACATGTGTATATTGAGCAGGCTGATTACCTCTCATTTTAAAAATTTGATTCGACCTTGAAAATATTTTGTTATTCAGGGTGCTCAGACTGTTCCTGCAGAACAGCCCCAGGGGTGTCTGTGTACTGACACAGTCACACGTTGTGCAGAGTTCATTGCCTGTGATCAATAATTTCACTAAGGAATGCCTTGCATTTGACTGGTGACTAAAAAAAAAAAAAGAAATTTACAGTAGTCAGCATGGCAGATAAAAAAAATTGATCTTCATTTTACAATAAAAATTAATGCTTATTACATATTAATCATCATTTTCTGTTCCAGACTGATGCATAATGTGTGGTTTACTTTGTTATGGGGCCTCTGTAACATGGGTGAGATACATATTAGTGTGAAATGGACTTTAAGTACAGCAAACAAATATATAAATACATACATTTTCTGTATCTTGCAAAGGCAATATTTTGGCACAATTTCTTACAGCAAGTAGCAGCACAGAGTTTGTTTTCCCCATTTGGCTTAATCATAATAACCAAATATAATCAAAATAACCAAAAGACCCCTTATGAATAACCAGGGGTTTCCTGCAGTTTTGAACACCTTGAAGGCTGTTGCCTGATGTTGAATACAATCTATCATCCAAGCTGGGTTTATTGCATACTATTTTGTTGGGGTACAGCACATTCAGTCTTCCTCCAGCTCTTCCTACAAGCACCATGTTGGAAAGCAAATTCGGAGACACAGTTTTTGTTGAATTTTTTTTTCTTTTTTTGGTACCCCTTGGGGTCTTAACCTAGTAAGGTTAACTTTTTGACTGTAAAGTGGTCCTGCAATCTGGCAATCAGAAAAAAGGTAAAAATCTCTATACCAGTGAGTTCACAGTTTAGCTTGTAGGCTAAAATGTAGAAGGTAGGGAGTAAAGCTTTGCTTTAGGAAAAGATATTTGAAGTATATCGATATTTCAAAGTTGGTGTGGAGGGACAGAAAAGTTTCTCTATTCACCTGCTGTGATAGTTATTTCAGTAGTGAAAGTTACACATGAGGGATTTTGAAGTTGTTTGGTTTTCCTGAGAAGTAGGCACTTGTGCCAGCAACTTTGTTTTAGGTCAAAAGTATGAAATGTTTAATGGAAAAGAAACTAAAAGTGATCATCTTCTTCAAATTCAATGAACTATTTAGAAATAGGCTGCTCAAATTAAGAAATGTAGGTATTCTAATATCATGATGCAATCATTGAACAGTGTACTGCTTAAGACCTAGCTAGAATAAATTTGACAGCAAGGCAATCCTTAGTATGTCTGGGTACTAGGACAGTGTGTGTGTGTGTGTTCTTTACCACTACCAAATGATGACGAAGGTGATAAGGAAGATAAATTTACTTGAAGAAAAAACACAAAAAAACCCAAATAATTTTGTGCAGCTGCAGATTTTAGGCCAACAAAAATGCTAATAAATGTGATTGAAGCAACAAGTGCTGCTATTTCAATTGCAGTCTGTGTATTTTAAATTTTAGACTTGGCCAGTGAACCAAAAACCTAGTTTTTTCTGCTGAGAACTCTAAAGTTGGAATTTTGGTTTACCTCCCACAATACTTAAGCCTATTCAAATCACTTCTTAATTTCATCCCTGCTCTTCAATGTTAATGGTGGTGTTCAAGTTATTATGCCTTTTTGGTTCAAGGTTTTATGAAACTTATTCTAGGTTTTCTAATTTTTCAAATACCTTTAGTGGTAGATTACAGTTGTGTCTGTTGTAAAAATTAGAATAAGAACTTGTTTTAAGAACACTGGGAAGATCTGCATGCAAATACTGGGGAAAGAAGGGGAATGGTGTGAAGCAACTTCTTGCTCAGTATGGTTCTATTTTGGTTCTCAAGAGTATGTGGGTTGTCATTCACTTCAAATGCTGGAGCCTGCTGTCATTCATGTCTCAGTCCACACTGCATCTAACAGCACTAATAGAGCAATTCTGCAGTAGTGGCTGGTACAGTAAATAGCTTAGGTAACTGATCTGAAAAATTATTCATTCTGGTTTTTGTATTTGGTATTGATACTGGTTGATGTGATGTGGCCTTCTCTTGTAAGCTGACTTCAGTCCTTTGTTTCGCTTTGTTTCCCTTCTCCACAATCCATAGTTAAACTTGCATAATAAGAAAACAGTCTGAAGAGTTGTCCTTTATGTCTTCTCTGGGTAGTTCCCTTCATTGATGTGAATTGAGAGGCACTGTTAAAGAAGAGGCTGCTCAGTGTTGTGGTTTCTTTAAATGAGATGTCCTTGAGATGTAGTATAGTAAAATTCTATTACATTTAATTCCCAAATTAAAGTTTTTGCTCTTGAAACTAAGCAAGCTTTCTACTGATGGCTAGAATCTTTTCATAGGAAATGAGAGAGAAACAAGAAAGTGTATTAGTAGATCTTAGGATGATTGAGAGAGACAAATTTATTATCTATTCAGCAGGGTCTTTCACAAAGAAGCAGCACAATTGTACAAAGAATTGGTGAGAATTTGCCTTGGGATACTGTGCCTGTCTCTGGTTGCTCAAGATCAAGCAATGTGAATTCAAAGAAGATTGAGTGTAAAGTGCTATTCCTTTGAGGTTAAGAGGGAATATACAGCAGGGTGGATGGGGGAAAGGGAAATGTCAGAGGGAGGGAGACTGAGGGTGCTGATACATCACCGAAGTGTGAATTGTGTTACACCTCTTAATAAAAATTAACAATGGGATGCTCCTGTAAAAAAATACTGTTAAGAGATCCACATGGTGTGCATGTGATTTGAATATTATAACTATGGAAATGGATTTCCTAGATGTAAAAACTTGAGCCAGAATTCATTATTATTATTCACATGAAATTTTCTGCTCATGAGCCTGTGAAGTGACTTCAGCTTTTGCAGATGTTTTTATACTGTTATATATTTGCATAATGGTTTTAATAAGTAGCCTTTAACCTATTCATTTGATCACAAGCTCACTTGCTATTAATTATTTTACACTATGTAATTGGTTACTTAAGTAATGGCTTTCTACTTGATTGAGACTTAGAGATAGTGGTTTGAATAGAATTGAGCATAGCCAGTAGTAAAAGTCAATATATACCCTGAATATTTGAGTATAGTCAATAACCAGTATGGACAATATCGATGTGTTTTTCATTAAGAACAGTTTTTCTCATTGTTAATTTTGAAGCTTTTGAACAGTTTCAGAGAGCAATGTCTTGCAGTTAAGTTTCTGTAGTCTAAAAATCAGTGGCCTGCAAAGTAGGATGCCAAAACTTCTTACCTCTGGATGCCACTAAAGGAATTGGAGTTGTAAGTGAGATCCTGGGCTGTTCTGAGACACAGCAACCAGCTCTCCTAAAGGTTACTGCAGAAACGTGCAGCTCTGAGCAGACCTTGATCCATGAGACTGTTCAGCCTTTCAGACAGGTAGGAAATTTTGGAGGGAACGGGAGAGAGATAAGCAGAGGCACTATGGCTTCAAGAGATCAGATATAAACAGCCATCAAAAGTTAGGACATGCATTTTCAGTAATGGGGGTCTGTTCGTTTCTGCTGCTGAGGGCTGGGGGGATTTTGGAACTGCTACATGCTTAGGTAGCGTAGAAACACACACTGAGAATTTAATTTCTCTGGCTAAAGGAGTTTGTATTTTATGTGGGAATAGAAAAATAACGTATAGATACACTGAGTATGTGAGGAAAATAATTAGTAAGCTGCAATTAAGGCAGTAAGATTGAAATGCAAAGCATAAATGGATGTGAGCAGAGTAGAATTGTAAGCAAGGTCAAGCTACAAAACAATGCAAATGTATTAATTCCCAGAGGAAATGAGGAAACCTTGCTACTCTCCCATACCTATTTTTTAAAAAAAGTTATTTTGGTCTGGAATTGAATCAAATTAATAGAGCTGTGTTTCTTAACAGGAGGTTATGAATCAGGCTAGGTTAAATGTGCTTGTAGAAAGAATTACTTCATTATATTCATCCAGATATCTGTTTAGGTATATTGATACCAACCATCTCTCTTATTATCCAGTGTTAGGACATATAGTCTGCTTATTTTTCATTGTATTATTGCTTTTAATTATCTTTCATCCTCAATTACTTTTTAACCTTTCCAAAAACCAATGACATCTGCCCAAGGGGTGCTTCTGCTGAACTGAGCAGAGCTGATTTCCTGGAGGAATTTGGGAAGGACAAGAATAGTTTGTGTGGATAGGGTGTTGTCTGGCTTTGAAATGACTCCCAGTTACCTTTTAGTTTTGAAGTAATGCCAAGACTACCCAAAGCAGGCACAGTGCAAAGCTGTGTATGGACCAGAAAGAGTAGAAACCAAGAAAGAAAAACAAAGTAACACAGAAGCAGTCACTAAGACTAGAACAGAATTCAGGTAGCTCTATTTCCTTCACAGAGCTATGTTAAAAGTATCTGAATGCAATTTCCTGAGGAGGTAAAGTTTCTTTAAAAAAAATTAAAAAAATTACATAAAAATCTTTAAGGTTATTAACTGTATGGGATTTTTTTCATATGTTCTGTTAAGAGTGTTTTGCCGAGCTTGTATCTTTTTAACCTCATTACTGTTTTCTGACTGAGAGATGCGGCAGTGTTGGTTCTCCAGAGGACTCCAGGCTGATACAATACACTGTGCTGCACTATTAGTTTGTGTAAAAACCATCATGGCTCAAGATCTGCCTGTTGGAAGATGCTTTAAAAGGGTATATAAATAACTGCCTCTATAACAAAAAAGGAGAGGGGGAAAATTTCTCCTCCCATTACTGGCATTTGAATCAATTGTGAATGTTTCTCGTCAGAAGCCAGAAGTATTATCAGGCTCTGCATTCAGTCTCCTGAGTTGGGGGCAAATTTCCAGCTGTATCTAAACAAACGGTGGTAGAGTTGTACCATATGTATCGTCTGTGAAAACAGTGCTGGCCACAGGATAAGAGCAAACCAAGTACATTTGCCCTTTTGGGGAGAATCTAGGATTTCTTTGCCGGTTAGAGAAGGTGAAAGCTTATTGTAGTTGGTGACTTGGGCACAGTGGTGGTTATCTCGTGACAATGCTGACTCTGGCTGATCAGTTTGACTCTTGTTGGTTGATAATGCTTCATGTTCAGAGTGGTCTGTCAAATTGATGCCAACTTAAATTTAAATAGATGACTTGTGATGTATGCAAGAAGTTGATTTTTATCAGATAGTGATCTAAGCTTTTTTTTAGTCAGGGAACTGTTTAGTTGTATCTTGACATATCTCCTGAAGTGAATAAATTGAGGAACTTGAGTGCTGTAGCAGCAATGAGAAGACAGTCTTAGGATCTCAACTGCAGGCTGTATCAAGTAAGCTCACTAGAGGTATTCTTCCAATTTAACCTAATAGAGTTGGATGTGTCCTGCATATTCTGTTCTGCTAAAAAGGAAAAGAATAATATAAGGTGCTGCTCATCGTGAAGAAAAGTAGTAATGGGAAACTGATTCTAGTGGTGGCTGTGGTAGTTGCAACATCTGTTGGCCATAGTGCTAAACTTCACCTCCAAGCAAAGCAGGAGCTGGAGAACAAAAGAAGCTAGAAGTGAATAGTGCTATTCTGTATTTTAAAAGGAGTAGGGTCTCTTGTTGTATGAGTAGTGATGGATTACGTAACCAAAAGCTCAGCACAGTTTCACAGGCTGATCCTGTGGCGACATGTGTTGTGGTCAGTACCATCAGCTCAATCTCCTCAGAGTTGTTTTACAGGGAAAATAAAGTACTGTAGCAGGCCCTGTTGGAAAACAGCAGACTCAGAGCTCTCTGAATTAATTTTATCAAATTTCTTTTTCAATGTAGTTTGTCATTAACTAATGTGATGGGGTTGGGAATGTTTTTAGGGAACTAAGCAAGAAAACAAGTTTTGCTGTGTGAGCCAAGATCACTATATCTTAACTAGTATTCTCTAGGCAATAATGATTGTGTTTTAAATGATGGTTATGAAAAGTATCGATGCTCTGAATTCAATTACAGTTTAATAAATTGTTCCTGATGCGAACATGCGTAGATGCATCAGCTGACAGGTTATGGTCTGGTGGTGTTCATGGAAGTTAATGTCAGTGCAAGTGTTTGTTGTTGTGCCAGAAACCTTAAACTCTGAAGCGCTCATCTGTTATGGTAAAAGCTGAGTAATTACTTGGACTGTTTCTTGGGCTTCTCTGAGCCTACAACTTTGATGCATTAATTTGCATGGGAAAATAGCTTTACAATGAATCAGATTCAGAAATGTGATTTGGTAAAGTAAGGAATCATTTGTTGACTGTCATTCTCAGCAGGCAGTCGTTCCAAGAGCAACCAATACACTTTCTTTAGCTTATTTAAAGCAGTATAAACTGAAGGATAGAAGGAAATTTGTCCAGTGATTATGTGAAAGAAATAAACTCATTCAGAATGGACCCAAGGTGTCTGTTGAAGGATGTTGAACAACAAACCCTGCTTGGTTTGTATATGAATGAGAAAATTGTACAGGAGAAGCAAACCATTGCACAGATGTTCAGAAGCTCATAAGAGCTTTCAGTGCGATATGATGAAGAAAATTAAGTACTTCCGTGTTTTGAATTAATATTTAGCTAAAAAAATATTTCTGTTGCCTGTGTGCACCTAAATTGCAGTGTTACCCAGACTTTGCTGCTCTCGACAGTGCTGTTCGCAGAAGTGGTGTTCGCAGGAAGAGACTTCTGTGAGGGCTGGGCTTGCTTGTTCTCAGTGTTGGCCTGAGCTTTACTTCCAGGAAGAAAAATTCTGAGAATACTGACATCAGATTACCAGGAGCTTTCCTAGCTGAGATGCAGAAGTAGAGAGAACAATTCTGTTGGCCTGCTGTGAATATAATCTTCTTTTCTCTTTGCATGTATGTTTATGTTCCAAAAGCTACCCTTGTAGCTGTACTGAAATCTGAGCTACAGGAAACTTGATAAAGCTTTTAAAATGCATGGATTGCTGTGGAAGTATGAGATGGATGTCTGCTACTGGGATAGTTGATAGTGAACTGATTAGCCATTGCTATTATTCTTTATGTGATTGAGATTTTTGTGCCATTGAAGACTAAGCTTTCCTGCATGTGAGCCATTAATCAGCTAATTTTATGTAGGAGTTAAGATTTTTTAAAAACAATATTTTCTTGGACTCTATAACCATACTAAACATATACAAATATGTTCCAGAATCAAAGCAGAAAGTAATACGAATTAAATTTGGCTTCTCAGTTCTTGTCATTCATACTTCTTATCTGACTTCATAATGAAGTTACAAATGTTTAAACTGCCTTTCTCTACAGTGTAGTGTAGTCTAGAAAACTTCATGAACTCTGAAGTGACCAAGAAAGTAACTACAACTCAGCAAGTGATGTGCCTGATGTGTATCGCTGGTTTATCAGTCTTTCTGTCTCCTTTTTCCTTTAAGTCTTTTTTCCACCAACTGAGAAAATATCCAAGGAACATAACTGTGTTCTCAAGCCAAGAAGATTTGTTTGTCACCTACGAAATCCACAACCACTTGCATTTGATCTGCTTTTTCTGATAAAAAAACCCAGCACAATTTCCTTGCATGTGTCTTTAAATGCAATCTCCCTAATTTTCTAGGGAGATTCAAGTCCCTTAGGAAGGGAGACTACAGCACTACAAATTGACATTTTTGTAGGCTTCTAATGATTAATTTAACTGTGGCGTATTGCAAATTTTAACACAATGTTTTTAATGTGCTTGCAGTTGGTTTTGGAATGATTTTGGGGTTTTTTTTTCAGTATATGTAGGGTTTTATGTTGGTGACTTAAAAAGTGAGGGGGGTGGGTAGCAGGGAGCAATTGAACTACTTTTAGGAAATGGAAAAAGGCCTCAAATGTTGTGCTGCCAGTCTACACTGCTATTTTCTTATATTTAGTTAATAATCTGAAAGCAGCTATTGTTTCTCTTCTGTGTTCCACATTTGGTCACTAGCATGAAGTGCCAGATGAGAGAAGATAAGGGCACAGCTGGAAAGCCCAAGATTGTACTGGGAGGGCTCAGATGTGGAATGGCAATAGCCCAGCCTGGAGAGTAAACATTAAATAAACGAAAAGGATAATCCTTAGCAGTCACTAGCAAGGGAGGAGCTCTTCAGAGGACTGTCTTGGGGAGTAAATGAATTCATTTATGGTGGTACGTCTCTCATCTAAACCAAATACCCGTCCCTCAAAACAATTGGATTTTATTTTTTTTCTTTTTTTTTCTTTAGAATGCAATTTTTTAAATGCTTCTAAAATTTAAAATTTATTAATTACAGAGTGACCAAAGCAACTTCCGGTATTGTGTAGTATTATTGTTCACTCTGAAAATCCCCCATTCCATTTCTATAACAGAAAAGAGAAATTCCAACAGATATTTTTCTCTGTTTTAATGCCACCATTTTGAAAAAACTCAGATTCAAGATACTTAAATAATAAAATTTACACAGATTGTGCCATCCTCCCCCTTTTTCCCTCTCCTTTATTTCTTTTGTATTTTCTTCAGTTTCAGTTCACAAGCTGTTAAAAAGTAGTGTGTCACACTTCTCAGGTGTATAACTGAAACATGTATTATGCACAGTCACTCAAAGTGAGTGAGAATAATTGCAATAGGATTGCTCAAATGAGTAAGAGATGCAGAGGTGACTGCTTGGTAATCCTGAATCAAGGCCAGCATTGTTTTTCTTGTGTCAGTTTAAATTTAATTGTATACAAATATGAGCTAGGCTAGCCGATTTCCAGAGAGAAGTGTTACATTATTCCTGTGCCCATGTGGGTTGTAGCATATTTCAAACACTCTTTCAGCAACTTTGGAAAATTCAAGTTTGGATTTGAATGTACTCCAGCACACTATTTAGACTGCAAATCTTCTTTATGCTTTTAATGTGCCAAATGCTACAAAGTCTTTATGAAAGATTTGATTGCTAATCGCTATGTAGGCTTCAGAAATACTTCAACCTAGGTGTTAAAAATTTGCCAATTTATTATTTAATACGGATCTTCCTGCTTGTACCAAGAAAATGAACCAAAGCAGATTGAAAACAGTGAAGGGCAAAGTGTTTTGAGAACTAAGGGAGGTAAAACATAGTGTCCTCTCTTGTATTTTGTTACACAGCTTATATACTTCAGAATCTTGAAAGAACTATAATGTGCATCAGATCAAATTTTCATTTGGTCAAGAACCAATTTAGGCAGTATCCCTTTACCTATGCTTTAAGGGGCATAGACTGTGGATCCAGGTTTCTCCTTGATTAACAAAAAATCCCCAAACCAATAAAGCAAGAGGGAACAAAATTAACAGATGTTTTTGTGTGTGTGTTTGGGTTTGTGGTATTTCTGTCCATTTGTTTTCCCCCTTCTTTAATAATAGCATTTATTTTTACAGGTATGGAGAAATACAGCTCTGCTAGATCCTCTTCACAGAAAATTTCACGTGAAGCATGCGCTGGGCACAGATTTAAGCAATGAAGATTTTTACGAAGAAGCTGGACACAAATAACAGACCAGGATCCTCCCAAGGTACTCCAAGGCTGAAGCCTTCTTATGAGACATGGTGAATACTTTCCAAAACCTCAAATTCATCAGTTATAATCTACACCTGATAAGGAGTGACAGGGAGAGAAGCGAGATCTCTGCAGGATGACAAATATTTTTTGCAAAAGCTTCATGATTTTGCAGGGGGTGAGGTGGGAATGCCAAAATTTTGTCAGGTCCTTTTGTAAGGCAGTCTAGGTTTCCATGACGTACAGCCTCCATATAACTGTTATCCATGCAGTCTTTGAGGTTAGTGCTGTGAACTTGCAGATTCTGGGAAATCTCATACAGACAACCTAAATGCAGGAGCTTTGAGTCTTCAGATACTAATTTCTTGTCAGCTCTTGTTGGTCTGAGGAGTAGATTTTTAAGCTTTTGTTGAGACCTTGAGCATGGGTATTTCTTTTGTTTGCTTATAATACACTTTGTGCTCTCAGTGGGTATAAAATTACTTTTTTAATTTTAAAAAGCTCTACTCTAAATATTCCTCTACTGCTGCAAAGTGAGGACAGCATAGTTGATGGCAATTATGTAAAAAGGGGAAACTAATAGGTGAAGCTTTGCAAAGTGTTAAAGGAAGTGAACAGCTTTCATTGGGAGGAGTTCTTAGAAGAAAAACACTCATTTCCAAAGTTATCTCTGGCTCATTGCAGATAACCTTTCCTTTGACAATCTGAAAAGGATCTTTATGCCCCACAGGAGGCACCGTATTTTGAAAGCTTTTCTGAGCTCAGAGGTTGCTGAAATGCTGTCAATACACAAGTAACTGTATTGCGTTTACTTACATTGAAATGGAGTGGGAGGGCAGAGGCTTTGAGGAGAAGCTGTAGAGTCAAGGAAACTCATTCTCAAATATATGTATATATGAAAAGATTGTGTGCTCCTTAGTGACAGTGACATCACTTAGGGAAGCACTGATGACTTGGTTTTAATTTTCTGGCATTCATATGAAAAAAGGTTGTTAAAAATGGCAGTGCTTACAGACAAGGTAAAAGGCTGGAAGTCTCCCTACCTGACAACTAATTTATTTGTTGTTGATTTATATGCATGGCGCACTTGAACTACAGACTCTGGTTGCTTATGCTGTCACCCTGCAGTCTGTAGTGGAAAAATGAAGACACCTCTGAAAAGTCTTCTGAGTTCATAGGTCCTAGTAATAGATAATTCTCTTCAACTGATGATAGACCATTATGATCAGCACAGGTTTGCTTACTAGTTCTCATTCCCTGGCAAAGGCTCTGATTGTATTAATCTGTCCATTGCGTCATTGAAAATCCATTGCAGTCACACCCTGCTGCTCTGAGACTTCTACTTAGACCACGTTGAGTTCTCTGACGAGCCCATATGTCATGCATTGACATGCATGGTGCAGCCTGGGATAAGGGGCCACTATGGAAGTTGATGGCTATTCCAGTTTCAAGGCTGTGAAATGGCTTCAAGTGGACATTTCCTTAGCAGTTGGTTTCGATGTTTAGCATTTTTGTAGAGAACTGTATCTGCTTTCTTGAAACTTGAGAAGAAAAAGTTGCTGAAGTTGTAGGGAATCAGAGGTGGCTGTGGGAAATACAAAGATCAGGCCAAAATTGTCCTAGATCACTTAGATTTGATTCTAGAGAACTTTATCCTGAAGTCTCCTAAGATCTACCACTGAATTCTGTTTAATAACACATGCAGAGGTTGTGAGTCAGAAAAGCTGATTATGTCTTTACTGAGAAAGACAATGTTTAATGTGTTTAAAAGAGGTTACAGCTTTTGCACTACCATTGAAACTACACTTTCTGAACTACAGCACAAGCTTTGCGCTCTAGTTTCAGGCTTGTATCAAAAACAGTGTGGCCAGTGGCTCTGGGGAGGTGATTGTGCCCCTGTACTATGCACTGGTGAGGCTGCACCTCAAGTGCTGTGTCCAGTTCTGGGCTCTTCACCATGAGGACATTGAGGTTGTCAAGTGAGGCCAGGCTGGGGAAGGGGCTGGAGGGCAAGTTATCAGAGGAGTTGCTGAGGGAGCTGGGGCTGTTTAGCCTGGAGAAGGCTGAGGGGAGACCTTATCACTGCCTACAGCTACCTGAAAGGAGGTTGTAGAGAGGTGGGCGATGGTCTCTTCAGCTGAGTAACAGGAGATGGGATAGGGGAAATGGCACAAAGCTGCCAGGGCAGGGTCAGATTAGATATTAGGAAAAATTTTTTTCCTGAAAGAGTTGTCAGGGCCTGGAACAGGCTGCCCAGGGAGGGGGTTGAGTCACCTTCCCTGGATGTGTTTAAAAAAAGGGTAGGTGAGGTGAGATACTTAAACTATATCCCTAACTTAGGATGGGAATGGTTGGACTTGATGATATTAAAGGTCTTTTCCAACCTTGTGATTCTGTTTTGGTATGGAAGTGCCATGAGCCAGTTGGGAGGAGCTAAAAACATATAATGAAAGCTATAGTAAATTTTTTAGGTGGGAAAAAGGCTAAAGTTAGTTGACAGACTGGCAGAATGTCTGCTCTGAATGCTGTACTTGGCTTTCCATGTACTCATATAACTGGCTGGTACCTCATGATAACTGGTACTAAGTTAAAGGAGACAACTCTGGCTATGTGCAGCTGTGATCCGAAATCACAAAAAAAATTATCCTTTGACAAATTAAAAGCTGGATTTCAGTAAGCACAATTTGTTATTATAGAGATTTAATTAGCTTAGGAAAACTGGTAAATAAAGTACTTTTTCCCCTCTCTAGCAGTTCTGAATATTTCATGAGCATAAAGCCTAGCAGAGTGCTGATGCTGGTGCCAAATATGCTTGAGCCAAGCATAGCTCAAATTCATAATGAGAGCTTTCCAAGTTGCTCAACATGTGTTTTTTTCACATCCATTTGACATTTTTCTGGCTTGAGTTTGTTCTTGCATGCAAGTATTATGTGCAGCCCTTAAAATCGTCAGTCTCACAGTAAACCTCGTGCTCGCGAAGCTCCAATTCAAAGTTTGTGTATGGCTCTACAGTAGAAACCTGGAAGTACAGGGCCATACACCGAACACTTGAGTGCTGTTGAAGGAATGTCTTAGTACCTATTTCACCTCCATACCCAAAAATATATTTGTGTATCTGCTGGCACTCAAATATCTTGTGTGTCTTTAACTCCTCTCCCCCATCCTTTGGCTTTTTTATAAGCAAAACGTCACAAAGTTTTTAATAAGTTATTTACTTAGCAGGGTAATTTGTTGTAGTAATAGATACTGCTGTTCCCACAAGATCAGTTCAAGGCATAGGCATAATTTGAGCTGTAAAATCTTGGCCTCTGGATTTGGTCGGAATTCTGCCAGTGAACAGTGGGATCAAGTTTTCAGCCACAGCATTTGGACATATTTAAATCCCACCCATGCCTAGACCTTGTGCAGCTTCTCTGCACAATTCTACACTTCTCCCACAGGACAGCATATGAAACTAATGTGAATCTTGATGCGCAGTGGTTTCTAGCAGATGAGACTGGAACTCTGCAGAACAGAATTCTAACTGGTTGTTTTAATGTCTTGAGTTGTTTTACATAAAGGAATGCCATAGAGGAGATTTCAAATGTATGTATGTGTAAATGGAAGGAAATGGGTTTTTATTTTCAATTTTTATGTGTGTTTTAAAAATATTCACCTTGACGTTGCTATCACACTTATTGCCTGACAGCTAGCATTACATTAATAGGACTGCTCCTAGTATGTACCATACTTCCTCTCAGCTGAAATTTAAAATTACTTTAATGTGGTTAGTACTTAAGGTAATTTTCCTCTATCTTTCTGGGTTTTTTAATGGGAGTCTTGAGAAGGGAACTTCAATTAAATTTCAGTTTTTCCCGTCACCTCTAAATGAGTCTAAATGGTGCCATGAAAAATATTGAAGATTTTAATCTCTGATCTGTTTTGCAGACAGATATCGACAAAAGAACATCTTCAGGTACACGTGGGAAGTGCAATACATGCATGTAATAAGCACTATTAAGCTATTGAATATAAATGCATGAGTTTTTAAATAGTTTTGATAGGGATAGTATGTGTCTTAGAATACAAACTTGGGCTTGAGCCAGTGAGTGTAAAGCTTAAGTGCAAAGAAGTTACATAAGTGTATAACTCATGTCCAAGAACTAGTTGTTTTCCTGTATTTTCCCTGTATCTCCTGTTACTTCCAAATAGGCAGTAATGGCTTTTCAGTACTAGAGCTGGACCACCAGTTTGGCCTTCCTGACTGCCATAATTCTCTGAGAATCTAAAGGCCAGTTGTAGATCATCTCTTGTAAATGGAGATTAGAAGTCCATTATAAGAAATTTGAAAGAGAAATTTTCTTTGCACTGGGGATATGGATATGAGTCTTGGACTTCTCAAACCATGCTTCTATTTAGGCAAATAAAGTCATGCCATTTCACTCTGCTACCCAGAGTAAGCTTTGGCTAAATAACAATGTTCTGTTAACAGTCTTTTTGATTTTTCTGTGTTATTTTGGGCTTTGTTCACCAGATCAATCAACTAGAGCTCACTTAGTTACTTTTTACTCTGAAGTTTATGGTAGAAGCTTGCTGTTTCAGACTCTCTTCTGTTTAGACAGTATTGAATTTGATTTGCTGCTTGGCTCTGAGGGATTCTTGCAGTAAATTGTCTTGACCCCTGCCTCTGAAAATTTCTGCCACTAAACTGAACACCCCCCAGGGTTCATGTCATATGGCTTCCTAATCACTTTGGTCTGACACAGTGTGCAATATCAGTCACCAAAGCTGGAAGTACCACTTTGACTCTTGGCAAAAGCGCTACATTCTGTATCAGAGACAACCCTAAGTAAATTAAAACAATATAGATTATGAGTCCATATAATACAATAACTAACTAAAGCGACTTCAGTGATGTGCTTGGGGTGTATGCAGCCAATTAGGATGCTGCTCTAGCTGGACATACTTGATCTGTAAATGTTGCTTAAAACCAGCTTTCATAAGACGTAAAAGGTTTTTTCAGTGACTTTCCCAATACATTGTCATTCATGCTGAAAGAAGCAGTCACATCTAAACTTCCAAGAACCCTGTTGAAAGCAGTGCTGCATAACCTGCTTCCTCTGCACAGATTTATCCTTGAAGCTTACTTGAAGGCAGTTGTAAATTCCAGTGATCCTTAGCTTGCCTCTCTCAATAAATGACTCAGGACTAAAAATAGGAGCTTTTGGTCTGCATCCGCCATATACGCAGCAGTCAGCTGCTTGTCACGTTCCATTTGCCCTGTTACCTGTAAAGCATTGTGTTGTCTGATTTCCTTGTTACCATTTTGGTATAGGAGCACAAGCAGGCAGTATGTCTGGAAAGATGAAGCATATACAACCTCAGCAGACACTTGTCTAGTTTCCTTCTCTCTGATGTGAACTTCATCCCAGTGCAAGTCCCATTCACTTAATTGCCTCCCTCACAACTTCTTCACAGTAGAATCTTGTTTGTATGAGGTCCTGCTCATCTTGTTAGAGCCATACCCTTATCTTTTCAGGATTCATCTATTAGAATTTTTTTTCAATCAATACAGAAAATCAGTAGTGATATCCTCCTAAGACTATAGAGTTCTAGCACTTTTACAACATGTCAGAAATGGGCCCAGATGATAGCAGTAAGAAACAAACTTACAGCGTATTGTATGTTGCACTTGTAATTAATGGTTTAAAAACTAAGCTACTACAGTGAATAATTTAAACTTGGATATCAGATTAAATTTCAAAAATCAATACATTTTTTTTCTTTCTGTATTAAAGATTGATTTTCTTTTCCCCTTTTGTATGCAGCATAGTCTAAAAAAATCCTACATTTAATAAAGCTTTACAAGACCTATTAATTTTAAACCTTAATGATAATTTAGAAGGACTCTTGCTGACAGTTTTTTGGGGAACAAAAGTTCAGTTGCTTGATAGTGAACCTTATAGAGATTTAATCTGGCAAACTCTGCTCTTGATTGTTTATTTTCTGAAGATAGAACTTTCTGTAATTATCTTCTTCATTTCTAAACTAGTTTAATGTAAGTATTTCCTGTTATTGGTTTCTATTCTTGGTTTGAAGGATGAGTAAAAATGATTTGGAAGAACTTTTGATTAATTGCTGTCTAGATGTGCTGTGCACATTGTATAAATAGACTGTCGTGTTCCTTTAGCTCTTCAGATTTGAAAAATGCCACTGAAATAGTATTGATTTAAGTTTAATTATTAAATAATGTCATGTCATCAAAAATCCATACGAAATTGTTGATCTGTGGTAGTTAATTTGTTTGCCTGTAACTCATATTTCCTATAATTATTTTAAAACAGTCTATAGTGAGGATTAGGGAATCAGTAATGGTAGGAATGTGTTGCTTTGAAAACCTTGATATTGAATCCTGTAAGTACGATTTTCAGATATAGTAGTTCATCTTCACTCTAATGACAGTAACAAATTTTCTTCTGCTTCTAAAGATTTAACTCAACTGCTTGAGGCTATGCTATCTTCTGGATGCAATTGTGCATATTCTTTGGAATCAATATATTACAGCATACCAAAAGGCAGAATTTGTCATGGTAATGTTCAATTTAGGGGTAGAGTTTTGGGGTTTATTTAATCTGCTTTACTAAAAATGGAAAAAAACCCCAAATTCTACCCTTTGCACAGTGTAGGGTGGGCTGGTAGGATCTTCTGCAACGATATGTGAGCATGTTACGGAGACAGCAAGGTCTTCTAAACTAGTCCCAGAGTAATTGCTGTGAGCTGTAGCCTTCTGTGAATGTTACCATGTCAGGAGTTTCAGAATGAATGCTGCCTGAACCACAGAAGGAATTGTTCCTCATGTTTACAGATAAGATTGTGCACTTCAGTTATGCAATCTATTGATCATCGTAAGATCTGAGGCAGTGCTGGCTGCTCTTGAAGGCAAGATACAAAACTTTGTGGCCCAATAAGATGATAGATATGTTTATCAAATGGTCTTTTATGTTCTTAATCTGTTGTCCTTGTTCTGCAAACTAATCTATTTAGCCAAGCCTCTGTATGAAATATGATGGCTAAACTATGTTTTGGGGATCACACATACAATGTTTTGATAGATTACTGAAGATTCCAATAGTGTTAAGAGTGTTTTTAGTGTAGAGATTTCTTCAAGTCTTCTACAGTGAAGGCTGTACTGGATGCTCTTCATCTTGTTCTTACTGTGTGGCAATTGCAAGTATGAGAAATCTTGTCTATTACTAGAACTGATTGTTATGAGCAATATGGATAGTAATTTTTGCTTTCTTTGCATAACACAACTTCTGATAGTATCTATCTGTGTGAGATATGTTTTTCTTTTTTTTTTATAGAGGGCTGAAACTAAGAACAGTAAACTAACAAAGGTGTTCAAGTAGTAAGCAGTTAGAATAGTAATACAGTAGCTTAGATTTATACAAAATAGTGAGGGTGCTCTTGGGAAGTATATCAACTTGTTGATTCTTAGGAATTACTAATACCTTCAGCCAAAGTAGAAAAAAAAAAATCTGAGATGGGGTTCTGAGACTAGTACTTCATATGTTAAGTTATACAATCTCATAAATCCAGTGATATACTCTTTCTGTGTAATATGATGTAAAACTGCACAAAGCTGGTGATATGGAATTCAGCACAGCAAAATGAAATTTCTGTGGATTTAAGCATGGGTTATTCAGTGTTCCAAGCACACTAAAACTTTGCAGCACCCCCCAGGATAGAAATTGTAACGAGAGCCATTTGGGTGGAACTGCTAAGATGAAAACCAAAACCTGTGAGATTGTAATTATGACAACTGGCAAACTGTGAGATCAGAAACAAGCAACTGTGACTCCCCAATACGCATGGACCGGTTTAGGAAAACATACTCTGGAAATACTTTGATATTCATATCTTACATAAAAACAGCTTCCTTGATTCTGAAGAATTTACTTTGCATATGGAAAGGCTAGACCAAAACGCGTGGAGACACTGCACCTGAAGTGTTCTCTTACTTCACATGAAGCTAGAATGTTCTTTTGCACTTGTGATCAGTCCCATACTCTGACATCAGTCTCTGCTAATCCTTCATCTCAGAGGCAGAGAGGCTAGATTAGAGAGCCACTTTGCAGAGGGAGACAGAAATGAAGTATCTCTTCTCCATTGTGCATTACTGGAGCTCGTACATGTTTGCTTTTGTGGGACAAAATGAGTTTGGAACAAAGTGCCAGAACTATTTCTGGGTCTTCAAGATGAGTGTCAGAGGTAGACCTTTATTTTACAAAGCTGTATTTCCAAAGCACAGGAAGAGAGGAGACTGCATTTTTGAATGCTGTCACTTGGGGGATGCCTGTATCTGCAAGGACAGCTCAGAGCAGTCAGACCTTTGTATCTACTTAGCTGAGCTGAGAAAAGAAGCAAAGTGCAGATCACTGCAGGCTGACCTGAAAGCTCTGGCCTACATCTATACTGTAATGGTTCAGAGAAACCTGGCAAAGAAGCACAGCTGAATGTGCCCATTTGGGGCAGGAGTTCACACCACAGTGGTAACCAGACTGCTGACTGCTTGCAGATAGAAAACCAGAGCCTTCTCTAGGGCTGATGTGGGACATGTGGATGCATGCCAGCCACCTAAGCTAGAACACCCAAACCTGAGAGCTCAGGACAGCAGATGTCTGAGCCAGTGGTGGAAGCTCCATGTGTAGCCCATGAGCCCACAGCCAAGTCCCACAGAGTCAGGGTGGGTCAGGGCTGTTTGGCTTGCATTACCATAGGTCATTGGTATGCTGGTTTAAATTGGACTGGAGGGGCAGGAGCCTTCATTGCTTTGACTCTGGGTGTGTGATAGAACAGAAATCTTAAACTAGAAATTTCTATGTACTCCTACACCTATTTGGTTAGTATGACAATGATAAAATAATATCATCAATACAGTACTAATTGATAGACTAATACTTGTGATCTGACTGTGGTGGTGTTTATGGTGTACACTTTGTAAGGAAATAGATTTTCAATACAACTGTATGGTCTCTGTATTTTTTTTCTCTGAAAAGTGATGCTGTGAGCAGGATGTTGGGCCGGGGGACCTTCAAAAGTCTCTTTCAGTGTGAATTTTTCTAACACGTTTTGGTACAATTTTTCTTTGAATATATGCTCACATAAACTTTTACTATTGTAGTATATACATAAATTTTGCATTATGAGATACTTGTGAGAGAAAAGGACATTAAATATAATGACCATGGAATGGCTTTAGAAGCGGATCAATTTTTGCTGTGTTTTTTACATACTTTTTAGTGCAATTAGGATTCCTTCTGGTAACTATCAAGTGCCCAGGTTAAGCTCTGTTAAAGTCACTTTGAGAGATTCCCTTTGACCTCAAACACTCAAACTCTAGAGGAAGGGGAAAAAAAAAAGTAACTCGGTCTTCAGTTCTGTAGTCATTAGTGAAGAGTGAATCCTCCCAAAGCAATTTATGAAAGATAATGAAACAACATAATTTGCCATCAAGATGCTTCAATTTGCATTCTTCTCAGTTGCGTTCAGTCTCAATAAAATTAGATCATTATTTATCTCTAATTTTAATTCTTAAGCTAAATTGTTTACCAGAAGGAATTTTTACTGTCTCTCTCTCCAACAACAACCTATTAAGCACAGCGTAAACACTGAAAATAAATCAAGAGCAAATTGAGGCTCTTGCTGACTTACTGAACTTGTAGTTTCTTCGTGTAGTTCTTATGCAGGGCAAAGAGACTCAATTATTTGCAGTTAATTGTATGCCAGTGAAAGAATTTAACCTCTTATAAGCCCTCAAGTGGAGAGACAGCGTACGTGCAAAACCTGTGTCTGCTACAACTACAAAACCTGACACGTTCACATGGGTTGTACGTAATCTAAAGTAGAGTTAAGAGGCAAGGAGAGCAGAGATGGCTCAGTCACCTGGACTGATAGGAGAAAAAGAATTTTGTGATGGCAGAGTGGGCTCAAAGAAGGGCATGGAAGCTGGTAGGTGTAAGTCCTCTTCTGTTCCTGCACTTGTCTTCTGACCTAGGCAACCGCCTCCTTTGTCTAAGTCGAAGTCCAGCTATGTCTGTGCTGGCATTTCATTTCTACTCTGTCTTCGTTTTCTTGTTGCAGTTTACTGCCTGCTAAATTCTTTTCACTGTGTATTTGACTAGGTAGAACTGTAGCCAGCAAGGACTGCTTTCTCTGGCTGTTGCTACCGTGTGCTTATGCGTATGAGATACTAAACTTACGCCAAAATGCAGGGAATTGCCCTTTCTTAATATTTGAAAGCCATCCCATAACAACCCCTTTCTAGTTCAGCTAAATGAAAGAAATAAGTGGGTTATAACATTCTGAAAACTCTGAATATGAGAGGGAGTAGGGTGCTCTGCATATCTGCAGTAGATTTACTATTCAAGAAGACAGGATTCCTAGAATAAGTAGTAAAGAAATCACTGCGTTGGGATTATACGTACTAAATACCAACCTCAAGGTGAAATGCAGGCGGCTGAAATGCTAAAGACTGCAGAGCTCGTGACTGTTGCATTTCTATACTTGACTGCCCAAGACAATTCAGTTTCTCCAAACCAGAGGAAAAGGAGGTGAGGGAGGTGAAGTTTGGAACTTGCTTACATTGGAAGAGTTTCTGAAAGCTTGTTTTGCCTTTTGTATGGCTGATGGGTTAGATGGAGGGAGCCATAATGTGTAGCTACTGCTGTTGTACTTCCAATGAATTATCCTTTTAGGTGAAGTGAATAAATGTGGATAATTGGTAAGTGATGTTTTATGATGATAAACTTTATACGCTCTGCATAACTACCTTATTTTTGTTAGTCAAGTAATATATTGCATTTTGGCAAAGTCCTATCCCCAAGGAAAAATAACAGATTTATCTATTGCAGATTAGTGTTCAAACATACTGGTGATCCACATGTCTACAAACCTGTATTAACAAAAATAAACATCCAGCTCTTGCTATATTAAATGTTATTAAAAATATAACATATATTGAATATTAGAAAATATTAGAAATAGATATGAAATATGATCTGCAAGTTTTATAATAAAAACTAATTGCATATTCTTTTAAACCCATCTATTCTCCACACTTACATTGCCTTTTAATGTCTCAATTTTTCAACAAATTTTTGAGATGTTTGTTTTTTTCAGAATGTTACCTTTATTTAGCTTTTAATTTCTGCACTTCAACTGAAACCGTTTACTTGTGTTCAATATTCAGGTCACTCCTAAAGATCACTGTGTATAGGTAGTGAAAAACATGTAGTTGTACACACAGAGGCTGCGTGTGTATGTACAACTTGGCAGATAGTATGCAGATCAGTAGATCTTCCATGCAACACAGGCTTTGTTAAAAGAATGTGAAATTCCTTAGAGAATAGCTACTGTTCAGTAATTACATCCATTAGCATGAAGGACACGTGGCATCATCTCATTCTCATCCCTTTTCTTGGAGAGGCGAAATGATTATCTCATAACTACCTGACTTGCATTGTCATATCTTATTACTTGACCAATTTAACAACATGCAGGGCAAATACACTACAAAGCCAAAGCTCTCAATGTTAATTAGTCAGAATTAGATAAGAAAGAGAACATTTTTAAGGCTGAAAGAATCTGTGTCTCAGAAGGGAAGCACCATTTTACAGAAAT
The DNA here is from genome assembly GCF_964237585.1 of Gallinula chloropus. Taxonomy (NCBI): domain Eukaryota; kingdom Metazoa; phylum Chordata; class Aves; order Gruiformes; family Rallidae; genus Gallinula; species Gallinula chloropus. The sequence goes on from NC_140091.1 coordinate 27,801,877, forward strand.
GGGGTATTTCTTATTTAGGAAACATTTGTAAAATCCTCAGAAAGAAATATTGACTTTTCAGTGACTTTGTGGAGGCATTTATATTTCCTCCAGCTCTTTAAAATCTCTAATAATCATTTCTGTGGCAAGATCTATTTTTATCCTTCACTGCCATTGCCTCTGGTAATGATTAGATACTTTCATGGTAGGGATATGCACAGCAGAAGATATTACTGTGCGACTAGTCCAGTCACAGAGAAAATGAATGTATGAGTACACTAACATGCATTTTTTTTTTTTTACCTATGATCATCATCTATCTTAAGATAGCTAAACCAAGAACTAAATTACGAGTATATAATGCCTAGGGAAGTTTTGTTGTTTAACAGAAAAAGTTGTTTGTAGATAATATCCAGATCACCTCAAATCCACCTTTGTTTCGTGAGTTGTCTATGAAGTATTTCTTGAATCTCTTTTTTCTTATGCGTATTTTTCAGGACTTTGTTTTCACATGAAATATAAATACCTGTCTATGAGTAATCTGGTCACAATAATTGGATTTGAAATAAGGAAATGACTGATTTTTATTTTCTGAAGTGGTGGCTTAATTGAACTCTTCTCGAAGATCCTAAAAGAAGGTAATTTTTGAGTGAATGATGTACTTTTTTAGCATGGGGCTTGAGTAGAGCAGTTATTCATATCGTATGTCTCGTATGAATATATCAAATCCTGATTAGATTCCATATCCTTACATGTTGTCTGTTGCCAAGAACAAACCTCAATCTTGGCTTCTGCAAGAAAGACTCTTCTGTTTCAGGCTGCTAAACACAGATTTGTATAAGAAACATGAAAGTTTTTGTGTGAGTTCAGCTCTCTACTGGTTATGATACTTAAACAGGTGATTAACAGGAGACAGATGTTTGAGTCACTTGTTGAACAGAGAATGTCATTGAGCAGTAGATGACATCATTTTATAGATTCAAGAATACTTTTCATAGAGTAGGGATTGTTTAGGTAATTGTTTCTTTACTCTGAAATTTGTTTTGACTCTGGAACGATCAGTGTGACGGTATCTATTTTCAAAGACCACAGGGCCATGTCCTGCATTTTATCCTAATGCTTCTTTGATAAAATCAGAATTAGTCACAAGAGCAAAGTCAAGAACTGAATTTCACATCTCTTTAAATGCCCTGTCTGGTTAGCTGCAGTCATTGTCTCTCCCCATTCTCTTCTCAGCTCTTCACTGCATGGCCTTTATGGAAGGGCTGCTGGACACTCAAGACAGTTTATTGTTTGTTAACTGGGGAAGGAGTTTGTGGCCTTAACTTCTGAACTGTTCAATTTCTTGGGTGACCGCTGAAACAGCTGGTCTCCTGTATAAAAGCTTCAGCCTTGCTAAATCAATAGGAGTAAAAGTCACTAATTCCATGAATGTTAAGAAACCACTGGTACAGCACTCTTGCTATTCACCTCTATATCTTGCGGCATACCAACACATGTAATTTGCACTATCAAGGCTTTAAAATAAAGGAGAGTGTACATAATTAAACACAGCCTTGAACAAAATGCCACAGGTTTTGCTGAAACAAGGATGAATGCTCCTGCTGAGCATTGTTTCTAGTCAAATATAAGTAAAAGATATTATAAACTATAACAGAGGCACCATGTATTTTACCAATTTATTAGCAGATCTAGACTTTGTGACTCTTCTAAATGGCAATTAAACTCTTATCTAACCTAGAGATCAAGTAACTGTTCTGCTTCACAAAGAAACCCAACATTGTAACTGTAGAGGGGGAAAAGCCGCTTCAAGAAAGTTTTTCTGACTGCAAACGTTAAGGCATTTGTGAAAGCAAGGGAATAAAATAAGTTAATTCAGTCACCAAAGAGTTGGAAGCTACTTTGGTTGGCTTCAGCGTGATGCAATCAGCAAAAATGTTATCCTTTTAGTGAGAAACTGGTATTTTCATGTGAAAATGTAAACTTGCATCATTGAAGCAGCAGAACCATAGACACCTGTAAACATCTTGCAAGTATATTTAAGACTTCCAAGATCAAGGAACATGGGGAAATTTATTTTTAAGAGACTGTGACTTATCCTTTAAGTTACCCTGTGAAAAGGTGAGAAGGCAGAATGTGTGCCATGGCAGGCATGCTACTGGCCATCCAAAGGTCATGTGAAGGGGACCAACACCAGCCAAATATCTTTTGTATGCTTCTGAAAGGAAAACTTTAGGCAATGTAATGTGTCACTGGATTTAAGGGATTTAATGTCAGAGGATCATATGACTGTGTATGTGCTGTATTGGACAGAACAGGGAAGATTTAGACCTGAGATTAGCAAGATCAGTCAAATTATTTCTTCAAAGCACTAAAATGTGCAACTGCCTTTCAAGAAAGGTTCTGTGTTACTACTTTGATCTTAATAGATATCATAAAAAATGTTAGGTCATCATCTCAGTCCAAGCCAATTAATATGGAAGCACTGAGTTTCATATAATTATATGAATATTTATCAATGAAGGGTGTGGGATTCACTTCTATCTAAACAGCTAGCTGTCTCTGCTCTTACAGAATGACAGGTATTGTTTTATGTAAGTTGGGAACTAAGTGTATTCATAAATCATGTAAAAGCTACACACTTTTTAATCATCCTTAGCACCAGCATCCAATATGTTAGTGTATATTTGATAAATTCAAAATAATGTTAATTATTGTTTTCCTTGCTGATTACTCGTGTAGAGTCAGATAAGTAAACGTACCTTTGGAAATGTATATTTTCTGTCAAAGGTCATTTAAATTCTTACTAGTGTGCCTGTATGCTAGCTAATAGAATCAGTACATGTTTCTCTATTGCATTTAATTCTAATACCCATAATCTTACTGTATCTGTCTGTATTCTTACTTCCAGTACTGGGTTAGGTTTATAAAGTGTGTGAAATGATTATGACAGTCGGGGTACTGACTCGTTGTTTGAGTTGAAGGATTGGTCAGAGGATTAGGGTTTTTTTTTCCAAAATCTTCAGTAGCACAGCGTCTTAGATCCAGACTTGGAAGTTTTCATACTCACTGACACGAAGTACTGCCATCCCTTCCCAAGGGAGCACTTGTCAATGTAGATTAAGGCTTTTGGTGTTCAACTTCTAGAACAGTGAGTTATTGACCCCTACTCTAAACAGCTGAAATGGTCACTCCCAGGAAAAGTCGACAATTGATCTAGACTTCTATTTTACTTAACCAAACCAGGTTTTTATCCGCATCTGTTCCATGTGAAAGTCAGTGTTTTAAGTTTTATATACAATTCAATTGATTCTAGTATGAGTATAAACACTAGTAATCCTGGTTTCCCAGAAGGGAAACATAGTTTTAGGTTCTTCAACAATATGATTTCTGCGGCTTTAAGGCTTGTCAAGAAAGTAAAAATATTGGTTATAAAGGAGGGTGTGGGGAGCATTTGTGAAATCCCACATTCTTAAATTAATTGCAGAATTACCAGTGATTATGACAGAGGCCAGGAATTCACTATATATATAAACAAGCACTGATTAAAAGGGGTGGGGCAAGAAGTGGTCTCTGGTGGCTTAGCTTTTTGCTGCAAATTGAATTGCAGGCCTTCAAATAGAAATAAGTCCAGGATTCATGGTGTTGGTAATGTCATCAAAACCATCATAGTACTCATTTAAATAGCAATGGAAGTGTTGTAGCAGGAGTGGCATTTCTCAGAGGTTTTAATGACTGTTATCATAATTGTTGCCTGTCTCTATATTCAGTGCTGTAAATAGATGCTTTATTGTGGCTTTAATTGAAAATTAAATTTCCATTATTAAATTATACACTGCTCTGTGGGGGTGTGCATGTATATTTAATGTGTTTCCATGTATTTCATATGATGTGTCTCATAGAATCCGTTGTTCCCATATCCTTGGCTGCTTTACTTGGGGTCTTGAATAATTGTGCGACCAGTTTGTATTTATAGATACAGCAAGTATGTGCTGTGTACAGGGACATAACTAAGACCTCTTAAGTACTCAGCTGTGCAAAAATGTTGGTGAAATGACAGTATAAGGAAGAAAGGTACTGTGCTTTGCAGTACGTGTTCTGCAGGCATATCTAGGAGATCAATAGGGAAGTCTTTTCCATAAGCTGGTTTCTTTAAGGTTAATATTAGGAGTCAATATACTTCTCTCTTAGTGTAACAAGTTGTTCAGTGTTGTACAAAATCCAGCTTTGCTCTAACATAATGGTAGATGGTAAAAAAAAGACACGGTTGATTTCTTGGATCTGTTTAATCTCGATAAAAATCTCTAAGTGTTTCATTAGACGGTACCAGATTGTTTTCCACATGTTTGTGGATTATTTAATAACTACATTTGATTTCTAGAAATCGGAGTATTGAACAGATTGCTTTTAATGTATAGAAATGCACATGGGGGGTGGGGGTATTTGATATTTTGAGTTTCAATTGACAGGTTTTGAGTAAAAAAATCCTCCTTAAACATGTCACAATATATGAAAAGATCAATACCACGTTGAACGATGATGTATGCTTTCCTATTTCAATATTCTTATGTCTTTGGATCAGACCTTTTAGGGAGGGGCTGGTTTTGTGCTAAGGAAAATAAATTGATTTACAGTATGGAACAAATTCCTTCTGACAGTGTATCAAGTTGTGAAATGGAGCAGGAGCAAATATATACAATGAAGAATGACTGCATTTTCAGAGAAGGAAGTTGCAATGACTGCAAGGTGTGCTGAAACAAACATCCCCAGTCACTAATGGTCCCCTGACCAAACAAAGAGCCAGTCAACTATGTGTTGCAGAACTAAAAACTCTAGACTAGGAAATCTTATTTAGCATGGTAAATAAATTAATATTTCTGTTCTTATTACCACTGTCATCTTGACTGCCTAGAGAAATAGTGTGAACCCAGAAGAGGGCTGTGAAGATGGTCAGGGGGCTGGAGCATCTCTTCTGTGAAGGCAGCCTGAGAGAGTTGGGTTTGTTCAGCCTGCAGAAGAGAAGGCTCCCGGGGTAAGTTATTGCAGCCTTCCAGTGCCTAAAGGAGCTCCAGAAAAGCTGGTGACAGCACAAGGGGCAGTGGCCTTAAAATGAAGGAGGGGAGATTGAGATTAGATATGAGGAAGAAATACCTCCTCATGAGTGTGGTGAGACCCTGGTACAGGTTGCCCAGAGAAGCTGTGGCTGCCCCTGGATCCTTGGCAGTGTCCAAGACCAGGTTGGATGGGGCTTTGGGCAACCTGGTTTAGTGGAGGGTTTCCCTGCCCATGGCAGGGAGGTGGGACTAGATTGGCTTTGGGGTTCCTTCTAACCCAGGCCATTCTATGATCTCTTGCTACCTATGCAGACACCCTGTTGAGGATGTTACTTTAGGTACCTGTAATCTGGGGGGGATATGCTCATATATGATAACAATAATTGTACTTTTATTTGCTTTTCAGCTTATTAGTCTAATAGTTTTATTACTTCTTGGCTAACTAGTTATTTTCTGTTACTGGAAGTTATTTAAATGAGTCGTTATGCAGGATTGAATATCTTGTTCAGATATTTCATCTGAAAGGTAATGGAGAATTAATTAATGTTTTAATGAAACTTTGTTTATATTCCATATCCTGTTGTAACTTTCAGTGTGTACTGGAAGGATACACACATACAGTGTTCGTAATATCCACGTCCCAAGGATACAATGAGAGTTATTGTCTCTTGTAATAGTACTGTTAGTTTCCCAGAGCATGGTAACTTATCTGACACAATTTCTTAACAATAATCTTGTATTCCTCACTCCCTGGACACCTTATTGTGACTCTCTAATAAACAGGTTTTATTTCTACTCTAATAAAATGTAGCTCATCTGAATAAATACACATTACACTGAATCAGCTCTCTGTTAAATACAGTCACTGCACACTCTTCTGATATTAAAGATCTTCAATCAGTAGAATTGCTTCTAGTTGGCTGTGATTTCATTTTCTTTTTAAAGCAAAAGCAAGGTTTTTTTAAGATTTTGTTTAATTATCAGTAGTTGGCTAGGAGTGACTTGTGTTCAATTCTAGGAGTTTTCAATGTGCACATACTTTACTGCTATAACACTTGAACTGTACATCATAACTAGAGACACCTTAGTTCCTAACTGCAACTCGCAGGACAGGGTTTTATGACAGGTTGGTAACAAGCCTCTTAGCTGCATCTGGGGTGTCATGCACTTAGCATAAGGCATAGCCAGTATAAAGCCTGTGGCCTTCTGCTAACCATCATATTGCTAGTTTTATTACAGCACTAGCTAGAAAAAATTGTGAAGGTTGTTCTTATTTTTGGGTTCAAAACAAACTAAACATTAAAATGTTCTGTGTGCTTCTAGCGTTATGGGCACAAGAGGCTTCAGCAGAATGAACCATCCACGTTCTAAAGGTAAAGCATCAGCAGTATGGTGAAAAGGGATGGTCTCAGACTTCAATGTGAGAACAGATGATGACTGGAAGAGCTTGTAGAAGTAATTTTATTTCTCTAGATGACACCAGTTAGGCTTTTAATGGAGCAGTATATCTTGTTCTGGTGCGTTTGAGGAAAGGTACAGACAAAATGGACCACTCTAGAAAAGTACCCTCTGGAGTTGCTTTCTGGCTCAGTAGGGTGTCTTTAGGTAAGACTTACCTTTTGGACACAATCTGTCTTTTTTTTTTTTTTTTTTTTCTACCAGCAGAGTAAGAAGTAGGAAAAATACCATGTAAGTCTGTCTAAAAGAAAATTGCAGTTGTCAGTACTTGAAGTAAAACAAAAAGTCATATGAGGAATCTTTTCCCCCAATAATAGTAACAGTGATTAACCATTGGAACAATTCCCTAAAGTTGCTGCTATCTTCTATTTTGGTTAAAGTTTAAACCACCTACCTCTGGAGGATTAGCTTCCTTTAGGAACAAGTTGTTAGGTTGAATACAAGTAAATACAAGTAAAGTAAATGAAATAATTTTTTTTCCATACACAGTAGGTTATATGATTACATGCAGTAATCCTTTCTGACCAGTACTTTTCTATTTAAATGTAATTTATACAGAGGATGTAAATTAAAGGACACATTTCTAACAGGAGTAAAATATGCTGAAAGTTTTCAACAGCTCCAAATACTCAACTTCTGACAGAAAGAATGTTTAGCCAAAGGAAGAAGTTGGTTCTGTAACCAAATAAGCAGGAGAAACGCTTTACAAAATTTAGCTGAAATATCATGAAGATATGACTAGCCAATGTAAGTAGTGACCTATTGTGGCCTTAAGGCTGTTGGGATAAAGCGAAAAGCTGTATCCATTGGTGAAACAGAGGCAAGGTAGAACATAATTGCAGATAATGGGCTAACACCAAAATAAAACAGAGTCTGGATTTTGAATAAAATGTTTAAAACCCATGGAGAAAAGCAGTAATTGAAACAAAACCCATTTCCAACTTACACATTTGAATAGTGGAATAAAATTATGCTAATCTAACATATCTGCCTTATTGTGCTTTTCTGTTCATTATGCTGCATGCATAAGTATGAGATGGTTATTATCCCTTTGATAATAGTCCTTACTTATCTGCTTCAAATTGGTATGCTCTTTCTGAGCACTGCAAATGCTGTCTTTTGAAGGATCTTGTTTACCAAATGAGCTTTCTCTGCTTGTTATATTGTATTTTAATTTAGTTTTGTTTACATCATGTAAAATGTATTGCAAATTATATTTACTAAATTGTATTATAGGTTGATGCCTGCATACTACTGGGTACCTCCCACATCATCTCTGGAGGATTCCATATCCAGTTCAAAAAAATTATGCCGCAGAACAAAAGGTGTTCATGACTGGCACTTGATCCTTAGCCAATAAGCAATACTGGGCACTTCAGAGAAAGACTGAGGCTGTCCTCATAGCACACCTAATTATGGCCCTGGGAGGCTTTTAGGAGTTGTAGTTGGTGATTGTTTCATGTAAGTGACCTTAGTGCTTTTGTGATTTATGCATCACTTATCACTGGGCCTGGTGTTAATTTTTTGAGGTAAGATTTGTTTTTTCTTGCTAAGCATTACCATTCTAGAGCACTGTCTGAGTGTTCAGCATTTCGCTAATGCATATCAAATACTGGTGAACAGTGAGACATGACTTGGTATTTGCAGTAGGGTCCAGAAACATCCCTAAGTATTTACTGTCACTCTTCTTATGTCCTGAATTTCAAAATAGCTTCTCAGTCTAATGCCACGCTCTTGTCAAGTTTGGCCTTAAAGAGCTATTATCATGTCTCAATGTAACACAGATCTAAAAATAAGGTGTGCAGTTGTGTAAATCTAAAACCATCGTCTTATTTCCTTCTGTCTTTTGCTTAGCTTTTCTATATTTCTCCACCTCCTGAAATATTTTATTTTGAATACAGTTTCAGCACAAAGACTGTCCCTTCTTTGCCTCTTATGCAAAATTAGGCCTGAGATGTTTGGTCAGACTCCTCACCTGTGAGACAGGAATTTGAGCACCATGGGCAAAAGGTAGATAGACAATTTCTCCATTACAAAAAACTGGAATGCTGCACAAAAGCTTTGGGGTGTTTTTGTCACTTTTTAAAGAACAATGCTACTGATCATGTAGGTGTGATTTAATTACACTCTGAAAAGGAGTAACCTCTATTGTGAACCCCTCTCAGCTTTAGGCATAAACTGGGCACTGAAATGCTGAATGAAACTTGCCTGAGTTTGAGTTTCTCTGTGCATTTACAAAATTAATTTTTCAGGCCCAGAGGCATATTAAAAATTTAAAGACTTGAAAAATTCAACATGTTAGGTATTCAGCAGGTACCACGATGGTAGACAATACTTTACTGGGGACAGGGTGGCAGAGGTTTACTTTTCGTATTTTTGAGGTGTCCCTGAAAGTTTATTTTAATCACTGAAGAGCATTTTTTGAGTGGGTTTTTATCTGAATCAATGGAACATAAAAGATTGAGTTCCATACATAATATATTAGTATATTCTGGTAGCGTTTAAGGAAAATTATCCTTTCATATATTTTATTATAGTGAAATAAAGTTGCAGAGAAACTCTGTGAAATCTGACATGGCCCATGCCTCAATACTTTGGAACTTCTACTGTGATTTGTTGTAAAACAGGGCGTTGTAAGCACCTAGTAAGCAAGGATTCAGAGGAACAGTCTTGCTGATGAGGTTTAGGTGACGGCCAAATAAATTGTTAATGAATACTGAAGTCAGAGGCTGTCCTATTAGGCTGGCTCTTACAGCAGCCTGTGAGACTGCACATTTGCAAGCTGTAGGATTCTGATAACTATTGAGTGCTCAACTAAAAGCATGATGTCTCTGAACATAAGGGAGAACAGAGTTTTGCATCCTTTACTAAGCTTTCTTCCAAAATGTAGGTCTGTTAAGTAGTCCTTGCATTTTGTGGCTCACTTTCAGATTTAGGACATCTAAAATTTTCTTAAAATATACTTTAGGATATCGAAGGATCCACTTTTTGGGTCTCGTTGTTAGTACTTTGCTAAAGCACAACCATAATTATTTTTAGATGCAGTAATGCTTTCTTACAGATGCTGTGTGACCCTTTTTATTCTTTAAATATCCAATCAAGTTCTTCTCTGAAAGTGTAGCTGGAAATTTGGCAATAATTCTTGGAGCTATAGTTTATTAAATTCTACAGCTGCAAAGTTTTAGCAATTTTTATTTTGGAACTTTATCAAAAGCTTGCATTGTGTAAATGTGAATAAAAGACTTGTTTAAACTTAATCAGTGATGCATAACCCAGATTTAATCATGGCTGGCTTTCTGCAGTGCACAAATCCCTTTCTCAGTGGGGGATAAGTTTTGAATCAAATACTGTTTAGAGAGTTTTTTTTCCTGTAAAATAGAGATTAATCTCAGAATGGTGTGAGAATCTTCTCATTTAATCTGTTAAGAGCACTGAAGTATGGAGTACTTGGCAGTGCTGAGCTGGCACACTGAAAAGCAGCAGACCTAGATTCCATCAGAATTGTGTTTGGTTTTAGAAGAGCACATCCTCTGTGTCCACCTGCGCTATGACTTTCTGCCTGCTACACCTTTTAGGAATTGATCCTTGGGAGCTTTTCTGGTATGTTCAGAGAAAAACACATGAGGCTTGTGTTCTTCTATGGTGCTTACAGAAAATCAAGCATGTAGTTTTGCAGATCAGAGACTTTGACTTAACAATTGGAACAACTAATGTCATCCACATATTTAGGCCACCTGGGAAAACCAAATGTTTGGAATTGGAACACCATGCCATGAATATAGAATAGTGTGAGTGTTTTCAAGCATAAAATACAAGTGTTTACTGATTTGCCAGGATATATTGTCTGAGGTGTTTCACAGCTTCCTAGTTTGAGAAAGACAAATGGAATAGAAAATGCAAAAAGTTAAAGATTTCTTTTATAATAGAAATCGTGAGAATTGAACTGACCTATCCTCCAAAGTTTTTAGCCTGAAGATCTGTTTTTTTAACATACTGTTCTGCATATAAAAGTAGCATTTATGATATATTCACACAGTTATTAATTCTCTGTCTTGGAAGAACTGTAAGAACAAATAAAATTGGTCTTTAGAAAATTTTTTATGCTCCTCTAATGGCAAATAAGTTTCTTGATTTCCTGGTAATAAAGGAAATAAAACACTAAAATAAGACCTAATACTTTCTGGTGGCATAATTCTTGAGTTTCTTTTAGATGTCTTTTCATCAAACTTTGATTCAAAAAACAATCCATCTTCTTTGCTCATATTAAAGATTGCTTTCTGTTGAGTCACACTTCGGTCCACTTGCTAGGAAAATGTGTTACAATGATTCTTTAGTAAGCATTTTTACTTCATCTTAGTAATTCTGAGGTCAGTCTGATAAGAAGTTTATACCAGTGTCTTCATTCGGCAATGAATGCTTAATCCTAAACTAGAAAAAGAAAATATGTGTTGAATTTCATATTTAACAAACACTGATTGCTGTTGGAGATGAATTTAACAGGTAGTCACCCACCATTAGTTACCAGCTCCTAGATGGACTTTGTATCATTGATCATAACCCTCTGGACCTATTGGCTCAGACAATTTTCCACCCATCTCTCTCTCACAAGTACATCTACATCTCTGTCTTGGCTATAAGGGTACGACTATAGGATACTGCAGTGAAAGCTTCTCAGAAGTGAAACTGTACCTGCTGTTCTCTTCCTGTCCACAGAGCCAGTCGCCTACCCAAAGGCGGCACTTAGGAGAGTGTACATAATGAACCTTGGTAAGGCGTGCTGGTTGTACCCAGTGTGATTTTTATCCTATGCTCAAAAGTGATTTCCTCATAGTCTTGCTCCATAACCTTCCAGGGAGTGAGGTAAGGAGGATTCAGCCTGTCAATCCTGTCAGTCCCTTTTGCCCGTGAGTGTGGTGATTGCCTTCTGCAGTCACCAGGCACCTCCCGTTCGCTCTGGTTGGTATCGAGTCATCTCACAATCTTGTTTGACTTGTAGTTTTTTTATTTTTTTTTTTCAGGTCCCAGTAACAGGCAAAATATGATTCAAGAGAAGGCAAAAAGGAGACTAGTTTTGCTTATTCGGACAAAGGATATTAGGAGTGCACTCTAGTGAATATGGCAGAGAGCTCCAACAATGATTTTCTGGTTCACTGACTGTGGCTTTCCTGACATGCAGCATAAGTATGGCATTAAATTAGAAGACCGCTTTTAATTTTAAATCTAAGCTGAGGAAAAAGTGCATTATTAAATATAAATTAAGTCTTCAAAAAGCTTCTGTTCATCCCCACATTCTCTCAATAACCCTTTTTTCCCCCAACAAATGCTATCAGGTGCAGTATTCCAGAGAAAAATACATGACACTTATCCTCTCCTCTTGTGTGCAGCCTAGATGAACAGATCACAGGAAATAAATATTTATATTAAAATATTAATGCAATTTGACTTGACTACTTCCTGATCCCTCTTCCTCTTTTTCTCATAGAATGATGGAAGGTGCATTTTCACTTAGTGAATCTGAACTTAAATAGGAGTGATGGTTTGCTTTAACTTCTGTTGATGTATTTACTTCTGACAGAGTAGGTATTCATTATATATAAACAAGCAAAAAGTCTCTTACTTGAATCAGTTACATAAATATTTGTTTTTGTTAAAATTACCTGGACAGGCTAATGACAAGTGTATTTCTGTTTTATTACTCCTTACAAATTCCAGTTCATTTCTGTACGATATGTGTGTTAGGTTAAATTTTTATTCTGCTTTAAGTATGCTACCTGGGACTTTGATTACTTCATTTAGGACTAGATATTCGACGTTAAATGTTTTTAAACTCTCCGTTGCTTCCACTGGCTTTTAAATAAGAGTAAACATCTCATTGTTTGCTCTAACCAAGAATTTCATAGCAATATTAAACATTACACACTGTAAATAATATTTTTAAGTATATGGACATGAATCCAACTTAGCTTGGTACCAAAGAATACTAAATGAACAATCTCTAAGAAATTAAAATAACAGTTATTTGTTAAAAATCTTAATAGTTTTAATTTTTAATTCAATTTATCTTAAAGTCAGGTAAAGAGCTGAAGGAGGCATAAGTGAATGTTGTCTAGGCAGGTGAATAGAGATAACTTTCTTCTAGTCCTTTCCAACTTTTAGGTTTTGGTCTCTTTAGCCAAGTTCTTTCTGACTAGCAAACATACCAGCCAAGTATGATGGTTTCCACCACCATTTATAGTTTTGTTTTTTCAAAGATAGGATCTGTAATAGTGTTTGATAAATAATTACACCATGTGAAGAGGTAGACAGGTGGCTGTGATCTAACAATCATAAACCTCAAACTTTACACTGAGCTTTTTCCTGATTTTTTTGTTGTTGTTGTTCTCTCCCGATCTTTTACCCCCTGATTATAGCTGCTTTGAGGAAACCTATTGATATAAAAGGGAAACATCATATTTTCAACAACTGTTAATTAGAAATTCTGTGTGTAGACCTGTAGGGAGGTCTGGTAGCTATTTGTTCACTAAACGTGCCAGTCTCACCCTGAACTATACTTGCTGATGTGCCTCTAATCAGTAAGGAATTAATTCAAACTCAAAGAAATTGGAGGAGTTTTCTGTTGTCTATACAAACTGGGTACTCATAGGGCATACTTCTCAGTGGGCATAGTTACTGGATGGCATTTCTAGTGTTCCAGGGATTATTGCAGATGGAGTTTAACAGATTATTCTGACGAAATATTTGTGTGATAGTCTTGTTTTACTGTTTTAGCTTGAAGTGTAGAACTATATACATCTGATCTTCTGATTAACTGTTGAAATTAGTTAGAAATTACAAAGATATTCCTTATTACTTTTTTAGATAAACATACCAGAAAATAACAAATCTGTCAGCACAGTTAACTGTGTTTTATATCCATCCAGATTAGATTTACAAGTTAATATGGCATTTGGAGAAGGGGAGAATATCTACCTTACCACATGATTGTTTCAAGCTGTCTTCAGCCTTAGGCAGACATCCTATACATGCCACATTTAAAAGGTTAGCTCTGTATCAAGAATAACGTTTAGAGCCTCAGGCTCAAATTTGACTATGTTTTGCTTGATATCTACTATTGCAAAGATATAAGGCAACTATAAACCTGTCTAACCAACCTGGTAATCCTAGTCTATAGCTGTTTTGCAGGTCTAGAATGATGTGAAGTAGTGTTGGTAAGGGAAAAAATCTGGCACTCAGTTTTGTTTGTAAAAGGAATTTAGATTTTTGAAGTTAGGTAGAAATTTAAAAATAATCTCCAGCTATGATAGTTTATATGCATAGTGAAGTTATGCAGAAGACCTTGCTTGTACTTTTCTTTGACAGTGTTCAGCAGGTGTGCAATCCACTCTTTATACATGGACTTAGAGATCTCTGCCATAAATCCTTGAAAAGTGTAACCCACAGTGTAGTTCTTGTTATGTTATTTAAATGCTTGAGTATCAGTAATAGGGATGGACTGAGGAAAGGCAGTCTGATTAAAAAAAAAAAAATATTTGCATGACTAAAATATTGGGTTCCTGTTTCAAAAAACAATTTTATTTTCAAGGGAGGGGAAGTGTCTATACTATCTAAAAATGTACTCCAGTGAGGTTTATTCTAAAAATGGTAACACACCAGTCTATTATATTTATGTGCTAGGGTGATAAAGAGATTCTTTGTCTAAGTAGAGAATGCTTTTTGTTTCATTATGACAGAATTTTCGATAGAATGCAGCTTCTGAAATCTCTCTAATTAAATTTATTTTTAGCTCTTATTTTTCATATTGCCAAATAAGAGGAGATTCTAAAAGGGAATAATTTACTAAGTGGAATAAAAGCGAAGGGGAAAAGCAAGTCAGTGTTTAAGGTCAGTGTCATATTCAGAGTACTGAGTGAAGAACATAACTTAATATTCTGACACTTTTTATGACATGGGTTTGGTGTTTCTTATTTCCAATAGAAATAGAGGAAAACTTAATCATTAAACCATAACTTATTCTTGAGAGGTTCTGGGAGATTAGGTCTTCATTCTTGCAGGTAAAATGGCAAAATAAATAGGACATCTTGAATTGGAAATGGATGAGAATGTTTTTTAGTGTGTGCAGTTCCCCTCAACCTATTTTAAACTCTTTCAAGCAATCAAAATATATTTTGATGATTGATGTATTGACCCATTTCTAGGTAATTCTATTTTTCCACCTAAACATAAAAACTCATTAATCACTCATGCTCAAGGAAATCGATAGGATTGTAAGTCAGAATTTGAAAGAGAACTTAAAGAAGTATGTATTCTAACAAAACTAGGCTTGGAGAAGTCGCTGTTACTTGAAAAATTCTGTGGTGAAAGGGGGATCTGATTCTCTACAGCCAATTCAAAATGGTGATGATACCTCCCTTGTGTCTGGGATACCTATTTTAAGCCTGTACTTGCATCAGGTGAATTCTGTGTTTCGTGAATACTTGCTGCACATATGTTAATAATGTAAGTTCTTTCCGAGACACGCAGCTTGTATTTACGGTGCTGTATTTTTAATGCAGGTATATGCATAGGTGACGAACTTCTGGTTATGGACTTTTTATATTAGAGCAGTAAAACTATGTATGAGATGTAGGTACTGTTTGTAACGCAGGTTATATTTCTGCCATTAAGAATACAAACTGTTGCAAAATGCTTACCTAACTATTGTAATTCTTATCCTCAAGAGCTCTTGAAAACTTATCTAGAAATCATAAGTTAGAGGGATAAAAAACCCCAAGCACCACCCTAATTTTCTTTCTACTACAATGAAAACATTGTATTAACTAGAATCTGGTGTTGACAACCATCACTTGAAGAAGGCAAAATGCTGTAGCACTGAGTTGGGTATGGCCTATTACCTATTTCAGTGGATTCATTAAATCAAAGCGAGTATTAACTGCGAAGAAGATTTTTAGGTGGTTTAGGCCAATATCCATTATTCACTGAGATGAAAGCTTTAATTTGGGGTGATTACTTATTTAACAAATGCAATCAAATGTAGGTAGAGCTTTTAAAATTTATATTTCACCCTCTTTCTGGATTGGGTGGTAGTATATTACTTTACCCTAAGTACAGTATTTTGGGTTTAAATGTACAGACTGTGGGAATGTCACTCCTATGTTAACAGCATACAATGCAATTAATTTTTTTATTGGAAATAATTTGAATGTAATATTCACTTCCAAGGGAATTTCACTGTTATTTGGCATCAATTAACTTGACATAAAAATCGTTTGTTACAATTCCCCTGTAAAGCAGAAATATTTATCTTAAGTAGCAAATTATGCTTAGCTCTTTTGATTTTTATGTTGATGTAATTTTATTCCACTGTAATTAATTTAACATTAATTAATGTCCATATTTGCATTTCAATGCTAATACATTGACATTGGGAATTGCTAGGATTTTCATTTTGCACAGTTTAGTTGGCGCATGTAGTTGGGAATGGGGAGCATTCTTTTTCTCCTTGGAAAGCTGATGGAACTGTTTTTCTGTCATAGTCTGTGTTCCTGAATAACATAATTGATAGGTTTCTCCATGGCTGCATTGATGTGCTTTTTAAGTAGGGGTGAAAGCATACAGTATTACTTGAGCCTCATCACTGTAGGATCCATATTCTGTAGAACTGCCCTGAGCAATCATACTGACTGCTCTGCAGTGCAGGGGTGTATGTTCTTTGAAATTGTGTGATCATTTGCCTAATACCCTTCAGAAATGCAGTATTCACTGAAATGTGTAAGAGCCATTACATAGCCAGTCATTCTGTCTCATGTTTGCCATGAAGTGTGATAATGTTGTGGCAAGACCCCTATTCTTGAAGTAAACATTTCCATAGTCTTGTCCAGTGAAAAGCAGCCATCTGTTGTCTTTTTGTGGACACCAGAAATGTTATTAAAAAATTATATGTTCTATGAGCCTTGAAAATTGATTAACTGTTTAACTTCTGTATTAGGGACTGTGATGTACAAAATGTATAAATAGCATAGTCATAAATATGCATAGACTTTATTCAGGAAAATGTCATTGGATGTCTAACTTGTACATCTTTGAGCAGTGAAATTGCTGTCAATGACTTAGCTCTATTTCCAGTCTGCTTTTGCTGATAGGGTCATAACTGCACAAGAATGTAATTAACATTTTTCTTAGAATATGCCAGTACTCTGCTTCTAAGAAATTAATTTTGCATATTTTTTTTTATAATGCAAGTGCAGGCCACTGAAGGAAGTAGGACCTGGAATGTTCCATGTACTCTTGTGTCAGTACAGAAATCATGTTATTTATTGGTAAAATAGTTAAAACCTGAGTTTCCACGCAGGCCCTTTGTTCCACAGCTGCTTGAACAAGCTGTAGCGCCCAATTATTTCTGTCATGATTGTGAATCAGCCCTTTGTCTTGACTGTGAATAGCTTGTGAACATGCTGCTGTTTTGGAGGCTGTGTTTGCTATCCAATGAATGTTTTATGCAGGCAAGGTTCAGATTGTTCACTGCTTGTCCAAGGAATGACATAGGTTATAGGTAAATTCCCTTGGAAATTTACTTCTTGGGGATTCAGTGGATATGTATGAAGACAGAGAAGTATGTAAGCTTGCATATTCCTTATTCATAATACAGACCCTTGGGCTAAGACAAGTTCTAAAAGATCCTAATATATGAGATATATAAGCACAGAAAGTAATTTCTATGTGGCTGGCTGAAATAATGTGAAGTCTGAGGCTAAATGATTGGAAAGGGGTATAATGGGAAAGGGACTCATTTTCTGAAGGAGGAGATATTTGCTATCAGTTTCATGTGGTCACTTTAGAAATATTTCTCCTCTTAAAATTTGGTCACAGGAGTTTCTCTCTAATCTGCATAAATGGTCATCTATTAATCTTTCACTTTTCATTGCTACTCTATTAGTAAACCTTCCTCCTCAGTAATGTTTCCTGGGTAGTCAGTTATTCAGCAGCTACTGGGTGCTGCCTCTTTGTATTGCCAGTCGAGGGGATGCCCATCTGACTACTGTCTCCAAGTTGGAGGCGATTACAGGGTTAATGGCAGCTGAAGTAGAAACAGCTCAGTTGTGCAGAATTCCCTTTGTATTGCAATATAAACAGTGAGAGAGTTGAGTGGAGGTGGTTACTGGTAGTACAAAATAGTGGAAATGAAATGGGAGTCAGGTCCTACATGTCTGAGGAAGCACTAAGAAAATTAGAATGTCCCAGCAAGGCAAATTACAGCGGTTTGGAAATTACAGAGCAAATGATGTCTCTGGGCAAAAAGAAAAAAAATTACGAAGAGCAGTTCAGAGTATAAGGCAGCTTAAAAGAGAAGAACTATCTTTGGAATACAGATTAACCATGGAAAAATACTCAGAAGAGAAAGGCAACCTGAGGGATGGTTGTCACTCATAGCTTGATGTAAACCCAGAAGTTAATAGCAGTACTTTGGTCTGAAACTGGCTCTACTGAGTAGAATATGTCACCATCTTAAATAAAACACGTTCCAGCAAAGCATAGTCCCAGCACTTTACTCAAATGGGAATTTTGCACTTTTCTCAATAATTAATTGTTTTGTTTGCCAGTAGTCTTTCTAACAAATAAGAGCAATTCAAAGTGTGTGAATGTGTGTGGGGGGGAGGGGGCGGGCAGGGGAGGAGTGTGATCTTGCAAATAACTTTTTCAACTTTTCATCCTTATTACTCCAGCGATGACTAATTTTGACATGGAGACCCAGGATTTGCCATGTAGCAACTTTTGAAATGAGTTAAATTTTGGCTTTGTTTATATGAGTTATTTCATTGCAATTCAAGTACAGTTAGTGCTGAGACTACGTGCGACTTAGTGATTCAAGGGCTTGGTCCCTTGATTGCTGTCACCATATGAGCATATGGTTTGAGGATTTCTGAAGAGAAAAGGTATTAGGTGCAGTGGATGACTGTGCTAGTCAGCCATATGCTAGGGTGCTTTCAAAGAAAAGCTGCTGGTTTCGCTTCTTTTAAAAGAAATCCAATCGCATGCACTGGAAGTGCTGAGAAATCTGAATGTGGAGACATTTAGGGGATCTTTATCTCTTAAATATAGGAGACTTTGAGAGCTACAGTACTTCCCCAACTCCATAAGAGAGGTGCAAACCACATATTTATTCTTCATGTGGTGTTATGGACTATGTCTAGTGCGTGTGTTCACCAGGAGCAGAACAAAGCCCCTGAATGCTGACACATAGGCTGAGTTGGTGACAGAGCACCCATGTGCTTTGCCCTTGTTACCAAGAGCTCACACTTCCTCTGTCTCTTAGTGGTGGTTAGTAGAGTGGTCTCTGCCCTGCCAGGGACAACTGCTGATGGCTTCTTGATGGCTGAACTGCTGCATAGAAATTTTTTAGGAAGGCATAAGTGCTGGTATACAGTAGCAGGAGTCCAGTTTTCTGGTGCTGTGCCTGTCCCGTGAGTTTTTTCTACTGTAATACAATTCATAGTACTCAAAGGGTTAAGTTTTTGTTATTATTTTCAGCCGTCTTGTCAGGTACTGCACAAGTATTGGAGGAGATGCTCCTCCCAGCCTGGAGGACAGAGAAGTGATTTCAATGAAACTTCACACTCAACCAGAAGTAAAACCACAAAATCAAGAAATAAACTCAAGAGCATACTGTTTCTGATCACTGCCTTAATAGCTATTCCATCCAGATTTTCCCAGTGCTATATTTCATCTAATTCAGTTATAAAGCTGATACATAAATATTTTTTGACAACCAGATGTTTTCTCAGCCTCTGCAGCAGCAGAGCTACAGCATGCATCCATGGGACTGTTCTGCCTTGAAAGTAGTGTTGTCATGTGCTAATGATATCTTTTGCAATTGTTAGACATTTTGAGGATGAAGTAGCTTTGTCTTTGTTCAGTATAATATACTGTATTAAGAAGTAAACAGCGCATGCAAGCTATCATTCTGTGATAACTTGAAAGCTATGACCTGCAGCAAGTTAAATTGCATACCTAACCAAATGCCAGACTTGCTAAATGGACCTTTATTTACCTTGAAATGGGATCTGTTTGAAATACAGGCTATTTCAGGTATCAGGCATTTAACCTTCTATATGCTTTGTTTTGATCTTGTAGAAGATGAAGTGTTGTACTTTACTGTGACAGACAGTGAGATGTAGCTTGTGTGATGTCACAAATAGAAAATATAGAAACCAGCTTAGATTTTATTTTAAAAATTAACTTAGCAGAGCACATTTGAATTACTCTGAAATAAGTAGGACAAGCAGCAAACGCTAGGGAGTTCAGCATGAAAGTTTGATTGAGATCACATGGATAATTCATGCTTCACATTCCTTTTCCTAGTTTAGGATAAAAGTCATGCTAAAATTCTTATCAGAACTGCTATAAATTTCCCAATACTGTTTCCTCCTACCTGAAATAGCTTCCAGTTTCTCTGCACCTTAGTCTTTATCTGTACCTATCTAAAAGGATGTTTTCAAAACTGCTAAAAACTCTTCTGTGCTGCCTGAATGTTTTGTTGTCCTGTTAGGGTGTTTTTTAAAAATTCTTTTCCCTGTTCTTACCCCTTAAAAGAACCCCAGTTTAATAAATGATTTTCATCTAAGTCTTCTCTTCTTATTGAGTCTCTTCCATCTTCCTTAGGGTTCTGTCCAACGTGCTTTGAAGTCAATGGGAACTGCCCCATTTTTCCTTGGGGGTAACTTTTGGATTAGTCATTAGATTTCAGTACACTCCGCGTAACTATAAACTCCTGGTGTCTTGAGAAGTAGGTCTGGTCTCTGCCTTAGAAAGCTTATTTGAATTTGAATAAAGTGAATTTACCCTCCTTCAGGTTGGTATAAATCGCTTCACCTGAGCGTTTTCCCTTTTCTTCATAAGCATAATTTTATTTAAAAAGAAAAGCAAAGCTTTGGATTTACATAATGTTGTACACGGACATCTGGCACTGTGGTATGGCACAAAGAGTATATTGTTAGGAGTGTGAATGACTAGTTAATTATCCTCAGTGAGGTCCTGTTAAATTTTAGGTTTGCCCATTGCAACAGGATGTTGCATAAATGAAATGTTTTATAGCAAACTTTCAGAAATATTTTAGACAGCTGTAAACTGTTTTTACTGCTGAGAATTTTCTTCCTATGCCTTCAACCTGTAAAGAGTTAGGCACTTTGCTTACTGTTGGTTGGGTTACATAGACTAGAGACAGGACTTACCTCTTCTGTTAATTTTTAATTATAGTATGTGGAGTGATCTGTATGTTATAAGGAATCTCTGGACATGACCAGTAGCCTTAGTGCACATCAAAGCACAAGCATCTGTGGTGTCCATTCAGATGCTGCACAACTGGGTGGAGTGAGCAGCCTTCCTCTTGCAGCTTTGCCCAGCACAGGCAGTCACAAGACAGCCGCGTTCGGCACTTCATCAGTGGGGATCTCTATCTCCTACATACTGGAAGTACAGAAGAAACTAGTAAGCAGGGATACTTGACTAAGATCTTTTAGCACTCTTAACCAAATGTTTAGCAATGGTAACCTTCTCCCAGTGCTGAGAACTTTGATTTATACATGATGTGTAATACAGGTGTTATGCACCCCCACATCCCTCATTAGTTATAGGCCTGTCTCTTAATAGTATAGCTGCTTTGAGTCTGAAATTGTCGAACTGAAATGATTCATGTCCATATTTCCAAGAACGTGATACAATCTTACAGCAGCAAAATACTAAGTCTTGTATTCCTTTAGATGTTGTTCCATAGCAATGTTTACATTTATTCAGATTTTCCTTTATAGGTGAAACTGATAGAATTGCATTCTTTTATTACTAGTAAAGAAATTACAAATTCTGTATTTTACAAATCAAAGTTCTTATTTTTAAGCTAAAAGGACACCTTAATCAACTGTAGTACCTTGTATGAAATACCTTACACAATTAGAGTTAGACAACCAGACAATTTATTCCCCAGATCCCATTATATATGCATGTATCAATTCTCCCTCCTCATAATTTCAGCATTGTATATGCTGGCCTAGTTGCCAGCTGGTATGTTGAGTTGCATACAGTTTCTGCCATTCAAATACAGTTTGAGCATTTTGTGAAGTGTAAGTGTCAAGGGATAAAGTTCCTCAATATGTTAAAAAAAGTAAAATAAAAAAAGCAGAATGGATTCCCTCCCCCTGCCATTATCTAAGCAAGAAAAGTTGAGTCAAACTCATCCTAACTTCACAATCAATCCAGAAAACATACAGCATGTACCACAAAATGCAGACTTATCTATAAAAGCACCTGGAAAATGAAAATTTGGTCTATTAAGTATTATCATTTCCCTTGCAACACTTTTTCAGTGTTGCTTTTTCAGTAAATTCCTATTGTGTGGCATGATTTATAAAGTATTCATTATCTTCCTTTTCACAGTTCTTTAAAATTGATTCTATAGCTGTGCGCTGGTAACTTAACTCCTCTTTGTTTATCCCTTTCAATTATGCTTTATGCTGTAGAAGAAATAATTTTCTAGCATTGCTGACAAATTTTTTTAATAGACAATATGTGATTTCTGTTAGTGCTTATAAAAAGTTTTATAGCCCATACAGTTCTCAGGTTAATGTAGCTTTTTCAGCAACACCGTTTTTAAAAACTTTTCTGCAATTTCACTTAATATTTTTCTTCCCTTATTTAATAGGGAACATCTTTTGAAAATGTCATTCAAGTTCTAGGATATCCGTAGATGTTTATTTTGCCTGGATCTGTTATATTAATCTGTAGAGTTGACTTTGTAGTCCCAGCCTATAAAGTACAAAGCTGTAAACATAAAACATTGCTTTGAACAACACTTGGCAGTAAAAGATCAGAGTTTGTGTTAGCTGCCAGCAGGTATCCAGAGTACTGTGCATTGATGGCTCAGTTTCCAAAGCACTATCTATCTTCTATATTTGAAATATTATATATTGATTATGGGATTAAGTTAAAGCCAATTTATATTTCATTCTCTGAGATAAGAAGGGAGTGGCAGTTTTCTCTGAGGAAGTCAATCCCTGTCAAGGTTACATGGAAAAACTTATGCAAAAAAAGAGCTGAGCTGTATGGAGAAGATGTGTTTCTGCAGACAGCTACTTGAGTGCTCTTGCACCCTGGTAATCTGTATGCTAGAGTGAAAGTGTTGAAACAAAAATAACCTTTTTCTTCTTATGGGCTACCTGGATTATCTACTTGTTAAAATCTATTTCTGAAATGCACATTCAAACTTGGTGGAACTCCAGGCACTACCCAATTCTAGAGTATACCTGAAAAATAGCATAGTATATTTTATGGTATATTATATATCAGGTTAGTTTATGGCTGCAATCAAGCCAAGAACAAGGCCCTCTGTGAAAAGTACAGGCACAGAGCTCACAAAGGCCAAGCTTGTATTCTTGGCTTGACCAGTTAGCAAATCTTCCTCTCTTGTGGATTCTGGTTAAGTAAATTTGTTTGAAGAAAGCTCTTGCTGCTTTGGGATACAAATACTGTTTTTGATGCTGATGGTAATGTGGTCAGTTATCGGTCAGTTTTAGCAGTTACTATTACTGCCTTGGTCTTTACTTACTCCTTGGTTAATCTCCTCAGGCTGGCTATCATTGAAAAGCCCTTTTAACTTTTTATTTGAATATGCCATGTGTTCTGATTTCATTTAGAGATCCATCAACTTGACATGGGATTGAAGGAGATAATCGCTGTAAATGTAGAGGTCTCTCTTGAAACTGTGCACTATCAAAAAGCCATCACTTACTGTCAGTAACATCATGGGTTCTTGCATACTGAACACAAGTCCTTTATTTATATTGTTTGATAGTGACTTCACACAACTGATATGATACTGATGACTGAGTTTTGAGAAAAGAAATACTGTCAAAATTTTGCTATAAGCATTAAGGACAAAGTGTGTAATTTTCTGTTCTCTCAATGTGTAAGTCGTTAAATAAAGGGTGGGAGAAAAAGGGTGGAGTATGATGCTTAATTCTGCCACCATTCATTTTTGGGAACATCTATGTTCTTCAGCTAAAGATGGATTGGTCTTAATATAGTACCAAGTTTCATGGGTAAAATTCTATTATGATTCACTGTTAAATGTAATTTTATAGTGAGACTAGCCTCTCTTTAGAGTCCATCATGAAATATCTTGCCATTCAGTGGATATACTTTATCATTCTCCTATAGTTTAAGCCAGAAGCAGAGTTTAAAGCCTATTTTCTCATGTACCACCCACTGGGAAACACACTGTGCAAAATGAGAATATGGCTCTGGTCTTAGGCTTTTTATCCTGTTATTTAAGACTTGGGTCTCTAGTAAACTCTGGAATATTTTTCCACTCTTTGAACATGCTGCTTCTCTCACTAAAGGCTTTTTAAAATTCTCAGGCTTGCCAAGACATCCATCTGAAGTATCAAACACCTCTATGGAGGCACATCAAAATGAATATGGATGACTTCAAACTGCAGCATGCATTGCACTAGAAGTCACATTTTCTTCAGATATATTTTCTAATAATCTAATAACTTTATGGGCAGTACTGTGTCTATAGGCATTGACAAAGTCAAGCAACAGCTCTTTAGAGCTAGGAAACTGGCAATGAAGTTCTATGGGGAGTGCCCATTATATGTAACCACCTACTGTCATTTCAGTGTCAAACTGACACTGGGTGACACTGTTTCTGTGCTGAGATTTCTTCCCTTCCCAGTTGTATACAGAGTTGTGCTGCTTTTTATTACAGTATTTTCTCATATATACTTTCCTTTTCTGTGGACAAAGAGCTGTTTAGGGCTAGATGTTCAGCAAGGGGAAAAGCTGTGTTTCACACATTTACCTTAGTGAAATCATTCTGATGTGATGCTGCTAAAGAATGGGCTCTGAGTGCCACTGCAATCGGCAGTTGGTGCTAGACATGCAAGGTTTAAGTACTACTTAGGTGAAGTTATCTGATCAAGGATCACCTTTTTCCTTCACTTGTTCAGAGTCTAGCACAATGTGGCCCTCTTCTTATGCTAGGTGCTATGACAGTGTAACTTTTAGTTGTAAAAATGTCATGAGGTACAGTTCGCAGACTAGTTCAGAGGAAGGGTATGGCTAATTACAGGTGTGAGTATTTAGAGTCTCTGTTCTTTTTAGGCTGTTGTCTAGACAAGCAAATCACACCAAGATTTACCAAATCTGGGAGTTCAGCTCATGTTGGCAGCTCTGAAAGTCACTTAAATCTAAATGTCTGTAATCACAGACACTTCTGAATGGTTTTCTCAAGTAATATGCAAAAATTTCTACATTAAAAATATCCTTAAGCTGCCTAGTCCTTCTCTTGCTTGATTATTCTATTGTCTGTATTTGTAATTGGAAAAGCATAATCATAACTAAGTGTATTCCCTCCCTGGGGAAGCAGGTAATAAAACCAAGACTGGTCATGAAGCTGATCAGCCCAAGAGGAATGCTGCCAGAGCAGCAAATCCAGAGCTTAGCATTTCGGGCTCCATTCTGGTTCTCATCAGTCTGTGCTGGGTTGAGTGACAAGTGGTTGTACCTATGGTTTGAAATCAAATGTTCAGTGCTTCATATCCACTGGAAGGTGGCTTATGTGTTACTTTGTGTTTTGGAAAAATGATAAGCAGGTATATTTTTTGGGTGAAAACATGAAATATATGCTATGTTCTTAATTGCTCTAAGTTTTCAGAACAATATAAAACGTATATGTAATTCATCTCTAATTTATACCTACTTGGAATTTCTTCAGAAATAAGCCAATTCTGCAAATAAAGTTTGAAAAAAAAACCCAGTTACTCTCAAATAGACATATTGCACTGTCTTACGCTTTCTAGCATGACAAGTTTTTGCCAGGTACAGAATGAACTGGTTGCACTTGGATTTCATTGTGAAATGAGGGTGCTTGGCTTCTAGAAACTGTTCATTCCTTTCTTTTGAAGCAGGCTCTTGATCGTTGACACTTTCTCCCATGAAAGTTAAGACAATTCCCTTGCTAAGCAGAAACATTCCTCTCCCTTCATGCTTACTGGCATCAATGTACTGCTTACGGCAAATGAACAGTCACTCTCAGGCAGTTTGGAAACACTTTCTTGTCTCTGTTTAAAACTGTAGATTCCCCTGCCCCCATTGAGTAGCTTACTGTACTTCACCGTTTTCCATAGGCAAACCAATTATTTTAGTTGATTAGTGTTGTAATTGAGGATTTACCTTTCATATTTGAAAAGTCATCTGTTGGATTTCTAGTTATATAAGAGCTACAGGGACCAAATGAGAGATTTCTGAGAAACATCTGCACTGTACATGTGGAGCAATCTTGTATCATATGCAGAGGAAATAAGATCTAGTGTATAAATGATACCTCTGGATGCATCCTGCGCTGGGCACTTTGCTATGAATAAAATGCTAGTGGAGGGTTGTTTGCATACTGAGGGCCCATCAGATTTTTGGCAATATTAAGCTGCTCTTCTTCTGAAAATTTCTTCTGAAATTCGTAATAGTTTTGGATGTATGGCACTGGGTACAGAAGAGGACTTGGAAGCAATGCCTCTTATATTATTCCTAGATCAGTTGACCTCTAGCATATTGCTGTGTAAGAATTGAAAAAAAAATATTTGAGGAACTAGTTATTAATTGGAGTGATTTTAAAACAGGAAAATGAGTGATTCAGTCTTCAGGTTATGTACATTACACGCTGCACGTGTTCTGTAGGTGCTAAAGCTTGGTGAATATGTGATCTCCATGTGTGGTAGGTTGATAAATGGCATCTGTGGTAAACACTAAGTGACCAATATCCCTATATATTTACTTTGCTATAGTGCTACCAATCCCAAAAGTTTCAAATATATTGTTTCTCAAAATTGAATATATTTTCTTTAAAGAGGAAAATAGGAGGAAAAAATATTTTTTCTGCAGTTAATCCATGTACAACATAATGCACAAAGGAGGCATTAGAAGGTGCATCTGAAAGTGTCAAATCAGACTTGAGATATCACCAGAATGGTACTGAAATTACAAAACCTAACAACCCTGATATACCTGTTAAGTAAGACTCTCATGTGTCATGTTTGGGAAATTATGAACATAATGATGAAACTACAGCATAACTAATTAGCGTCTGATTTTCCTGAAGGAACCGATATGTTCTGAGTTTATTTTTTTTCTTGAATTATAAATTGCCCAGGAGTATTTTAAAATTAGGATCCCTAAAATTAAAATTCTAAGTAGAATTCGAGAATTGGAATTCTAAGCCACGCTAATTTAGTACTGTAGGATGAAGTTATGGTTTGGCACCTTGTGGAGATTTTCCTCGTACTTTAATAAAATGGTTTGATCAGAGAATAGTAAAGGTTGGAAGGCGTCTCTGGCAACTTATCTGGTCCAATTTAAAAACTGGATCAGATTAGCAAGGCTCCGCTTATCTTTTTGGGGTATCTAAGGTTGGTGACTCCACATGTCTCTGGGCAAGTATTCATGGGAATTGAGTAAGATCAATGTGAATGTGACTCTCTAGTTTTATGCGGAAATATCCACCTTACTTGATCCTACAAGTTGCCTGGGAAATGTTGTTGGAAACAGCATGACATGCAACAATTTATAAGTCTGAGTACACTGTTCTAAACCAGATCATGTATGGAAATTTGACACTCTCAACCACACTGGAATGGCTGGATAGATGTCTAACAGGGTAACTCCATAGTCTGAGACTGAAGAGTCACTAGGAACTGCTGTTTTTCACAGATGGTATTTGCTTTCCCAAGAGTCTAGGTCTGTGCCAGCAGAGTTGTCTGGTAATGGTACAACCTTGATGTAGGAGTGTGGTACTTAAACCGTTCAAGAGCCACACAGCCTTAGCTGTCTTGCAGTCAAACCAGCTGCTTCTGAGGAAGCTTGAGGGTTAATTTCAAACGTACATGGTGTTTTTTGAGATAATGAGCTTCAGCATAATATTGAGTTATCACTGATAGTTATAACAGAGTTTTTGCTATTATTTATACAAGTGGTTATCACCAAGATGACAATGTCTGTTTCAAAAGTTTGAGTTTAGTTTAGTGGTCTAGGTCAGGGATCTCAAGTCTACAAGAACAGTTTTTTGGGTATATAATGTGTAAATTGAAAAGCTTGTGCATGTTTGTTTAACTTTAAAATAAAGGTCTTGTTGCTTTAAATGGAAAGAAAATAAAAATATGTAGTATGAAATTTTGACCTCCTTGAAATCAATAGGAATACTCTATTGTGATTCATTTGCTTCTAGGCTTTTGGTTTAGTTTTGTGGGGTTTTTTTTTCCAATGACTTTATCTGTAATACTAGAATAAAACATGATCCTGAGGCATAAAATCCAGATTCTAGACTTTTACCTTTAGGGTAAAGGAAAGTTAAATCCAAAGCTATGGAGAATCAGAGGTAGAACTTTGTTAGTATTTAAAAGGAAGGACACATTTACTGAGAAGTAAGGACCATGATAATCAAAAGGCAAGTTCTTTCCAACTCCAGTGAGCTTTGGAGCCAGCTTACTTTTCAATATGAAGAGTGCACGTTATGTGTAGACAAGGATTTCAGGAATACACTTAGAATAAAATCCTAAACTGCCTTTCTTCAAAAAGCATTAAGCACATGGTATTAGGAAGAAAATATGTTTTTTTAAAAAGGGAAAAACCTTTGCAGACAAGTGTATCTCAGAGGAAATTAGGTCTGTTATGACCTGGAAAAAGATGAGCAATTATTTGTAGATCTAAAAGTGTTTGTAATGTTGTTACTAGAAGTGATTTTGGGGAAAGGAAATTCTTTTGAAATATGAATGAGACACAAAATTAAAATGCAGTTCAGGTATATTTTTGGTTTGCACCTGTCATATTTTGAGCCACCCTGCAGCAAAATATATATGTGTGTGTATATATATGGTAAAATAGTGTGAGAGAATGTTTGTGAATTTTAATGACAGCCTCAGGGTTTTCATGACCTATCAGCTCTGGAAATAGCACTACTAGTTTGTAAAAATTTTCGGTAAAAACACTAAGATGATGGTAACAATGGTGAGCTATCTGTAGAAAGAGACAATTGATTAAAGACATATGAAATGTTAAGCACTGACCTTGGTAAAAGTAAAGCTCTTGGCCTCAGATCAAAAGATTTGCAGTGATTCAAAGCGATGACTGTTGGACAAATATAGTGTATTTTACAGCTGTAATTTGAAATCAGCATGTGGCAGATTGGCATAATTTATGCCAAAGTGTATTTTTATTGCATAGCTCATTACTCTTTCCTGTGGGAGCCAAGAACATAACCTGTGTAGATACTACTGAAAAGCCAAGTAGTTTCATATCAGTTTTCTTGGGTATGTAAATAGCCTTGAAACTCTAACCTGTTAGAAGCTGTTGTCTTGTGACCAGGAAAAAGTTATTTGCTTTTGAAGGGTGAGTATATACATGTATGTAATGACAAAAATGAATGAGAAGGTTGGAAAGCCTCTTAGGAGAGAACTTTCTCCCAGAAAAACTCACGGCAGCTGTTCTGAGTTGTGTGGGGTTTTTCTGGCTCTTGGTGTAATGTGTATTTGGTTTTTTTCTAAGTGTACCAACAGAATATAGCTGTCCGTTTTGAAAGAAAACATTTGATGTGGCAGACAATGAATTTCATGCATTTATTGTTAGGAAAGTGCTTGTCTTCAGAGAAAAAAAATGATGCCAAGAGTATTTTGAAGTCAGTCCTAGATTGCTACTGGCATTAGGTGAAAGTGTGAAATGGATGACCCCACACTTCTGGATCAATGGCAAGGTGTCAAATGACTACCACGCACTGATGTTGGCTCTTTAACATCCTCATCCATATTCTTTTCTACAGAAGGACAATTCTCTCAATCAACTTCTGTATCGGGCCTTATAAATCCTTCAGAGCTGTCCTTAGTTTGTGTGACTTGAAAATAAACCAGCTCAGTGAAAGGAGAATTTGGCTCTGAAGCAAATAAAGTTGGTCTTGAATTGAGCTGAAAAGTCAGATGCTTTCTTTGCCAGTCACTGAATTTCTTCAGTAGACTAAATAATGGTCTCATGGACAAATATATAGCCTTTCTCAGTAAACTAAGGTGGGGAAAAGTACTAATCAAAGAGGTAACAAATATCTTCATAATGTACTGTGAGCTGCTATCACACAGCAGCCGTAGCTCATCTGTAGCATGTTTTCAAACAAAATCCAGTCAATTACTGTAGATAGATTTATTGTCAATGTGTAGAATAGTCAACAAATTATTGTTCCTCTCAGATGAATGAATAAACTTCAGTTGTCTTAAAAATATGTAATTCTGTCAACAGAAAAAAATGATCAGAGGTACTTTGCTTATGGAATATTATCTGTTTAATTTCTGTTATTAATATTAGTATCCTTGCAAACAAATGATAGCTTGATAGCACTGACTTGATGACAGCAGTTTCTTTAGGAATGTAAATTCATTTTTCTGGCACTTAATATGGACCGATGGATAGAGAAATCCATCTGTGTATTTCTCTCTAGTGTAAGTAGTTTAATTCACATGTTCAAAAAATGTGGGAAGTTAATGGCACAATTTAGAACTGAACCTAGATTTCAGCCGTTTATTTAGTATTATTTAGTGACATGTTCTTTTGTTCAGTGGGTCACTAAGTGTCATTCTGTTCTGTGTTTTTAAAAATTATTACTGGAACATATTCAAAGACCTGATATGTATCATTAACCTGTTAGCTTCTTGTTAGCATGTTTAATCTGAATTTGGGGGTAGAAGAGGTTTCCTGACCATTCACGGATAGTCAATCTTGTCCATTTTTACCAGTAGTGCTCTTTATCGTGCTTTAATGAATGGAGTCTTCTACTCTGAGTCTTAGTTGATCAGTGGAATCTTCCAGGTGTTTGCATACAATTTACAAACCTGAAGTTGTGAGGGAAGAAACTGAAGACATAGGTTATAGTTATGTGGAATTGAAAAAAAAAAAAAAGCCAAACAACCTGAGCTGTCTGCTGGAAGGTGATAAGGTTATGCTCCAGGCAGTATTTTCTTGTTAAATCCACTTTTGCCACATTATAAAATGCAGTGAAGGCAACAAAGAATTGCAGAGTTGAAATAAATCTGAAGTTTGCAGTCAAGTTTCTTGAAGACTTAAAAGTACAAGTTTCTGTGCATAAATACAGAATATTAAACTTAAATATAGAATTTGATATTCAAGCACTGTGTTGGTTTAAGTAGGAACAATACAGTTGCAGACTAATGGTATTGAATTATTATTTTAAGAAAGCAATTTGTGTTTTTTACATTCAAATTCTTTCTTGTGTTTGAAGCTCATAACTGTTTAGAAACAGCCTCAGATTTAAGTAGATGTATGTGAGCTCTCTTGTATTCCTGACAACTGAAACGAATAAGAAATTCTTGTCAAAGGCTGGAGAAAACAGTGAAGTTAGATGGTTTATACAGTTGCATTTTGCTGACTTTTTGATCTCTTCCCACCTTCTTCCTTAGAGCTGGGAAGGAATCTTTTGTTGCACAACAGCAACTCTTCTCTTTGAAGCTCTAATGGCAATATATTACTTAGTGATGGAAATAAGTTACTTATCAGCAAATTAGTTAATGTTGAAAAACTTGTGACCTTATTAATTAGAGAAAACATGGATGCTAGAGATAACTAATATTATCTCATCCATCCTGAATGAAGGAGTAACCTTAGGGTAAGGCTAAAAGATAACATCTTGGAGGCTCTTTAATAACAGAGTTTGAGAAGGTGGGTGTTTATTATACCTCAGTTGTACCACTGTTACTCAATATACAAGTGTAAAACAATGCAATTTTTTGTGCTTTCTTCTTGGGATGTTTTGTCTGTGTTCTTTAGTTATTTGCTTTTCTTCAAATATCCAGTACTTGGTGTGCTTTCTCAAAAAGACTATATAGCTACATCCTTCAAAGACTTCTTTTTCCAGTTCACACTTCGCTGTCTGGATTCTAGTGAAATACTCTGAGTTAAGAGTAAGTTTTCTGATTTCCTTTCTATTATCATTCATCTTTACAAGGCAGAGAGTGCTCACTGCTGTCGCCTTAAGCTAAGTCTAGATCCTGCATGTGAAAATCTGTTGTAAACAGCAGCATATTTAAGAACCTAAAGGAATAAAGTAGAAAGCCACTGAGCCTTTAATTCTGATGCCGTGTAGAGTATATATATTGTTTCCTACCACCAGTTAACAAAGCAGTTCTGTGGTGCTTGAGACTTAAGGAATGTCTGCTCATTCTAGTTCTTTCCTTCCCTTGGGGCTTCTCATTCCAAGCAGCTTCTCTGACAGCATTGACTAAATTCTGGAGAAAACTGATGCGCAATTTATGTGGGTTTAAGTGTTCTAATGGTAAACTTCTGTAAGCTTCATTGTTCTCTTCAGGTGCAGAACAATCAATTAAGTATCACAGTGTACAATTCACTGAAGCAGACTGCTTCAATATACTCTAGAAAGTATATTTTCTGAATCTTATTTCTTCTCTCTGAAAGGCCTGGCTAGCTGTAGGCATTTTTCATATCTTTTCAATGGAATTGCATTCATCAATGATGCAAGATCAAGAAATCAATATATCTGTGTGCAGTGGGGCTAAATATTGTAAATTAACCATTACGTTGTACCAATGTATATTTTTAACAGAGAAAAAGACATCTTTGAACAAAAATTTTGACTTTTACTCAGTTTATAACTTTGCTTCTTTAGTGAAAAATCAGGCCATCATAAAGGCTTGAAAAGCTTTTACCTCCAAGTTTCAGAAGAGGAAAAGCAACATTTTTCTTGGTCTTCTTTAATTTGTTGGCTAATGTCCAACAGTGAAAACGGTTTGAATATTTTATTACTGATCTTTTGGTTTGGGAAATCCATACATGCCCTTGAACGTTGCTGTAGAGTGTGACAAAACAAATCTACAGAATTACTTTTATATTAGTACATTAAATGTGGATGGATCTGATCCTGTATTTTCATAGAGTTGGGCTGAGGAATCTTAGGGCACTTACAATGTCTGCTGCAAATCAAGACCTTTCCTGGGAGGTTAGTACAAATATTTAGGCTTTGTGTACTTTTAAATATAGTTATCCTGACACTTGCATTTCTGGGAGGTTAGCTATTCCTAAAGTGACTTATTTATTGGTTAAAAAGCCCCCAAATTATAATATCTCTGCTTTCTAAGTGATAGGCTAAGGTAACCTATCCGTGAGAAATACAGTGTAAAGATGTTACACTGCTGTGTCTGTTATTGCAAGAATTAGGAGATAACACAGTCAGCAACTTGACAAGCTTATTGCAAGTTTCTTAAGTAGAAGTCAAAACCTCATTCTAATTATAAGAACAAATAATATCCAGATTATCACCTTAGGGAATATGGACAAGGTAGGACAAGGTGCTAACAAAGTCATCTCAAACTGAGTCCTTTAAAATTTAAAGTTTCTTAGAATTATCAGTGGCTGCAATGTGTGTCACTTGTCTAACGAGTAAGAAGATAAAAGCTTACACACGTTTGGTGCAGAAGAAAAGTATGTACATTGTTTACAAGACACAACTGCAGAAATAGTTCTGCAAAATCCAAGACCATCAGGCAGTGCCTCAGGCCAGCTTCTCAAAAGAGTGAAAACAAATGACTTCAGGGAAAAAAAAGTCACACGAGTAAATTCAGTTCAGTATAACCTGGACAGCTTCTATCACACTGTTACATCATATTTCAGGTCATAAGGTGTGTATTACAGTAGAAATAGCCAAGGAAAAGTGGTGTGTTGGTTTTTTCCTTTCTTTGTTTCCCTCACATCTATACTTTAATTTTTCAAGTTACTGCAAAGATCCACAAACAAGTTTTTGAATAGGTGACTAATCACTAATAGGTGACCAAAAAGTGATGCAGTCAGAAAGTGAAGCTCTTCCTGCACAGAGGATTCTTTCCCTGTTTAGTTTTCTCTGTTTGGCAAACTGCTGTGTCACCCAGTCCCTGCTGTCTCTGATAGCAGCCCTTGCAAGCTGGCTTGCAGCTTGTCCTTCTTCCTCCCCTGATGCACCTGGGCCCCAGTTCTGCAGTGGAGTTCCACCATCCAGCTTTTGAAATAGCGTGACTCTGTGCAGAACTCCTTGATGCCTGTGAGGATTGTTGGCTTCTTCCTTTCCAGCTTCTGATTTTTGTTGTGCTGAAAGCCGCTGTGCCATCAGCGTTCCCTGGTCTTTCGTAAGATTGCTGTCAACCTCCTGCCTCCATCTCTATGTGGCTGGAAGATTAATTAGTGTTCGTTACCCGTGTAGCGTGGCAGTGCCTCTTCCAGCCCAACGCTGACCTCTAGTGAGCACAGCTTTGAGTTGCAGGTTCAACGCGAGTCTCGGGGCTCTTGGGAGATCAGAGGTTGGCAGAAGAGGGAGGATAGGAAAGCTGCTAACAGCGTACCAAGCACCTAGTTCTGCCAAACGACTCTAGAAACTTTGCGTTTCAAAGCTCTTCGCCTTAAATTGATCAAGTGTGAGGAGTTTAGCTCCTTGCGTTGCTGCCTTAAACTGTTTCTCTCTTTGCTGTTATCTACACAACAGCTCTAACAGAAGCAGAACACATCTTTTGGTTAATGAGCATATTTCCTATGAGCATCTTTCCTGTGAGCATCTTGGTGCGTTAACGTACTTGCACTGCCTGTCTTTTAAACTGTGTGGGCAGTGCAAGACTGAAGCGGTGTATAGGGTGCTTGTTCAACATCACACTGCAGTCAAGGTGATGGCTCAGTTCTCACTCCTTTCCTCAAAGTTTACCTGTGCTTTCTCCTTTCTGAAAACACAGGGATATCTGGGTAACAGAAATTATAATGTGGACTTCTGTCCAAGGCAGTATATTCAGAGATCTTGAAATCAATTTAATGTAAAGTGACAAATATTTGTAGTAATCATAAATAATAAACTATAACATTAATAGTATCCAAAAAATAACTTAGAGATTTTTTTTTTTAGAACAAAAAATGGAGCCATTAAGGCCCCAGGCTTACATTAACTTAAAACAATACTGAGACCATATGTAAAAATGCTAGATTGTGCTTTCACCAAGTGATCCAATAAATAGATGCACAGTAAAATGACAGCACTTTGTTCTAATCTATCTCTTTTGTTAAGTATCGAGAATTCATGTAGATAAATGGAATGCACAGATCCATTTCCTTTGGCAGACGTGTGTCTCATTGTAAGGTCTCTTCTCTGAATTTCTAAATACCTTTAGACCATGCAGCAAGAAGCACCAAACAGAGATTCCCTCTATGCATCAGAAATTTTTCCTATCAAAGAAAAACCCAAAAACTTATCAACAGCCATTCTGAGAGGACTTTAACTTGTTTTTTGTTGCTATGGCATAAAAAATTTTTACAGGCAAAACCTTATAAAATGAGAAGTTTCCTTCTCATTATTGGAAAATGTATTTTGATTAGTAAATGCTGTTTAGAAAGCCCTTTGCATATATAATAGTTTATCTTGTCTTTGCTGTGGTTTCCGATATGTATTTTACTTTCCTGATCTGTGTAAAATGGATAAAAGCTGAAGTGATAGCAAATGCTTCCATTAGATGAATTTATTTTTCCTCTTGGAATGTGAATGCCAGCTGGTCACTGCATTTCTGAACAGACTGTTTAAGTCGGCAGAAAAAGATGACAAACTGTCCTAGAGCTGACAGCATCAAAAACATCAAAACAGAAGTGAAATGCTTGTCCTGTTCTGATTCATGCTGTATTCAGAACAGAACATTACTGATCCGTTTAAATCACATCGGTGGCCTGATCAGACCATCTCAGTCTCTGTAAATAACACATGTCCATGTAATTAATTGAAATTTGAAGTCACTAACAGGAGGAGCAAATACCTTCAGTGCATATATCAAGATTAACCTCTACCCAGATTAATTCTGGATTGTCCTTCTCTGTCAAATCACAGGTATGACCTAGTCACAAATTGGAATGGAGAAAAGTGTCTTTAAGGAAGAGCATGGTTGTATGGATATTTGTGGATGATAACTGCTGAGGAAGAGAAGCCTTGGGAATATGCTCTATGAGTCACTATAGTGCCTACATTATTAAGCATTCATATCTCCATGTGCTGTCCAAGCAGTTGGGCATGATATTCAGAAAGAGCGTAATGAAACATAGCTTAGTGGTCAAAGGCTTTTAAGGTAAGATATGTGCCAGATTAGCGAGGTCTTTTAGGTCTTCCACTGAAATATGCTTCACTAACCAACCTTTTTGATGCCAGATGTTTCAAGACATGGTCTCTTCCAGCATTATATACTCCCTGTGAATCTTTCCATGATTTCAGAGTGGGCTGTCACCTGCTGCTGGAGAGAATGACAAGAACTGAGAGGGAAAAATGTCACCATTAGCCTTTCTAGCATATCATAAACTATGATGTGCCCCATGCACAGAATTTTTTCTGACTTCTGTTTGCAGGTGCCTAGTTTCATCACCGTTTTCCTGAGCATAGGTATGTCACAAGGGACCATGGATCGCATCAGAGAACATAGTCATATGTACCCTTTAGAAATCAACATTCCAGTAACTTTATTCTGTTTTGTATATAACTCTTAAGTACCAAAACCTATTTTCAAATGCAATGAAGCCAGTTAGGCACATTGGCAATCAGTAGAATTTTGGTTAAGTAGCCATGCAGTTTTCAAAGTGTACATAGTCTTTTAATTTGTCAAGACACTGGTGATATTCCCTGTTAATCTACCTTCTAGACTTTTCTTTGAAAATAGCTTGCCTTAGTATCTTGAAGCTGTCTTGTATTTTCTACATTTTTTATTTGAACTTTCTAATAACATACAAATGATTTTTAATTTTTTAAAGTATTTCTGATATATGATAGGGTCAATTTACACTAAGTTAAAATATAAATATAGTAGGTCAAGTCCTTGGCTGTCTAATTGTTGTACTCCATGAGAATCAGTGGCATTTTGCCAGCTTACACTGTGAGGGGGATATCTGGGCAAGGTTAACAAACCGATCATCTTGATTGCCCCTTAATTGTCTTATCTTTCCATTTATTTACTAACAGTATTTATATTGCATATGCTTATATAACAGCATTTTTCAAACCCCCCATTATAAATAATTTAGCTATTTCCAACATAAACGCTAATTCAGTCTCTGAAGAACTGCCTTCTGGAAACAGTAGTTCGTGGAAACATATCAATACAAATCTGAGCAAGTACTTTTATTTTGTACTACTCACCAAGCAGTAAGGTAACAGATGAAAGCCTGTGGTCACCCAGTTGGGGAAAAAAAACCCTTTATTTAGAATAATACCACGGGTGTAATAACATACTGTGGCTGCAGTGTAAAAGTGATCTCAAAATGATTTTTACTTAAGGCTCCTTTTGGTAGGAGCATCAATCAGTCTGATCACTTTTACTGTTCTTCACTCTTAAATACATGTGGAAAGTTTGTCATTAGTATGTGTGAAATGTGAGAACACTGAAGTGTCTCCTTTGTAGATGATTACAGGTTAACAGCTTTGTCTGTATACAAAGGTGATGTAAGTACTGGCTACCTTAACCAGCCAGGCTCCCCTTAAAACCCCGCAAAACCAAATAAAAAACCCAAGAAAAAATGCAACCAAAACAAACAAAAAACCCCCTCACAAACCTGCAAGCTGTGATAGAAAGGGAAGAAAATTAATAACGAATGCATTTTTCTTTAATAGACTATTTTCAGGAAAGCTAAAATGATGATTGAACAGCAGCATTATACGCAGTTTAAATCCTCCTAAAGATGAAGGTCAGAATGGGATTCTTGGACAAAAAGGACAGATTAAATATTCTGAACATAAAATGCAGTTGATAATGAAATCTACAAATGGAAACCTTTTCTATGTTGTATAATGCTAACACATGACATTTTACTGTCCATATAACCTTTAGCTTTTCTGTCAATATTATTGTGCTGCACTGATTTCAAAAAGGCACCAAATGCTGTCAGAATGAGAGGCATGTTTAAATATTAAAGCAATTATTATCTCCATATGATGCAGGAATAAAATAGGCTTTTAATGTATTGAATCAAACACTGTCTGCTTCAATAACTGTGTTACTAAAACTATGAAGTATAATTCATTAAGAATGGAAGAAAATTTGATGTCAAGAATGTAAACTAAGCAGTACAACAAACATTTGTTGCAGAGGCAGAGATATTCAGCAAGCTATGACTGAACGGTCCGAGTATTAGCGTCAACCTAAGGTTTGATGTTTATTTTACTTTTCAGATAAAAGCAAACCAAACTTCTACATTTATAAAAATAATTGGTCAAACTGCATCATTTGAGACATTCTGTTCAACAGTCTTATGGGACTGTCCCACTTGAAAAACAACTTGTGGTTCAGTTTCCAAATACAAGGCATTATCTCTGAGTAAGTAAACAAAAGATTCAATCCTTCTGTCTTGTAGCTTTCCTTTTTTTATCTTTATCTTTTCTTCCAGTGTGTAATTTCTATGCAGATTTGTAGGATGTTACACTGTTTTAAGTCATAGGCCCAGTTTTGTCTAAGCAAGTGTTTGTGACTCATTTTCTAATATCCAGAAGTATATGACTGTTTATGCTTGCAGCTGTGCATTGTGCAGCTTGTCTGATCTGTTTTAAAGGTTTTTAAAAAATGTGATTAACAGCAAGAAGAGAATTATTTCTTGTGGTTTTAGATGCCTGTTTATGACACCTCAGTCAAACTATGCCAGTAATGGAGACATTATTTTAAGGGACTGATTGCAATGATTAGAGTTTTAATAGCCGTATATTTGTACAGAGCAAGTCTCAACTTTACTGTAAAACTAACATCATGGCATCTTGTGGTCATTAAGCTATCATGACAGAACAGAATTATTCTTGAAAATAGAGGCCAAGACTCTGGGTAACATGAATCATATGCGTTGCAGAGAAACCAGAGCAATTTCTGCCTCTTGATTCCAGCCCAATTTAACATCAGGAAAGAATAACAAGGTATTACAATTAATAAATACAGATTTTGTATTGTTCTTCAGCATTGAAGAAAACACTTAGAAAATGATCAAGCAGATTTTAGAGTAATGTGCCAAAAGATGAAGTCACAACAGAAGGCCCTCTCTTGCTGGGTGTTCAGATATCAATGAGAAACGTTTAAAAAGCAGTGGAAGGAAGTTATTTCAAGGGTTTGTACTAACTTTCAATTAGGGATGTTTTTATCACTCTGCGGGATAAGGCTTCAGTGAGGGTGTTAACTTCACCTCGTATTCCTGCTGTTATTTGAACAGAATTGATAGCAAACAGTTTACAAAAACATGAGAGTAAGTCCTGGATTTGTCATCTAAACTATGTAGATACAAGAATCTGCTTGGGCAGATCATCTTGCAGAATGCACCTATGTGATATAACATCTGAGGGTATGTCTGCACTGCAATGTACTGGAGAAAAAACTGAGCTAGTGTTAAATGAGTTTCTAATGAGAAATAGTCTAGCCGTGGCAGGATGGTAAATTATCCTCACACAGAGCTGGGCTATTACAAATAGGTTTCTGCTACCAAAAATCAGCCATTGTTTATCTGTTCCATGCAGGTGGGCATGAGACCTCAATGTTAAATCAGAGCTTGAGTCAGGACTGCAGTGGTGGAGCATCTTGTTCTGCCACCTGCTTCAGAGTAGTGTGAAAGTCCAGGTTTTCTGAGCCAGAGCTTTAAATTTATCTAAAACTTCCTATACTTGGTCATTAAAGCAAACATAGTGCTGAAAGCTGAGTCCCTCACGAGTTTGTTTTAGCTAGGTTTGAAAAGGATCATTGTTTTGATTCTGCTATTTATAAAATTGATGCAACTAGTTATCTTGTCAAGCGGTTTGGATGATTAGCAAAGTACTTACGAGAGGTCCTTCAGTGCTCATTAAGTCCCAACTATTCACCCTTGCTATTAACACCCTCTTTGTAGAAACTGATCTTCTAGCTTCTGAGCTTTGGTTCTGAGAGTGTCTGATCCCACTAGCCAGGGCTGTAGTTCATGTACCAATTCAAATGTGTGAAATTTGTTTGCAAACTAAGCTGGCAGCTACGGTTCAGGTTTGCAAAAAACAGCTGCTGCAGGGGCAAAAAAGTAAAAGCCATTTTCTAGGATCTAGCAACTAGATTAGTGAAAAAATATTTGTTTATCAGTGAGTTGATTTCAGAAAGTCTGTTCTTTCTAACTTGTAATGAGAGCTGTTTTGGGAATTTTAGCAGACAACCGAGCATGCTGGCATTGACAGAACACTGAGTATACCTCAGACTGGGGCGATTATAAAACAAATCTTCTGTGTAGAATTACAAATAATACTTGGGAATGTTTCAGAAGGTGTACAAGCAATGCTTTCATAAGCCTGTTAGTTACAATGCAGATGGAATCTAAACCTGTGTAACAAATTCATACTAATTTATTTTACTGTTTCAGGAAGGAACATCTTTTTTAAATAGAGCAAGAGTATTTGCATGAAATAGTGTGGTGTTTTTTTTTTTTTTCTTTTTTAGGTTGCTGTGGTAGCATCTGCATTGCCACAGTTAATGCTGGTCTTCTAACCTCAACAGTAGTCATGGAATGTACCTGTCTTGTATGTGCATGTACTCTCCACACCGGGCAGACCTTGCTCTTAACCCGGACGAATAGTTTTCTTCCACTCTGTAAAGACAGCTTCTCTATGAATAATCTGTGGTAGACAATTCAACTTGTCTCTATGACCAATTTTTATAATTGCCCTTGATTAATTTATGTACATTCTGATAAAATGTTTTGCTAATCCCTGCAATAAGCCTTTAAAAACTCTGAACATCATCTCTTTGTTGAATACTGCTTAGCCCCTTCCTCCTTCTAATTGACTTCTTTGGCCCTGGAACATGCCCTCTAGAAATTATAGTGCTCTAAACATTCCCCTTCCTTGATAAAACACTAAAATATGAAATGATAAAAAAATGCAGTCTGAAATAGCATGCTCTTCAGAGGAAGGATTTACAGCCTCCTTAAGAGGAGGCAGAAAGCATAGCTTATAGCACCACAAAGTCCAAGGATTCACAATAAAACCCATCCTAAACATGAATAGTGGAGATTCATATTCAGATGATTAAATGATTAGAGATGAGGAAAGTGTTCCATAGGAAGGGGATTTAAAAGATTCAAAGTGCTTACTTTGAAGAAAAAATGAGAGGGTAAAAGAGAAAGTTATGCTGCATAGAAAGTAATGACTTCTGTTACGTACCAGTGATCTGTATTTCCAGAACAGGAGGATTTAATGAACTTTAGAAAGGGACATGTTTGAAATGATAAATGTAAATACCTGTTCTTTTTTTTTTTAAAGGGTCTAATAATAGTTGATTTTAGGACTGTCATATGCTTACAAAGTCCTAAACATAAAATGGATTCAGAAGGCCTGCGAGGCTCAACTGTGTCATTCAGGAATGTTTCGGCTTCTTTGTTTGTTTTAGTCTGGGATGTTCTCCCTTAGATTTAAAGATCAAGTCAAGCATTTGCTGGCACACTTATTTTTTTTCCACTGCAGAGTTACCATTGGAGGCAAAGTCACAGCGTGTTGTTTTGTTCTGGAAAAATAATCATCATGTCCCAAAGATATCCCTGTGGCATCCCTGCCAATAAATGATTTCTCTGTGAATATGCAGTTTGATTGATTAATACATAAAAGGAAAGATGCAAAGGACACATTGCACCCCTTTTAATCTTAACATTTTCACTTGTTCACGTCCTTATGATCCAGGCAGCCTGAACCTTTTTTGTCTGTTTCTTGCTATTTATTATGCACCTCAGATCCAAGCACGTGAACAATAAATCATTGCAGATACTTAATGGAAGGTCAACTGAAGGTAGCAGAGTGGGTTTGAACTGCACAGTGTATGAATTTTGGAGATAGCACCTGAGTGGCAAAGACCTATATCTGTAATGTACTCAAATTAGAAACAATATCAGTCAAAGAAACAATTTCCAGCCGAGAACTATTGCTATGGTAAGCTTGAGCTTTAATCTGTTTGTGCTCTTAAAAACCAAACAAAAACCAATACCTTCCAAGATGAGTATAATAAAAACTTGCATTTTTCCCTACTCTAATCTTATTTTTGACCAGACTAGTAAAGTATTCCCCTTCAAGCACAGACTGAGCACAGAAAAGGACATGCCTATTGTTCACAAGTTGAAGGAAATTTAAATAGTTCTCTCCTCTATATCACTACCGTGATTGCTGTTGCTCCCTCTATAGTTTAATGGAGACCTCTGTCAGGAGCACAGAATCTGGTTTACAAAAGAAGGCATATTACTAAGAACTTAAATGACTCTGGCTTTAAAGTAAGTGATTGTATTCAAAAAGAGATGAAATTTAATTAAAGCTGATGTTATTACTAGCTGCTGTAATTCCATTTGTTAGCAGGAAAACATTAAGGATCTATATATAGCCAGATTGAGCAAATGTTTTATATAATTACTCTACATGCATAGTTAGAGGGTATAATCAAAATCAAACATTGGAGTGTTGTATTCTGTTGACGGGGACAAGTGAAGCAGGACAAGACAGCCCTCTTCTGCCTCAGAAGCAAAATCTAGGTATCGCTATGAGGTGTCAGATACTGCACGTATTCTGAATATGATTGAGGAGGATTATTTGCCGCCTTCACCAGAGCTCATGAGCAGATAACTAAAGTTTCTTTAACACGTTCATTCTCCCTTGTGGGCAGATCTCTGTTTGATAAATCATTTTTTTCCTCTGCCATTAGTAAAGTAGTGTTTAAAAGGAAAAATTATACTTGAAATATCTCTGTTCTGAAGCTTCATAGTCCTTACCTAAAGGCTGAGACAGAAAGGAGAGTTGTTTTATGCGATGGATCTTTGAAGACATTATGTCCCCAACTCAATCTCCTGTCTTTTTGGCAGGATGACAGAAGACCTCAGGCTTGTACTGAAATGCATTCCTGCCCCTAATGTAGTAGCATGAGGGACCAAAGCAGGGATTGGTCTTTCAGTCGGCGTGCATGGTGGGGATGTTCAATCACTGCTGCACACTATTGATCGCACTTTCATTACATGTCTGTCTTGCAGAAATGCTAATTTTGGTGCACGTACACTTTTTTTTAATTAATTCACTTGAAAATAAGTTTTGAAACAAAAATTTTGTGTGTTAGCAGCAAGTAGCCAGTTCTAACAGGCTCGAGACGTTCCACTGAAACAAATATATATAAATGGGATTTATTTTTCTCTTATAAATTTGAATGCCAAGCCTCATAACTTGCTGGAGGAGCTGTTTAGGTTCTCAAATCCTTGCTGCAGTGTTGTTTTATAATCAGGTAATCAGATCAGCGTCAAGGCTACATGAACTGAAAATTCTATCAAGTGCTTAAAAATTAATATTATTTGCAAAATCAATTGTGTTACAATAACTGTTACAGGTCTCATTTGAATATCTTTGAATCCAATAGGATTTGCATACAAATCTATATTCTCCAAATAGTGTGGGAACTGATTTTAAAACTCAAAGTACTGTAAAACAAAAATTTGTTCAAGTATCTTCTGTATGTTGGGAATGCTATGAATAATTTGAATCTAAGTTTGAATCCATCATTCTATCAAATTAGGCAAGCAATAAAATTATTGATACGTTCATGTTTCATATTTGATGAAGTCTTTATATTTGAAGACACAAGGTTTTTATGTTCTTTCACAAGGTTCATTTTTTAGTATCTTAGTTGTTAACATATCAGAGGAGTCAAATATTTTAAGAATCCTATATTGAGACTGAAGTACCTGCTTTATCCCCTATGCTTTTACCCCAGAAATTACCAGTCATGTCACCAAATGTTCTAGCTCTGAGCCAAAGGGAGCTATTACATTTGAAAGGTAATCCTGTCTATACAATCCACTTAATCCGCAACATAGAGCTAGAGGCACTCCCTGGGCCTGTAATTACCTCTGGGGTGTGAAAGAGAGCCTGGCATCAATATAAAAATGTTCTAATCTTCTAAGTAACAGTCCCAGACACTATAATTTAGTACTGGAAATGGTCTTATCCTGAGACATAATTTCTCCCAGGGGGCATTGAACATGATGGTAGTGGCTGGGTGGGAGCACCAGCTAGGGCAGCTTTCCTCCAAGTACAGCTGGACTGGTCTTGTCAGCAGAATTGCTTGATTTTTCTTTGTCCAAGTTGTGCAGGTGACTTTCCTCTGGAGCAGCTATATCTCTCTGCAAATAAACCTTTGCTGTGTAGTCTCTGCAGCACCCAAAAGAGGATCTCTCTTCTGCTCAGTATCTCTCCTTAATATGTATTTGTTAATACTGCATTAGGTCAGATTTTTTTGCAGATAACTATTTTTAATTTACTCTATTATGAGTCACTTTGCTCAGTATTTTAGATCTTGACTGTAGCTTTCTATTCACAGGTGAATTCCCTTTAGATTTATCTAAAGACCTTTTTCACTTTAACACCATTCATACATTTTACAGCAATACTTTTTTTGGCTACTTCTGTTTGAAGTTACATACTAAAATACAGAACAACTTGAAATGTTAAAAGGCATTCATTCTGATGAATGCTCATCTAAACTGAAAAACATGATACAAGATTTTTGTATTCTGTGCTTTCCGTTTTCTAGTCATGTTCTTTTAGCTGAAACCTCCAAGGATTCCTCAGTAATTAGCCCTTTACCTGTTTTTCTGTCACTATTAACTCTTGCATGCTGGCAGCTCTTGCTTGAGAAGTTATCATTAACATTCACTGTCATAATTAGGAGACAACTTTAAACTGATGGGAATATTTATCTAACAGTGTGCCAGCACTCTCAGTTGAACTATAAATCTTCCTAACTGACTCACGCTTTGTCACCTTCTGAAGCCTGACCCTTATTTTATTAATCCACAGGAGAAAATATATTAGAGAGGAGTGGATAAAAAGAATAATAAATTACCTGAATAGTTTTTAATAGACATAACTGTCTTTGGAGAACAGGGTAAATTTGAACAGTAAAAGAAATCAGACAAGTTTTGTATATGGAAGCTAAGGAAATAATTCTTTTAAATTATCATGTGTGGTACTAGAATTTATTTCTTTAATTTACATAATTATGTAAAGTAATGCAGGTTGTCCCCACCCAGTAATCAATCTGTTCATAGTCCCAAATATAAAAATTGTTTTTCTGCTGCTAGTTGTTTCATTGCAAGTAGGAAGATAGATTTACATTCTTTCCCTGACTCTGCTCCTGCTTAAAATATTATCCCTCAAAAGTATTGTACTGTTTGTCACATACAGACAAAAGCAAAAACCTAGGAAAGCTTACTGGCAGAAACCTCTGATCCCAGAGAGTTGATGAGAATAATTCTATTA
This sequence comes from Gallinula chloropus, assembly GCF_964237585.1. Taxonomy (NCBI): domain Eukaryota; kingdom Metazoa; phylum Chordata; class Aves; order Gruiformes; family Rallidae; genus Gallinula; species Gallinula chloropus. Next base: position 27,846,721 of record NC_140091.1, read on the forward strand.
AAATAGCAACATCTTCATTTCCTAAACCAGAAAGGAAACTCTATGAAACTGCGGGGTAGCTGTAGTTAAAAGTCCAAGGAAAATTCCAAAGGCTCCTGGACTGATAACAGAAAATAGATGTACATGGAAACCACCCTTTGGTTTGCTATATTCAGAGTCATTCCATGGAAACAAAAGAGATGTTGAAATGCAAGGAATTTAGATCTTTTTTTTTTCTTCCTAATGCCCTTTCTGTGAAATACCTTCTAAAGCTGGCTGTGCAGCAACCTTAGGTGGCAAATGGACATATGTTTCAGTGTATGCATGTCTTAGACCAAAACCCCCAATCTGTATGAATATATGTACAAGAAAATGTGGAGTTTTATTAGCTGCAGGATTGTAACACTGTTACTTGAGTACAAAAAACAGAAAGAAAAAAAGCTTAAAATGTTTTTCAGGATTGTTCTTGTAAATGGGATTTTGCCAGGTTGTGAAGAAGGCAGCAATTCTGAGTTGAGACTACTCTGACCAATGTGCTTTTGCACATTTAAGTGCAGAAGCTTGTTGGTTAAGAAGGCACTGCCTGTAAATGACATACTACTAAGGCTCACTGTTGCCTAGTGGACAGGAGGTCAGCATGTGTGTCACTTAGGTCACTGACTGGGGAGTGGGAGAGGGATGAATTGGTACATATTCCTGCTGGTAGACAGGAGAAATGGGGGTATGAATGCAAGCTGGAGAGCTAAACTTGCTACTTTCAATTAAATTAGTTGGCTCCTTTCAATTGAGTTAGATGCACATACAATCTGTTAGAACATCTCTGGTGAGAGCATAATATTATAAAGTGCAGTAATTTAATCATTTGCGGTCACCTGAACAGACCCAAGTTTATCCCTCAGGCAACACCATTGACTTCCCTGGAACTATTCCAAAGAGGAATTAAACCCTGTACTCAGGGAAATAATAAATGCTTTATGTGTAGGTTTGCTCAAACTGTGTTGATATCAGAGCATCTTTAATGTTGAAAAAACCAAAGCCACCATTTTTTGTTCAAGTTCAGTTGTCAGCTGTTTACTTACCTGATCTGTGTCTGGATGTTGGGCCATAATGATGATGTTGACTCCAGGCTTTGCTTTTAGCTTCTGGTGCCATAGGCTTTTCTGCACACAGTTGATAGTGGGGAAGCTGCTGCTTTCAGTGCTTAAATAGTCCTATCTCATAGTGGTTTCTGGAGAAGCTGTGTCTGTGCAAGCCCCTGCCCCTACACAGGGATGGAAATGACACTCCATTGCAGTCCTTTGCCACAGCGCCTTCTTTTCCTGTGAGGAACAGGTACACCCGCCGTGCTCCTCATGTCTTGGTTTACTTGTGTTCTGCCTCCTATTGGGGAGGCTTGCCCAGCAGTCGTGTGGATTTTGAATCATGGAGACCAGTAGGAAGTATATCTCTGTTATTTTTTGTGTAGATAGAGAAAGCTTGTACTTATGTAGAGACTGATGATACCGCTCACCTAGAATTTTAAAATACAGTGTAATTAGAACAGAACAAATGACCATGTGGAATGATCAAAGCAAGTTATTTGCCAGAAGTGATGTAATGAAGCAATTAGAGCTCCAGAGCTACATTTGACTGCTGATACTTCTTGTTTACAGCCACAAAAATTCTTCTGTGGCTCTAAAACCTGCTGCATCCCTAAAGAAAGATTCCCAGTGATGTTGTATTGCTGACCTTGTCTCACACATGATAACTCTTGCTTTTTGAGGCGCTTAGTAGTCAAGTTGGGCTTACTCACATAAATGATTAATTTCCCACATTTCATTTTCATATTCTTGTTCTTTAATAATATCTCTAGCTTTTAAAAACAATTTTTATCTTAGAATTCTGCATTATTTTTAAGAGAAAAATTATCGTTCAAAATACATAGTTCCTGTAGTCATTAATCTATTGAATTTAAAATTAAGTATTAAGCTAATTTTCAGAGTATTATTTTCTTTAGTCTAAAAAGGACAAAGATGGATTAAGTTACTGGCCTTTACCCATTTCCAGAATTTTATGTCTTTTTCCAGGAAAATGAAAAGCGCAGGAACAGTTATTTCTGGTGAATGCTATGATTTTCTTAATGACTGGATACATTACCTATTTGTGAGCATCATAGAGAAAGGAATTAGGTGTTTTCCCTGCTGAAGAAACACGATGCAATACCTTTGCAGAGGCATTATTGTATAACTATTCAAAATAGATTATTTTGGTTTATTTCAGAGTTATGTGGTATGTTGTTCCTTCAATTACAGGGAAGATCTTTGTTTTCTTTTTAGGTTGATACTGTTGTGTTAGATTTAAAAAAAAAAATCTTGCTAGGATAAATAGGTTTAGATTTTTCACTATGTAAACATATTAAGTAATATGTAGTTGTTTGAAAACAGTGCAGAATTTTATGTTCCTTCCTGAAACAAAAATGGCAGGCTCGGTGATATAATTGAGATTCAAGTACAGGTATTTCTAGCAAAGAAGATTAATACTGCCTTAGCAGTCTCCCTAAAGCCAAATGACTGAGGTCAATGTATTATTCTTAAAAGTGTTTCCTTTAAAACTGAGGAATTTGACAAAAGGTGGGTTATTTTGCAACATTTGAGTCACCTACAAGTCCTTATTCAGCTGACTGAGAAATCAGCCAGCCTTCTGTTGGCACAAGGAACAGTTGCAAATTCAGCTGTGAATGTGAACTGTCTGACTTAGGAAATTATACCTCATGGTGTGTAAATTGTTTTGAAAATGAAATTACTTGTAGTATTTTTTAAGATGATCATCTTATCCTTGTCTTATTGGAGAAGTCTAAATGATATCAATGTTATTCTCAGCTCAATTCCCAGATTCTGGGAAACAATCCCCAGGATCACTCTTTCAGCCAGTTGTCTGCTTCCTGCTCCTCACACCAGTGGTCTGGAGAATTGCAAAAAACCCCAAAGCAAAACCCACTTGAAGAACAGGAGAGGCCATTGTTTTGTTGCTTGCTTATGTTTTAATCTTGAGTCAGACTGCCTGGTTTTTTGGTTTGTTTTTTTTTTTTTTTTTAAATGCTCACTGGTCTGATTTCTTGATATTTCTGATGAGTGCTGATTTTGGAGAGGCAGAACAGGGGTACGTAGGCTTGAAGATCATATATTGTAAGAATAAAAATAGTTGAAACAGTAGCTCTAAAAATGCACGTTTTCAGCTGTAGACAAGATTTCTTATGTCAATTTTGTGTTTAACTGGGTTGATGTTTTCATGCTGGATGAAAAAAAAATATTTTAATTACTGTAGTCCTCTGATAAAGGTTTTCTTTTGCCAGCAAATTATTTGTATAGATGAGGCTGGTTTTGGAAGAAGTGAGGGACTGTCCTAAGGAGTATGCCATCAAATTTTGAGGATACTGCTGGAGGAATGTCGCAGTGCTGGCTGGGAAGCTGCACTGGAAAGAGTAGCAGTGCAATAGGGTCAGCATTAGGCAGCAGCATTATGGAGGGGATGCCATCAGAGGAAATGACCAAGTGGTATACTGGAGAGTAACCACATCTACTCTGAGGCTTTTCGAGCAGATTTCTAAATAATTTTTGTTAACCCTTAAATGTCTTATTATGACATAAGTTTCTCTGTAGGAAAGATCCTCTAGCCTGTCCTGTCATGTGTTGACTTGAGATAACCAAAAGTCTCTTCAGACTTCTGAAATGTTACCAAATTAAGAATAAGCATGTTGCTAAGTAATAATAATTTATCACAAGTAAATAGGGAGTGAGGGTGAGCATTTTAAGGTGTAGCTACCAAAGCCTATACAACTCTAATCATAAAGCAGAGATTTTAATAAAAAAAGAGTAAAACTGGCACAAACTGCCCTGAGAGGAGAGTCAGGAAGTAGTGAGTTGAACAAGTAAACTGGGTCTTCCTACCACCTGTATAAAGTCCTTGGGACAGATGTGCCAGCGGTCAAAGCAGCATTTCTAAGGGACAGCTTTTGGAATCCACTTCATTTAATCTAATGTAACTGGTGACATTTTTGATGCGGGAAAGTTTACTTTCACCCAAAGGTGTGAAGCTTTATTTGAGAAATATTGTATAAATACTTGACAGATTTAACTGTTTAGTTGATGCCCAGGAAACTGGAGGGAACTTGCTGAGACGTTGGAGTACAACTAAACAATCTCAATTATTCAGTTCCTATCCTAACAAACAATCCTGTTCAAAAGTTACTCTTTCAAATGGATGTCAGAGGTAATGATAGTGGCTGAAGCAGTAGTCTCATTGCTTAAGGAAGGTGCTAATGAGCCTTATAGAAATGCAGCAAATAGGCATTTATAGAAGAGACTGTGAACATGCAAATTTTACTCAATTTGATACAAATAATGCATAGAATCAAAGAACAGTTAAGATCTCTTTAGGATTTGAAGACAAAAGTCAGACAGCAGTATACCAGCATTGAGGATACTGACTGTTTATGATCAAAAGTCCATGTACGTGATGCCCATCACTGCTACTAGCAGTGCAATAGTCCTTGTGGATTTCTATTAACTTAAATGGGCAACTTACACTTCACACAGCAGGAAACCCAGATTGTACTATAAATGGGAGTACATTTTTCTAAGAAGCTGACCGTAATAGTCAGGCAAAGTTCCCATGGCACACTGGAGAAAAGGGAATCTTTGTGCAACTTGTTTGTTTCTGAATTTGATTCTGTTAAACTGAAGTATGTTACTGTGGGAAGGATGTATGTTTTGAAATTGATATTAAGTCAGTCATCTGCAGTTCTTGGTTACTGTATAGCAGGAATGAGTCTACCATTGAGTTTTGAAATACAGGATGCAAACAGATGCTTCTGCAATTGCAACCTGTTAAGTGTGTGTGAAAGACCTACCCTGTATTCCTGAGCAGAGCAGAAGTTAGTACTTCTGTATACATTGCGATCAACTTTCCAAGTTGATTCTGCTAGGAGATAAAGGAAGGGAACAGTTCCTCCAGGATGAAGGTGAAAAATTGAGAAGTTTAAATCACAGAATCACAGAATCACACAGTGATTACTGTGCCTGAGAAAGAATTTTTGGCTTGTTCCTAAAAGGGAAACAGGCATACTGGAGATGTGAATGTGTGGATATAATGAATAAAGCAGAGAAAACTTTAAATCTGATAATTAATAATACAGTAAAGGCCATTGCAATTGAGCTGAACAATTAAAATCTAATGATTTGCAGAATGGGGTCCAGAACTTCTATATACTGCATGCCTGTAAACAGCACTACGGCTACAGTGAACCAACGTGCAGCCATCTGTTGTATTAGGCATCAAAAATACCATAAGAGCTACTTGATGAATAGAATCAAAGTGATTCCTGGTCTTGGGTTTCCAGAAGCTGCCGAAGCAATGGATGAGTAGATGTGAGGCAAAGTAGAATTGGATTGATGTGGTTTTGCTGCATGTATTCTTAAAGTAAGCATCTCAGTAGAAGGGAGCATAAATGCATAGCAATCGTCAGGCAGTTACACAGCGTTTGCCAAAGAGATCCATTCAGATAAGGCAATTGTATGGGCTCTGACAGGGACAGCTATAAAAAAAAACCAAACCCCTAACCCAGCAGTTACACAGTGATAAAGCAGCACTGTTGCTCTGCACAGTTCACTACTCTTGCCTTCTCTACAAGTTTTGCTTTTAGAATATTGCTTTTTTATTTATAACAAACCAGACAGTGCTAAATGGTGGAATGTTTACTTGATATGTCAAGAAGCAGCCACATACTCAGCGTCTCTTCTGGGGAGTGCTGAGGAAGTATTTAGTTCTGGTTCATTTGGCTCTTCTAGTTGCTGATGGACTGTATGCAGAACCTTTGCTTTTTTCTTTCCAGTTCTTGAATAAGCCAGTCTTTCCTCAAAACATCAGTGTGCCAAATATTTCATAATTGGAAGAAAAAAATAATCTTTGCAAAGATGGAAGTATGGCAGCTTCCTAGGCCCCAGTTGCCTACTAATCCTGTTGCTAGGGGTTCTGAGAAGCTCAATATTCATTAATGATGTTCTTAAATAATGGATCTGCATGATGAACAAACACCTAAAGTGTTTGTTCACCTAAAGGAAACAAAAAACATCTTACAGGAAGACTGGAAGAGGATAAGTTTGGAATCTTTGATTTATTCCATATGAGTCTTACTGTTCCTTTAAAATATCAGCTGATTGTCACAGAGTATTTTTTACGTAACTTCTCAGTGCCTGCCCCTTGTTTTAAACATTTCCTGTTGTCTGTCTTCTAATCCATATAGGTTCTGAACTCTAACAGTGCTGTTACAACTAGAACCATTAATTTCCTCCCAAATACTTTTCAGTTTACTTTAACAGAGTGTCTTAGGCACACGAACAGTTACAGTAAGGTTCTCTGGTGTAAGATGGTAGGAACTGATCTGGTTGAATTATATGTAGCCAAGCTATAGGAAATTCTAAAGATTGTGAGAAATGTTTTTTCCAAGGTCAAGTCAAGATTGAATTTAAACTATAGTGGTTCACTTTCCTGAGCTAGAGGAGAACTTGATTTCCATCCTTGTGCCAATGAATATTTATACGAAGTGGAGAAGAATCAACAGGAGTAAATGTAATATTCTCCATTTTGGTTTATGCTTGTGTGTGGTTTAAGACAAGTACATTCTTAAAGCATCCCAAGGGAGAAGATGAAATGTACGGGGCTGCAGAAGATCTAAGCTTTGACTTTCATACACGGTGACAAGCATTAGACATCTCTTTGTGAATCTAAAATTAATTATTTAGGAATTGACGTCTGAAGTTTCTAGCTGGAGAACTTAAAAAGACCAAACCCCGCTTACCTGAAAAGAAAATTAGGATTTTAGGAGATGAAGTTTCTTGAAAGTGGTACTTAAACATATAAGTGGCCTTATATTTGCATAGTACTCCATCTGGGTGATCATGTTCTTTGAAGTGAATTCGTTGTCTAGGTATGAGAGTAGAAAAAACATGCAAAGACTTGGGAGCATTGAGTACTAACACTGTTTGAAGAATTTGTCTTAGCTAAGTTGTATACGTCCTGAACTTAAACTTCCTTAAAATATATTCAGAATTTCAAATCTCTGCTGGAGGACACTGAATCTGTTCTGTCAGTGCTAACTCCCATAACATATTGAATAAATTGTGAGTGCCTAGGTATTTATTTAGAACAATACATGTTGATATCATGCTGTGTATGGCTGTAAGAATGAAACAGAATGCAGATACCTATACCCAGCAGTTCAATGCTATTGGCTATAAAGGGAGATAAAATGAAATGTGACTTGTTACGAGGCTTTACCACCGCCACTTGAAGTGAAGGACATAGATTTACTCAGCAGTTGAGGAATTCAGCCACAAAGTAGGAGCCAGGTGATCAAAGTTCAGTAGGCACTCTGTATGATAAAGGAAAAGGTTAAAAAGTTATTCTCTGTGGTATTTAAGACTCCTATTTGTACTTTGCCTTTCCCTTTCAAAGCTCAGTGACGGCTTTGCAGCATCTGGAGCGGTGGCAATATAGACCAACCTACTGCCAAATAAATAAGTCATAAGGGAATTTTTCACTGCATATGGTTTGCCAAAGGAAATTGTCTCAGTCAATGGCCCACAGTTTATTTCAGAAGAATTTGACATGTTGTTAGGTCTAAATGCAGTGGAGTATGACGAAGTTGCTTCATTTCATGAAGCACCAAATGGAGCAGTGGAACATTTTTTTTCAAACCATTAACCACACAATCTCACTAAGAATACGTTGTCAGAAAGCTGGAGTCTGGTTCTTTTGTTTTTCTTCTATTTTGATGCCAAAAGTCCTCTGTATGTCACAACAAAGGAAACATTTAGTAGTTTTTAAATAGACTGAGAAGCCTGAAGGTTTGTGCATTGTGCTGGTCTTGTAACACAATGCTAGTGGCCTGTTACAAGTGGTGGTGATACTGTGTTTCCTGAGGTATCAGGCTTTGCAGGGCCAGAGGGTTTTACGGCTGGAGTCACAAAACACTAGCTGCCTTGTTAAATCTCAGCCCTTTGTCGAATCACTGACAAAATTCTGACTTGCACCAAGCAGAAGGGGTGATTTTCTTCCTTTGCCCATTCATGCAGGTTAGAAAATGCTCAAGAATTTAAAATTCTGAGTAAAGCAAAGAGGAAGATGAGTGGAGAGCAACAAGTATAACGAGCTACATGTCAGACAAGTCATTTCTTACAAGGCTCTGAAGAGTTTGTTTTTCTGATTTTTTCATTCTGACCTGGGAAAGTGCATGGCATTGCTGTTAAAAGTTTTCCCAAAGACTGAAATGAGTGAGGAAAAATTGTTATTTCATATTGAGAAAAATAGGGTTTTGGTGTCCTATAGGGATGAACTGCTTAACTGACAATCAAGGTGTCAATATTTGATGTATTTCGCTACCACTGATTTATTATCTGGCTCTTTCTATTAGCCATACAATGAATATTTCGATCTTTTCCTCTTGTTCTTGGTATTATCTAATTAGATTGAGTGGCAACAAAGATTGGTTCTTACTGTGTGTCCACATGGTGCACAGTATCATGGCCTCACAAAGAGCCTCTAATAACACAGTAAATAACAAGATAAAGATTAATACTCTATGCTGTCCAAACACGCATGCAGGGTTTGAGAAAATTTTAATCAACCCACTTAGGGCTTTTTAAATTGTAAATTTGCTGGGGCAAAAATCTTGAGTGAGTCTAAAAGAGCTGAGAAACTGGTTAGATTTCTGAAAATGAGAAAGTAGTCTTAGCAATGTGAAATATAATCAATGACAAATAAATCAGAGCTAAAATTCTAAACACAAATTTTTATTTTCAGGCCTTCAGAGCTTTTTAATCTCATTCTTTTGTTGTTTTTTTGGGGGGTTTACTTCCCTTGTGATTTGATGTTTTTTTTCTGTGTATTTTGGAATCACTTGTGACTTCTGTGACTCAGCAGTAGATGGAAAAAAAATAATCTTTTGATCAATTTTAAAATACTGCAGGTGGGTGATTCTCCTCTGGTCCCGTTTGTCATAACTGCACTGAAGTGAACGTAGCTGAGTTAATTGATACTGAGACCTCCCCCCTGTTTCTCAAAGGTAACATTTTCCTGTGTATGAAGGGGTAGATTTGCTTAGGGGAGTGTTTCAGAGGCCAGCCCCCTCCCTTTTCTCCTCGGAGTTGCATATCTGTTCCCCATCACACAGTATTGCTACATAGCTCTGCACAATCTCCTTTCTCCTCTGCCTTCATGCCTCTCATTGTGACCACGTCTGTGATATACTGACAGCACCAAAAAGCTTAGGATATTATTAAGAGGTTTTTGCCAACTGATGGTTTTGAAAATCATCTCAGCGTGTCTGTGTTCTGACTACAGACAGCTCTGTCAAAGAACAGCCTCTGAGGTCTTTGGGGAGAACTATCACTGTCAAGTTCAGTGCCGGTGGTAAGGTCACCAAGGAGATGGTCTTAAATGACAGTGTCATGAACTTGCCAACTGATTCTTGCCAGCTTGCTGGGGTCCTGGCCAAACCCTTCAGCGTGATGGACTGGACAAGTACAGATGAAGCCTTTGCCCTGTTGCAGCTAGAGAATGGCTGATGATGAATAGAAATTACTCCCAATGCAATGTATTACATTATATTTTATAAGCACAGCTAAGCTGTCTCCAACTTACTTGTGGGCCTGAATAATTGTCCTCTAAATAGGAGTGCTTAACAGACATTCACACTGATGAATGTGTAGGGGTTTTATTGTCCACAGGCTCCTGTTCACCATAGATGGAGATCCTCTGTTTGCTTTGATTCTATTTGTTTTTCTCTGGTTTTTTTTATACATGCTACCTCATGGTTTGTGGCAAAGTCAGCTTTTGTGCATCTAATTCTATTGAATTGTCTGTCCTGATGGCACATGATTTTAATATGTATTCCTCTCTGTGCTTTGCATATAGAAAAAAATCCAGTCCACAGAGGCTGTAGGATCTCTTTAGGCTGTAGGATATGTTTATACAGGTTAAACAGTTATAAATTTGAATCACAAAATTTGAAAAGAAATCATATTCTCCATTGTTGAAGTAATTCAAGTAAATAAACTCAGAAGAATAGAGACCTGCTGTAGGATAACATTTAAGGATTTGTAATGAAACAATCATAATTTTATAGTACATCTTGAACTCTGTTTAATTGAAGTAATTCATTGGGAAAAACTATGAACGATCGTACTCAGGAGACTTATTTATAGAGAAACTAATTTAATACAATGCTGAGACTAAAGCTACCATCTCCCTTAATCGGGGCATGTAATTTTCATTAGTATTGAAGTTGTGTGTGCGTGAACCGAGGGTGCCTGTATTCCAAAGTGCTTAATTGCTGTATTCAAAATCATTCTTCTCCTTACAAAGGATTTTATATTAGTATTGTTCAGAATTATATGTGGCTTGACTATAGCAGATAATGCTGGATATTACTTGGCCATCATTTAGCAAAGTTACAAGAAGTGGTTGGATAAATGACAGACTGATTATATATGTAGGATCCCTGTTTGCTTAATTCCTTGCAGTAGTCTCTAAACTTACACAAAATAATGTATTCTGTGGAAGAATCAGTTTATCCATTTTTTCCCTGTTTTTTTGGAATTAGTGTTAAGGATTTCTTGTTAGCCTCCAATACTGAAATTTCAAAAGATAATTCAGCTCAGAGAGGATGTTGGGAGGACTCTTGTCCAAATTCTTGCCCAGAGAAGTTAGCTGTGGGTTCGGATTTGGTTTCCTGCAGCTTTATCCAGACAGATTTGGAATGCTTCCAAGGATGGAGACTGCAATAGGATACACAGAAATTCCCACTAATTTCAGTGTGATAAATATGTACTCCGACTGCTACAGACTCCCCAGATTAACTGCAGCTTTGGAGTCCCACCCTGAAAGGTTCTTGCCTGCTCTGAGACAGGACTGGTTGAAAATGGTTAGAATTTAGATCAGTGGTATCAGCCAGGTGTGGCAGGCTTTCTGCTCAGTGTGAAATACTGGCTACTTAGCTGGATGCTCTCATTTAATGGTCAAGGATGTGGTTGTACTGAAATGGGAGGAATTAGACATCTTTATTCCCTTTAAAGATCAGGTCAATTAGCATGTGGTTAGGCTTTTAAGTCAAGCAGTACATGCAATTGAGCGAAGTGCCAAGTGATTGAATTGATTGGGTTTGGCACTTAAACTGCCAGGAGGAAGTGATGACTTTCTTATGTGCCTGATGAGGGCATTTTATACTTGACAATGGAATATCAGTGCCGTTATAACTACCAAAATAATTCTTACACAGAAGATGTTTATAAAAATATATTTAAAATAATGCTAATAACAGTAAAAATTAGGATAGTGATGAATACAAGCTCCATCTGTATCTCTAAAACAGTAACTATGTAGATTGGCACTAGTTCAGCTGTCTTCAGAAATTTTAGTCCTTTCATTAAGGATTCCAGAAGCAGCCTCAGTAGCAATATTTACATTTTCATTTCAGAGCAAGATAGCCTCACACTGAAGATGCTTTTGTTTCCACTGAAGCATAAGAAGGAGCAGAAATTATTTAAACTTGCTCATTTCTAGAAATAAAATACCTGATTCTACTTGAGATATTTTAAACTCTTATTAGGTCAAGTTCCAATGCTAAACATTTCAGTTCTGGGTTCTGCAAATCTGTAGATCTGTCTGTATCTTCATCCTCCTGCTGCTTAACTTGATAGAGATTTGGATCAAACATCTGTCTCATTTCCAGTAATGAAGTTCCGGACTGTTTTGTAGGAAACTAGCAAAATGCTAGTACAACATCCAGAAAGGAGGTTTAGTAGTTAGAGTAAAAAATGAAAATGCCTGCTATGTGCTGCTTTGGAAAGACAGAGAGTGATGATATAATGTCCTGACTGGATTATGGATGGCAGACATGATAGTGCCTTACTAGACTGGTCTATGAAGCAACTGTGGGCTTCTAAGCTCTGTTAGTTTTGCTTTTTCATAAGCTAAGGTTTAGCTCTTACATATTCACAAACAAAGCTGCAGTCCACTTGAAAGTATGTAAAATTATGAAGGCTGTTATCTGTGAGGGAAAGGAAGTTGGAATAATGTAATCACCAGTACCTGAAACACACATGCTCTGCATTTCTCAGCGGATGTGTTACTGAATAGGATGGGCAGACATTAGCATCTTTAATGTCTTCTAACAGCATATGACAAATGTGTCATGAATAATTAGATATTACTAACTACTGAACAGTGCTTAATTCACTTACCTGCTGGTACATTTGCCCTTTCTATCTGACAGCTCAAGTTGAGTAAATGCTAACTCTGGCTCTGAACCACCAGCTGCATAGGGCAGAAAGGTCAGTCTTTCACATCACTGAGTGAAAGCTCTTTACACTGAATAGTAATGGAGCTCCAGAGTCTCTGCAGTTTGAACGAAACTGCTTGGGTGGTCAGTGGTATGAACTGGGACTGGGCTTCGCTCACTGATTAATGTGCTAGATCCGGGTGAGGCACGAACTAACTTCAATGAACTAAGAAAAGAGTTTTTCAAGGTAAAGTTATATATCTATAACTATTTTTCAAGAAGATTCTTACACAGTAAACAAATTAAATGACCACGTCCCCTGCTAATGAAACTCCATTTCGTTGAGGTAAAAAAATATCTGCTATTTTCTGCAGTCTTAGTTGACTGCATTGTTTGGAAGACTCTACTGAGCTTCAAATCTTTAGATATTCTAAAGACTTCAAACTCCTTTAAAAATATTGATGGGACTACTGTGTATGTTTGTGTGTTTTTAAAGATTTTGGTACATTTGTTTTAAATTTGTAAGGTCAGACTTACAATATTGTGGTGGCCTAGAAGATTCTTCACACATATCTCTAAGGCTACACTAGCCAATAAAATAAAATCTATAGCTGGAATAGAATTGATTACCTTAGCATTCTTTCCCAGTGTTGTCAACAATTTACATCTTAGACAGAAAATAAGGTCACATTAAGGGCCAAGACCCTGCTCTAAATGCCACTGAAATCAATGGAAACTTTCATACTGACTGCAGAATACTTAAAGGTCAGGCTCTAAAGTCCGAATTCTCATGCTGGAAAGCTGCCCAGCACTCAGCGTTGGCCACTGAACAAATAGGCACAGAAAGAAACTCACATCCTGTAAGGCTTAGAAGGAGACAGCATTTAGCTGTAAACAGTGGAAAAAAGGGCAGAGAAAGCTTTTTGTTATGAAAAATAAAACAGATCAATGCCATTTTTAAAAGCACCTAATTATTACAGAGATATGTGGATTGACTAATCTTCAAATAAAAATCAATTAACATAACTTATTTCCCTTACTTTTTATGAAATAGCTAAGTTTTGTTTTCCTTTTAAAAAACCACAAACTTCAAAGCATACAGGAAATCATATTTGAAAGTAATATATAACCAGAAACATTTCCAAAATGATCAAACAGCAGTTGGGTAAGAAAAGGAACAGTTAAATTTTTCAGGGATTCAATATGGTTGTTGTGATTAAAGGGAAAGCTGGAAAAATGAAACATTTTGGGGAAAAAAAGAGCATAGACAACTTATACTGTGGAAAGTCAAAGTGTGTAGTCTGAGCTATCCTGAATTCCAAGAATGAAAATGGAGCCTGTTAAGTAGAAGGACAAGTAAAAGACAGAGTAAGATGGCAGGGTTTTCCACACAATAACATGATAGAGCTTTTGTGATGACTTGTATCCCCCACATCTGAGAAAGCAATTAGTACTCATTTCTAAAGTTACCCCCAATTTAAAGCACAGTGAAGCTGATGCAGTGTGAGAAAGGTCATTTTTCTTTTATGAAGCTGACTGCTAAACTTTGCCTTTCTCAGCACGTCTGTCTCTGTCTAGTCTCTGTCATTGCTCTGTGTACATGCCTGAAAGATGAATTTTTATTTTGATAAGATAGTATAGGAGCTTTTTTTGGTATGTAAACTGAAGAAAGAGGAATTAAAGAAGCATTGAAATGTGCATGTGATGTGTTCTGCTTTTGAAATGTGGCGCAGCTGTTTCTCTTCAGGGGAACAGGTACATACTAAAGAAAACACTCTGCCTTTGCTGAAATCAGTTGTTTTGTCATGGGAAGATGTGACTATGAGGGAGGAATGAGCAATTGTTCATTCACATCAATAGAATCATAGAATCATGGATTGGTTTTGGTTGGAAAAGACCTGGAAGAGTGAGTCCAACCATCTGTCCAGCTCCACTAGGTCCAACACTAGACCATGTCACTAAGCACAGCAACTACTTTTCTTTTGAGCACCTCCAGGGATGGCGACTCAACCATCTCTCTGGGCAGCCTGTTCCAATATCTAACAACCCTTTCAGTAAAGAAATTTTTCCTAATATCCAACCTAAACTTGCCAACTAATAAATACTAACTGATTGATGTTCATGCACTTAGTGCACATATAGAAATGCATTCAGGTTATACAGCACACCTCAGCTTGTCCTGGTCTCCATGAAAGAGTAATGCTGTGTCTTCATTCCCATCCAGTTGGTTATTGACTGTCTTGGTAGTATTAAAATTTTGGACAAAATACTTCTTAAAAATTTTGAGTCATCTACCCACAAGATTATGTAGTACTTCATTTGTTTGATCTTCAATGAGAAAGGAGGAGATACTGGGCTATACTACAAGTGCATGAATTTCAGAGGCAAACTGTATCAGTTTCATGTCATCTTATTTAAAAAATAATTAGGAAACAATTATCAACAGTATTTCATAGGATACATTATTTCATAAGATGATCTTAAAATTACCTATTGTGTGTTGTGCATGTAACACATTGATGGTGAAGCGACTTATCCTTTCCACTAATTATAAAATGTATGCTGTGACTAAGCATAATTAAAAAGGAGTAAAATTAAGGAGTTTCTTTCACCATCACTCACATGCCTGTTGGGTTGGTAAACTCTTCAAGACTGCAATTCAGTCTAGTGCTTTTGATAAATGATAATAGATGATCTTTTATATGTAAATAGCTTATTATTTATTACTTTATTTCTATGAAAATTCACAGGAGACTGATCCAAATTGTAGTTCTTCAGTATTTTCATTGTCATTATTATCACAGAACCCTCTAGAACATAACTTATATGTTTTAATCACACTTGACTCTTATAAAAAAAAAAAAAAAAAAAAAGAAGATCTGAAGTCCATTTAGTGACCATTGGGTAGTTCTTGTGCTTTCACTGCTTCTGTTTGACATAGCACCAGACTGGCTAATGTGTGGGTGATCCTTTCTGTTAGATGCCTCCTCATGGCTCTGTGCGTATAGGCTGGGATTGATTCAGCTGAACCTTGACATCGGTTGCCTGTGCTACTTGCAGAACTTATAACCAGAAAGACCTCTTGCTTCTTTCCAAAGAGCAGCAGCTCTTTACTGCTCAGGTACATGTCTTCTAGTCACCTTGCTCTGTTAGTTTTCGTATCCCTGAAGCTTTTGTAGATTTCATTAACATTAAGATTTCCAGAATCCTCTCTGTCTCCTGCAAGGAGGTAACAAATTTAATGTTTCTCTTCACTATGTAAGGTAGTGTGCCAGGTTTTGGTTCTGTGAAATGATGAAAGGGCTTTCAGACAGTCTGTGCATTCAGTCTCATAAATTATTTAAACATATTTATGTGTTGTTTTTCCAGGCAAATACTGGCTTCTTACCATATTTATCTTTTTTTTATTATTATTTCTGACATATATTGTAGTATCTTTAAAACTTTTCAGCAGTGTTGAAGGAACCTGTGCCTGTAGCTAAATGGAAGAGTAACATGGTCATTTCTTTGCATTCACATTACATTTTCTATGCTGTTCACCTCAAGGCTCTTAGTATTGAGTGCAATGCACTCTTTAATCAGACATGAGATCTCATTGTAATTGTAAATCTGCAGTCAAAAGAAAGCCTTAAGAGTACTGCAGTATAACTGTGATAAGTTCCAAGCCTATTGGTTATAGCTCAGTGTTTAGATTAGTATGGTGTAGAGAGACTTGGTCCATACCTGCAGTGTACAAGACCTCTGCAGTTTTACTTGCCGTTGTTTCCACAGCTACCCAAACCTACTTTCAACAGTGTTAGTGCTCCACAGATACTTATTTGAGGAGAGCAAAAATTCACAAGAACTGTTCTGGTTTGTGTTCTTAATCCATCTCAGATTTTATTTTTAGAGCATACAGCCTCCAGTTGAATAGAAGCACCAGTATCCCTTGAGGAAAAAAATGGAGAAGGGGAATAGGAAGATATAAGGAAATGGGAATTGCCAATGATGGCGGAAGCACCTGGTGAGAGCTAGGGAAAAATAAAAAGAAAATGAGAAGAAATAATTTCTCAAATCTTGGCTCAGTGATGCATTCTGGATCAAAGGATATTACAGAAATATATCTCCTGTGATTAGCAAGACACTACTAAGATAAGGAGCATTTGGGGGCACAGTTGGTGCTGCTGAATATTGCTGACTAAATCTTTTCTCCCAGGAATGAGAACAGTAGGCACTGATGGTTTCCAAGAACTTGAAAAACAACCTTTCCTTAATTAAATGAAGGAAGATTTTCAGTGAAGCTTTCTCATTTGATCCTTGCTTTTCTGGGGGAAAAAACAGCTATTCAAATCACTGTCAGTATTCATAACTTTGAATGGTGATGATCTATACAGTCTTGAGCTCCCTGTGGTCAGACTATCACAGAAGGATGCATGTTTGAAAACTCTGGAGGTTTCTAATTATATTTCTGGTTTTTCTGGTTCATATTTTTTCTTAATGACTTTAGGAATATACTTCAGATTTCCAGGTGATGACAAAAAAGTCACTTGCCTGTAATGATAGCTTATAAAAGCAGAGCAGTATAGTTTAAAAATGTTTTGTAGAGGAACTCTAACATGGTCTGACATCATAGAAATTCTCTTGTAAAGCAATTCTGCCCTGCGCTTCCAGGTGCACCTGCAGAAGTTAATGCTGCATTCATGAGATTGCGTTACGCTGCTGTAGTCCACAGATTATTCTTTGCCTCTAACCCAGGTTATTCTTTCATGACTGCAGCAGAAACTGAACCAGCCCTGAGGAGCAGGGGCATGCTTGCTTGACAATCTTGTGCATTCCCAATGAAACACCTGCTGCTAACTGACCTGCTTCCCACACTCTCTTATCTTGTAGCCTTTGTAGCATTTCTTGGGGGTTACTCTGTGAGTTTACTAGTTGCTTCTCTAACAAATGTAGTGGTCAAGCTCCCCCTTCATACTCTTGTCTCCCATTATTTCCCTTTCAACTCTTTAAAAAGATCAATGGCTCCATTTATACTGGTCATACTTCTGTACTCTGCTTGCTCTGTAATTCCTGTGCTCACAATAATCCAACAAAAAAAATTAGTTGTGCAAGCACAGAGGGCCCTCTCAAATATTATGAGATTTATATTGATTTATGCCAGCTGAAGCTTTGGACTAATATTTGAAATGTACAAAGATACTGGAGCAGATTGTAGCTGGCCTGTGAAGGTGTATATATAGCACAGTGAATATCGCTCAGAGAAACTTCTAAGTCTCTCTTGCTGAGGACCAACAACAGCGAAAACCAAAAGCCCTTAAATTTAGGAAGCACTAATCTCTCACTGATCTCTAGGCACAGTGGGACACGCACTTTCATCGAGTGTTCTGAATGCTGTTAAAATAGTTGGAAAAAGGGAAAGCTTCCTTATTTTACAATAAGCCACACAGCAAATGCTGCCCTAAAACCTGGGTTAGAGGCAAAGAAGTGAAAATAAGTGTTAATTTTCTAGAAATACCTTTGCTCCACAGAATCCCCAATCCTATGAGCAGTCTCTGTAGATCTGCAGCCGGTGGGGATTTATGTGCCCTAGAAGATCTGCAGCACAAGGGTAGTGTGGCTGCCAAAGACTGAACCCTACTAAAATCAGTCACTCCACAGGCAACATAATTAAGTTGATATGAAGCACTTAGTGGAGGAAATCCAGGCCCCATGTTTGCTGTAATAATAGTTCTGCTGCTTTGGAACTCTAATTTCACATTGTTGTTATGCTGTCAGTCTATTCCTCTTACAAGACAAATCAATCCTGTTTACAATCCAAATATGAACATACATAAAGATGATGTCTAAGCACATTAGATACAATTAGATCTTTTAAATAAAATTCACTTGAATTAAATGTATTTCAATATATGTGCTTTATTTTTTATCCTGTAGCATGTTCTGCTGTATGTTATTTCATGCAAACATACAAATAGACTGTGCATGGATTGTAGCATTAAGGTCTGAGGAATTACCTGTAGGTCTGACAGCTTTTCAAAACTTAAGACAATATAATTCAAGCTTTAATTGGTTTGCAATGAAGTAGTTGTTTTGAAATCTTCCTTCTTAATAAATCTGTAGTGCAGGTCTCAGAGGCTTAAGGAAAAGTACTTCATGGCCTTTTCCTTATCCCCAAAATCTTCATGCATAGAAGTACATCTGCATCAATTGTCTCATCTCTGGACTAATTATCTCATTTACATATTTCATGCTTTCCGCTTAGGCTGCTCCATGGGACAGCCAAGATTTAAATCGTGTGCTGTGAGATGCAGACAGTTAAGAGGGAAGATGCATTTTTATTTTCATAAACATTATTAAGAATTGCACGGTACATAGTATTACCAGAATAGCATAATATGTGGTGTTTCATATAAAATTTTAAAGAATTGTTGCAAAACAAAGCTCCCAGAACTTAATCTGAATTTTAGCTTTTTTTGGGGGGGGCATTCTCCTCCAGTCACCTCTTCACCCCTCTGGCATTACTTCCCCTGCATTTTGAGAGTCTTGAGTTAATAAACTCTGACCTTTTTTCCTACTGCATTTAGGGTAATAAAAGGACTCTCTTGTACCAGTTACTTTTTGCAGATGTCATGCCATAGAACTATTGCTCATAATAGAATGGCACATAACTGATAAAATAGTGACTTAATGGACAAGTGAGAAGTACAGCAAGCTTTTATAGCTGTAGGTCAGTCACGCCTAATTGAAAACATTCCTTAGGCTGCCCTCATGGTCTGATCCTGAAGAAGATGGTGTAGTGGAAGATTACCTCAATGTAGAAATTTCAGTGTGAATTTGAGACCCCTTAAAATAATGACCGCTTGATGCTTCCAGTAAGCAGGCATGTTGCTATTGTATCCCCTTCAGATTAAGTGTCTTAATACCTTGGGTGGAGGTAGGCTGCTTTCTCTCAGGGCTTCCTTCAGGGAATTGTGTACCCCAAAGTATCCTGCAAGGTGCAGGCTGTGGGACTGCTACACATTTTCCTTTCTGGACTCCTGTTGAGTGAGTTATTTTACATGCTGTGTGCAGAAATGTCATGGCTCACTGACTAGTGGCTGCTAGCACACTTCCTTGTATAGCAAGATTAATTTGCTCTAGGATGAACCAGATAAGCACCATTGACAGGCAGGATGTGTGTCCTTTCAGTGGCTGACACAAATAGTTATCCCAGTTAGTACTGACCTTTCAGCTCTACTAAAAGGCAGCTTAGTCGAGTTCCTTCATTTGAGGATAGATACTGCTACTCTTCCTCTGCTAAGTACTATAAAGAATAGCAGGAGATGGTAGGTGATCCTTTGTGGTCCTTTTCTCCTCCTGAACTGTGCTGTCAGTCATCCTATGTTTGATCTTTCTTTTTACTTTCTCAGTGATCCATAAAAGGTCGTTTCATAAGTGAGCAGAGAAATTTTGGAGGACCACCTGACTAGAGACGTCATGCAAAGATTGTTGTCCTTAAAAAGCAAACCCTGTCTGAGCAGCTTCTAATAAGGGAATCTCAGATTCATGTGAAAAGCTGAGATCTGTATGTACAGCTATGAAACAACAGGCAGTCCCTGAAGCTGATGCACATAAGGGGCCAGCTATTACTGTGTGTATTTGTCTGCAGCTCTGGAACAAGTATTCTGCTCAAAACAGCATCAGTCTGTCCGAATAACACAAGTAGTGAAAAAAGCCACCAAATGAAAAACTCCCAAAAAACCAAACACCCTCCACTTGCCAAACGAAACAGAATAACATTTGCCATGTGTAGCTCTCCAAAATTGAGAACTATTTTCCTTCACTGTTGTCAGCACTGTGTAATCTCTGTCTGTACTGCCCATGACAACAGAGGGCACTCAACTGCTCTTCAGTGCACTCCTAAAATTCCACAGGCCTTGAATCTGAGTACCCCAGAGTGCTGTTTATGGTATCTTCCTGTACAGCAGATATTTCTCGTTAAGAAAATAGTACTAAAAAACAAGCAGCAAACATCAAGCAGCCATGAAATTAGAATCAACAAGTTAGTAAAAGCACAAGGTGATGTTTAATAGCTCAGCTACTGAAATCAGTATGTTCATTATCTTCCATATACAGAAGAGCTTAAACTATGCTCATCCTTAACCAATTGAAACCACAAACACAATAAACACAAAATCAAATAATTATAATCTAGGGTGTATTTTCTTCTAATGTGTATAGGGCCTTTATAGCTATAATATGTGTTATTTTTTATATTTACTCTATTTCAGTAATTCTACCCAGCAGCCCTGTTTTTTCCATCCACGCTTTAACCTCAGAGTTGCCTTACTCAGACTTCTTACATACTCAGTAGTTTCTGTCAAGAAAGAAACAAGAATTACTAGGACCTAATGGTTTTAACTTTAAATTTCCTAGACATTTACCCTGTTCCATATGTGTTTTTGGCAGCTGTAAGAAAAAAGAATTCTTCTATTACATAGCATTGAAAGGGGGTATCTTTTTTTTTTTTAGACAAAAATTTGTGGATTCCAATATTTGAATCTGTGAAAAGTGCTCTGTTCTAATAAATTCCCATCTCTGTGTTTTAGTTGTTACTTATCAGTGATAAAAATAATTCTGCGTTCTGCTTTCCACCGGGCCTTTTTATCCTTAGGAGAGTATGTGCCTAACACAAGGGTATTTTTAATACATTACTGTGATCAAATCTGAAATGCAAATATTAATACTGCTGAAATTATCTGATGCTTCTATGTGAGTTTCACAAATGCATGCTAGGTTTCCCTCTGTAGTCCTGGGAATGCTTGAGGTTACAATCCTGACACTGAAGGATTCTAAACAGCAAAGTAATAACTTTTCTTCCTTTTTTTCTGCAGTCAGGGGCTCAAGTCCCCTGATCCTTAATCAATTCATTGATGATATTCAGGTACAGTTTCCACTTAAATGAGTGGAAACTTAGTCTAGATAAGGGCTTTGCAGTTGGGCCTGGCACTATCTGCCCCTCTGCTGAAGGAAGCAAGCAGTAAATCCATGGTGTTTCTGAAAGGGTAAAATCAACATTGCTTATCACTATTTAGCTCTGTCTTCTTAGAAGTCAATAGTAGATTTTGTATTGATTTTAAAGGGAATAATTAGGTCAGTTACGAAGTTTTGAGATGTAGAGTGATTAGCATGTGTAATACACTTTAGTATCTTTCCAGAATGACCTCAAAATGCACTGGGAAGTCTTGCAAATGCAGTGATTCCTGAGACTGGATCCAGCAACCTCTTGTTAGCTGGAAGTTCACTAATCTACAACTTTGTAATTGGTACTCACTTGGAGTTCCTGAAGTGAATGTAGAGAATAGGGGTTTAGATTAGGTCCCGAGCAGCTATGCTGTGCTAGTTTGGAAGAAAATCCTAATCATTCCTGTCCTAAAAGTGCATATTCTTATCGTTCTGAGCAATTTATTAAATTACCTTGCTTGTAAGAAGAACTTTCTGAAAGAGGTGCTGGGATACCGTAGTAATAATGAGCTTAGTAAAACGCTTAGGCTGAATGTCATTTTACAAAAGCAAAGTGTGGTATAAGGCTAATTCATAAAAATGTCTCATTAACTGAAATTATTTGTAGTTTATCAAATACTAAGTTGCTCAAATCAGGTCTTTGCAGTTGAATTTGAGAAATTAATTTAGTCTGTTGTAGTAGTGACTTTAGTAGACTGCATGTTTTGCGTATTTTCTCCAAATTAAAATGAAAGGAAATAAGTAGTTAAGACTTTTGACAGATTTTGCTTTTTCAATATCTAGAAAAATTGAAAAGTTAAACTCTCTCTCTTATTCGCATTACATGTAATTTAAAGCTTAAATGAGCTGAAGACCAGAAGTCATCAGAAATAAATTTTGTAGGTGGTCGTGTATAATCGTGTTCATTGAGAAAATGAAATGACTCTGCCTGATAACGGCTGGCTGCTCTTTGTTCAGTTTGTTTAAATTGTATTTACTCTGTTTTCAATTCTTAAATGAATCCACACATTTATTTTGGACCTGGAACATAGAACTTTTACAATAGAAAGAAAACCCAGTTTTATCACTGTCCTACAAGACAAATCTTCAGAAAATTTCATTGTGTTTACCAAAAATGACTGCTAGGTGTGGGCCTGGGCACAGGAAGGATTTGCCTATGTAGTGTGCGGGTAATTTTCAGAAAACACTTTTTGGATTCTAATACTTGCTAATGCCCTAACTTGCTATTATTTCATAAATACACCCTTGCCAATGATACCTATACCTAAAATATGCATAAAGTGTTGCTTCTAGGTATGTGATTGAGCATCTTCACTTCTATATGATGCCTAAGAAACCTGTGTGTGTGAGATTTGTACCTTTTTAAGATGCCCTAAGGGTTCCTGTAATGAGTTTGCCTGCATTATTACGTCTGCTGCTGAGCCAAAGTACAGCAAAAAAATCTCAGGCATCTGCTGTAAAAAGCACATCAGTGTCTGGATTAAGGAGCTTTATGCAGCACATAAAGTTGTGCAACAGTACAGCATCTTTTAAATAAAAGTAATTTGAAAGTGAAAGGCTAAGGCTTGAGCAATTTGAATTTTTCCTAGTGTCACATTTCCCTAAGCCACAACAGATATTGTGTTATCAGTAACATGGTCTCTTACTACCAGTAGGTTTTGTTAGTATCAATAAGAATAATATTATCAGATATGTTTATTATTACATGATTTATTATGTAATATGGGGCTTTAGGTATAAAATCTAATCTTGTTTAAATGCAACTATATCTAGAATGCCATCAACACCATGGTGCAGAAAGAAAAAAACCCTTACACTAAATAATTCATGTGAAATAGAAAAAACCCAAAAGGTAATTGAAACTGATGCTTAGTTGTCTGGGAAATGAAGTGGAACAAGTTCCTCTTCAGCACTATAAGCGAGGGGAGTGGTAAACCTTTGTGGTTAACCAGCCATCCTGCTCACGTGGTAGGTGCTCTTTGCTTCTCCAGAGTCTCTAAGGGTATAATCTAGGACACTGCTCTGTCCCTAATTGTATCATGGGTGACATTTGTGGTTTGGGAGCTTTGGCAGCCTCTATTTTATATCTCTATAAGTTTAAATTGCACTGGGAAGATCAATAGTACTGTTTTTGCAACAGTCGCTTCAAATCCTCTCTTTAGTGTTGAGCTCTGTGGTGTAGGGTCTGGCTTTGGACAACTTTTTATTAGTGGTTGATATTCTATCCAGTAAATAAACTGTGGTTGCTCACCTGATTGCAGCATCATCAAGTTGTGGTACGCAAAGTTATTAGGCCTTGTAAGCATTTGATAAAAGCTGTAGCCCCGTATTTTGTAGCAATGTTTTTCTAGTTGTGAAAGATGTAAATATTCTTTCAATGAGTAAATAAAACATGCGTAAAAGCTATGAGCAATAGAGAGGTGATAATTTAACAGCTGTTTCTTTAATAACCTGCAGTGCAGAAGCAAAAATATTTTTGTTCTAGGGCACAGCTGCTTAGTCAAATTATGGGACTCTTCTGCATTGTTCTTACAATAAATAATATGGTATTTGGGTGGTGCTTATTCCCAAATGGTGAGAACAAGATCCTCTTGTGAGAGCAAGAAGCAGGAGATGGGGTGGAGCGCAGGGGTTTGCAGTTTTCAGACAGTATTAAAAGAGCAAATAGGAAAGTTTTGATAAAACAAAAACTTCTGCTGCTGCTTTGAGACTGTTTTGAAAAACTTTGCTGCCACCTCAGTGGAATTCAAATAATCTGGAAGTAGAACGTCTTTGGGTTTACTATTTCATGTGGAGTCTCCTCTACTTCATTGTGAAGGTTTTAAAGAAAACTATCAAAATAATTTTTGTTGAGCTGACAACTGTGCAAGTAAATAGTATTACTGAACTTTATGTTGATGGCTTTTTTCTTGTAGGTCTACCATTCCCTCCTGTATGTATGGTTAAACATGTAATCAGTTATATTTTTGCCAAGTGAGTATGTTTTACATTCAGTCTTCCAGAGAATTTAGGCACCTGCTAACATTTCTTCTTCACCTCATTACAGGTTAAATCACTAATCTAAGCATGGTGTTGGAGTGAAGTAAAATCCTTACACAGATATTTAATGAAATAGCAAGACTAGGTAGTAGCAACACCGTTTTTGGTAACTAGTACTTTCCCAGAGCTGTAATGCCTGTTCAGGTCACTGACTGAATGCAGTGGTGTGTTGATTCACAGGGTCATTACCACGTATCCACTGTTGCTCAGCTCATTGTGTCTCTGAATGACTCATGCATGCAGGACTCTTTCCATTTCAACGGGTTACTGTGGTCTGCAGCCACGTTTATTTTTATAAACAACTGAAACTTTGGTGGGAAAAACATTTGACAAAAGTAAAGGATTGCTTTTAATCACCATAAATAACAATATGATACATAATGTAGTTCAGTATCGTTTTGGTTTTGAGTGGGGCACTTGTGACCACCTTGGTGTACAGCCTGGCCGGCATATGTCACTGGCCTAGATGATACCACCTGTTTTCTGCACTATATTCCAGCAAGGAAAAAATGCCTTTTAGCAGGAGGTGCTGCTATTCTGAACTCTGCAAGCTGTCAGCCCCTGCTAGCTATCTCTAATTATCGCTGTCCCACAGAGAACACACAGGATCTGTGATGCAGCAGTAGAAATTGGGAGATAAGATGGTGATGTGCTCTTGATTCAATAGACTAACCCGTATGGAGTTTCTAAAAGAAGGGTCAAACAGCTGTTTCTTTATAGATTGTCATATTACATCAAGTACTGTAGCAATAACCTTTACTTTTTTACCCTTCACTGCTCATGGTAATGCTTACAGAAAATTCCAAAAAAGAAAACCCAACTTTCTTGCTGACCATACAGTTATCATAAATCCTTATTGCACAGTGAGATTTTGTAATAATCATTATTCACCATAATTTTTTTTTCCTCATCGGTTTTCCAGCTTTCTGCATTAGACTAAACTGTGTTATTACATGTCACAAGTGACTGAATTCATTGACAATTTAATTCTGAAAGCAGGATAATGGGAGTTACAAATTACCTGAACAATGACGTTGTTAAAGGGAGGAACAAAGTATTTTATAGCATCATTTGTTTGAGGTGAAATTTCTGGAACAGAAAGCATTACATAGTAAATTAAACTATTATCAGGGTAGGAACTGATACTAAATGAAGTAATTCAGTTTGCTTTTTTTTTTTCTTGTGGAGAAAGTAATCTGCAGTGTATTGTTTGATGACAGCTATTAAGCAATTTCACTTAAATTACAGAATATCCCATCTTCAGCTCAGAACCACCCAAATACAGTTACTGCAAATTTAATATAATGGAAAATAGTGATTGAAGGAAGGTAGTACGTGCTAATGTATGGTCATTAAGATTTATGGAAATTGAGGTAGATGGCTTCAGATTAGCAAGATAAACTCTTTCATAAAATGTGTTTTATGCCTGTTTTTACTAATGTGTCAGAGTTCTGCAGTCTGAACGAGAAATGCACCGATACAGAGTTTCAGCTAAATGACACTCAGGTCTGACAGTTTTCTTCTGTTATCAATCAGCATACAAAGAATCTTTAAAACCCTTTCAAGTTGCTGACTACTGATGACCCTCACTTCTGAGTTTCCATGTTAAAATCCCATTTAAAAATCAAAACATACAAGAGAACCTCAAACAATAAATGTGGCTCAATTACTTTAGAATTCCTCAGGAAACCTTTTCAATTTAAAGGTTTTATGTAAGTATATCTCTAAATGCCATAAAGATAAATGGACCATACTAATACATTCCTTACTTGCTAGTGTATTCTGTCATAGCATATTGACCTTCTGCTGTCTTGGGTCAGGTTTCCATTAGGGACTTTAATAATTTTTATTGGTGAGAGTGTTTATACTCCCATGAGACTAGTTTTGAGGTCAGCATTTATAAGGGGAGACTGTTGAAGGAGGAATGAAAATAATAATTTTTTCATCAAACCAACACTCTAGTGAGTATGAATAAATAGTGGCTGAACATTGTTCTATAGCTTGGGGGAAAATAGGTGAAGGAAAGAATCTGAAAGTTGTAAACTGTGGACTGTGCAGTTTACTGTTTCATCTGGCTTTCAAATCTAGGTGGAAAGGAAACTAGATAACAGTGGGGAACAGTGTTTTTCCATCCATCTTGGGACTTAGTAACAATGCTGCGTTAAAATAAAACTGTATGTAATGGTTTTAATCCATTCTGTATGGAACTTGACTTTAAAGAGCGTCTACTTTTCAACATATTTAAATAATATTCAGTGTGTTAATCCAGGTCCCTGATTAGGAAGAACCTTTTCTTCTCAGTGTAAACAGTCTTCGTATCAGTGTTAGAGAAAATGTAATGTTTCATTAAATATGTATTAAACTGTATTGAATATCTAGTTACTTTCTCAGGATCACACATTATCTGATAATTATCTCATAATTCCTTAAAAAAAAAAAGTTGATGGTTGATGCCATCGTTTTTTTTCCTACCGCTCTGAGCGTCAATGTCAGATGTTGCAAATGCTGCTGATGACGAAGAAAACAGCAGAACAATTATAATGAAGCGTAGGCCTGGGATACTGACTGAAGGGACAAAAGTCGGTTCTAAGCAATTGGAGATGAACTACAAAAGAGTAAATTGCCAAAAAAAAAATTACATTTACATATGCTAGTGGAAGCAATTTGTAGTCCAGTTTATTGATGTGGAATCAATGTATTTTAAATCGTTTTACAATTCAAGGTTAAACCCGAGGTAAAACTATAGACTTGAAGTAGTTAAGAACTCAAACATTTGGATTTCAAACAACTCCAGGTGGTTGGGATATGGCTATGGCTTATCTAATGTGTATGTATGGAAAAAGTTGGGGGCAGACTGGTCACCAGAAGAAAAGGATATTAACTGTGTTAAGAGAAACAAACATAGAAATTAAATTCCTGTGGTTAAACTTTCTTCTCAGTTGATTCACTGCAGGTCTTACTGCTGTGGAGTTCAGTTCAGGAAAATGCCTAAAAACGTTTCTACATTTAGTTGCATGCCAAAGCATAATGCTATGCTGAAGTGAAATCCAAAGTATCTTTTATGCCTGCTATACAAGTTTTTCCTGTGCATGTTTATTTGGTAAGAAAGGCACCTTGAACGCAACTTCTCTGAAGTTCAGGAAAAACTTGGGGTTTTACCTATCTAAATCTTATTCAGCTTTCTTAAGAAAATACATGTCACCTGCTACTCAGTGCCAAAGTCTTTTTCTAATGATAATCCAAGTAATTACACCACAGGAGAAATTATGAGAAAACCCTGACATCTGGAAAAATAATTAAAAAAAAATTTATAACCTCTTCTTTTCCATCTTTCAATTTAGTAACTTCCTTGGTTAATCTGGGAGCCATAGAATGTGGTATATCAAGGAAGTGCTTAAATAATCCAGTTTAGAAAAAGTTCCATTAGATGCATGGAAACTTAATGGAATTTCAGTGCAACAGGCAAAAAGTGTGTGATCGTTCCTGCTCCCTGCCTGAGGGTCAGTGCCTTACCAAACAGTGGAGTGTGTTTGCAGGCGAACACGGCTGGCACAGCCCTTGGCAGTTACCTGCTGAATGTCTGCTGGCCAGCAATGCTTTATATGGCCCCTGGTCATCTGACAGAAGAAGAGGTAATTTCTTGTCTGGGAGAAACCTCTCCAAAAGCCCGCTGCTCTTGTCTGTAGTGAGATAGGTTAATCAAAGAGGAAGAAGTTTCTCCACCTAAAAATGCATAAATGGAAAGGCAGAATTTGGAGGAGAGTCATCTGATTCAGGCAAGACTCAGGGGAAGGTGGTGAGCACATTCCTTGTGAAGAGATTTGTCTCTGTTGTCCAGCATGGGGAGCAGATTGCTTTTTCAAGCTGAAACTCCTCCTTTATTGGCTACCGGGAACTCTGGAATGGAAAGAACTGAAATATAATTCACCCTACAAATTAAATAATGATTCCTTTTCTTGTAGCTTAATGCTTTTGTGTACTGAGATTTCAGCTTTGGTGCCCAGTGAATGAAAACTCTATCAGGATGAGTTATGTCCCTTTGTAAACAAGGTTTGTCAAGACAGCTTATCTAAGTAATAGACAATATACAACAAGGAAGAGAGTACTGTTTTTACTGTGTTCAGAGGTATTCTAAACTGCACTGTTCCTTTCTGCTACCCCCTGAGATCACCCCAGACCTCCGTAAGACATCCAGAATTTTCAGTTACATAAAATATTTACACCCTAAAAAATAAAAATACCTATTTAAGGTAAAGGGAAGAGAAACTAAGCTTCCCTTAATTTATAGAGCCTCCAGAAAGGCGGTAAATTACTTGGGCATAAACATAGGTAGTAAAATCACGGTACCTAGAAAAACAAGCCAATTCTGTGGCTAAGCTTGTTTGACTCAGGGAATGTTCAATTCACATGTAGTTATGTGTGTTTCGCTTACAAGCCAACTCCAGCCACGTAGTGACACAATTTGATTTGCAGCCTTTGCAGTTTTTATTTACTCATTTAAAGCTTCTCCATAGGAACCCATAATTATATCTAACTCTTCATGGTTGCAGAGAAATGCTAGGTAAAATAATCTTAGGCATAAAGATAACTGAGAATGAAATCTTAATTCATGTTCTTTTAAAAAAAAATAGTCTAATGATAAAAATATTTACAGTTTTGGAAGCTTTGGGGAAGCTTACTCATCACTTTTGACTGCACATCTTAGAAACCTCTAACTACACACTTGTGATATTCGTTGCTGTGAATGTTCTGCACATCTCACCAATGTAACACTGAAACACTTTTACTTTCAGCTTAGGGTGATATATCTAAGAGAGGGAAAAATAAGTCTTAATATCACAGAATTAATTTGAGAGTTTTTTGCAAGGAAATTTGCCTTTCTCTGGAGGGTCCAACTGTCTGGTTACTTTTGCTTAAACCTAAGCATCCCTGCCAAGGGATGTGGTTGAGTCACCTTCCCTGGATGTGTTCAAAAAAAGGGTAGATGAGGTACTTAGCGATATGGTTTAGCTTAGGATGGGAATGGTTGGACTTGATGATCTTCAAAGGTCTTTTCCCAACCTTGTGATTCTGTGATATATTAGCCAAGCATCTTAGACATGTCCTAGCTATAAAGTAGGGGATGCCTCTTATTAGTAACCATTTTCCTTTAAGCCCTGTTTGTAATAGATTCCAAGCTTTGTTTATTGAAATGTAGCATGAATTAGACAATAATTAGGATAAGTTTCAAAATTAATGGTCTGTATTTAAGACTACACAGCATACATGTAGGCCTACTAATTAAAAAACTGGAAGAAAATATTCAGCAATTTATCTGGGGAGCAATGAGTAACCTGCTATCCAGTTACTAAACTGATAGGGTAGTGTGGCCCCACTGTTTTGAAGAAGGAGATTATAAAGGTAATTAGAAAAAACCCTAATAATAAATTCCAGAACAATTTTTATTGTGTTCTCATAACAAAGTGCTACCAGTGCTGAATTTTGTAATATAGAAGATCTGTCAATAAGCACAAAACATTAGCGGAATTGACTGCAGACAGCTGTAGGTAAACAAATTTCAAATTGCATTGTATTTATTAGATCATGGCAGAAGATCCAAGTGTGTATTTTTCTAGTTGCTTACGTATCTGTTCACTGGGAATCAAAACAATATTGCATTTCATGCTGTATTTAGTAGTTGCAGTTTAGTTCTTGGATTGTGTATTTTCTTTCATGCTTTTCCAAATGAGTGAGCCTAAGTGGCTTGAGTACAAAGAACTCTGCCACTTAAACAAAACAAACATGAAAAATTATGGAGAGCCAATAATTAAAAAGCCATTTTGATATGAAATAAAATGATAGCAGCTACTTATTTGTAAAGCTACTAGATCAGCAGCTGTCTTTAAGAGTCTACTTGAGAGTTTTTAGAAATTAAATTATTTAAAATAAGTAATGATATTTAATCAACTGCATTGCAGGCATGAAATTGAGGCATAATGTTATTCCTGAAAGCCCCCACATTTTTCAGCTATTCTGAGTCTTCACACTCATATAATGTGCTAAACCTCTGTTACCTTCATTTTATTATCTTGTAGAAACATTGAATTGGAACATCCAGTCATAGTAATTTTTCATTCAAATTGATCACAGCTTTGAAATTTGTACTATGAAAGTAATCACATCATAAGAAAGACAAAAAATTAGGTCATTTGAATAAAAAGAAGCTTTATCATACAACTAGAACATTCTGATATCTCTTCTTGCATGCAGTCTTTCAGGCAAAGTTGCACATACAGTATTTTTGTATTCACTTGAATGTTTTAAGTTTTAATGAATTATGAATGATATTATAGCTGCTCTTGCCTTACACAGCACTTTGAAAAATGTTTCTAATTACAGTGACCTGTGACAGTTCTCATTAGTTTGTCACTCTGAGTACTCTCTTGAAATTGGGAATGAGACAAGGTTCAAATAAATATTAGTAATTCATAATAGGAAGCATTTGTTGCCATAATAGCATAAAATAATCTGTTCTAAGTGAATAATTTATTTCTGATAAAGGCAGGGGAAGGTAGCTTTTCTGAACATGAATTTGTGGGAATTGTGATGTTGCAAAGCAGGGATCTAATAATAGAAATGCCTGGGCCCAACCAGGCTCTGCCTGTAGCAGCCCCTAGGAGGACTGCACAGTGGAAGTGTGATGTCAAAAGAAACTACAGCCCTGGTTCTGTGTGATGCTTTCTCTTCAGAGCTGGCACAAAGGTGAGCTCCTCTGTATAGACCCCATTAAATCAAGGGTGAGATCCCAACAGCCTGGTCGCCCAGCTAAGTGAGATGACAAGATAAAGCCAAGGATAAAAGTGCAGAGCAATTTATATCTATCAAGATAGGGCAAGAAGAGTAGCTTTTACTCTCTGAGAGGTTTTGAAACCTTACTTTTTGCTAGCTAATTTTGCAACATAAAGAACTGATATAATTATAAGCCATTTGGTTGCTCTGTCTCACTGCAGAGCATCCTAGGTTGTACACACTGTGTCTGCAGGCTTGAGAGCAGGTGCTGTTGATGCTCTGAAAAATTGGAGCTAACTTTTGAGAGGTTCAGTCAAAACATTGGCATTTTTCTGCAGAAACAAGTAATGTTAAAACTTTCAAACCTCACATACACATGTAACATGATAGTTCAAAGGTAGCCAGGTAAAAAGAATAAAGGAAAACCCCAAATTTGTTAAAAAAAAAAAAATAAAAATCCCCAAATCCCTAACAGCTCAAGCCCTCCCCTCCAATACTCTACTGCAACTGGTTCTCTGTAAAGGTTAAGTGATGGGCTAATCTTTCAAAACTTTAAATTTTCAAAAATCTTTCTTTGAAGATTTTTCTGAGAATGCATTTTAAGGATTAAGATTGAATCTTAGTTCTGCTGCAAACATAATTTTTTCAGCTATTTGTTTTTTCATTCATTGCATACCTGTAATGAAGGGATCCTGGTAGGCTCTCGTTAGTAAACCATCACTAGAAGCAGTGCTTCTATTTAGGCATATAGACACTTCCTTTGGGGTCTTTTTAATATGTGTACAATGAATTGCTCTGACTTGCTAAGTATTCTGGCATAGGGTTGAGGGCAAGCAATTCCACACACCCCTTCCCCCGCCCCCAAATTACTAAGGAAGTTTGAAGGCTAATCAGTAATATTTTTCTGCACTCTAACAAAACAAAGGCTTTGTACTTTAATCTCTGCTAAGTAAGGGCTCTTCATTGCACATTTTGAGCACCACATTTTATCCTGAGCATTTGGAATGAATCCAGGGGAAGAATAAGGACTGTCATTGAAAACATGGATTCTGAGGACAGATTTAGAGAGGTTTTGAGGAGGAGGAAAGCATGGTAACAGTCACTGATAACCTGAGAGTTTATTATAGCATTTATTATAACATTAAATTTGATGACATTATTTATAACACAAGTTTATTGTATGCGCTAAGAATGAACTTTTCAAGCAATGAGGAAAGCCACCAAGACCCAGCATATTTACAGCCCTTTTTTGTGAGTAGAGAGGTGCAAAGAACAACAGCATATGAAGTGTTAGTACCAACCTGGTAAAGTAGCCAAACTGCTGTAACAAAAGATGAGAGCTGAGTGACATGCCCAGGAGGTAGAAGAAGAGAGATGCTCTCTTCTATGTCCTTTGACTGACTCCTATTACCCTAAAGGCCCCTGCTGCCCACTTCCTCACTGAAGTGTGTCCTCCAGGGCCAGGCTGGGTAGGAGTGACCTCCAGACATGACACTGTGACTTCTTTGGTTGCACTTTCTTACCTGACAGTTCTTTTGTTTTCTAGACTATTGAAAAATGCTTTTAAACTGGTGGAAACCCTTTCATTATCACCTTGCTCTGGCAGAAAAAATGGGCTAATATGAATTCCTGAAGAGTTTTATAGTTCTAGCACAAAGTTAACTATATATGTTCTGCGGCACAGCATTAAAAAGTATGAAACTAATGGTGTCTGTTTTGGAAAAAAACCCAATCTAATTCGCTTGTTTATGTGCTAGTCCTAGGCAAA
Organism: Gallinula chloropus; assembly: GCF_964237585.1. Classification (NCBI taxonomy): domain Eukaryota; kingdom Metazoa; phylum Chordata; class Aves; order Gruiformes; family Rallidae; genus Gallinula; species Gallinula chloropus. Next base: position 27,879,573 of record NC_140091.1, read on the forward strand.
CTTCATTTTGTCTTTACACCTCACCTTACCATTTGAAGAATAATACTACTACTGTGGTAAGACCACTTTGAGATCAAGCCTGTAGCTTGTCACATTTGCACAGAATTCACTGTGGCCTCTACCTTGACCAGGTAGAAGGTAGCACACCTTCCCTGAAGTCAGTGGATTTATACTCCTGCATGCTACTTGATGTGTCTGTCAATCAAAAAACAAAGGAAGCTGATAAGAGTGGATAAGCGATTGCATTCATTCAAATGTAAAAGGTAATTGGAAGGATATGAACAGGGCATCTGAAACGCTTCAGTAAGAGATCAAGGTACTTATATGGTAGAGTAATATCAACATTTCATATTAATTTGTGGGGTTTTTATTAAAAAGCATCTGTATTGAATTATCATTAAGATTTAATTTTAAGTTCGCTTTTGTCCCTTACTAAAAATGGGGACTATGTTCCCCCTTTTCAGTGTATAACTTCTGAAATATGATGGGTAGTGGGGTAGTGGCTTAGCAACTTCATCCGCCAGTTTGAGAGTCCAGGTTTTTTCTCGGTTTTCTTGTTTTATGTAGATGAACTTCTCATCACTAAACGGGTTAATAAAATTAAGAAATGAGGAGTTAAGACTTTGTTCATTGGTAGTATTTACTCAGTAGTTTAGATCAATAGGATGTTTTTCTGTCCGTTTTCCATTTCAAATTCTTCCAATAAATATATTTTTATCCCTAGATCTTAAAAGGGTGTTGGGGTGGTTATGTTTTCCAAAACAGAAGCCTAATGGTAGTATTCCATCCACAAGCACTGCCAAAATGCACAAATTAAAAGCCTTCTTGCTTGTCTCCCGTGACAGCACCAGCTCAAGATGCTAAGAATTAGACTCTAGAAATAAGCCTTATTTCCCACATCAAAATACCAGGAATATTAAGTGTACCCTCATTATGTGGAAAATGTGTAGTGTCAGGTTGCCTTTGTGTAACTTACCCTTACTTCACACTGTGTAGAAATTCTGCCACGCTCTGATACGGCAATACCAGGCATCTCTTGCACAAAAGAGCCACGGGCTTCAGTCTGCCTGCTCTGCACTGTCTGCATAAATGGGGAATCCTTGCAATCTCCCCGAAACAGATTTCCACTGTACAAATCATATGCAACTTGGCTTGTGTTTGAGTTCAGCCTTTAGAGAATAACACCCTTATATTTTTTGGTCTTCCACTTTAAGAAATGAAATGCGAAAGAAATCAAATGCACACAGTTCTTGGCTTCCTCATGTTCCTTCCCCTCAGATCCCCAAAGCCTTTTTTTCTCACTTTCAGAACAAGAAGGAAATAGCTCTATTTTACTTAATCCCTTGTGTACCTAAAGTGGCCAAGAGTAATTTGCCTGAAGAATTATGACTGGGCTTTTCACATTAGAAAATAAACCTAGAAAGATATAAGGGGCATCTTGCTTAACTTCCTGCTGAGGTCGGCTTTCAGACCACAACTTTGTGGTCAAAGGTGAAAAATGTTTTGTTTGTGCAGGAGCAATGGTTGCTTTGTACAGGTCCAGCCTGAGCACAGGCTGTCATCTATAACTGCAAACAGAAATCAGTTTTTTCAGATTGTTCTCCTGAGTCATAAATTATAGCCTGTCTTTATTGTCCTGCCCTGCACTTTAGGCGACGTGTTCAGATATCACTTTGCATACTTAAGGCACTGTCATGTGTTAACATAGATCTAAAGCTGAAGCAAACCAGCTTTTGGTTTGCTGGAGCATTTTAGAAATAAAATAGGAAATAAAATGGAAATAAAATTATCTTTCAGAGAGAGTATCTCCCATCTAGAAATGTAAATAAGACTCGGATCCCTGCTATGCAGTCTGTGTCACGGATTTTCCAATAAACAGATGGTGAATCAGCTTCTCCTAGCAGGAGATGCATTCACTGAGCCACGTAGTAGAAATAAAATATTTCTTAATAAAATAAAAGATTTAAAAGAATAAGAAGAGATACATTCTTTCTGTTTAATAATGCAAAAGAACTATTTTTTAAAAAATATTTGAAGAAATCTCTTAGTTAAATCTGTGTTCTGTTGCACTGTTACCAGTGTATTTTCTACTTCTCTCGGCTTCGTGGCAGGATGTCTCTTACTGTGTATTTGTTATTCACTAACAAATTAAATTTCAATTCACTCTACATGTTTATCAGTAGGGGTGTGTGTAGGGTGGAATTAATTCCGCCCCCCACACCACCTTCTTCCCCCCCCCCCCCCCTGGATCTTCTGGACCCATCAGTCTCTCTTCCACACGAACTGGTATTTGCAATGGTATTTACTGAAAGGAGAATCCAGGAGGTGTGGGCTCACAATTCATGTTGGGAAGAGACAGAGACACTTTTAGATAGTAGCTGTACAAGATCTAGGTACTAATGGCCTCCATCTGTTTGATATTGTTTCTCTGCTCAAAATTGCTAATCCTGCAGCTGAATTAGAAGGAAAAAAAATTGTGAGGACTCCCCATCTATTTCAATGAGAACTGAGGCAGCCTAATCCACCAACAAACGTTATTTAAGGCTTCCCATCTCTATGTCCAGGAGAATAAGAGAATAGGGAGAGTAAGGGAATAAGAAATTTCACTTGATGCTCTTGTAACAGGAGAATTAAACATGACTGAAATAAAAGTAAATGTTATATTTAAAGAGAGTTTTTTTTATTTCCTTTTATGCCCAGTTTTATGTGGAAACATTTCAGGGACTTGAATGCATAACTAATTTTAAGAAATCAAATTATAATTTCCAGACCACTGACATAGTATGTTCAAATGTTCAAGAAGAAAACTGCAATTATATGATCAGGGATCACGTGTGTGACTGGAAATATGTTTTAATATTCTGAAGTGTAATCGGTGATACTCAGCCTTTTCTTCCAGTCAAAAAACTTGTGTGAATTCCAAGCACAGTGTGTGGAAGTGCTGGTCAGCATTTGCATTCTGTGAATTTGATAAGCATAAATCAGTAAGAATGCGTAAAATCAATTAACTAAACAAACCATGCATAGCACTCTGAAGATGTAATTCCGACTGCTGCAAATGCAGTCAACTGCATCTCCAGTTATGCTTACCAAGATAAGGAGAGTTATTTATACATTTTAACATGCAAGGTATTTGCCAAAGAGTAAATTTAAGTTTCTGTTGAAATTAATAAGAGAATTCTGGTTCATAATCATTCATGTATGTTTTGATGAGTGAGAAGTCTAACATTTCCCGGTACTAACATCTACAGTAATGCATAGTTCAAACTTTAAAATGCAATTAGAGAAATTTAATTAAGGAAACACATATAACATTAATTGAATTTTCTGTATACATTATCTGTTTTCCATAAATAGAAATGATAAAACTGTCTGTTCACAGAGCATTTTTAATTTTTGCATACACTCAATAGCAATATCTATTCAAAGCTTGTGCAAATGTGGGGAAAGAAAAGCCAAACATAGGAAGGCATACAAAGCAGTAAGTGTTTCTGGGTTTTTTTGTTTGTTGAAAAGCACAGGCATGAGACCTTGATTTCAAACCTCTATACTCTCTTACTCTATCTAGTGGCATTCTTTGGACTTGATTGACTGATGTTGTATATTTTAAATGAAAATTTGTGGTGCAGCTTCATGAAAATAGTGCTTTAATGTGAATGCTTAAACAAAGAGCTGGTTAAACACAGATTGCAGGTACTCAGTCAGGAGTTGAGGACGTGAGTTGATGATAGGCTTTTGGCTTAGGCACTGGAGTTGCTAGTGATGGTGACACATGCTGATGGTGACCTGAACAGGAAAAATTAAGGAGCTTCAAATCCTGGTGACGTTCCTTCATTTGATCCTGCCTTTGAGAGCTGGTGAAGTCACTACTGTGAGAAAGCAGGAGTTGTCTGTGTGTGTCTTCCGTGTGTACCTGGAATAGAGATTACCCAACTGCTAACAGTGCTGCCAGATTGCAGCCAAGGTTGACCACAAATTAGTTGGAGGGGTGACCAGGAGCCGGTGATGACCAGCATCCAAGAGGAGTGCTCCTGGGCTGCCTCACAGCTCATCCTCTGCTGCAGGGGGACCCCAGAGAAGCTGTGGTCCTGTGCGGCATCTGGGGAACCCAGCTGAGGGAGATCCACCTCGCCTGCCCTCAGGAGATCTGAGCCCAGTGGCACCCTCTGGAAACATTGCGAGTGCTTAGGCTGCTTAAGCCTCAGTTCTGAAAACAATTCTCGTCTGTAGCTCCTGATAGTAATGATTTCTCACCATTTAGGCAGCGCACTGAACCCTCTATGCCTGCTAAAGCAGCAATTTAGCTTAGTTTGGATACATGGATATGCAAAGAAATATCCTTTAGTGTTTTTAAAAAGGAAATTGTTCTCAACAAGATAAAGATGTTAGGTGGCTATCTTCATAATTGTAACCCTTTTCTCCCCTTAGAAATCCCAAACTATCTCTAAGAAAATAGTGATTGCAATAAGACTTCTAGAATCTTTCCTGGTTTTCTCTTTGACCATTTAATGTCTACAGGAGAACTGAATGTAAGTTGTTGCCATAAAGGATATCTTTATTAAGTATTAAAAGTCTGCAAGTGTGTGGTGGCAGGGAGAAGTTTACTCCTTAGGTGATTCAGTGTATTTTTCTAACGTTTCATTGCAGCCAGTGTTTTCAACCATTTTTATACAATTCTTTCGTATTTCAAAGGTGGTCTAATTATGTTTCCATCAAAGTTTGTGCAGGTTGAGATGTCAGAAATTGTTTAAATATACTTCTTAAATCTTCCAGCATCAAATCCATAACAGCCTAATAGTCTTATATTGGAGAAGGAGAGCGCAGATGATGTGAACCCTCTCTGAATAGCTGTAAAACAGTCAGAATGACCATTTAATCAAGGAGGGGACCCAGCGTATTTCTAAACTAATAGCAGTATAAATATTCAAACTTCTAGGAGCAGCACAGAAATCTGTGTCAATGTAATCTTAATTTCCCTAGGCATCAGGGTTTTAAACAATTTAGAGCCTACAGTAAAAATCAATTTTGAGAATTACCTTAGAATCCTTCTTGTATATGTTCAAACCAGTGTTGCCTTGATTGAAAATTTTGTTTATTTTTGTAGACACAATGAAAATTTTTTTGTTTCCAGAAATGTTGCCTTTTACAGGTAATGAAGATAGACCATACAAGTATAAAACAGAGAAATCTTAATACTTACAGTACACTAACAGAAAATGTTTCAATACAGGGCTGTAAGAATGAAGAATTGACTTTTTTTTAATAAAGTCTGAAGCCTAATTCATAGTAGTTACAGTTAATAGATTTTAAGATTAAAAGGTACATCTCCATCATGTAATCACACTCCCCAGTACTGATCTGGATGAAATTCCTTGTTTGTATCTATATGACAATCCTCAAGTCTGCTTGTTTGCTTTTTCTTTTCTTTACTTTCCATTATAATTAGATAATATCTCACACCCACAGAAGAGTAATATTGCAGGAAAGTAGGGTAGGTGTAAAAAGAAAGATGTAGATGTAAGAAAATACGAATTCACTGATTTTTGTTAGGTTTGGGGTTTTTTTTAAAATAATAAATCTTCAGTAAACTAGGGCCTGGCCTTGGCATTATGATCTCTTTGTGATTTTGATGTGAATTTGGAAATCCAAATAAAGGAGCATTTTAATTAGCATAGTAGTGTGTACTTAAACACAGTAATTATTTCTGTGGCTGTTAGCCTTCATTGTGGTCCTTGAGACAATGCAGACAAGGCCTGTGGAATGAAAGAAATACCACTGTTGTCTTGATAATGATGTTGTGCATTAGGAATAAAAGACCCTTCAATAACGGGTAAGGAATCCATCTGCATGGGGGAAAGTCTGCAAGAAAAAGCTTTTTGTGGTGGGAAAGGAGTGTTAAGTGTTCCCATCTACTTTTCTAGTACTCATGGTGTGCTTTGTTCATGCCTCTAGGAAGGAAGTTAGCAAAGTGTGCCCCAGATGCTTTATGGAGGAATGCTTTAAAACCATGTCCCTAAAACATGTAGGACTTTTCATGGGGCTTTGGGTTAAAGGAGAGGGCTTGTGGCTTCTCTGCAATGGTGTGTTTCATGTAATGATGTTTCTCTTCCAAGTGTTATGGTTTTTTCACTCGAGTCATTAGGCACTTTTTCTTAATAGGAAAGGGATTTCTAACTTGAGAGAAAGGATTTATTGACTTGGAATGTTCCATACGAAGATGTTTATTGGGGTCGGAGGAGGGGGGAGGAAACGGGATGGGCTGCACATTGAAAAATAAAATATGCTTTAAACTATTGTTGTTTGTGTGAGCACACATTTAAGAGATCAACTCACATGTCCTTATGGGCTGGTTTACTGTTGCTTTGAGGAATTCTAACCCTATGCCTGGATGAAAGGCATGAATAAACTGCAAGTTTTCTGTTTTGATTCACATGGACTATCCAATACTTATGTTTTTGGAGGTTATTTTAAACATTTTCTTGAACTGTTTATTTTTTCCTGTATCAGACATCCTGCTGTTCTGTAGCAGACACCACTTTTCAATTTCAAATAACTAACTGCATGACAGAATGCAGTATAAAACTCATCCAATTTGATCAGGCATTGCAGTTCTCACTCCTGTTGCTATGTATCTGTTGCTCAGTATTCTGTTAGCATTAATCAATCATAGTGTTAGATCATCTATTAATAAATAGCTACATATCTGTAAAGAATGACTTCAGTTGGAAAGATTTAAATCAATGAGGGTTGTTTTTTTTTTAAAAAAAAATTCATTGATGAGACTTTTCTTGAGCAAGCTGGCTTGCTTCATCGCTGTATGTTAGTGGTTTAGGAGGCTATTTCAAAAGCACTGTAAATGCCAAGTGTATTGCCATTAATCTATGGTGTTAATCCTCACAATTCAGGGAATTTTATTAAAGTGTTGATCTTGAAAAGACCCCACTCAGGCTACATGTGTCTCTCAAATCTGAGCAAGCGATTTAATGTGTTTTCCCACCAAGTATGGGTTCATTTTGCTGATTCCCATGGATCTGCCCCTGATGCAGCCATGAGAACCACACCATGTGCTTCCTGTTACTACACAAGGGGCAGGAGAATAAAAAAGTGCTTTGTATCCTCTTTCTGCTGAACTCTGTAGATGTGACCAAAAAGGTTTGTAGCAATTTGTATCTTTTCCTTCTCACACTAAATGAGAAGAAAGTCAGCACTGAAGCTTTCATAATATAATGGCTGTTTTGTAATCAGTCGTCCAATTCAGGAACAGTCTTTGACTGTGGGGAGTCTATCAGAAGTGAGATGTAAGTATGCTAAGAACCAGAAGTCTGACTAAACGTTCTTCACCCCCTGTTTCTTTCACCTTGTTGTCTGTGACAGATCTGTATCATTTCTGGAATCCATGCAGGCACCTTACATGTATGCTGGGGGTGATCACTGTCTGTATGGTAAAGGAAGAATAAAATCTACTAGTTGCATCTTTCCCTCTGCCTAAGAGCTCTAAAACAATGATTCTCTAATTGGTCAGTAGTCCCACTAATTTCAGCTGGAATTTTTCTTTTGTCTCTCACATTTATCACATGATTGCAGGACACAGCAGGTGATGATAATTGGATAGGGGTAACAATATTGCCAAGTCAGATACATTTATGACTGTGCTGCATCTTACAAACAGTGGATATCCTTGTATTACTTTCCATTAATTCTCTCTATTAAAAATCATCTATCCTGCTGTTTCAAATTGTAATTATTAGCAAATAAGTGGCCTGAATGCTGCAAGAACTTACTAGCTGTAAATGGTAAAAGACAGAGGATGCAGTTACAGTTTTCCAGAAATACGCTTAACTTTAGGTTTATATAGAAATGATGTTGATTGTTTTGTTTGGATTTTGGCATCAAGTATTCATTTATTATTGAGCTTTGTTTGACATTCCTTCAGGTTCAAACTTCTTGGGATTCTGTATGTAATCACAGCAGATACGTGTACATCTCTTGCTGCTTGGCTGAGCGCAGAAGACTTAGAAGCAGCTCTAGAGGCAAAAAATCCACTCTCTTGATGCATTCTTTAAAATCATTAATGCTTTCTGGCTGCAGCATGGAAGCGGGTCGTGCTAGCAGAGCAATGTAATTAACCTTCTTTATAAATTAAATGTGCAAATGTGTTATGTAGTGCACAGAATTTGGATAGCATTATTTCTACTTCAGTGTAGGTTTTAGTTGGGAAAAAATAATTTTCGAACAGCTGCTCTGCGGCTTGGGAATTTGAAACAGTTTTTACTCTCCTTAAACCAGCTATCAAGTACCTGGGGCTAAGAATGGCTAAATGTGAAATGTAGTCATATATTATTATATACAGGATCAATATTTCAAAAGGCCATCTAAGCTCTTTGAGAAAAGAAGGATTTGCCATTTTTCTATAAACCACAAAAGCAGCATAGCTGGAAAGACTTTTTTTCCTCATGACTTTAGCAGACAGGCTTCTGTATAATGCAGAGATGGCAAAAGAATAAGTAAATTATTCATGTAGGCATCATTAATTGCAAAGGCTCTTTAGCTATGTAGAAGGGGAAAAATCTTACATAATCCATATTGCTTTAAAAAGGGAAATAAAATGAATAGCCTTTATGAAAGGTAGAGAGTTTGTTAGGTATTTGTACATAATTTTGTGAACAGCATTCCCTTTCCTTAAGAACACGTGTGAGCACCCGCCGTGTCTTTTGAAGAGAGTTATTTCTGTTACTAAAGAAATGTAGTTGTTCCTTTACCTTACCTTTTTAAAGCATAGAAACATGATGAGAAGGGCAACAGGTTGATATTCAAGGAGCTTTAGCAGAGAAACAACATGCAGTGCCAGCTCGAGGTGCCATTAGGCTGCCTGTGCATTGGAAGCTGCGGCATGTCCGGAAGGTGTGCTGGAACTCTCATAGCAGTGAACTGGGGCAAGATCCCTACAGCTCCTGTAGGTGGATTTACCTGAAGGGATACGTAGGTCCCAGAAGATGGGGAGGAGTTTCTGGGCAACAGAAGCTTATTTATAGCATGCTCAGAATTGTTCCAAAGGAATTGCCTTATGATAGTTTTCACTCACATTGTTCTGAGGTGGGGGGCTGGCCAGGCCGCTGCGTGGGGTCATTTGTAGTTAGCCTGCATGTGGGCTGAGTGAAAGCTTTCTTGTTTGCCAAGTCAGAAGGAAATAATTTGAAGAGTTTGAGATACAAGCAAAAGTACAGCTTGGAAGTGTGGCAGTGTAAGTAGTTGTATGAGAGACTTCATCAGCAATTACTAACCAAGTGAGAAATCAATGGAGCTGTGAAACTTCACATGGCAGCATTTTGACTGGCTTCTATAGAAATCAATGATGTGACATGAAAAATTATTAATTCCTGCTTCTATTATAATGGGGAAACCCCCACCATTTTCTTGAAAAATCTCTCCTCCAGGCTTGTTTAGTATGAAAACTGTTGTATGCTTTTAGAAGGGAAACAAGTGCACACTTAAAGGGAAACATTACAAATGCTTCAACCATTGACTGTGTGTTGGATACAATACAGTTTTAAGAGCAGTTTGTGTTTTCCTTCCCCTGTTACTAAACACTTGAACATTTCTTTATTTTATCATTTTACTTTTCCATCCTGTGATTTGTTCTGCAGTGTGTGTGTTGCTTTGTAGAAATCACTGATTTTTCTCATCTACACTTGTGTACGCCTTACAGACTAGTTACTGACACTGTGGGACATGGAATTCACTGTTTCTTGAGGTTATGAATAACATCAGAAAACATGTACGGCTTGCCAAAACAGAGAATGAATCCAAAGTTGTTATGACTTGAAAGTCTGTTGGTACTGATAGCAAGTTTAGGAATAGGGTTTTTCTTATACAACAGTCTTAACTTTTTGTTAAAGATTAAATTACCTGAAAACCAATTCTGAAGGAATCTAATTAGATTGCTCCATCTTTAAAATAAATTCTATTGCTATGTTAATATGTATTGCTATATTACTACTCATGGAATTTGCCAGAGTAGTTTCTGAAATGAAGAAATAAGGAAAAAAAAGTAGAAAAGCCCAGCTCTCTTGTCCTTAGAATTGGCAAATCAATGTTTTTGAATGAATCATTTTTGCAAGAATTCAGCATAAAAGAGCACTTTAAAAATTGAAAAGTTGTCTTATTTTGTTTATAATACCTAATTTGTGACTCATGGTGGCACAACTTTTATCTGTATGTCCTCTATATAGTAGTTCATGGGATTGGTATTTACATGGCTGAATTTTTCTCCTGCATACATAAGATGTAATGAAGTGTTTTCAATGGAAAATATTCTCCTCCCCATCTGCTTAAGCAAACTCTTTTCCCTAGACCTTTAACTTCTAGGTTTAACCCTTTAGTTAGGGTTTCTGAACCGTGGATTCAGTTATATGAATCTTCTTGTCTAGTTTTTATAGGTAGCCTGGGCAACACAGATGGCATTTGGTTATCCACTTAGGAGTATTAAAAGGGGTCAAGTGTTACGGTGTGCGTTGGCTTACTTAAAAATTGGCTTATTATCCCAATAATGACTTATTTTCATTACTTTGTGAACAGCATTGCAAAATAGTTATATTTTGGTCGCTGTATCTGTGTGCAAGCAGGTTGTTATCACTATTGAATGTTACAGGCAAAAGAGATATCAAGAAAAATCGAAGGACTACACACTTATTGCTTTTGTCCCTGCAGGGAAGCAAGTTACCTAATAAAGTATATTTGGCTTCTTAGAAGGGCTGTTCAGCATCAGCAGAATACCTGTGTCTCGTTGCATCTGCTCTCTCTGCCATGTATAACTGTATTCATCTACATACCTTCATACCACTGGGAAACTGTTGCTCTAGCATCTTAAAATGACACTTCATCCTTCCATCAGGATAGGAAATACACCCAAACTAACCGTGAGTAAGATGTGTCAATACTGGAATGATAAATGTCATAGGAATAACAAATGATTACCCCCTGAGGTATTCATCTACTCTCTCACAATGATTTCAGGGAGCTCTAAGCCTCTGTTTATGCTCTCTTTTGGATCAGCTAGTCCATATCAATTCAAAAGGTCCGTATCAGCTATGATCCCATGCTACCTTTTATAAATAGGATCACTAACCCCAATATGCTGCCCAAATAACAAATTCTAATAACAGTCAGTCAAGCCAAATTCCCCCTATATTCCAAGGTCAGGTATAATAACATCCTTCACTTCCTCCTGTGCTGTATTCTTCTTAAACCTCATCTAAATGAAAGCATTCAGTACTCTTAAGAAATCAAATCTTATTCGAAGTGTAATTTTCCCTACTTTTCCCTGTTCTTCCAAGATGTGTTGCAAAAACTAACTTGTAGCTCACTGTGGACTGATTTGCTATATGCCTAGACTGAGATTTCAAAGTCATTAAGTTACTTTGCCCTCTTATCCATCACAATTAGAGTTAGGCACCCAAATATCTCCATGTCTAGACGTATTGATGGAAGATCTAGTCACTATTCTTTCATAGAAGATTATAGTTAATAATTAGGATTAAGGCATTGGCATGCACATTAGAAATCACTGCAGTTAAAGAACTCTGTTATCATCTGAATCTGCAGCAGATGCACAGACACCTCATCAGTGGTTGTGTTTGCTTTTATAAACAGCTTCCTTTTCTTGAAATGAGGCAAGGCATGTGGGACACAGCAGCTAATAATAAATGTCACTCTCACAGCACAGCAGCAGAGATTCATTCTAGTTCCGACAGTAAAGGTGGAAGAGCAGCTGAAAGCAGTAGCTCAGCCAGGCTGAACGGAAAATTAGCACGTCCAGCTTTGAGTTTTGAGCATATCTGACTGTCGTAATACCTATTCTGCATTTATGCATTAGTATGTGTATTAACATATAAGGACAACTCTCTCCTTCCCAGAATCTCAGATGCATTACTTCCTGTCTGCATTCTTCTCTGTAAGGCTTTGCATAGTATATTGGAATAAAATCATACAGTTTGTGTGCCAAGATCCAGATCAGTTCCTGCTCACTTGGAAGGCAGGTGGTCTGAGGCCATTTAAAAATCTCTCACAGGAAAAAAATTAGCCATCTTTGTAAAGCAGCAACTGAGACAGATTTCTGAGCTCCTCCAGAGGCAGAAAATCTGAGAAGGAGTTGACAAGAAAAAAATCAGCTGGGGCAGTTGAGATGTTGCAGGGTTTCCATCACTCCACAGACTCCTTAGAACAGCCTGGAGACTGGAAGCAAGACAAGAGAAGGTTGAGAAAAATGGCTTAGAAATCACCTAGTAAAGAACAGACGTCAACATGCTGTGAGAGTGAGCATGACTGCTAGGAGCAAAATGCAAGGTAAGAAATGCTGTGCGTGCGTGACATGGAGCAGGCCATGGGGTGGTGAAAATCCTTATGGAGTACTTCAAGCAGCAGTGCAGAGCTCTTTAGAAAATTAAATCAATTTACAGTGAGTTTGTAAAATCTTTTGTGTTCTTAATGTTTGTTAAAAATGTTTCAATTATTACATGTTTTATTGTCAAGATGTAGTTGTAGCATTTCTCTGGAGTACTATACTCCTCCCTGAGCTAAACATAAGTTCAATTTTCAGCATTTAGTGCCAGTATATGATAAAACAGCACGTTGGAAGGTATCACTGTCTGAAAAAGCTTCCTGGTATTGGTGGGTGTTACTTACCCTTTCCAGCAGGGTACATCTGGCCAAGTGTCTTTCAATGTATTGTGGCTCAAGCTCTAATTCATTCCTGTGAAGGACTTGGTGTAATTGTAGTGCTTCATCACTTGATTCTCCTTAATTTTTTTTTCAGGATGATAAATTCTTGTTTTGTTTTATCTAGGTTCTGTCTTTGATAGTGACGTGATTCTAAATTACTGTCTGGCCTGATTAGGAGGCATCTGTGTTTTTCAGGTTCTATTCAATTCATGCTGTATGAAAAACTGAACTATAATGGGGTAGTATAATGGTTTATTACTGGCTTTCCTTAAACCTTACACAATTAGATTGTAGCTCTGTACTTTCCCTGTAAAAGGAAGCTGAATTCCAACAGAATATTACATCAAAGTTCATTAGCCTTCTTGTTCTTTCAAAAATCCTTTCCATTATCTGTTTTTAATCACAAACCATCACACTTAAAATCACACTTAAAATTCTGTCATGTGTGTAATGGAAACTGGCATTCATGAATAAATATTCATAAAATGTTTACTGCATGAAATATTGAATACAAACCAAGTGTAATGGTGGTCTGAAGTGTTCCAGAATGAACTACAAAAGGGGTTGTATTTTTAAAGGAAATCCAGGCTGTTACCAGCTCTAACAGTGAAGAACAGTACCAAGTTCCTTGTCTTCCTAGAACTGCACAATTCATTAGATAAAAAAGTAGTGATACCTATGAAACTCTTTATTAAAACTCTCTCTCTATGGATATTGCACGCTTGTGTTGAAGAAAGAAAACATACACTGGTGTCACAGTGATAGAATAGGTAATTGGGAAACAAAATTACCGAGCAGTACTCTGTTTTAACTCTGAGCTTATTCACAGTCAGAAGTTTAGCAAACTAGAAAAGGTTTAAATTGTAGCAATACCCTAAACACTTTCATTACATTTGCTCATGTTCTTCTAGAAAAAGTCGTTACATATTTCCCTCAGATCACCCCTCAAATTTCAATGAAAATAATATATAACAAAAATAGAATAGAGGCAACATCAAAATTTATAGACATGTATAGTACAAACACAAATAATGACAAAAATATGAGCTTTGTTTTCGTGAGGTTGTTAAATTAATCTGTATGTTACATATATAACTTTTTAAAATATTGCAGTGGGCATTTAGGGGGAAACATTGGGGTATCATTACCCGTTCTTGAAAGAAATTCTTTTAAGTGTATAGATTCATAGCAATGACTACCTTGAAATTGCAGGGAGGTGGACATATTTGTAAGGATAACAATGAAACTCCTGATTTACTTTGGTGCTTTGAAGAACTGGCAAGCAATATGGTAATAGGGAGTATGAAGTTTCTACTTCATGCTTGTTTGCAGCTCTTTCTTCTGTGAGATATAATGAGGTAGAATAAAAAGAAAAACAACTGCTGATATTTTAATAATCTGTCCTGTAGGACAGCTGGAATTTCAAAGCTTATGGTCTGTGTATTATGCAAAGTGTGAAATTTATGAAGAAACTGCCTTTTTTCCCTATTCTTTCATTCCTGTATTTTTTTTTTTTGTATTATCTCCCTGTACCTATCCAATCAGGCACAGTCCACATGAAAGATTGGAAAGTATACTCCCTCCCTTACACAGAATATTATACAGTGTGCTGTTGTGCTAGTCATAAAGTCCTTTGCCTAGAATGTCATCTACAGAGGTTTGCGTAGCTTTTGAAGTTCTCTTAGATGTGGAAATGTTTGACACATCATGCATACTTAAGGTAAAGCACTGGATTTCCATTCCCATCTTGGCTTTTATTACCATTTCATACTTGCAGAGTAAATATCTCCACAATCTACCAGGCAAGCTTTAGCTGCAGGTATGTCAGTCAAAACCAAGAAAATAAAAGCTGTAATAGGAAAAGTTTGTGTAACTAAGTTGGGGTTCTTCTGGTACTCTTCAAGGAATGTATATGTGGCTAAATTAGCATCCATGGCAGTGGCTCTCCAGTGCATTCTGTGATTTCTTCGTGAATGTGAGTTCACATGTCAAATCAAATACATACCAAAGTAGCAAAACAATTATATATTTTTTTTTATATTTCTATAAAAAGTAAAATCAGTCCAAAGAAAAGTTAAAAGGCAAAGAAATCATTGCAGACAAGTTATTTATTGCTGTCCTTTGAAACAAGAATTAGGAAAGCAGGTTGACACAGAGTGCAAATACATTAGTGCCAGAGTAATTTTGGGGGTAGCCTTTTCACTGTCTGTAAAGAGATGCAGTGTTTGATAGCATGACCAAAGGCACAGACAGTTTGCTTCTATAAAGCTCATCAGTACAAACAGCCACAAAGGCCGATGCTCTAGGGAGCCAAAGGCGGGGGTGGGGGGAGAGGAGGAGTGTGTAAGTAGTAGAATGATGAAGAAAATGTGATTGCTTTTTTTTGGGCTTGCCCGGTAAGATTGACAGAGACACATTATATTACAGCCCAAGTTCCGACACCCAGTCTCCACAGTTTGCCCCTCAGTTCACTATAGCTCTCAGAGCACAGAGCTGCAGGGAATCATAGAATCATAGGGGTTGGAAGGGACCTCGAGAGATCATCGGGTCCAACCCCCCTGCCAAAGCAGCTCCCCAGCTCATATTGCACAGGGAGGCGTCCAGACGGGGCTGGAATCTCTCCAGAGAAGGAGACTCCACCACCTCCCTGGGCAGCCTGTCCCAGGGCTCTGTCGCCCTCATTGTGAAAAATTCCCAATGTTATAATTTCCAACATCTCCTGTAGTAAACCCAGTTCAATAAATTGTAAGGATTCGTTGTGGATTTGATGTAAAGCACACAGCCAGGGAATTCAGAGTGCACTGCTGAGTCCTCAGAATGTCAAAGCAGGTTTTACAGGACAAAAGAAAGGTTCTAAAAACATATGGGACAAAAGAAGAATCAAAACTTGTCATTTCAACTGACTTGTGTTGTATGTAATATCTCATTTTGCTTCTGCACAACAAAGTTGTTGTTGTACTGCAGTACATCAGTGAAGGAGATGACATTAAAGACGCAAAAATGAGAAGTACAAAGAAAGATCCATCTGCAAGTGAAGAATGGTGTTGGTAGGACCAGTATTACTAGAAGCTGCAGTACAAGTTTACAAGTGACAAATACGAGGATAAAAAAAATGGACAACTGAAGTAAGAGAGAATTGTAGCCAGATCTATCAAAAATTACAAAAGACGTTGAGAAGCCTGGTTTGGGTACTCAGTTATATAGAGTTGATAATGTTTCTTGCTTACTTTCTCCATTATTCTATCTGCTCTTTGAGCTTCTGTGGTTCCTTGAGCTTTCAGAGGTTCAGTTTATTCAATAAAATAAATAATACAGTGCAGTTCTAACTAGGAAAATTACAAGGATGTAAGTATATATTTACAGCAGTGAAGGGAGTGACAAAATGGTAGAAGTTTTAGGAGCTTTATAATAAAAATAGACACATGCTAGTTGCAGTCCTGATGTTATCTTGCCTTTTCAAATTGAAGTAGAGTTAGCAACTGTAAGAAAACTGGAGAACAAGCTCATTCCTACACACAGATGGCATTGTTTTTCTGAAGTAAAGATGAATTTACTAAACAAGATAATTTAAAAATTAATAGATGATATTGCAGATATAATTAATAGAATAAAAAGAGATTGAATGCTTTCCTGAGAATCTGAAAATGCTCTGGGGACAATTGCTGTCCTGTACTGCACACACAAAAGTAGCTGGCAGAATGTAATAGAGTTATTTTTCATTTTGTAAACAACACGCTAGATCTTGTGTCATTTACAAAAAAGCACATTGTAAAGGAACACTGTAAATATTGCATGGCATTATTCTGCTCCAGTCTCATGATGTAGATGCTGCGAAAAGGGACAAGAAAAATTGCCTTTTTAAGCACTATTAATCTGCCTGCTTTGGGGTTTTTCAATATTTAAAGCAATATAAATCCATTTTCTCATCCTTTAAACAACTTTTCAGCTTTGAATATTTTTTCCCCAGATTTACACTTCTACTGTTTTACTGTTACCTTAGTTTGTCCACTGATTCTGCAACTCATTGTGCAATAATGAAAAAACTTCTTAAAAAAAAATAGTCTCTTTAGATGGAATTTCATTCCTCCTGCTCTTGTGGACATCCATTGAGGGGGATTATGAGATGTGCCCATAGTAAGGCTTTTATAATGTAGGCAACTTGATTCATAACAAGAAGAGAAAGATTCTCTTTAATAGGTCTGCCTTTCTTTTGGTCAAAGATCAGGTTTAAAATGTCTGTGTCACTCTGAGGTTAAAAACCTCTTACCAGTCTTATCTTTGGAAGTAATTTGCCAACACAATTTCTATGAAATGAGAGACGATCGATAGGTGTTCAAATGCTGTTCCATTATCAGTTCATAAATGCTGAGATTCTCTGGCTGTTTATTAAGAATATACCTGTAAGCGTGCAGCTCATATTCACTTGTGTCTTCTGCAGAGGCTTATGCGTGTAGGTATGGTCTCACAAGGATCTTCTTTAATGCTTTAATGTGGTACATACAGATGTATGAGGCGATACAAACATTTTTGCATTAAAGTTTGCTTTGGTACTTCACCATGTAAGCGCCTGAACGTCTGTGTGCATGTGAAAGCACATTGCTTGTATCTTTTCTCACAAGATATTCGTTAGCATGTTGTTGTTTTGAAGTTGTACTTATGATTTATAATCACTCAAATAGTTGTCCACTTGTCATTAATGTTACATCATTGTATTGTTCTGTTTTTAACAGCAGGTGTTCAGGTAGACTTGAACCTTTTATTATTTTGATTTCCTTTTCTTCCTGAGTTAATGAAATAATTTGCATACGATCTAACTTAACAAAAAAACCCTAGATATAATTTCACATATATTTTTTCAGAGTTTATAAAAAAATTCATAATAAATTCAAGGTAATTTATAAATCACTTTAACAAGAATGCATATGCAGAATTTTGTTCTTAGATTTTAAAATATTTTTCATGCTGTCTGCTAACTTTTTTGTGGGTTTATTTTCATGCTTCTTACCCCCAAATTGCATTGCGGATTGACAGAAAATCTCTAATCAATTTTCTGTGTAACCAGCCAATCGTTTTATTAAGTATATTATAGAGCTGAATTTAAATAATAGTCAAGAATAGCGTTAGGTGACAGCGAAGTCTACTCACTCTTAGTTACTACTTTACTTTCAGAGACAAAGCAGAAATAGATACTTGGATTTCTGGTATTGACTTGTTTAATTGGAAAATAGGAAAAGTACCTTAGAGTTCACATTTTTTCACATACGTTTAAAGTATCTTCATAAAATGCCAAATGATCCTGAACCTCTTGTTTCTATGACAACCTGACTGTGGTGTAGTAGTAGGCTAGAGATCCTCTGAAGCTGCCAGGGACTTTATTAAATATTTTGTTTTAAGGAGGGAGGATGACACTGATTTTTACCAGATGAGCTCTCCAACCATTGCTTTAGTCTTTGGTTTTAAACGTGTGACTTTGTAGCTTCTTGGCTGTTTCTTCATCAAGGAAGAAAAATACAAAATTAAGAATGCTCAGCTCATGGTACTTTATGCCTAGAAAAAGTAGTATTTTCAACTGTTTTTGACTAACAGAAAATAATTTTCCCAGCTGTACACACACAGACACACACATACATGTATATATATTTCTTTGCATTAGCAAAATACCTGTGCAAAAGATAAAAAGTTCAGTTCATTTAATTACATGTTGTTTTTTAAGGGATACTGATTCTTCTGGGAGAGCAATTACCTGTAGACAAACTTGACAATAACTGGGTTTTTTTTTACTTTTTTTAGTACATTTTTACTCTGAAACTTTTTCTAGGTTTTGTGTGTTTGTTTATCCTGCTTTGTGAAGGCTGTTCCAGTTGAAGAGTTTAACGTGACAATGTGATGGTGAATCGGCAGTTTGTGTGAAAAGGCAAGGGAAGAAAAGAGGTACTGGGGAGCCACACCGCTGCCAGGCCTCTCATGATAGCATTGCTCTTCACAGAACCACAGTCTGAAGACTCAAGACAGGTGAAAGAAAACACAGCCCCATGTCAGCTAAACATTTGTTCTTTACATTGATCATTGCAAGACAGAATGAAGAATGACGTTGACATATAGTTCCACTGGAATTTACTGTCATTTTCACTCATTTTGAATTGAATATCCCCGTTATGTTTTCCCCACACTCACTCAGTGTGGAAGTGAACAGACAGGAGTGTTTGTGTTTCATTCCATCTATTGATGCATTTTTTTAGACATGGTAATAATAATAATAAACTCCAAGTTAAGTGTCTACATGACACCTGCAGAGAGAGAATCTGATCCACAGTAGGAGAAAAATGAGAAAACTTTATTGCATTTGCAGCTGAGTGTTCCCAGGACTTAGGTCTTGTGAAGTAGCAAATTTTCCCAAATTCAAAGAAACTTAAAAGCCAAGCTCCTTTACCAGTAACTGAAGAGTATGGCTATTCTGCTTTATTGTTCTGTTTGCCTCTCCCAGACTAAGCTTCCTTGTTGCTAGATTGGCTTGGGTTAGTCTGTATTCACACTAGGTCATTAAAAACTGGACCTAATTTCAGTAAAATGAAAATAAAATGCTGTGGAAGTACTGGAGGTTGCTGTTCAGCAGGTCTGATTCTGATGAATAGCATTTCTATGTTAGGAGGTAGGTTAAAGGCTTGGCTCTGCACAGGTAGCCATAATACTTGTATATATCCCAGATAATTAAAATGTACTTGAATTTGCTGTTAGGAATATCACATGAAGGATGTAGGGCTATAATCTGGTGTGCAGGCTACCCTAATCATAAAAGGTTGTAAACAAGCAGTTTTCAAAAATGATTGGTATCCTGTAGTTTCATGACCCATATTCATTTCCTTGAATGCAGCTGCTCAACATAATTTTTGTTGTTCCACGTTTAACTGGAAGCATATTTTGATTAATTGGTGAAGTGTGTAAATAAATGTTCATATCAGTAAGGGTGTTAGTCACTGTTTTCAGTCTCTGAAGTGGTTCAGACCAGGTAGTTTTATCTATTATAATGGGTTGCAAGGAGTACCAAATTCCCTCTGTAATTCACGCCGACTTATGGGAGCAGAGGCAAGGAAGTAACATTTTAAGACACTAAATGTAGACAGGACAGTGGCAGGAGTTAAATATTTAGAGCTCTGGCCTGGTCCCAAACAGTGTGTCCATGTTGCTAATGGCAAACTAATTCAATGCTTTGTCTGCACTGCCAACGAATGACAGTTGAGAGGAAAATGAAAATATGAACAAGCTCATCCACAAACAATGGCCAAATAGAGATATTTTCCTAGTTTATTAGATATAAGTAAAGGTCTCTGACAGAGATGGAATTCACATGCAATCTGTGTAATATTACAGTGGAATTAAACAGTTCAGACCATGGATCTCTAAACTATAAGTCCTTCACGCTAATCAGGAATTCATAGAATCAGCAGCCCAAATCTTGACAGCATGCTTTCAGTTTTATACTCCAGCCCAGTCCTACCCCCCTCCCTCTTTAACTTCACAAGAACATGAAGGAGCTTTTGAGAGCTGAAGAAAACTGAAGCAGTATTACCACTCCAGACAGCCTTCGTTGCTGGCTGGTAGCAGTTTTCCAGTGTTTTAGATATGTATTTCCCAAAGAAGGATAGAGCAGCTTTGTTCCTTCAGGGCACTGCCTAAGCATATATGTGTATTGGTTTTACCCATTGTCAGTAAAACAAAGGTGCCAAAGCAATCTACAGGCCAGTATGAAATTCTGGGTTTTCAGGGAGTGATTTTGTCTCTGGAGTTAATTAATCAGAGGCTGCTAAAGTAGGAAATTTTCGTCCTTCACAAAGTGCTGATCTTTTATTAAAGAAATGCTGGCAGCTGTATCTTCCAGAAATGGAAACTCAGACATTAGAGAAAATAACTTGATTTGCATTACATAGTGCCACCTTTTGAAATGTAGCATGACAATAAAAGCTGACATCATCTGTGTTGATAATTCAGAGTGGCGGCATCAGGGAGGAACCTGTGAAAGTCTACTGTAAAAACGTCAGCCAATTAATAAAAGTGAAGGTAGTTGTTGATCCAGCAAGAGCTGCAAGCTTCATAATATGCACAGTGAGTTACTTGTACATAAAGATCTGCAGGTGTGGGGCCTGTCAGATGTAAATCAAGGCAGTCAGCACTGGGTATTGCCAGGTTATAGGTGAGCCGTAAAATTGACAGGGTGCAACACAGCACTACTACTTGGGAAACAAATTTAGTTGTCAAAATGAAAGTTCTTTGAGATAAACACAGACAAATAGTAATAAAAGATTTTCCACGGGATTTTCAAATGTAACATGTATGTTACTATTTTTTCTCAAACACTTAGATTAAGTCAAAGTTATGATAGGGGAAAAATTCCTAAACCATACCATTCCTCTAATTTTTCGCAAAATTCCACAGAGTTCAGATCTATTCAAGTCCCCTTTATCAGGAAGAGGGCAAACATCTCTTGCCAGATTGAATTTAGATTCATCGCGCTAAACAAGATTGGTCATGTAAAAAGACTTCCAACATATTAAGCAAACCATACAGTCGAGCTTACCAGAGGCTAGAACACTTCATGATGATCAAACCAGGAAAGAAAGAGAAGATAAGGACAGAAGAAATGCAGTAAATGGGCCAGGAACTACTAATGGAAATGAACATGCATGCATGAAATTGTTCAAGGATCAATTTGGATTCATAGAACTGGGCATGCATCTTTTAGAGATTAATGTTTTTTCCTTTGAATAATCCAGTCGCCCTGGAGCAAGCTGTCTTAGGACTTGATTTTCTGGCTCTGCTGACATCAAAGATAATGCCAAATGTTTAAATCACATGAACACTACACTGGGGAAGCAGTTTGTGGGATATCCAACATAGTAGGGAAAACTAAATTTTAGAAACATTTTGGGTGAATCTTGGCTTACTGAAGTGAATGGGAGATATTCCTGTGGTGGTTTCTGCTAAACTGCAGTTTTACCTTTAACTTTTCTTACAGTCTTCACACAAAAACCAAAACAATTATAATTTTTTTGTCTCTTAGAACCAACAGAAATCTTTGATTCCTTCCAGTCTTTTCTCAAGAGGCAGAATGAAAAATTCAGTTATATTTGAAAAGTGCTGCTTTTTTTGGTTTTGGGGTTGGGGTTTTTTGGTTGGTTGGTTTTTTGTTTTCTAGAGAAGGAGAAAGAATGGGTAAGTATTTTCCAAGGGCTGTATGGAGCAATGAGTGTTTAAACCTTAAAGCACTGAATAAAATGTGGGGATTTTCTTTTGTTTGTGGGTTTGGGGTTTGGGTTTTTTGGTCTTTTTTTTTATTGTGTTTTTGTTAAGGTCATATGTTCATCAGGATCACAGAAGAGGAGAAAGATAGGACTTCTTTATTCAGAGATTAAAAACACAGCTGCAAAAATTTGATTGAGTTTTAAATTGGCATTTAAAGCATGAAAAAGATAAGAAAAATTCTGTGGTTATGCTGAAATCAGTGGAAAGGACTTTGTCTAATTGTCTGAAATGATAAAGTAGGGATTGCTGCAACTGACAATAGATTATATTTTCCTCCAGATAGAAATGTGGCTCATTTCTTCCACTTGGCTTTTGTTCAGTCTTTCTTGCAGAATAACTCAGTCATTTTAAAAACACAAACATGCTTATGGAATTCATCTGAACCCTCCAAATGTTTTGGTGGACTGGGATTCTAAGTATGCAAATGACATCTTTGATGGAGAGGCAGAGTAATCTTTTTAGCTTACACAGTCATGTTATTCCTGCTAAATTACCAGTGATTCTTTTCACTAAAAACAACGGTTTGTGTGAAATGCACTTAAGTGATCTCAGGAGTGGTCCCCTGCACCAGGAGGAAGCTGCTATTGGGTGGCCTTTACTATGAATTACTTACTATTTACTTGGTCTGGATTTGTAACGGGGGCCTAAAGAGAATATGTGAAGAGGAGTTTTAGAGTTTTTGGCAGGGCAAGCAAAATAATTATAAGAATTATAACAGAGATCATAAGAGTGTTATATTGAACATGTTATAACTGCCCTATTAGCTGTCACTGTTGCGCGCATCCTGACCCGTCCTTGGTGGTAGCTACAGCAGCAGGACCAGCTGTGCAAAAGGCTGTGTGACTGAGATCAGCTGCTTGGACGTCCCTTTTCTTGAACAGCTGGTGTGCAATGCCACTGGGAGAAGACATAATCAAAGTGGGTAACAAGGCCATAGCCGCCCTTTATTGCCTGATTTTTCCAGCCAAAAGCATGTTCCTGCCATAACGATCACACGTTGTTCCAAGAACTGGTAATATTATGCATTGGCATAAATTGAGTAAGAGAGTAGTAATATTAGTTTACAGATACTTTTAATAATGCATTTTTAAAGCCTTTCTTTAAATTTTATGTTCTTAGAAGCACATCGCTTCATAAAGTATTTACTGTTCAGTGATTTCAAAGATGACTTTGTGATTTTGGGACTTTAATTGGTTACTTTTGTCGTGGGAACATACAAGAAGAGGTGAACCTAGGAATGCAGGTTTTCATCAGCCACGAAGCTCAGCTAAAGGATGCACTTGCAGTATGCATTGGCATAGGTATACTAAAGGTAGCGTGGCTGATAGCAGTGCTAAAGCTGTTACTGATGAAGCTCCAGGCAGGTGGCTTGGGGTGCTTAGTTTTGCCAAGGTTGTATGGGATGCATCTAGTTGACTTTGTCATTACCTGTGCTAGCTAAAGGAACGCTAACAGAAGTGCAACCACTGCCTCTAAATGTGCTGTATGATTATAGTTCAGGATAAATGTGCTTATAGTTATAGAAAGGCAAAACTCAAACATGAAATAGTATAAGGGGAAAAAAAAGAAAATTGAATCCTACAAAGAGTAACGATATACGGAAGCAATTTTGCAAGTTATAGGAGTAATACCTGTCATCACAGACTAACAAGCAGCTTATTTTAGCTTTTTTCCACCTGTTCATTTGGCATTTACTCAGATTTCACTTTCTCATACTAGGCTGGCAGTGTCTGGGCTCAGTGTTCCAAGGGCTGCCTTTTCACTTCATTTTCTCAGATGAGCCAGTTGTAAGCTTTCTTTTCGTGGCTTTTGAACTTTTCTTAATGAGGGGGAAAAAACCCCCAACCAACCAAATAGGAACGCACACATACACACCCCCTGAAGCGTTTTTAACAGGCTGGTGGGATGCATACACAGTGCCACAAAAATGTTTACTAAAATCTGCATATTATAAAATGAACATTGTTGAGCTTTTGCTCAAACCAAAGTAATTTTGTGTTGTGATCATACTTAGAGAGGTAGTTATTTGACAGAAGACTTGTGCAATGATCATGTGAACATTTATAGGTGTGCTTGGAGTTAGGGATGTGAATGTTCCAATTCATTTCAGAGTGTTCAGAGGCTCATAGATAATAGAGGTCTTCTAAAGTCAACAAAAGGGAAGAAGAGGGTCAAGAAGGGCCAATCCAACTTTCACATAAAGTCACAGAATCAAACCTTTAAATTTTCACAGGTTTTTTTGTTAACATATGAAAATAAATTATAAAGTCGATGGATTTTCTTTTAGACAGCTAACTAAAAAGCCCTATCTCCAGGTCTGACCTATAGTCAATGACATAGTTATTTCACTTAGGTAAGGAACTGGTTTCTTAACAGGCATATATCTAATAGGGATTTTTTTTTTACCTGTAACTCCTATTTGTGCATAAACCTGTGTGTCACATTTTATTTTAAAATGTACATTACCTTTAAATATTACCTAGACATTTATACTGTTTTCTAGCTAGTAGGTTTGTTTCACCAACACCATTATACTCTCTTGCCTTTGTTGATTCTCCAGGTAATTTTGTGATATTTGCAGCTGACAGCTTTTTAGGCTGTCTGGTGTTTTACAGTGTCTGATCACCATTTAACACACACTTTAAAACAACAGTTAAAGCATCGAGTTTTTGCTCTTCAGATAAACAGCAGCTGTATTTTTAATTGATATGAGGCATTTTTTTCCTGAATTGCAGGGAAAACCATCTATATTACATGGCATGCAACTAGAATGCAAGGTGAATTTAAATGGTATCCTCTCTAAGGAAATAACCTTTCATTTCACGCATTTAAAATGATAGAATCATACAAGATACCTGACATCAGGTCAAGTCCTGATTTTAAAATGTAAATCCATAAAGTTTAGTGTGAGACACTTCTGCTCACACTCTTTATTCCAAAGAAAGCTATCCTAGTAGAGCAAAGTAAAATGCAACATGTGAATTACGTCCTTTTTTAATACCACATGTAATTCGTATTTGAGACAGATTGCTGAACAACATAATTGAATTGGAGAGCTCTGGAGGATTCATAAAAGAAATGCATGAGAACTTTCACAGTTACATTACAGATATAACATTTGCATAAACCTGCACACTCAAGATCATGCAGTACTTGAAATTAAGAATACCTTTCTCCTAAGCTGGTTATTTCATAGCTGGTAGTTCAGAAGTAAAAATACATCTTGTCTTCAAGAGCTGACCTTTCAAATGTTCTGAAGTGGTTGGTTTACTAATATAATCTACTACTGTCCTGTTATGCAGCTAAATAATAAATTTACAGGAATAAGGACTAAGATGAAGGGGGAGCTTTGAAACCGAAAGCTGTAAAGCTAAAAATATCAATACAGCAGTTGGTAAAATTCTGATTCTTGGACATAAAGTCCAGAATTCTTTTATTTCAGTAGGGCCAGGAGATTTTCATGAGCTCTGTGGTTTGGCTCATAATGTTGCAGAGCATTTGAATACTTCCATCTTTATTATACTGTTTTCAGTACAAGTAATGTAAATGCTAAAATACCTTCTGAGCCCTTAACTGAGAGTAAAGGTTGTAATGAATTTAGGTTAGGATTGTAAGTATGCTTCTGCATCAGAAAACCTCGAGATACAGACATGGTTTGCATGGTGTGTATGGAGCTGTGGCTTTATTAAACTCTAGTAATTTTGTCAGAATTTTCTACTTTTACTGCTTTACATTCTGCCCGTTTGTAATTTGCCCATGGAAATGCAGATCCAGCTAGCCTGTTATCCTCTGTGAGAAACCCACCATGCACTGCTTTTTAAAACAGCTGGTTGAAAGAGCAGTATCAAACCATATAAAACAAATGGGTTTAGAGACATTTTCCATATATGAAAATTTTCACATAATACCATTTCTTATTTTATGATCTGTATATCAGCATCCTATAAACTTATGCAGCTTTTTATAAACAGCCATAGCAAATAGGACCCAAATCTGAACACTCGGCTCAGCATTTTCTGCCACAATTAAGCCATTACTAGTTGACCTTCTGCATTTGCTGTTGCTTTTTCAGTTCAGAGGTTGTTATTTCTTTAGTAATTGAGTTTTACTGGTTTTGTATAATTTGCATTAATTACAGTAATGAATGGTTATATTCCTCTGCTAAGCACATCTTTTCTGCCGTGTACCCAAAAGCTGAGCTAGCAACAATTCATTATAAGTACTGGAGAGGACAGATAATATAATATGAATAGCTTATAAAATCTGCTCTTAAGTTTGTCAGTGATAAATTTTAATGGGGACAAATAATTAGAACTATGATTGCAGCAAAAAGGGCTTTACAATTCTATTTGCATCTGCCTTCCACATTGAAAAATAATTTAATTTTTTCATTAACCATGATACTTTGGCTGCCCAAGATCTATATTGAATACTGATAGAGCTGGAATTAGAGACATAGTGTGTTTTCCATCTATTTTTTTCTCCACACTGTGTCCACGGAGGCTTAAGGAAGTAGTCAGTAATAGAGATACAAGCATGGCTTACCCAATGTATTGTTGGATTAGCATGGGGCAATGAAGGTGACATGTATGCACTGGCATGTCTTCATCCTTATTTACATGTACAAAGCCTACCATACCAAAGTATTCTCAAACTAATAAACACTCTGACAGCACAGTCTTATCAAAATGCTTGTATATGCAATCAGATGGAAGTTATCTCTTAAAATCCAGCAAACCTCTATAACATATCCACACAGCAAAGTTGCCCCTTCAGTATAGTCAGATTCACACCTCAGTACATATTTACTTTTGGTTTTTGCTAAGGCATCTTTTAGTCCCTACTGTTTGCAATTTCATAACATGGAGAGAGACTAATTGGAATATCTGGGTGTTGATGGTTTTTACCAGGATCCTGAGAGGGCAGAAGAATGTTTGGGAAAATTAAAAAAAAAAAAAAAAAAAAAGAAAATTGAACATATGAAGATAATGAAGAAAACCTGAATGTAAATGAAGTGGCTGGGGAGATATGGAAAGAATACAGGATCAGTGCAGCTGGTCTGAGTGACTAATAGTAATTAAAGGAGCTAGTTAAATCAGAGGCTCAGGGACAAAGAATTAAGATTTGAATTAGGAAATAAAAGTTGTAGTAACCCATACAAGCCAGAGCTTTATTTTCCAACTCCGTTAATATTTTTTGTCTCTGTTTTTGGCAAGCAGAATACAGTGCCCATGGATCCAGAGAGGGCATGAAATGCTGTTAATTGCAAAAAAATGTTTAAGTCTTCTCCACAGCTTCTCTAAATTGGCTAGACTTCTGCATATGGTAGACTGTGCCAGGAGAATTTAGGGCTCATGACTATATTTTTCTGTTACTTTTCTGTTCTGGTACAAAGTCAATAGTATCTTGTTATCTGTATTTCAATTTCATGATTTTCCTGTGGGTTCTTTCTACTACTTTAAATATTTAAACCAAACACAATACCTTGAACATATTTTATGTGACTGTTTTATCCCTTCCAGGAGAGAAACTATGGTGTGTAAAAATTTGGTGATGCTGGGTCTGGCAGCCAAAGCCAAGTACGATGGGAGCAGGTGCTCTACAAGCTTTCCCATACAGTTCTGCCAACAGAACTCGCTTCAGTCCAGCCAAGCTCTTGTCATCTCATTACTGGCTGTCTCCTGGGCAGCCTGACAATTGGACTAGCTTTCTTTTATGTTGATAAAGAGTAAATTGGTCTAGATTGCAACTATTTAACTCATTTAACTTCTGAATGCATTCACCTGGATTTTTAAAGGGTATTGTCAAGGCCACGAGGGCCACAGTAGGCCTTAAATGTAAGTAGACCAGCCTTGCCTTACATACACCCTGTACATCATTAAGGGCACCTATTTGAGCCCAGGTCTGGGGCCCTGGTCTGTGTTATAAGTGTGCCCTTCTTTGCTTCTTCTATGGATTGCAGGCCTAGACTTCAGGTCTGTCTCTAGCTTCTAGCTGGCCTCCCTGGACAGCCCTGGTGCATCCCCTCGCCGTATCCCCTCTCTGGCCTGCCATGCTCAGGGTCTGTGGGACTGGGCCAGCTGGTGAGGGCACAGCCAATGCTGCAGTCAGCCTTGGCTCCTCCTAATCCTCTTTATGGATCTGCTCCTTGAGAAGTGTGTCTCTACAGGATTTCCAAAACTTTGCTGTACTATGCAGAAAGTTCAGTAGTGCTTAAGAACTTACACAGTCATCATTGTGATCTAGAAAAGTGGAAGAAATCTCTACAGATAGGTAATTGCAGCATTTAACTGAATGTGTAATCCCTTAGGCAATTCTGAATACATAAATTTAAGTGACCAATTCAGCATCATGGAAGAGGCTCATGGCTCAGGCCCTAATTCCCTTGTTTCCCATCTGCTCAATTTGTGGATTCTTAGGAGAAAACAGGCAATTAAAACTTGTTATTGTTGATTTTATACATGGCACTGAGAACTTAGGCAGTATCTGTCTAGTTCAAGTTATCTCTATTCACATCTCCTGAGGAAACAGGCATTCTAATACAGGAAGGAAAAACATTTCTATATACTTGGTAATATGTTTCAGTGCCTTTAATGTTAAATAAACTGACCTAGTCTTTTCTTCTTAAACCCTTGTTAAATCTTAAAAAAAAAAAAAAGTGGAAGCTTTTAGAAGAAAAATCAGAGTATTTACTGTGAAGATAAGCTTGCATTTGTCTTTTGGCTGTGAAAGGACACAGGCTGAAATTTATAAACTGATAAAACGCTCTTTCTTCCCTTTCTACAGCAATACTTGCTTCCTGCATCACAGTTCCTTTAAACTTGATGTGTTTTGTGCTTGGCTATTAATTATACCCTTAAGAAAGTACAAGCTTTGGAGTCTAAAAGTGCAGGTTTTGTTCAGTTTTACAGGAGTCTGTGTGCTCAAGAAGGGAATCACAGGTTGGGGCAGTACTTCACAGCTAAAAGATTTGGCATGGCTACATATCTAGTCTCACCTTCTGATATGCTTAGTCCTTGCAACGAAACCACCAAAATAAAATTTATCTTCATGTTTACATGGCCTTCCTAAATCCATTCCCTCAACATGACTGGAGAGAAGAAGGGTCCTTCATAAACTGAATCCACTTTCACTCTCTGGAAAGTTGTACGTTGTTTGTTTAAGGAAACACAGCCAAAAATCTCAAATGATAGCAGTTTCACACCTGCTACCCCAGACCAAAGTTTGTTAATTAGCACTGAAACAATGTTTCCAAACTCAAGTGTTGAGAAGTGCACTGTGCAGAGTCTCTAGCAGGTGTTCCTCACAGGAGGTGCCTTAATGATATTTCTTAACTACTTTCTTTTAAACCATTACGTTTTGAAATCTCTTACCATTATTAATTTCCTGACAGTACAGTTTACTGTAGTTCATGTGACTCCTTGCCAAAATAGATGTAAATGCACTCAATTCTTTTTGTCTTAACTTCCATTTGAAAATTTCATTTTTAGTCAAAACTGTCCTTATTAAACCCTGTTTATCTCCCATTTCTTTCCCCAGAGGTCTCTTCTGAGGTCCATGGAACTCAAAACCAACTGTTTCACTGAATTGTAAGGGCTTTGAAGCAGCTTTCAAATGCTACTTTAAATGTGTAAAAACAAACAAACATCAGTGCTTTTCCTTTTTTATTTATTTTTCTTATGGGGAACAGTCCTGCAGTGTGTTTAAATAATGGGCATTCACTGGGACTACTCAGTGCTTTGTTGCATCTGGTTGCATGTTGAGTAATTGAAGACAATTATCCCTATCAGGTCAGAAAACAACTTTCAGTGGATCTCTGCTTTTCTGCCTTGAAAACAGTAATTCTAGTATTTTAGTAGAATTTTAATATAAACAAGAGCAAACCTGTTTTTCAGTAGCAGGGGGTGGTTTGGGTTTTTTTTTCATTGAAGAA
The DNA here is from genome assembly GCF_964237585.1 of Gallinula chloropus. Taxonomy (NCBI): domain Eukaryota; kingdom Metazoa; phylum Chordata; class Aves; order Gruiformes; family Rallidae; genus Gallinula; species Gallinula chloropus. Next base: position 27,909,520 of record NC_140091.1, read on the forward strand.
CCCTTGCAGTTTGGTTGGGTTTTTTTTAGACCCTGAGGAAAAAAAACCCCTTGCACTTGAAACAGCTTAAAAAGCACTGCACTCTAGTACTGTCCTCCTTGCAGCATAGTGGATCTGCACTCGTCTTCTGTGGCATGAATGGTTAACTTGGAGCAGCTGCTATGCTAGAAAAGCATGCTGGCATAGAGGAAGCCCTGCATGTAAAAGCATGGATAAATAGGATAAGGTGCATTTGCAAATACTATTGTCCCAAATGTATCTCAGAAAAATCCCATTCATATCCAATTCATAACACTTTTGCGTGGTCCCAACAACTAGGATAACTGGCTTGGACAGTCTTTCATTGTACAATATTTATCAGAATAGTTTTTTCAGGGCTAGTTCCTTTAAGTGGAAATGCAATGCACTACATTACATGTTTAAGAGGATTCTACAGCACAGACAAAACAATTGGGGGTGGCAGATAGACACAGAAAAAACAGTCAAAAGCCATTCAGAACAGAACTTGTCAGATGTAAATAGTTTACCTTCCTTTTATGTCCAAAAGAACATAATTACTAGTTTAGTTAGAAGCCTGCTGCCACTTAAATGCCTGCTTAGAAAGTTATGGTTAGTATCATGTACTGATTCTTACCTGACACCTGCACCTCTTGCTGGAAGAAAATGGAAAAATAAAATTGAAACATCTAGAGAGATTGCTGAAGTCACAGTAACAAAGAATGTGCCTTTAAAGATCTCTGCTGAGTTCACTGTCATGCTTGAAAAGAAGGAATAGTGCATGCATTTGCAACATCATTTGATCTGCCTTTCAAGGGCAGAACCACCTATCATCTGCTATTTATGTTGAGATCAAATGTTCAGTGTGGCTGGTAAGGGTAGCAGGCAGAGAGGTTTTTAGGCTTAAGAGCACTTTTCAGTCTTTTCGATTTTTTGGGGGGCATCTTTTTTAGGCAGTTAAGTTTGGGAAAAAAAGATTGTAGGGGTTGGAGTGTGAAGAAGATAATGATGACTTTTAAATCAACTGCTTAGTGGGAATTGAAACCTAAAGCTCCTTCATTTAACTGAAATAATTTTGCTAGCCTGATGGAGGAGGGGGAGAATCTCTAAAATGTCAATGGCTGTCTGTAGCTGTCCTGCTGCAAAACATAGCACACACCCTATTAGCATTATCCATAATGGAGTGTAAGTGGAATAGTTTTAACATCTTCATTTGTACCCTGTCAAGTGAGGTCTCGCTCTACTTGATTCTCTTGTTCTGAGCTCCTTCAGAGTGTTAGAACACTATTCTATACCAAATACTAACCTTTACTCAGCAAGCTGTATTCTGATTTAATGAACAGATTGTTATTAGAATGCATTTATTTGAGGATTTCAGATAGATTTCATACTTGAATTTTCAACTGAGTTGGGAAAGGAATACCTTGTTCGTCTAAGCTGACATAAACATTTGCACCTTAATGCCATTTATGCATCAGAAATATTGACCAGCCTCCTGTCTGTTATCTGCTGTTGTCTTATTATTTGCTGTCTGTGAAGCTTTGACAGAAGTGACCAGAGGAGCATGGACTTGTTTCTAGCCTGCTGTCAAGATTAGGGTTTTGCTGTCGTGTGTGAGATGTTACCAAACCTAGACCTTTATTTTACTATAAATAGATTTTCATTAGGAGACCTTTCAGAACCAAAAATGTTATTAAAGATAAATCTTTTCTCTGTAAATATAATCTGGTTGCCTTGGAGATTTAGGAAACAAATCCTCCTGTTTTAATGTGGAATTATTGCAAGGGGCAGTGCTGGTGTTCTCATGTGAGGCTTGTCTGACCTTGCTTTTGTGGAGCTGATTGATGGTCCCTGATCCTGGCTGGTGGTTCCTCCTGGATGGTGTCCATGTCAAAACGAACCAAATGGCATTCCTTGCTGCTTTATCTCGTGGTATCTTCAGATTGGAGATGCATGTCTTCCTGGTCCTCTTTCTTTCTCTCTCATGTATACACAAAGACATAATGACTATCTTGTGGTCTGCTTGACAGAATCCAATACACATCACATTCTGGGATGAAACTGTCACAAGTGTAGAACACAGCGTGTTTTACAGCTGTCTGAAGTGAGTTCAGAATTTTAGTGGACTATAAGGGGGAATCAGAAATGCTTTTTACTGTTAGTCCTGGATCTTATCCTTTATGTGTGCAGGCTAGTTTTGAAATTGATTTAATGTGCAGTAGAAAGATGAAAACCTTGAACTTGTTACAGAACAAAGAAGAAATTAAAAACGGGTTTCATGATGCTTTCTGGCTTTAATGCTTACACTTAAGGGGGTGACTTGCCTGATGCAACTGGTTTTAACAAGCTAGAGTACAGAGTTCATACTGCCAGCTAAGCATAGGTGATTATTCATAACTCTGAAAATTATGCAGTCTTATGAGTAAGTCTAATGGTGTAAATTATTCCAGAGTAGGTCCATGAAATTTGGGATCATAGAATCATAGAATTGTAGGGGTTGGAAGGGACCTCGAGAGATCATCGGGTCCAACCCCCCTGCCAAAGCAGCTCCCCAGCTCATATGGCACAGGGAGGCGTCCAGACGGGGCTGGAATATCTCCAGAGAAGGAGACTCCACCACCTCCCTGGGCAGCCTGTCCCAGGGCTCTGTCACCCTCACTGTGAAAAAGTTCTTCCGCATGTTGGTGCGGAACTTCCTGTGCTCCAACTTGCAGCCATTGCCCCTTGTCCTGTCTCCACAGACTACTGAAAAGGGGCTGGCAGATTCCCCCTGCACCCCCTGCTTCAGATAATTATAAACTTTAATTAGGTCCCCCCTTAGTCTTCTCTGAACAGTCCCAACTTACTCAGCCTTTCCTCACAGGGGAGATGCTCCAGGTCCTTAATCATCTTTGTTGCCCTTCTCTGCACTCTCTCCAGGAGATCCCTGTCCTTTTTATACCAAGGAGCCCAGAACTGGACACAATAGTCCAGGTGGGGCCTGACCAGGGCAGAGTAGAGGGGGAGGATCACCTCCTTTGACCTGCTGGCCACACTCCTCCGGATGCACCCCAGGATCCCATTGGCTCTCTTAGCCCCCAGGGCACACTGCTGGCTCATGGCCAACCTGTCATCAACCAGGACCCACAGGTCCTTCTCCCCTGAGCTCTTTTTCAGCAGGTCATCCCCCAACCTGTACTGATACAGACGGTTGTTCCTTCCCAGGTGCAAGACTTTACACTTGCTTTTGTTGAACTTCATCCGGTTTCTTACTGCCCAGCTCTCCAGCCTGTCCAGGTCTCTCTGGATGGCAGCGCAGTGTTCCTGCGTGTCAGCCACCCCTCCCGTATCACAAAGAGGGAGGGTCAAAACAAAGCATGCTGCTTGTCAGAGATGCAAAAAACCCCGCATTTTATCCATTCTCAACTTAATCCTTGATATTCTTGTCACGTGCGATTTTCCCCATCACTTGTTATATTGTGTTCTCTTAAGCCCATCTGCTTTTCATATTCTTCAGTATAATATTCTTTTCAGTATGATACTTCTTTTAACATCATTTTGATTTTGTGATGAGGGCCAAGAACTTATATTTATGAATAACTTCAGGGATGTAGAAAAAAATGCTTTTCGTGTTACAAAATGTTTTGAGAGGATATATCAGGGTGGGGACAGATTATTGATTTCTTTAATGTCTTCCACTCAAATGAACATCTCTTAAAAACTGACAGTCACGTGTGTGTGCGAGATCCATTAGCACTGCTGCTTAGCTCAGGTAGGAAGCAAACCTGTTGTAGATGAGGCAAGTGTTGTCACCATTGGCTGGATTTTCTATGGTGAGACTATGCCAGATTTTACATGTAAGGTAGTAACAGAATGCAGAGAAATGAAGACTCTACAGAATCACTACCCTCAGTAGTATAAATGGAATAGAAGGGTAAATACTTCACTGAACTTAAATGCCAGTTGTTGTGGAAACCTACCAGATTCTGACATTTTTTAATTCTGCTATTTTTAAAGATTCCGTTTTGTGATTTAACCTCTTTCCTGACAACCACACAAGGTCATTTTAAAGTGCATATAGACAAATGTTAACTTTGCAGTCCAAATTCAAAATAAAATCTACTGATCAATACTACTTCTGCTCTAGTAAGCAAAGCAAGTCAACTTTCTCCTTTGTATGATTCTGTAGTCTAAAAATTATCTTTTTAGCTTATTCTAGTTTCTTCCAACAACCAAGAAAGAGAAAAGCAATTTAAAGTATTTCAGATTAAGGATAATTCTTGTCCAGTCCAAACCCTTAGGACTTTGCTATCTTTGGTATATTTTCCTATTGTAAAGGTGAATCTTAATAATGGTTCATAATCATCTCATGATGACCCAGTCGCTTAAATACATCTTTCTCCTATATTCTTCCAGATGACAAAATTCCTGGATTATTGCTGAAGCTTCTGTCACAATACGGTTTTTTATCAGTTGTTAATTTTGTTGTTAGTACATGACCTCATTTTGCAGTATTGAATTACATTCAATATCAGCTGCTGTGGTCATCTAGTTCTTGCCATGTGATATCATTATGATGTTCTATATAGAGTTCATCTTCTCCTAGCTTGAGCAACATAGGCAAGTGCAATCATACTGGCTTCTGGGGCACAACTTGGCTTTAGATAAACCTTTTGCTTGCTGTGACTTAGATGGACCTGGCTTGTGGTGGGGATGGTTTTCATTGTGTTTTACTTCTTTCTCTTTTGTTTTGAGTTACAGTGTGCATTCCTCCACAGGAATTGAGGATAGAAGCTGATGTTCTGTGTTATTGTACAGAAATCAGAATTTAGTGGAGATAAATGTAAAAGAATGAATTCTCAGAAAAGTCCTAAAAAGGAAGTGTTAGAGTACAATGACTACATAGAGCTTTGAGAACACTAAGCAGCAAAAGCCCTGAAGGTGTTGGCACTTCACAGAAGGAACAGGATATTGGCATGAATCCCAGATGCATAAAAACAAAATTAAAGGAATTAAAAGTTACTGGTTAGATCTCAGCAAGAGCTTTGCATGCACTCATAGTTATGTGAGGAAAGCTGTAATTGCTCATGTAAGGATGAAAAACTAATCAGTGTGCTATTTGGCTCAAAGATGTAAATTATGAGCTTTCTCTTGGATGTGGGGGGGGGTTGGAGGGGAGTGGAGGAAAGCCAGGTTTGGTGGAGCTTTGAGCAACCTGGAAGTGGAGGCTTTGGTACTAGAAGATCTTTAAAGTTCCTTCCATCCCAAACCATTCTGTGATTATATGCTATGGCATATGTTACAGAACAGAGTGGAATCAGCAGATCTCAGTAGGTGTCAGCAGATCTCAGATGATTCCAGCAGGTCATCTTTATCACATATGTTGCACTTATAACAACAAGTTCTACTTTATAAAAAACATTCATGTTCGAAGAGAAGAAGCGTGGAAAGGAGTTTTAGGTGCTTTTTGAGTTGCCACACCAACCATTTAATAGATGGATGACAACTTTAAATGCTATTCATTTAGAAGTTGTTGGGTACCTTACAGCAAGCAATATTCATTAAACAATGTTCCCGTTTTCAGTTTCCAGATCTTACATATCTAGGCCTTTTCATTTGCCTCTGAAGTACTCACATTTCTTTCAAGATGATTTTTTAACAAATATCCTTTCCTCTTTATTTGCAAATTGCTTGCTCTAACAACCAACCAGTCGTGTTCATTGCTGGTATCATGGGATATTGATTTTGTTTCTGAAGCAGTTTACTCAGGTGTACAGAAATGATTAATCTGTGCTTTTATTAGAAGTTCTCTCTTGAAATGAGTGATTGAAAATGAGTTTAAAAAAATAAAAATCAACAGCATTTTGGATAGCTACTGTTACTCTCAATCACTAAAGTCCATAATATCAAGAACATGAAGTATCTGTACCTGTAAACACCGGCAAAGTCTACTAGTGTCTTCAGATCACCTTCTTAGCATCCGATTTAATCAAAGCCAACGTGGAACAAATACCATGGGAAGATAAAAGCCATTATAGTTGACCTTTGTGTAATTTCATTTCATGATGACTTTTTATTCCTTCGGTTCTAACTATGCAATTAATAGTAAAAGAGATAAAGGGCAATCGGTTTCCTGCCAATAACCTGGGGGTCAGAATTTGAGGCAAATTAGATAATGAGCAAAATCCCAAAAGCAGACCTACACTGGAAATGGAATTTAAGAACTAATAGAAGACATTCATAAAAATATGCACAGGAACTGCAGGTACTTTTGAAAAAATAGCTGTCTCAAATAAAGGTACCGGCACTATGAGAAGTCATAAATGATAATGTAAGCCCATCTTCAGGGAAACAAAGCCTGCAGTCTGGTTTTGAAATGTTCATATTTGTTCTAACTCAGGTGTTTCACACATGTAGTTCCAGATTATAGTTTTTAAAATCACAATCAAGCATCAAGAAAGGAGCATCTTTTTTGCAAATCAGTTAATGTGGTTCTCCCTAAAATCAATAGTCAGATATTATCGAGGTCTGTGACTTGCAGCTACAAACCCTATGATCTTGATAATTTTCTCATATAAGATAAGGAGAGATAAATACAAGTACTTAGCCCGGCTCTTGGGAAATAATGACCTCAGTTTTAAGTTATACACTGTGGCAGTGGAAGAATGTTGGGAAAATACTGATATATTCACCCCCTGTTTTACGTGTGTGTGTGAGGTGCTTGGGCAGGAGGAGTTTACTTTTTCAGAATATGTTTTGTTTTGTGTGATTGAGAGGGTTTGCAGTGCAGGAGATAGCTGGACACAAACAAACGTGTGTTACTTGTCAACAGAAGTCAAGTTATGTAGCAAAAGGAGATTAAATGGCCATGACAAAATATCCTTGATGATCAAGTTCTTAGATCTGTACTGTTTCACCTGTGCTGTTTTCTTCAATGAAAATGTATTTAATTGTCTGACTTGATTTTTGTAACTAGAATATGACCATGTGTGTAAGCTTGCTTTTTAGTGAAGTCTGAGAAAACCTTTCATCTACAAAAAGCTTACATAACTATCAGTTATTCTTTTTATTACATCAAACCTACCAGATTTAGAATAGCACTTATTTGCAGACCAATTTAATATCTGGTAGAATAAATTACCTGGGGCAAGCTGGTGTAAGTCCATTCAATTCTGCCCTTTTACCAGCGGAGGAGATAACAGTGGGAAATACAGTTTTGTCATAATTATGTGACATGGCACTGCTTTAAGATAAAGTTCAAACACACCACCAGGCATGAGTCTGATTATCCAAGTGCTAAATCATTTCATTTAGATTTGGTTCAGAGTAATTCCTGTTATCAGATCTCTAACAAACGATAGGATGGGAGGTTTCTTTTAAATACCTGACGAAGTTTTATACGTCTGTGAAATATTCTACAGAATAGTGCCTTGATCCCAAGGGAATAAAAGTTGTTATTGGGCCTAAAGCCAGATCCCCTTTCCTACTGAATGAAAGGGACAAGGTAAAAGGGAGAAAAACACTTCTGTGCTGTTCTAAGACCTGGAAATGATGTTTTACTTTGTCTTTATTCTTCACCAACCCCTCCCTGACGTCTGCACTGTCTAGACCACTGCACTCACACTTGCATGTGCTGCCTGAGCTGAATGCCAGACACCATGCGAAGCCCACAGAACTTAATCAGCAACCAAGGTGTGTACCAAATCTGTGGAAAGCAATTGCATTATAGTTATGCAATATAATAAATTAAGGTCACATTGACTACAAAGAATTTGAATAATTTAATACAACTGAAAACCAATATCACAAACCTGTTGAAACATTCATTACAGTGAATTGTTTAGGCAATGTAAAAAGTGTATCATTCAGTATGGATATTAACAGCCTCTATTTCCCAGACAACTAGACAATTAGAACTGATGATTTTGTATGTAATATGGAAATTATGTTCTTAATTGCAGTGAAGTTTTTATTGCAGCGAAGATAGAGAAAGCATTTGTTCTGGCAATTATGAATTACAATAAGGTATATAGTGTGCAGGGCAGTTTCTCTCAATGCTGTTAACAAAATGGAATTCAATAGTTTTTGGAGGAGTAGAGATATTTTTTTATAGTCTGTTTCTGTTTGTTTTGCTTTAAAAGTCAATAAAAGCACCATGGTTGGCTCTGAGACAAAAAGAAGACAGAACCAACAGCGATAGTGTGATTAGTGACATAAACAGAGGTTTGTATTCAGTTGAGGTCTTTGATATAAGTTTTGTATTTCTAGGGGTCTTATTGTGTTTGGGCCTTGGGGCTTCATCTGTGGAAGGGAATGATACAATTTCTTTCCTATGATGTTGGGGTTATTTTAAATTATTATTTATTCTTTCCCCCCTGTGTCCTGCTCTAGACAGAGCTTGGCTTTGTGCAGTACCACTACACAGTGGTCCAACAGTGGCTGTTATGTTCTAATGAAAACACTGAAATATGCTTTCTTCAAATTTCTTTAAACTTTAGATACAAGTACAGAAAAGCACCTAGAAAGATTTGTCTGTTTCACTGCCTTAGCACTTATGTTATATTTGTAGTTAGACTATGCACACTGACACATAATTTATTGTTACCTTTGTGCCTTTGCATTGTTCAGGGTGCAGATGTATAAAAGACAAGCCGTAGCTCAGAGTGTAACAGTCTAAATATGTAGGAGGATATTTTAAAAAAATAATGCATAGAACAATTAGCTGACTTTATGCTTTTGAACCCTAATCTTCTGGAGTCCAGCCTACACTTAACAACTTTGCTCTTGTCCTCATTGTTTTTAGAGGTATTGCCATCTGATGGTTGCTCTGTGTTCAGACAATGCAAGTAAACCAAAGTATGCAACGGAGGGGTAGAGGTGGGGGCCTACAATCCCAAAGTATACATTTGCCCCTGGTGCAGGCCCCCTGTAATGTTCAGAGGTATCTTGGGGAAGGCTTGTCCTGTTTCAGGCTACATTGTGAAGTAAAACATGAAGTATTTCCCACAGATACATGAATTATTTGATGTCCTGCTGTTAAAAAGTATCGCACTGTTTAAATTGACTTTGAAACTTTATTATAATACCAGTGCAGTAACTAGGGGTTAAAAGTATATTAAAAAATAATTTAAAATTTTACGCTGATTTAGACAGTGTAAGGTCTCTTGGGCTTTTTCTGTACTTTCCAAATTCTATGGTTTTGAGGAACAGAAACTGACCACTTAAAGCAGAGACTGAGTTGGGTTTAAAAAAATCAGATGTTTCATAAGTGGAGATTATAGTGCATTCACACACCTGGGTCTAGAAATTTCAAAATGGCAAATGTCATAGCTCAAACTCTATTTACTAAGCTGATATAATTTGCAGGAGAGGAAGAATATAAGAATGTCAAAGTGGATCAAAGAGCACCCTGCTGTAAAGAAACATGTTCTCAGAGAAAGATTAGTTGAAGCGAGGCAATTAGAAATGTTCTCAGCCTTGTTATGTTGCCTTTTCTAGTGAGATCAGCCAGTTTCACCTCTGTTTCCCGTACTACATTTTCTGTGGGGACAGTTCTTTGAGCAGCTCAGGCTGTTTTAACTCTCCAGGGGAAATACTGAGATCACAGGTAGTGAGGCAGAGCAGTACCCACAGTACCTCAGCAAGGCAAAAAGCAGACCTGGTGAGGATAGCAAGGTATGGCCAAGACTTCAGAGATGACCAGCAAGGGATTTCAGTTTAAGCCTGAAAGTAGTCCATGGGTCAGGATCAACAAGGTGTGTAGTATGTGATCCCAGGTAGCCAAAGCTTCAGGAAGTGGAAGATGTCTGGACATTAAACCACACGGACACATGTATGCTGTGTGTGTTTGGTCCCTGTATAATAAGAGGTTTGGTTTTTCTTCCTGTACTTTAAGAATTGATGTGCAAATAAAGAGAAAATAACATTTTAGTCAAAAATCTCACAATCCTGTTAGCCAGCTAATCTACTAGTTTGTTACACCTGACTGCCTAATGAATCTTACTTGTGTTTTGCCTTTTTTAAAAAACATGAGTATAAGAAGTATGGAAAAATAGTAGAGTGAAAATTCTAGGCTTTTCATAGCTGAAGCTGACTATAGATTGTTGAGAATAACAATTGTTTTAATGGCAGTGTCAGCCAATATGACACTGTAATGAAAGTGTAAACATGTTTATGCGTCATCAAACCGTCATTTTGACAAGGTGATTTTAAAGGGGTTTTTCCCACTCTCCAAAGAGAGACTTAAATGTCATGTTAAGAAAATGTATTAATTGTACCTTAAGTAGCTCTGCACAATGGAATTTTAAAATGAATGCATTTAGCAGGCTTATCAAAACTTCTGATAGTACTGCAGGCTCTTTCTAGGAACCTTGAACTTGCCCAATGTTTTTATATATGTATGTACAAAGCATACACATGTGTCCATGTGTGTACATATATGCATCTATTAAAGCCAACTCAAATGGAGGACACACAGATCTGAAGACAATTTGTTTTCCAGGTTAGAGATTTTTTAAATCACTGTTCCATTTTGTTGTTTATTGTTTCCCCCCTTTTCATTTTTGCATTCCGTTATTTTAATTTTGCTAACAGTACTTTTTTTAAAAATTAAATGAAAAATAAGATTAAAAGTACATCTGATAGACAACTTTGGCTAAAGGCAAGAAACAAGATAAGTAATAAAAAAATAATTCTCTTTTTTTTTTTTAATATTTCTACTGTAAAAGTATAACTTCTCAGCAAAAAATAACTGCACCCTGTGCTGATATCTATAATATATGTAAGACGGTTTGGACTCATCCAATAATAGAAGCAGTTTCTTAAATGAAGAAATTGCATGTTTAAGTTATCATCTGATCTTATGAAATTTTGAGATTTGTATCAACGCGGACAGTCTGACAGCACTATAGCAGTAGTGCCTGAGTAAAATCTCTTTAAGATTGGAGGAAAACTGTCAGATATCACTTACTGCACTAACTGCAGTAGAGAATCTTCCCAAAACATAGGATATGCATTTTTTTGTAGTATTTGCCATTATGTGACAAAAGTCACATCAATTCTTTGCAGATATGCGTGTATTGGTGTGTTAGACTTGCTTCTTGAGTGTGTGTCTGTATTACAATATTTATAGCACACATTTATTTGGATGCCATTTACAATTATTGGAATTCAACTTACTATTTCATTAGGTTTTGCATTTCATTGGGTTAGATACCAACCTCAAATATCACACAATTGTAGAACAGAAAACATGAACAGCAAACAAGATGTGGAGTTTCATGGACTGGGAATATACACACACACACAGAAAAAAATCAACCCATATTCTTGTAATCTAAAATAGGAAAAAAGTCAGAGTAAACAAACTTAAGTTTTCTCATTTATTGTGTTGGGTTTTGAGTTTTTTTAAGTTAATGTCACACAGCTATTAAGTACAGATTAAATGAGCTGGGGAATTCTATAGCTGTGTCTCATTTACTGTCTCATATGAAGCATTTGGTGATTAAATGTGACTTGAATATTTTTGGTGAAGTCGTCAACCACAAATTTTCTTAAATCCAGAAAAGCAGTTTGGTACAACCCAGTGTGCCTCCTTAGCCCAGTAATTAAATTAACCCAAGAAAGATATGAAAAAGATAAGAACTGAAGCTGAGGTCAGTATTGTGTCCTAAATATGGGTCTGTGCTGGAGTTGATCAGTCACAGCTTTAACGAAGAACATTATTTGTAATCTTGATATTTTATTTTCCTAGTCACCTTATGTTTGTGCTTTTTTTCTTTTTTCCTTCCAAATGTGTGTTAGGACAGAAGCAAATGTGTATGCTTATTAATAACAACCCTATTTTATGACTTGGAAAATACTTTTAGAAATTCTGATGTTTTCAGTTCACAGAATAAAATATTTCCCAAATATTCTTGAATATCTGAGCATACATTTTGTATTAAGTATTTCCTTAGTTTTAAGAATCTGCTCAATGCTTTAAAATATATTCTGAGAGTGCTCCCAATAAAAATGTCATTCAGAATAGGTTATTTTCTTCTATTCTGATCTTCTGAATAATGTAGATCATCACAGGTGATAGCAGCAAGTGTCCTATAGGTAGTGGCTGAAGTAGTTGATATGTTGTATTAAAAGGGGCAGCTATGCCAGAAAAGGAATGAACTTGATACTATTAATTCAAGAATCTGATACTCTTAATGTAAAAGGATCATGTCCTAATTTTAGCCAATGAGGTCTGTTTAAAAGTAACCTAAAGCACTTGTATGAAGATACTGCTTTATACCATGGTGACACACTTACTCATCTATAACTGAACTGGGTGACGACTTCATTTTGCTGTTTTAAAGGGAGTCGTAGAAATGTAAATAAGGGGAACTTATTGCGGTTTATTTTTCTGGAATATGTCTTGGAGTTTTCATACCCAAAATAATGATGTCCCAAAAAAGGCAATTTCATATTGAAAATTAGTTCAGGAAAACATGATCTACTTGAAGCACAAATAGATTGAAATCAAATTAAATCTGGATGCAGTTTGAGTAACATTTCTCAGATAGGGAAAGGGAAAAATAGAAAGAAAAATTTCTTCATTTGCAGGAAGCACTAAACATATGGACAATGAGACAATTCCAGTAAATTAGCAGCCTGGTTAATTCATTAAGAATCCATCTCGGGTAATTGCTGAAACTAAAAATGTTGACAGCCTGTTATTGAAATCTCGATAGTGTAGAGTTGAGGAGTTTTTCTGTTAAACTGAACGACTCCCTGAAGTCAGAGAAAAGAGTAATGTTGGCTGCCACCTTTTAGTTTTCCAGGAAAGTGGTTTTTACCATTAAATTGCCAGAATATAAGGAAGACTTTTATAAAGGCTATGGTGACACCAATCTGAGATCTGTAAAGCTTTGTCTTTGAAAAGTTAAATTGGATTCTATATTTACTGCCAGGAATAATCACATGTATTTTTAATTTGGTTTTGGCTTTTGTTTTGTTTTGGTTTTAATTGTATCTGTGAGATAACTATGTGCTAACAAATGCTGGGATTATGCAAAATGGGCCTCTGCAAGGAAGGATCAGTAATGTGAACTATGCTCTTAGTACAGCTCGTTCTCCTTCTTATTGTTACCATTTGTATTAAACATCACCTGGCAGCCAAAGACTCTGGTAGATGCTGCTCAACAGAACAAATACTATAGTGTTTTTTGTATTGAGTTATTCAACTCTGTCATTGCTGCATGTTTCAGTTTTGTGTTCATCTGATTCTTTATTTTGTTGCTATCTTTTGGATTGCAACCTTGACAGTAACCCACAGCATAGGAGCCAGCTCCTTAACTGGAATTGGAATTCCACTTGGAATTGGAATCCGATTTTATTTTCCAAATCCCTCCATACAGTAGTTGTTAGAATAAAGCTTGAAAATTCATATAATTTTTTATAAATAATGCAGTCCTATCAGGTACCATAATCTTCCATACTGTTAATCTTTAATGATCAACTGTGTCCACATTTATCTTAACTGTAGGTTTGCTCAGAAAAAATTAACAAAATAAAGTTAGGGACAGTATCCAGTATCACACAGTCTTTTTTTTTTTTAACACCTGCAAATTATCTATGAAGATGCTTTGTGGAATTAAAACCCCAAAACCCTCAGTAAATTTGAATTAAAAAATATTATTAATTAACATGAAGCATTGCAGTTGTTTTATGCAACTGCATTTCAGGATGATCAGGTTTGAGAGACTCTGAAAAACATATTAAGACTTTCTGTTAGGGTTTTGTTCTTCTGAAGTTATTCAGCACCCTGGAAGGTAATCTCCCCAAGAGATCAATACTTCCCTCTCTGTGCTGATTGAGTTAGCCTTCCAAATGTAAACAGAAGGAAATAAAACCACAGACAGTTTGTGAATCCAGCTAGGCCATAAAAGCCTCAATGTGCCCATTTAAGATGCATTGACTTCCCAGCTACTTATATTTATCAGTAAATACAGGTTAGAAACAGGAAATTGTTAACTGGTGACAGTAATTATGCACCACACCACCGTATAGTAAGGTGTTCTTGCATACTGCTTCCTGAGACTTCATTTTCTTGTCAGGTAACAAATACAGTTGTATCTTAGATGATGATTGGCAAAAGTAGCATCTTAGCAGGAAGAGTAATATTAGTAAATTGAATATGTGTCTCAGAGTATAAACTTCATAAGATTGTGTATCCTTATTTTTGTATATGAGCATGATTATCTAAGCCTTTTCCATCTGCAGGCTGCCCAGGGAGGTGGTTGAGTCACCATCCCTGGATGTGTTCAAAAAAAGGGTTGATGAGGTACTTAGGGATATGGTTTAGCATAGGATAGGAATGGTTGGACTCGATGATCTTCAAAGGTCTCTTCCAACCTTGTGATTCAGTTTCTATTAGCGCATGGATTCATGGAAAAAGCTTGGGGATGTAACTACATGGGAACTATTTCACAAATTCAGTGATAATGTTTTAAGAAAAACTGCCTTCTTGACAATCAATGGCTCTTTCCTTAAATCCAAAAGTCACATGTGTGACATGTGCCATTAACAAATAGACATATTCTCTCATAAGGCCTTGGTACGTGTAGCAAAAAAGTATTATGCACATAGTCCTGAGCCTCAGCTCTTGGACTTGTGGATATTTCTGGTGTCTCTGTAACATACAGATAATGAGAGCTGTTTGGTTGTCTTCTCATGTTACAGCCCTGAGTCATTCTGAATTATATACAGAAAGCTAGCTATCCTAGCTGAATGGGTAGTGATTAAATCTTACATTCCATTCCATTCGCTAACCAGTGAAGTGATTTCAAATGGTTTAATTTGAATGGTGAATTATTTAATTCCTAAGAAAATGAGTAATGAATTGGCTCTGTGTGTGTGTGTGTATATTTATATATATGCTCAATTACTGTCCAAGATCTTGCTAATGACTTCCTCATCTCCTTGCTATTTGCATTTAGCAAAGCAGTGGAATGTAAGTTAAAATGAGTAGCACATACCCAAGTTGCTCTCCTGGACATTGCTAGAATCTGATGTGAAGGAAGGAAAGGAAACAGAGTAGGAAGAGGCATGCATCTGAATTGAGTGATGTGCATGAATGATGCAATGATTTCCCAGCAAAATAACAACAGAAATAACAACACTAGTAGGAACATCCTTCCCTAGCCCAGGCTGCCCAAAGCCCCATCCAACATGATCCTGAACACTGACAGGGATCCAGAGGCAGCCACAGCTTCTCTGGGAAAAACCTAGGCCAGGGCCTCCACACCCTCACAGCATATGAAGAATTTCTTCTTCATATCTAAATTAAATCTACCCTCCTCCAATTTAAGGCCATTACCCCTTGTGCTCTCATTTTGCACCCTTGTAACAATTTCTTCTGCAGCTTTCCTGTATGCCCTTTAGCTACTGGAAAGCTGCTGTAAGGTCTCCTTAGAGCCTTCTCTTCTCCAGGCTGAACAAGCCCAACTCTCTCAACCTGTTTTCAGAGGTGAGGTGCTCCAGTCCTTTGATCATCTTCGTGGCCTCCTCTGGACTCGCTCCAAAGGTCATCTTCTTGCTAACATGCTACTAACATTCAGTGCAGGAATAACGTTCGTGGATTGCACTTAGGTATTTTGAACTTGATTATAGGATGTTGCTTTCTGGTTTAGAATTTAGCTATTTAAGTGTAGAAATATTTCTTTCAAATAGTATAATATCTTAATTTTTATAGGGAAGAAACATTAAGAATGAAGAACTGCAATGCAATATTTAAAAGATCAAATCTTTCCTGGATATAGTTTTAACTGAAATATGCTTATATGGAAAAACTCAAGTGCTACTTCTTTCTTGAAAGACAAAGATTATTTTATACTGCATTCCTTGTGTTAAAACTCCCTGTCTCATACTTCTAAGTTTTTACAATGACTTCATGTATGTTACTGACTTTGCTATAAGTAGGAAAACTATGGCTATCCATAAGTTTTTATCAGACAATCCATCTGCTGGGTGTATATAAAAATGCAGCTTTTAAATGGGAGGCAATGTAATGGTTGCTTAACTGCGCTCTGTGGATTGCCCATTATGGAATGTCCTGTATTGCAAGACTGTCAATCACTACTTAAAAGGGGACATTAATTAGCTCAGAATAGCTACTCATTTTTGGTTGATTATTGTTCCAAATGTTTTATCTTTGGATAAATTATGCATGGATTATTATGATCATCCTTTCCTTGGTTGTAAGGAATTAATATCTGAAAAGTGACCGATAATTGATCATTGTGTAGTGTTTTGTATTCCACCAGATCATTTCACCTTTTCTTGAAGGAGATGCTGACATATCATAGCAGGTCACTGTAAATAATCATTATACAGTAAAAGCTGTGCACTTGACAGCATCAGTTTGAGTATCTTACAGGTTTGCTGTCATCTCACCATGAAATTTCATGAGAGAAAGAAGATACGTTTCCTATACAGTACAACTTATGTATTTTCTTGGATTTCTACTGTTATGCCTGAAGATCTTGCCTAAAGGGATGCTTTGACCTTCCCACTTCAGAGGAGAAAAAAGTGTTGCTATTCTATAGATCTGTGTGGATCTTGTATGTAATTTTCTTAACTAGTCCACTGGCCAGAAGCAACATGAAATTTTCTTAATGCAGACATATTTTTGAATGCAGAATAACATAAGGTCATGGTAACATAGGGAAAGAATATAAGCAGATCTTGCTTTTAAAAAGTAACTGTTTGATGCACTAGTTAGGGACCATGCATTAATTAAATAAAATTTTACATTCACTCTGTTTCACTAAGGGAAAACACAAAACTAAACCCACCAACACAAAATTCCTCAGAGCTTGGTTTGCTCTAAGAAGCTGCATGTGCAGTGTGCTCAACTTAGTGCCCTGTCACTTGTGGTTTGGATTATATCTAGCATTCTGAATTGGCTGCAAACACCTGATTTCTGTTCTTTCTTCAGTCTACAAGTAGCTCACTCTGCTCATGACTAAGTATGAAGTATTTTTTTCCCAAACATACTTTGATTGTACTTTTTTTTTTTGTTTTTTCTAAATTTTCTGCATTCATTAGTGTGCAGGTATACAATAGTTGTCTTAGTTACCTTGCACATTACAATCAAGAACACACATCTGTATTTCAGCAAAAATGTGAAGACAATATCCTGGTTTTATGTATCTTTTCTCCTGAGGTGATTTTTACCAGCTATCTAACTTTATGTACATGTGCTACAAGGTGCAGCACCACACACAAACCCGGTCTCACTATGAGCAAATGTTGTCTTCTCTGGAACAGAATAAGGAAATGCAGTAAGTCCTTTGCCCTGAGTTAGAAGATGAGTTGACCAAAAATAACTGACTATATATGTGACTTTGGTATTTCTTGGTTCTAGAATACATAGTGAATTTTGTGCCTTTCTATAATACTGTCCTCTAGAAGCTGAGCTATAGATTTCTTCTGGTCAATTTGATTCTAGAATAAACATTTCTAGGCTTGATGATGTTCTAAGTATGGACCAACACAGTTTTAAGTTTATTATATGCACACATGCACATAGATACAGACTTGAGAAAAATTTGGGAAGCGTGATGCTGTGATACTATTTGTGGACTACTATTTGCGGATTAGAACTTGCTTTTGTCTGATCAGCATGTATGACAGCTGGTAAAATACTCATCCAGTCACTTCCATTCATGCTCTGACTCAAAACATGATTGCAGAAATTTATTCAGTGAAAAATCACTAGTTTAGGAATAAGGGTGACTAGAAAATAAGGCTTCCTTTCAAGGAAAACCTTAGTGTTCTGATATTTGTTTATATTAGTACAGAAGTGAGTCTTTGACAGTCCTCTTGAGCATAAGGTATGTAGGATCATAGAGACATTGCTGGTTCAGGTTTGTGCTCTAGCTGATTCAGCACAGAGCCCTGAATCTGGATTGCAGGTATAACAATGTCCTGAAACATTTTATTTCCATCAAAAAAACTTACTCCAACTGAACAGAACCTTTAGGTGACCAGATCTTGTGAGCCCAAGAGCAGAAAGGATTTAAGTTGCTCCTTGATGCCCAACAGCAACTTCATCTCCTTTGGCTAGTTTAAAATATGAATTTCTCCATCAGCTAACAGACAACAGTCTGACCTACATTTCTGCCAGTAATATTGAAATGGTCTGTTTTGCTGATGTCATTGGCACACAGAGGAATAAAATGACTGTTCTTTTGAGGGAGGATTTAAATTCTGAAAGCTTCTCTTTCTTCTGCCTTTTGTTGCCATTTTCTGCCTTTTAAAGGGCAAAGCCTCATCTAGGAATGGTTAGACAGGAAAGTGAACTTTCTGTTACAATGCAACTCAAATCCACCTTTTTCTGCCTTCTCTTTGATGTTTTATTTTTTGGTGGTGGTGTTTTTTAAATGAGACAAAGGCTGTTTATCAATGACATGGAAGACCAAGTCTGACTGTTAATGTGGCTTTCAATCCCTAACCTTATACTCAAATGTCTTTTTAATCTAGTTTCACACTTCACAACTAGATACTGCTTCATGTTTTGGAGTCTTCCTTGGAGAATTAGTAAATAACCCTAATGTTGGTCTGTTCTTCAATGTATTCACATTGTCTTGTCCAAACACAGGCTTGAGGAAGTCACCAAAGACTTTCCTGCATGTACATGTTATGCATATTACCTGGTTGCTACAGTCTGGAGGACTTCTTTACCTGAGTGTCTGTCTTTCAATTTCAGCTTGTTGCAAATCTTTGTGTGATGATTCAGTCTTTTCTATAATTCTGTAATTTGTATTGGAGCATACATTTTCCATTCCCAAGTGCCCCTAGACCAAAATTGTTGGGAAACCAAGATTACAATTAAGTGTGGTTTTAAAGAGTTTCTATGATGAAGATACAGAACAATACTGTTTTATTGGAGTTCATACTGAACAGTACTTACTGGAAGAAGCAAGTATGGTTAATTGCCAGAACATAGAAATGAACTGTAAGTTGGAGAACAGGAAGAGTTCAAGTCTACATGTGAAATTATTTAGTTTATGTTATTCTTTTGAATTACCTAAGGAGAGTGAAGGATGAGTCTTACCTAGTTTTAATGCAAAGTTTCTATCCATAATGTAATATTTGCTTAAATATAAAGGTGAATCCATAACAGTGTCATTCCACACATACTTCAAGTAGGAACTAACAGTTCAGCCTCCAGGGAGGAAAAGTTTAGTGAGTACTCTGTGGTTTGAGATGATCAGAGCATCATGATCTGTGAGATAAGTGATGTCGTAAGAGCATGTGAGAAAGAAACTTGTGAAATTAGAAAACTTTGGGGATGGGGTATCAGCTAGGCAGAGTTTGAAAGAGAATTGGATAGGTGACTGATGAATTTTCATTGCTGGCTTTCAGTGGAGACTCTACAGACTAAATGTGTCCTTGTAAAACCTATAATTGTTTTTGTTGTGTGAATCTGCTCTTATCATGGAGTTCCTGGTTTGTGAGAAAGAAGGCATACCTAATTTCTTTCACTGGTGGGAATGACAGAACAGCTTGACTCCTAATGGAAAAAAAGTACTCTGCTTTAGAGAAGAGATTACTTTATAGTAGATGAGTATAAGTTTTTCTTGTGTTATTTATGAAATAATTTTGGACTAGTGAAAAGTTGCTTGATGTCAGTGAACAAATATGCTTGAACAGGATGGATACACTTCAGTGAAATGTCAATTCATAAATGTCTAGCCTAGTTTTAGAAAGATGCCCAATAGCATCTCTATGTAGAAATCAAATTAAATTTGTATCTAATGGGATGAGATTTCAAACCTGTTTTTTTAGTTTGGAGGACAAGTGCACTTCTTGAACGAAACCAAGGGAGTGGAACAGTCATGCATTTGGGTCACTGCAAAGTGGATGTTCTGCAATGAGTTCTAGAAGCATATTGCATGTTGCTTTGTGGATAATGTTGCTGCCAGAAACACCAACCCTTATTCTGCTTTGCCAAAAACTGCTAATTAACTAAAGTATTATATTCTTGCTGGGATGTAGTGCTATTTTCTGATACTTGTACCTTAGGGAGGTTTGTCAAAAAGTCTTCTTGACATGACCACCTGCTGGTAGTCTATTTAGAATATGGGAAGTGTCACCGACTTTCAGTCAAGTCCAGCTTTGGGGATGAAAACATGGCAAGAACAGTAAGGTACTGTCAGACGAAGATCAGAACTGCAGTGTATTAGCTTTTGCATGGAAATCTTGATGTAATTTCGATTCAAATAATGTGTTTGTTTCCCCTGGGAAATTGTATATCCAAAATGTCTTTTCATGGACCTTTGCACAGAAGCTGTAGTCATCTTACATGCTGTAAAAGCAACCAGCACATTTGCAATTATTTCAAACAGGAACATTTGGTGAGCCTGCTAAACTACAACTTTTTGTCCTTTGGGATTTAATTTCCTTAGAAACAAAACATTCCTTTGAAGATAAATAGGAAGAGGCATTGATTCTACTAACCAGAACAACAGTTATAAATTTACTTGAAAATATTTCCTAAAACCACTGTAATACTTCTACCAATTAAAAATATGTCCTGATTGAAAAGTTTGGTGTTGAAGAATTAGTTACAGCACACCAAAACCTTATTAAATTAACTTCTAATTAAGCCATTTTATATCAGACTACTTTATATCAAAGACAAATGCAGCATCACTTCAAAGAGTTCATGCTGAACATGAAAATCATTAACATTTAAATAAAAATGTGCCATATGGTTTGGCAGAAACTGGAATATTCTCAGTCATGGAGGCCTTCTGCTTGCAGCTTCCGAATTTGGAGTCCATTATAGTCTGGCAGGAAAAAAAGCTTAAATCTTCAAAGAACATAGACAATGCCAAATGGATTTTTTTGTTTTTAATTTTTTTTTTAATTCATTGGGCAATATAGTTTTAAGTAATTATAAAGTACTTAAAGTGTTAAAAATAAAGGTGCAGGTGGAGAGGCAGTTGGGGTTATTTATTGCTCATATTTATTGACCATGAAAAGAAAATAATTTTAATTATTAATACAGTTACTTGGGTGGGAAAATCTGTAGAAATGAAGAAGGGAAAAGTTGTGTTTTTTGAGCACAGGCCATTGTCTGTGAGACCGTTCTATGCACTGGCTTCTAAACTTCTGAGATGATGGGCATTATTAGATACTAGTGCAATGATCAATGCAGAACTGGTGTTTGTGCAGTTGATGGCTAGACCTCTAACCTTTTCCGGGGTTCAGAGGATTTTACTCTGTGGAATCCCTTGAAATCCTCATGAAATGTGTATTACTAGGATGTGTTATGACAGTTTCCAAGTGAGGGAAGGTTTTCTGGAAAGAGGAAGAAATAATCATATGATTATTGAAAAATACCTAAATATGACTCATGGACATTCAGCTGGAAGTGTTACACGTGTGATACAAAGGCAGTCGGCAAACCCATTTCCTCTGTGTTCTCAATTCAGATCTGAAGATGCCCCATGCAAGTTAGTAAGCATGGATTTCTCTGGTTTGGTGACAAAACAGTCATTTTTCTCCCAGGAGATGCCAGGGTGGTTACCTGTGGTAATCGAAGGTGCAAGTTAAGGATTTCATTCTGCTGCTTCTCAAGAGCACAGTAGAAAATGCAGTGTGGCTCAGATAGCTGAGCTGTCTTCCTATGCAAGTATGATATACATATAAATATCTATATATGCACATGTCTGGCAGGGCTTTGCTTTTTGTCTAACAGATGGATTGTATGACCATATTGACACACACAGACACCCCCCCGTGCAGGGGTCAAGCAAGTGGTATTTTCATCTTCCAGAACATTGAGACACAACTCGGTAAACAAACACAAAAACCTTCCTGGGTTTTAACGTAAGGACATAAGGTACTTCCTAGCTTTCATGATAATGTATTTTCATACAAACAGCAGTGAGAAAAACAATACTAAAAGTAGGTATGTTTTCCCATATAATACATATAGAAGAGGAGAAATTACTTTAAAGAATAATGGAGACCAAACCCCTGCAGAGCTGGGTGTAGAAGTATCATGAGATTGCCACCATGAATAAGCCTGGGGCAGACTAGAGGATGCAATGTTCCTTGTTTTGTTCAGTCAAACATGACTTAGTTGCTCATAGTAAAAGCAATGCAATCAAATGAATATAGTTCATGGTCATTTTTATTTTGACCGTCTATCAGTCGTGCTGCTGGGTTTTCTGATTACAAAACAGTAGTTCAATCATTCTCAAAAGAAGTTGTGTTACAAGTCTTGACCTCACTGTTACTTCACCTTCTAACAAATTGTCTGAAGAGAGTGGAGTTGAATTACAATTTTTTAAATACAAAGATTTTGCTGAATAAAGCCACAGTCATGTAACTGTCAGCCTGTCTTCTAAAAATGGGATGTAACAGTGTTGATTAGGCACACTAATCTGAAGTTCTTCAGAGAGTAACCTGTCTGCTCAGGCTTCTTGAGGAGAAACAGTGTATTAATTGCTATTTAAATTACAGCAATTACTCCATTCTTTTAGAAATGGATCCTATAATGTTATGGGTTTTAATAAAAGGTTTCAATACAAGTCTGGTGTTATAACAGGATCAGTTTCCTTTTTTGAAACTGCTTTCCAATTTTTTTGTAGTAGAAATATTAAAACTGGGATTAACTACACTGAGGAAACCTATAATGATTTTTTTTTCTTTCTCTTCCTGAGTATTATTTTAAGAGCAACTTAATTTTTTTTTGTGCCTTTTTTTCCCATGCCAGAGTTCAAATTTGTTTGGAGTGCATAATTTCCTGCCTGGTATAGTGATAATTTAAAGTATAGAAAAAATAAGCTTTGTGGGGATGCAGAAGCAGCTGATGTGAGTAACAGCATTTATCTTCTGGCAAGTCATATGGCAGACCTGTCGTTAAGGGGGGGGATGGCAGTTGAGGGCTCCCAAAATAAAAATGATAATAGTGCTTAAAAATCAAATAACTGTTTAAGGTACAGACTGATGTTGTCACTTTCAAATTTTCACTGGCGCACAACTTTGCTTTTGCAGGTTTTACCTGGAGTGTACAGAGACAGAAGTGACAGCATACAAAGATTAAAAACAGTTTTTCTGGTATTTCTGAACTGTCTGGAATTTGGAAGAACTGTAGATCTTATAAGACTAACTGCTCTCAGGAAGTGTGGGCAATTCAGATAAGCTTTAAATAAGAATCAAACATTTTACTGCTCACTGCTTACCTTTGGTTTCAAACTCTGAGTTTTTTCAGGCTTACAGTCACAACAAGAAGGGAAAGGAGGCAAGATGCTATCATTGTCAAAAATTTGTACAACCATAAATAATACAAGGTTTGTTAGTGCTCTTAGACATTTCCTGGTACCTGTACCCTGAGGCTAACAACTGAAAGTGCATAGAAGTTTGGTCTGTAAGATTATAACAAAAGCATCTAAAAATATGAGCTCTTACCTCCTTAAGTGTTAGTCTGGGAGAGGAAAAGGTACAGTTTCACTTAACTGGAAGTGGAATATTGGTGTAGTGTGTTTTCCTCCTTGTTTTTGATTGCATCTTGTTTTCAGGGTAAACCTATTTAGTAACAGTTATCTGAGTATTGAGCAATTATTTTGAAATGGTCCTGAGCTGAACTTGTTTCTTGACAGTTCTGTCTTGACGTTTTGTAAGAAGCGAATCTACCTGAGTTGATGCTTTGTCAGAAGCACATGCTGTAATATTTAATTCTTAGGCTTGCAGGAAATTATTCTCATGATGCTTCTTTTTTATATAGGTTAAATTCCTGTTAAACCAGATTGTGAACTGTTTTATTTAATTTTTATTCTATTTTTAAACACATTCTCACCATTGTGGAGAATGTGTTTAGAAAAACAATGAGCAGTAGCACAATCTGTTCAGAGTTACTTAAGAGCTTGGAAAAAAAGGTAATTGTTTGACAGTTATGGTAAAACTCTGTTGTGGTTGTGGGTTTTTGTGGGTTGTTGTTTAGGGTTTTTTTTGGGGGGGGGTTATTTGGTTTTCTTTTTACAAAAAGGTTTCTTAACTAAGAGGTATTTGAAACTCAGGTTGTTTATTGGTTCTGATGCTTTTCCACAAGCACAGTCACTGATTAGATGACTCTTGGTTAGATGACAGTGTCACTGATGATAATTATGAAGGACTCAAATTGATAAATAATTTGTAGATGGTTTTAGTGTTCTCTATTCTAGGTTGGTTTAGACCATACATCTATGATGGTTCTTTTTCCACACATGTGCTGCACAATCACAATTATGAATGAATAACTCAGGATATTATGCCAGGAGTAAGGTTTTTTTCTAAGAGGACCATACTTAGAGATCATTTGAAATTATGATTAAATCACATGTCCTTGTTTTATGAAGTCCTGCTAGATATGTCTGTGGTCAAGTTTCACTACATAAAGAACATTTGTTAACTTATTTTCGTATTGCATGGCTGCAGTCATTCTAATTTGTGGGGTTTTTATGTATTTGGGTTATTGATTTTTTTTATTATTTAGTTGTAGAATTGTTGCTATGTCTTTGAGCTTTATTCTTTATTCCACACTTCACCATATCTTTTACTTACTAGTTTAAACTCATGAAATCCAGGCCAGCAATCAGACTATAGAGTCATAAAGACATCTCTGACAACAGCAACTTTTAAGTTATTGTTCTGGAGAATATTTTGGAGAATAGGGTCCAATATTTCATTTTCATAGATTTTTATAATTCTATAATTCTTCTCTTTAGTTTTGTACATCTCTGAAATGACAAGGATTAAAGTTGAATTTGTGCCTGTAAGGTTATAAAACAAGGTTTTAAGGAACAAGGGTATAAAACAAGGTTATAAGGAACAAATCTTTTGAAGTTCTTAAATGTAGTTTTGCAGTAATTTTCCAACTTATTTTACACTATAATTTTTTAATGTTGATTGTTTTGATTTATTTCACTAAGTCTAAATAAACCCTGTTCATCCTTGAAAAATGGCACTAATATGTAGTATATGTAATATATACCATTTACCCTAGCTACAAGTACTGTCAGAACCTGCTTTGCTTGGAGCTTAATTACTCTGAGGAGCATTTGTAAGAACTTCAGTGACCCTGACAGAAACACTGGTATCTGTAAGAGCTCCACTATATGCTCATTCCTTTGCTTATTTAACTTCAGCAGTACCTAGTTGTGAATATTCTGAAATGTTTAGGTCCACTGGCACGGTTTTCAAGCCAGGATAAATACCTGTAGTAAGGAGAGGTAGTATATGTATCTTTCCACTCTGCTGCCTCATATGGCTTTTCTGGGCATGTGCCCAGAACAAAGCTTTGTATATAATAAAAAATGAGGGGTAGGCTGTTGCAGGGAAAACTGCTCAACTCGTGGTTAAGAAGAAATATGGATTGGAGCAGATTAATGATTTATTAATGACATGGTATTAACTGTCTGTCAGTGAGACATTCAGGATAGCTACAGTAGTGCACATGAGATGTTAATGAAGACCAGTAATTGCAAGTAAGCACACACCCCCTCCACTTTTGGGGGTGCAGGTTCTCCTATTTCCATACATCTGATAGAACTGCTGGTGCTTTAGCTTTATGTGTACTCCCTAAAATCTGCTGATCCACATGCTTGTGAGAAAGGGACCACAGTCACATATGCACACCTAGGTTTGGGTCCGTGGTACTGTACCCTTCATTGTCACTCCTTGCTGGATGTAGGCTGCTTATGGCATTTGAGGAGGAGGATGCTCTGCCTCATTGGAGGTTGTGGTGTTGGTGGGATGACTTCTGGCTATGCTAAACCAGATTTAGACAGCTGCTCTCTTATCCCTTTTCTCACTCTAAGGTCCCTCACAGTTGTTAAAGGTTTTCTTGATTCTAACTCATTTAGTCAAGCTGAGGTGAGAAGTTGCAGTGTTTAAGTTTGAGGCTAAGCTAGGTTTAATTGCTGAGAGAGGAGCCTGCACTCTCCTGACTGGAATAGTTTCATTTGTAAACTATCTGTAGGATGTGAAGCTCACGAAATCATGTGTCTCTGCTAAGCCTTTTATAGCAGATGCACCTTCAGAATGTTCAGCTTTATTCACTGTGTGAAAAGTCTAAGGAGACAACAACTGGACATGTCAAATCATGACTCCATTCCAGAAAATTCCAATAAACCAGGACACAGGGCTGTAACTAAGGTGTGGGTGCCAGGGTGTTTTTGTAAGGGGGTAAGAGGAAGACAGAAATGGGGTGGCTAAAGAATCAGAAAGCATTAGAAATGTTGTATGGAATTAAACAAGATGAGGAAGTATTTGCTGAATCACAGTGTCTTTCCTCAGACTCTGGGAAGCAGTCTTCCTGCTTTCTTCCCTGGCGTACTAATAAACAAGATTGACAGTTCCTGGAATTGCTCTTTATATTAATGACTTATGATTATTTATATGGCTTTTTGGGCTCTGCAGTCCTGTGGCATTTAAAATGTGGGGCTGATCCCATAGTGTTTCAATAACTGGCTGCATTCTGCTAAATGTTCTGAAAATTGAAGGTATTCATTAAAATAAATAATTTAAAAGTTATAAAATAAATTATTTCTTCCACCTAAAAAGAGAAATACAGAAATTTATACCAGATCATTTATTTTCCAAAGAGTTTAGTCTCATGCCTAAATTGCACAATGAGAGTTAGAAAGACTTTAAAGGTCTTTGAGTTCAGTGGTCTTTCTGCATATAATCAGTTGCAGGATTGGAGGCTTAATTAAGTGAGAGATGTAATCGCTTATGTGAAACACCAGTAGAAATAAAAAGACAGCTGTAATGTAAATCCATTTACTTTCCAGTAAAAAGTTTAAGAACACTGTAAATGTTGCAATTGTATATTCCTTAGACGTGACTATTAATGAATAGCAAATATTTGAGAACAAGTTTTTGCAGCGGGCAGTTATTGTTAAGTTCCAGTTTGTTCTATAACCATGATGGTTTTGATTAGCAAGCCTCTAAAACTTTCCCAATAGAGAGGACTGTCAGTTCCGCTGACATGTATCTTGTCTTAGTCTTTGCAGTTCTCTTAAAGGTAACATGAAGAGACTAGAAAATGTGGGTATGGGTGCTGGAATATGCTCTGTCATTTTTTTCTCTACCATATAACAAGCATTTGAAAAAGGTTATTAATTTTTGGGGGTTGGCATGCCTCGTTTGTCTCTGAAACAATTCATTTTAACCTGAGAAGACAGAATGGTTTTAGCAGCTTGCTAAAAACTGTCATAACTGTTACACTCTCCAGAATTTGATAAATCTAACCAATTTTTTCCTTTTGTGAGAAAACTTTGTCTGCCTATGCCTATTCTTTCTTCTGTAAATCTTGAGCTGCCATTTCTCATTTGCCTTTCATTGCTGATGTTACGAAATTGCTTGCTAAAAACACCTCAGAAATAAATCTGTGTAATAAAAATCCCAGGGTATAATCACAGATAATATTAGCAGAGATGTGGAAAACGCAAAATATTTCTTCCCATTCATATCTTCCTTTCTAAAGTGCACTAAATGAGTGACCTTTACGACTTCACAAGACAAATTTGGTTTTATTATGTACCTTGTATCTTGATATCTTGTTGACTCTAGTACATTATGAATCTTACTGGGGAACATAGTCTGGCTTCCTACCAAGAACAAGCTATACCTTACTGCAGTTCATTGCAATGTCTGACTGCTTTGGAATAGTGGAAAAGTCTCTTGACAGATGTCCTGACAAAGCATTAATGAAAAGGTCATACCACATTTCCTGCAGCATTTATCTTGTTTCTTTAGTGGCTGTGTACCGAAAACCAGATTCAATTGAATCTAATTAGGAACACTTAAGTTCTGCAATAAAGCTTAGAATCTATTAAAAACTTTTATTAAAATTAATCCACGTTATATTTGAAAATTCTAAAACTCTTAAAGTGGCATCTCATCAACATTACTATTCAGATCCAGCCTTAAAACTTTTTACCTTTTCTAAAGATCAAGGTCACAGAGCTCAGTAGCTCTTGTTTTATGGGGCCTGGGGGCCATTTTGAACTATTACTACTTCAAGAACTGTTGATTATGATTGAATACTGGAACAAAAGCACATCATAGACATTCTCAGCAAGTCTTCCCTGACAACATTGTCTGCATATGGAATAACAAATTCCAGTTCAGTGACGATTATTAAAATACTTTTGCTTGTCAATTATTTTATCTTCTTTTGATAAGCCATAAATGATTGAAGACACTTCTAAAAATACTGCATGTTTGAATAAGTACACTAATTATGTTTATTTTCTCAGAATGTTCTGAATTTAGAAAACAAAGTGAAAATAACTGATGAAGCTAAAGAAAATATATTCTGCTTTGATATACAGAAGTAATTTGGATACATTTGGAACAGGCTATTTGGAATGGCTACACAAGTCTTTCAGCTGTCTTGATTTTGTTAGACCCATAGGCTGTTAGTTACATTGGTAACAGTGTCATTGTTATAGCACCAGTTAACCAAAGTACTTAATTGTTTTGTTTTACACTGCTTAAAAATTTACTTATTTATTTTTCTCTGTCAGACGTTTTCTGCATATGAAATACCAACGATAAACTTAATTACATTATAGCTTGCTCCATGTTTTGAAATGTTTAGATACAAAATTTGGTCTGAAGTCATGCAGGAGTTAGAAAATAGTTCCTATCACACTTTCTTCTAATTGGGAAATATGGATTCTGATTAGTACGTTTGGAGAGAACACACGTACAAAGAAATCTCATCTTCCCACTGTGTTTTGTAACAAGAAGAGGCAAGTCAGAGTACAGTATCCTGTATTTTGTAAACCATAATTACACAGTTGCAAAGACTGGCTCAAAAATAACTTCAGTAATTGTTCGACTAAATGCTTACAGTTTTCTATCTGTGTTTTGTCTTCTAGGGATTCACGTGATATACACAAGTAGATGACTAATAGAAGTTCTTCCTGAGCTTTGGTAGTTTGTGGGAGTGTTTTGGTGTTAGGTTGGGGTTTTTTTTAAATATAATCAAAATAGAGACTGAAGGAACAAAAGGATTTTTCAGTCCAACTGTGTCCTCAAAGGCCAAGTTATCAAGTGTCAATATCCCTCAATAAATTACTGTCTTGTATGTTCTTATGTGTTCTATACTTGTACATTCATATATGTTCTGTGCTGCCCACTAACATCTAGTGAGATCTTCTTGTTACTAAAAAAGAATTCCTCTAATAACATAGATGACATAGCACCAGGACTGATGAACATGACTTTGATTAAGACACCCACTGGAGTGGAATAGTTATACACTCAACAACAAAAAAAAAAGCTAATGAAATTGAAGAAAGTGAAATGACTACAGCTCTGATACTGTCTCTTCTTTCTCATTCTTGATAAAAAGCATATTTGGTTTATTTAAAAAGCTTTTTTTCACTCACACTGTGCTCATCCAAACTGTGATCTAAATAGTGATATGCACTGTTAGGACAGGACAGGAGGGCTGCACAGTGACCTGGGTAACAAGAGCTGACAAGAAGTGATGTGAGAGTAACTCTGTGAGTGAACAGCCAAAACTGCCAGAGAGGATTTGCCCAAACAGTGATTCTGCTGAAGATGAATTATAACATACTTTTGAAACAATGAAGTAGCACCATCTTTAAAAGAAATATGAAAGACGCATGGGAAGTATCCAACAATCATGAGGGACCTTGAAGTGAGAAGAGTATAACAGAGTAGCAGTTTAAAATAATTTTGACACTGGGAAACATCTCCCTAGCACGTAACTTCTGGGGCAGCCACAGGCTTTGCAGTCCAGTGACATTTTTCCTGTTTTTTAGAAATCATTATGTGCACGTTGTGGAAGACAAAAAAAAGTGATTCTAAACAATTTCTCCCTCCTCAGACATCTTAGTTGGCTTGCCTTTTCTAAAAGTCATAATTTTCATCATCAATACAAAGTCTGCTCCTAGAGGAGGAAGTACAAGGGTTATTAAAATGCTAATTTAAGCTAGAAAGTATAAATGAATAATAGATAAAGGATAAATAATTCAATTTAATTTTTTTCTCTGACACTGCAAAATACAGACTAGATTCTTAGTAGAGAAATTGCTTAATCCAGGCTCATTTTATACAGTTGAGGGTCTAGCCTTGTACACTTCAGTGCTTTTCTGAATCAGGTCCTTGAATATCTTCCAGTTCTCAAATACAGGTGTTCATTGTGCTCTACTGAGGTATAAACAATTGAAGAAACAAATCATTAAATGGTATTGTAGGCCTATTACATGTCAAGATGAATTACAAAGGAGCATGATGGCACCAAAGTGATAAAGGATTATGACTTTATATGCTGCTAGTGCTGAACCACAATTATCTTAGCCAAGAAAAAGCAATTATTCAAAATAAAACACAATTTGCTATAAATGCAGACTACTCAGGATATATGGGGGTTTAGTCTTCCACTGATGTAAAATAGTTTGGCTCGAAGGGTAAGTTTTCAGAATCAGGGTGACCTTTTCATCTTCCTGAGTTATCAACCTATTCCTGTAACAGGGATAATTTTCTTCAGGCACATAAAAGTCTTTAGAGACAGAAACCCTCTTGAAATTTTGCTAAGCCTCTCTAATTCCAGCAGTTGTGGGGTTTTTTGTTGTGTGATTTGTTTGTTTGTTTTTTGTTGTCTTATTCACCTGAGAATTAGGAGGCAGTGATTTAGACTTAGATAAAAGGTCCTGGTTTGACTATTCCCCTTGACTCATCCCTAAGGACTGCCATAGGTGGCTGATGCCCTCTTTTGCACGGAAGAACCACAGAATAGGTCCCTTCCGAGGGGCACATTCTAATTTGGATGGTCCTGGGGAACACCAAATAGAATCATTCACTTGCAGTTACTGGGTACTAAGAACTTTCCTGGAGCACGGAGTGTCAGGGTGCTGTGAGCCCATATCCTGGCTCTTTCTGGAGACACACAACTAAAATTGTGTGTACGTTGCAAAAATAACTTATCTATCTCTGGGTATTACTGGAAAAAGTAGTGATCACCTTAGGGTTACAGTGGGATCAGAACACCTCAGCAAAAGATGGAGAGCTCCTGGAAACATAGTCTGTAGCAGTGTGAGCTGCAATGTGTCCTACATCACATATGCTGTGTAAGAAGCCGTTCTGCAAGTTCCTCCCCAGTCACTAATGCAGAGACTGTGATTAAAATCCAATCACCTCTGGTGCCTGCTAGCTCCAGGTGGAAAGTAGGGGTGTACCATTTACCTCTGCAGGTCTTAGTTATGAGCATTAGAGGTTATTGCTAGAAGAATAAAGGGAATGCAAGCAGTGGTTCTCAGAATCCTTAGAAGCATAAGGCATTCTCTAGTCAGGTGAAAATATACAGAAATAAAAAATTAGAAACCATGCTGTAAGAATATAAAATCAGCTTGAAAACACCAGTAGTAGTTTTTCTTCCTCAGTGAATTTTGTATTGGGAATGCTTGAATTTCATGCTGCTTAATTTCAGCATATCCCATGGACAACAGCTGTCAGAATATTATTGCAGAGCTATTCCATGACTGAAGGTAGCAGGTAAGAGAAAAATATAATTTCTGAAGTGGCATTCTCAGGGCACACGTAATTTCATAAAATGCTAATTGTATGGGGGTTTATTAGTACTTTATATAATGCATTTCAAAAATGCTTTATTCGTATTCCAATGCTAAAATCAACTAGTGTTTTTAGAACACAGCCAAAATCTACTTTTCACTGCTAAAATACAGCTGGGCACATTTTCTGCAACACTGATGTGGTTTTAGTTTATTGTTAGTCTGTAATCAGCAAATTTCTTTCTGAGGATGGCTTGAGGAATTGCAAGTTTGGAAGGCAGCTAGAGTTTTTCTGTTGGTGGTTGGACCCAATGATCTCTTGAGGTCCCTTCCAACCCCTACAATTCTGTGATTCTGTGTTGGTGATGGAAAAGATATATTTAATTTTGCCCCTGCACTTGCGATATTTTTCAGAATTTATTTGTGTGTTGTAAAACATACCTGTCTTTTAGTTCTTTTTGCCAATATTTGTAGTCAGACAAATGAACCCTGTTAACATTGCAGTTTGGTACAGAATTCCACGTGACACCAGAGTATTTCTGTGTAATAGGACATTACATATTTAGTAAGCTCATATTATTGGAAGAAAAATATGTTTGACTGTAAATTAGATGCCTTTAAGCAGTAGAGCGCTTGAGTAACTAAATAAGTTCTATTTAAACTCATTGTAAAAATACAACAGATAATATACTAAATCTTATTTTCTAAGTGAATTGATTTCCATTTGGAGATACATTCCTAGAATTTAAGAGCCAACAAGTGCGTTAAAATACCTAATCTCACCACCAAGTGTCCTAATCACCTAATCATCCTTGCATTGTGTGTATGTCTCCAGCTAGAGTGAAAATAAGTCCTGTGGTTGAGCTAAATAATTCCTTTGTTGATGTTTGCTTCAGGTATCCTAGTGATACATACCAGTTTTATGAGTTATACATAAGGCAACTCAAATAATATTTTAAAGGAAATAAACTCCTAGAAAAAAATACACTCAAAGAATTTACTGTGGACAGGATTTAGTTGGTATATGAAGTTATGCTTGTATAAAATAATACTTTATTGATTTTATTTTCTTAAATTAGATTGTGAAAACTGAAAGAACTTGTGGTGACTGGAGAAGAAAAATCCCCTAAATTTCTAAGGTGTTTTTTTTTTTTCCCCCAGTAAAAGAAATATACACAGAATAAATCTATCATTTAGAGTTAGTGTTATACTATCTACAACAGTATGATATGGCAGCAGTTAAAGTACTTCATCATAGTAAAGAGAGCTCTTTGGGGACATAGATACATATCATGAAATCTATGAAATTTTGATGGCCCCAGAGACATGGAAAATTTGAGATGGGACTAGCCTCAGGTGTCTAACTTGTATTAATATTCACTGAACACAGAAATAGCTTTAGTTTCAAAACCAAATGGTAATAAATTGTTCATACTGTAGCTGTCACTGTAAGTGCTGTCTACAAACAGAGCAGCTTCTCATTAAGGGTAATATCTGTTAGACCTTACACTACATTTAGAATAATTGATACAGCAGTTCTATTCCATTACTGTAGATGTGTATGTGGACTGAATATCTTTGATCTTAGACTTGTGCTGACTTCAGAGAAGTTAGCGTTGAAGTCTGGAAGGGATTAAGGCTTATTATTAATAATCTTTAAAATCTTTTAATGAAACTCATATTGACTATTGTATTTTTACAACCTTTTCATCTCTTAACATATGGAAGGAGGATTAAAAATCAGTCTTCTGCTCAGACACTGAGTGATCAAAATCGTCTCAAACAGGTCCTTTCCACTCCCACCCCCCTTCCCCTGCCACATTTCATCATGTGAATGAGGTCTGAGTATAGGCATGGAAGAAAAATTCAAATACTTGTTTTTCATTCTGATGCTTCCTGAACAGAATATTTATATGGTATGCTGATTTGTGTGTTGTCCCTTTTTTCATGTAAAATGTCAGTTTACTTTGTTGTCTTGAGATAGAGGCTTTAGGAAAAGGAACTCTTCACTTCATCAAATATTATCAACTCTACTTCAATATACCTGAGGTGTCCTTCAGGTCATGGTGCCAGTTGGATTTTACATACGCTGGGTTACAGTGGAACTCACGTGGAAGTACCTGTGACATTCACATGAACACCACATGAATTCTTAATCATCTACAGGTTATAGTGAATGCTAAAGGAATTATTAAGAAAATTGTGATTATGTTCCATATTTGAGATCAGGGTATCTGTGTGAGAAAAGTGTGTCGATGATAAACAGTAGAACTTGTAAAATCAGAAGACATCATGTGAGCTGGAGGAAGAGGCGAGCACATTCACTAGGCAATTGGGGGTAAAAAGGGAGCGTGCAGGTGTGCTTGAGAGGTGGCCCATGAAAACCTTGTAAAGTTCAACAGGGCCAAGTGCCAGGTCCTGGATGTCAAGGTCAGGAACAATCTGAAACACAAATACAGTCTGGGCAGAGAATGGATTGAGAGCAGCCTTGAGAAGAAGGGTTTGGGGTGTTGGTGGATGAGAAGCTGAACAAGACCTGGCAATGTGTGCTTGCATCACAGAAAGCCAAGCTGCATCCTGCACTGCATCAAAACAAGCATGGCCAGCAGGCTGAGGGAGGTGGGTAGTAGCACTACCCTCTATTCTGCTCTCGTGAGACCCCACCTCCAGTACTGCATCCAGCTCGTTGAGGCCTTCCTCTGCATCTGCTCCAAGATGATCAGAGGTCTGGAGCACCAGCAGTCTCCTGTGAAGCTAGGCTTAGAGCGTTGGGCTTGTTTAACCTGGAGAAGAGAAAGCTCCAGGAGGAACATTATAGCAGCCTTCCAGTACCTAAAGGGCTTACAGGAAAGCTGGAGAGGGACTAGTTACAAGCGTCCGAAATGAGAGGACAAGGGGTAGTGACCTTAAAATGAAGGAGGGGAGATTGAGATTAGATATGAGGAAGAAATTCTTCCCTGTGATGGTGGGGAGGCCCTGGCACAGGTCACCCAGAGAAGCTGTGGCTGCCCCTGCATCCCTGGCGGTGTTCAAGGTCGGGTTGGATGGGACTTTGGGCAGCCTGGGCTAGGGGAGTATGTCCCTGTGCTTGACAGGGAAGTTGGAACTGGATGATCATTAAGGTCCCTCCCAACCTAAACCGATCTGTGATTCTCATATTCTATGCTGCTGACATTTTTTGTGTATCTGTAGGTAATAGAATGAAATATGGGATATCATGCTAAAATTTTAACATGCTATCCCTAAAAAAGTTGACCAAGACCAGAGACCTGGTGTTATCATTTATCCATACACTGAATGTATACCATTACGGTGAGGTAAAGTAATTAAAATGAGGAAAAGAACAATTAGTCTTCCCTGGCTTTAGAGTTGTCTTGCTAAGGACTTTTTTCAGGACAACATTTATGGGGGAAAAATGAATGGAAACCTATTGCTGAATGATTCAAGGTACTAGGTGGGGAAGAAGTACAGACAGTGTAAGATTCTGCTGAAAATCTTGGAGACTTCCTATTAATTTAATTTATTCTTGATGTTTGTTTCATAAACCAAACCACACTGGCATAATTGAGAAGCCTTCAACAGCAGGGTAGCCTGGACTAGACTCATGGATGAAATCCCACTCTGCTGATGCACTGTCCTTTTTCAAGCAAATAGAGGGAAAATAAAAGCTCAAAAAAGCTTAAAACATTTTCACTGGGGACAACCCAATGAAAGCATAAAATTATTATCTTGCTTTTAGTATATTTTTCTGCCTGTTTTGTAAACTGTCACAACTTTTCCCCTACACAAAATAAAAGAACTTGGTGTCCAAGGACACACTAACCTCTGTTTCATTTGTGTAAGGGAAACATTTTCACATTTAGGTTTATTATTTCAGTTGCTGGTAGTGTTCCATGATTGTATGTATTTAGACCTGCAAAGCTTCTTTTGGTTTGAAATCAGCATTTGTGGAGAGATTTGTGTATTCCATCTCATCAAAGGAATTTCTCATTAACATATGTTGTACCTGAATCTTTGAAGATACAGCGCTTATTAGATAAGCGTCGTGTACGCATTTCATTATTAATTCAATTACCTTTATGTTGTATTAAGTCGTTGGTCATGAAAGTGATGTGCTGTGCTTTTAGATTTGGGAGGAGGATAGTTTCCAAGGAGAAATTTAGGACTTCTGCATTTTATTTTTCTTCACTTTTTGAAGAAGAAAAGTTTATTTTTAGTGCTCACCTTACGATCAGAGCTGTAGTTGAAATACTAGCAACTGAAAAACAACTGAAATATTCTTGGGTAATCCAATAAATTGACTTCATCCTCCTACAAGGAGGTCCAAAGTTCAGCTTTTCTTATTACTATGAAAAGAAAACTAATGATACTTACTGATTTCTTAACTGATCAATAACTTTAGTACTTTGTTTATCAGGATAAAGTTGCAATATTAATACTAGCAAGCTTTACACATTTTCATCTACTGCATAGATAGAAATGATTAATTAACATACTCCTGTGTTTTGTGACCTTTCCAGAGAAAAGGTTAAAGAACACCCACAGCTACTCAAAATTGTTACTGCTCCATCGGCTTTGACAGAACAAATGTTTTGTAGATTTTACATCTTGAACCATGTAAGATCTCTTTGGCAAGCTCTTCCTAATACATCCTGAAAAACAAAGATCGCATTTAAGTTTGTTCTTTTCAAATGGATTGAAGAGAGACACTTCTTGAAGTTGTTATTGGCAACAGATCTTCATTAGGTGAAAACTAATTTAACTGTAAATATTTTATGGACTTGAGCATTTTATATCAGCATTGAACCTCATTCATTACAGGAATTTTAATCCTGCTGTAAATTTTAGAAAGTTTGCTTAGCCAGTTACTGTATATACATTATGCAGTGAGTGAGAAGGGAAAATTCTGTGTATTTTTGCAGTTCTTATCCAGGTTTTTGGAGAAAACTGAAACTGAACACAAGTTTGTAGGCTATTTTGATTGGTAGCGTATTGACTGGTGGTAGAAGATTTGTGCTGTTAATAAATTGCTTCTTTTGTTAAGCATTTAATTCTATGAGCCTTATTTTATGTTGCTAGCTGGTGTAGAGTCCATGATGTGGAATGTGAATGCCACGTGAGTTAGTGTATAGTGTATACGCTGTATGTACTGATTAGGATTTTCCAGGAGCTTTTTTTTTCCTCAGTGAAAGGACCAGGGATTTCAGAACTGCAGATGCATCATTTGAAAATTATTTCCTTCAGGATTTTTTATTAAACCCTTTTTTAAAAATCTTAACCCTAATCTATGGTGCTGGCTTGTACTTAATATTGTGTATCTGAACATAACAAAGTAACAGCAACCTAGAAGATCAGATCAAGTAGAAATGCTCTTAACAGTGACCTGGTTTTCCTCTTAATCTGTATTGTATTATCAGACCTGTTGCTACTACATAGGTTGTACTACCTCCAAAACCCACTCTCTTTTAAAAAAATAAATTAGCATAAAATTAAATGGATTTTTTTGCAAGCTTATGTAACAACAACAGTGACCAATTAAAAAAAGAACTTTACGTAATTGTACACATTCACTCCCCAAACCCAACATGAAGTGTTCTTTGAAAAATCTCATTATATGCAGCTCATGAGAGTGCAATTAACATATTAATTTATATGCAGATAGTCATCTAAATGCCAAAGCATTTTTACAGAAAATTCCTTTCCATTTTTGAATTGGTATTAGGAAAAAAATGGGGAAGAAAACTTCATAAGGTCGGAATGACAAGCGTTCAAACTCTCATGGATAACATTTTTTGTCTGTTCTTAGCAGATGTACTTTCAGTTGTCTGATTTCAGAATGTTCTCTATAAACAGATGCAGATTTGTAATTTTTTTTTTTTAGTATCTCTGTTTCAGCATGACTATTCAGTGTAAAATATGTTTGATTAAATAAGCTGGTACTGGATTTAGTTGTACTTTGCAAAGAGAATAAATTTCAGTTTGTCCAGTGTTTTCTCCTAATCCTATAGGCACTGTGCAGACTTGCATTATTTCAAGAACACTCTTAGGGCATGAACATAAGAATAAAATGAACCTGCAGTAAATCCCCTGATATCTTTGGTCGCTTTGCAATCAAAGCTACAAATAGAAACCCTGAGAGTGGACGGAAGTTAGAAGTGAGGAAAAAGTAAGATAAAGGACAGAATACTTATCTAAAGAAAAGTATAATATACTTTTATATTCAATGCAGTTGTTATATTCCTGTGTGATTTAGTCTGAGTGATTCTGCTCTGGCAGGGGGGTTGGACTGGATGATCTTTCGAGGTACTTCCAACTCCTAACGTTCTGTGATTCTGTGATTATTGTTAGTACAGATAACACAAAAATTAAGAAGGAATCTATGCTAAAATTCTCTGCATTTTTTAGATTATATTGTTTTATAAAATTCCAAATACTTTGTTGTTCTGCAAAATTACCAAATCTGCTGTATAATGTAAACATGGACTCATAGAATGCATTAGGTTGGATGGGCCTTTAATGGTCATCTAGTGCAACCCCACTGCAGTAAGCAGGGACATCTTTATTTGCATCAGGTTGCTCAGAACCCCATCAAGCCTGATAACAAAACATGAAATGTTTTGAGAAATGTTTGGCAGAATAATAGGTGATTTTAAGAGTGATAGAGTCTATTTTAAAACTCTGATTTTCAAATATTTTTTCAAATGTTCAAACATACAATGCTTAAACTGGCTGTATTATCTAGCTATTACGAACAAAGAAAAATACCTCTGAGATTGTGGTATTGTAAGAAATACAGTATTTTCTACAATTTAGTTGTAATTAGCTTAAGCCATGTATTTAGATCATAAGACAAATCGAGAGGGACTGTGGATTCAAATTAATTATTTATTTTTAAACCTTGTAATATCTCAAGTCTGTAGATATTTGCACGCTGATTTTTTCACATTTCTGGTTTGTAATATTAAAACCAACACTTTAAAAGTCTCAGTTTTCATAAAAATGCAAATATTTTGGCCTAAAAAAGTGACACATCGTGAAAAACAAGAAAAACAACATTGTGCTTGGGACTTTCTTCTGTAACCTTTCAAACAAAAGAAAGTATACTTCTCTCAGGCTTTGATAGACTTATTTTTGTGTTTCACATGTTCTTGGAAGTCTGTCATTTTCTTTTTGCTTTTACCTTGAGTTACTGGGATATTTTTTTCTAAGGGACCAGCAAATCTTCTCTTTATTTCTTGTTTTTTGGCAGGCATTAAAGCGCAAATTTTAAGGCATGTTTACAGACACTTAACTGTATTACTATTTTTTCTTTATTTTCCTGTTTCCCTTTGACTTTTTTCTTATCACAGTTGAGAACATAAGTCCTGGTTACACCAGATGCAGCAATGACTTGTGTTTCTGTTACCTTCTTTCCACGTATTCCTCTCCTTTGGTCTCCAGAAATTGTAGCTGGATTTTGGGGGAAATAATTTGAAAAATTGCTCTTTCACTGAAAAGCTGAAATAATAAAATTGAAA
This sequence comes from Gallinula chloropus, assembly GCF_964237585.1. Classification (NCBI taxonomy): domain Eukaryota; kingdom Metazoa; phylum Chordata; class Aves; order Gruiformes; family Rallidae; genus Gallinula; species Gallinula chloropus. Next base: position 27,948,593 of record NC_140091.1, read on the forward strand.
AGGTTTATTTGGCTTAGTAGAAATATTAAGCCTTGAATAAAGGAAGAAATTGTATGCAATTTAAAATAACATTGCTGGAGCTAATAGAGAACAAATATCTGTGAATAATCAGTGACATGAATTAACCATATGCCTTGAAATTATTGACTGTATATGTTACTATTATGCTGAAGCATAACAGATGCTTATGAAATTTCTGTGTTCCTCGGTGACTAGTTCACGATTTAAGAATTGCACTTCTTACGATTATTTCTACCAGAAACTATATACAGTTATGTTACTTATCTGAGAGTTTGTGACATTCCTAATATTACACACATCAATTTGCATGCATGCTAAATATCTGCTTTTTCATAAGTATCTTTAAAAATTCTTTTAATATTGGTACTTTTGCATTACTCTGTGGGTCAGTTGTTTAGGGTTTTTTTCCTTAATTCATAAATTTTTTTCCTTTAATTTTAAAGTTTCAGGCATAAAAACACCTATTGCTGCTATGAGTCTTTCAAAAAGTTTCTGAAATGCCATGTAAGCTAGAACATTATGATTGAACTTATTCATACACTGGGAAGATTCAGTTGTTACTATACCTGCTCTAGCAATGTCTAAATCTAATTCCAAAACTGTGTGTAATTTTTGTTCCAGTTCTTCTCTTTATCCACATACCTGTTCCAGCATTCATCAGCAAGTGTGTTGTAGTGAAGTTAGTTTTGACTTAAATGGAAATTGGCCAATTCAATTATTAAAGCCTTAAACTTTTCCCATAAATCGCATGTGTCATTTTAGAAGGTTTTTTCATACGTTTGGGGTAGTATGTAGAAAAAATTGAAGTATTTTAGTAAATATAAAGGCATCTCCAACCCTAACTTCAGTAAACGAGCAACAAGAGGAGAAAAGAGCCAGTAGTGTGCCAAATGTAGCTATTGAAAAGCAGAAGTTCAGTTATTCAATGTTTGAACATTACCCAAGTAAAAACCTCATATTTAGATGGCACATTTGTTTTTAAAAGCGTGTGTTTTTTCCTACCACCTTCTAAAACAAAACCCCATCAGTTTTCAGGACATAGTGAAAGCATGGTTATAAATCAATCCCTTTCACATTTTGAAGTGGGCCAGACAGAGGAGGAAAGCACAAGTACTGTGAATGTGTCAGATCAAGTCCAGGGCTTCTGCTTCCTTACTATTGCAAGCAATATATGTTCCAGGAAGTGAGAGGGAAACTTACTCTGCTCTTGGAAAGAACAGCTATACCTTTCAAAAAATAATCTATAATCCCTTCTATGTTGTGCCCTAAAGTATATAGTGATTTTATAGGTAAATATTAAAAGTCTGTGGAAATATTGTATTTCCTGTCTAAAAACTAACGGAATTGTTGAGAGCATCAACAGCTGCTGGTTTAACCTTTGTGCAAAAAAGCAGAGCCTGAGCTTGAAATCTATTTCTAATTTATCTTGCATTTGTGGAGAACATGAAAAATGCTTGGACAAGTAAGTAGCACCTGATGTCTTGCATAGGAAAGAAGACATATTCTGGTGTAAAGATCAGTTGACTCTGCATTACTATCTATTCCTATTCCTTGTTCTGTCAAGTGGCATCAAGGAGCTACCTATAAACATCTTGGGAAGTAGTATGGGAATGTCTACCAAATTTATGTCATTCAGTTAATTCCCGTGAAAACACTACTTCTCTCAGAACTGTATTACTGGTGATAGTATCTGGTATAGCTAATAATACTTTAGCCTTTTACAAACAAATCCCCTGCAGAAGAATTACATCAATCTTCTTTGCTTCTGTTTAGTTTAAACAAGAGACACCAGGACATAAACACTGAACAAGAAACTGGGACTACATATTTTCACCTTTGTGGTAACCGCATAAGAAGATTCTGTCATGGAAGGTGAGAGAAGGAATCAGTGAAGAAAATGAAGATTAGGTAAGAGAATAAGTTGTCCTAGTTCCTGCAAAAATACTGTTTCTCTCAGAAATTATAAACATACCTTTTTCTCAGGATTTCCCATTTCATATATGCAGGTTATTTGGAATCAACTTATTACTGAATTTACTTTACTAGGTGGATCTTTTTTTGGTTGGTTGTGGGTTTTTCCCTTATCTTTGCAACACTGAGTCTGAATTGGAAACTTTAATTGCATCTCAGGAAATATTTTCCAAAAGCATTTAGTCAATAATATTTAAGAATAAATAAGTTTGCGGCAGTCATTAGCTGCTCCACACAGTTCCCACACGGAAAAGAAATTTGCATTAGAAAGAAAAGATCCAGTCATAAAAGTTATGTAATCCAATTATAAATACTTTGTGAATTTTGAGTTCATGGACTGTGTGCCTCTTTTACTAATGAGCTTAATTAAGAAGATCCCTGAAGCAAAGAAAATTAGGCATGACAACTGTTAAAACTCTGTACAATTGAAGAAAAAAAAAAAGTGTTAAAAAAGGTCTCCTTCAAGTCTCCAAATCTGGAAGTAGTCCTGACTTTTGGGGATGTACTATTTCAGAAGAAAATAGTTGAACAGTTATGCATCCAGTCTTTTTTTCCCCGAATTTTGGAGTGTTAGCTTTCCAGTTAAAGTAATTTTTGGCTGTCTTGATTTAGCTTAATCAGATGGGTGACTTCATAGCCTGTGGCTCTTGACTCTTCTAGCCCTTTATGATTATTAGTTCTTCCCCATTAACATATTGGTATGTCAGCTCTTTTTCAGCACTTGCTAGTGGGTTTGAAATATTTTTAATCAAATAATTTATTGATCTTCTGAGTATGATATTTCTTCTTTTTACCCCAAATCTGTGATACTATCTTTTAAATTTATACAAGAATATGAGTATGTATCTCAAAATGAAAGAGAAGTATTTTGCCTCTAGGCTCTACCTCAGTCCACCCTTATCACATTATTCTCTTCAAAATTATTATTAATTCCTAGGACTAACAAAACGGGCAGAATTCAACTGTATGTCTTGCTTTTAAACTACTAGGCTGGGCAACTTAACATAATAGTCAAATACTTGAAAACTAATTGACCAATAGTCTATGCAGTATGGTTTACAGACAGTGCACTGAGACCATGACTTGAGCTGTTTAACAAACATTTAGGACTGTTTCTTTTTCAGTATCTGCAATATCAGACCCTTATAAACACAGCACCTTTGCTATTTAGACTATGCTGTGAGTAGTCTTCCATCTCTGCATATGTATCCAATGCAGTAGTAAAGTTAATTTTTTGTAGCATTTTATGTTTGAGCAGTAAGAAGTGGTGATATGTTGTCATGGTTTAGTACAGACCACACGAATTTATCTGAAATGTCTGGTACTCCCCTTTTGAAGTCAGTAGGATCAAAGTTTCATTGCTACGCTTCCTGAATTTGGAAGAAATTTTTAAAAATCAGATGTGCCACATTTGGTGCAAGTATCCTTCTCTGTTTCATTTACCAGTGTGGTATCTTCTGTTTTTAAATATTTCAGAGTGGTTTTGCATTGGAGTAATATAGTTGAGAATATAATTTGGTTTATTAACATAATGAGCTTTCTGAAATTATATGCCTGGATCGTTTTGTGCTAAGCAATGGATAGTTTGGTTTTTTGTAACATCTCATCTCATTCTTTTGAAAACCAAATCTGATATTTTTCCTGGTAGTTTATATCACATCATGCTCTTCTGAAGGGACACTAACAAGTCCTATTTCTTTCATGTGCCTCTATCCTTTTGACATTAGTTTTTTAATACATGAATACCTTTTGACATTTCTTACTTTTATATCAAGCCAGTTTAATATTCTCTGTTAACAAGCAGAATACTGAAAAAATGCCTATTTTCGTAAGTATAGCACCACAGATCTTACAATTCTGTACTTTATTTGTTCTCCAAGTGACTAAAATATGCAAAATAAAATGTTAAAAATGTCTCTTCATAAGCAAAATTAATTATACTGTATGCTAACAAAATTAAACATTAACTTTACAAAAATGCTTAGATATTAAAAATGGAAGATAAACTTTAAAAGGTTTCCAGCAGAGGTCTACTACATGCTGCTGTGGATATGGAAAACCCTTTGTCCATTAAAACTTTCTGATTCCACTGTGTAAGATAGCATAAGATTCAGGTCGTCTGGGTGTTAATGAATTGAGAGCATTTGGTGTTCTTTGGACCTGTCTTATTATGCTGACGCATCTGCAAAGAGCTATGCAATTTGCATTCTGTGTTTGGATGGAAATAACTGTCACTGAATAGCCTGAACTAGAGGGAAAACTTTCCCTTCTCAAGCCAGTTGTCAGATTTAGCTTTCTGGCTGAACAAATTACAAGTATGATGGAATTGAATTAAGATGTGCAGGAAGTATTTTAGTAATTTTTAAAGAACATTTAATTTTTCGGTTTATGTCACAACTGAATTGTGTGATCCTTTAAAAATGAGAAAAAAGGGCAATTACAACAACTTTTTGCTTAATAAAGTCTTTACCTATTTCTGTTAGGTTAGGTTTGTCAGGAATTCCTAAACTTTAGGAATAAAATGTAGTTATCAATAGATTGGAAATTACCCAAGGCAGAGACAAATATAGCTTTGGGCAAAGAAAAAAATATTTTCTCTGAAGTGTCTTTTGTACTCAAAGAACACTGGATTTTTTTTCTGACTTTATCTTTTCACTGTATCTGAAGAAGTCGTGGTGCCTGCAGTCTCACTACTTTCATGATACTATCATGCAGCAGGGTAGGAAAGAAGTTTGTCGTAAATGGTGTACTCATTAAATGGACATAGTACAACGCTGCTATGTTCAGTTTGATAGTCCAAATAAATTTAGGGTTGAAGGAATGAACTAAAGATCCAAAGAGGGGTGTGTGTGTGTGTATATATATATATATTTGTCATGGATATCACAGCCAAAGCACCCTCAAATTCCTAAAAGTAAATACTTCACGATACTGCCTTTCAGCCATTAACCAGATAAGTGGTAGCATGCTTTGAGTTACCTTTTGGTTTCTGTTGCTTCCTTTTAAAAATTCTTTTCCTTTAAATTACAGTGTATACAGTTTGAACTGATTTGCATGACTTACGGGTTTGCAACATCCATGTGTGAGTAAGCGTTGTAAGCTCCTCAACCCTCAGTACAGAATGCTGTGCTCATGAGTTAGTTTGATGTGGTATTGTTACCCCCTTTTTATTTACTTTACATGTTGCCTGGAATAATACTGTGATAAGAAAAGCACTTCATTTCATTGTGCTAAACGTAAATGGATTGTTATTTTTTTTACTGCTATTAAGAAATTAGAACATAGTACCACAGAATAACCTATTTAAAGAGTGGGTAAATAATTTAAATGTATTGTAATTCATCTGAAAATAGATTTTAATTCTTATCTGGCATTTGAAAAAGACTAGAAGCATGTCAGATGTATTTCGTGCCAATGTAGGTGCTTAGAGAAAATTCAAAATTGAATAATCTTTTAAAAAAATGTTTATATAGAAATTGTTCCTTCTGAAAATGCTGCTTGAACAAGCAAAAAGTTAACCCCTTTCGGTAACGATGTGCATTTTAATAGATTATTTATAGGAAATTGAGTGCCAACAGAGTGATAATTGTATAACTAAATGGCAGAGGTAATATACTTTTAAAGATATATTTAAATTGCTGTGCTGTGGACTTGGGGGGATTCATGCAAGCTATCTTCAAAAATACTTTGGCAATAATAAGGCTTTTAGAAATAGTAAACTTTGCTGTATGAAGTAGAATTAGTCAGGAGACCATTGTAGCTGTTGGAATTTTGGCAAAGTTGAATAATTTTTGTTGGAATAGTATTATTTACAGGTTACAGTAAAAGCACCTTCTGTTAGCACATATGCTTAGATTTCTTTATAATACTAGTCCATGGAGCACTTAAAGAATGAAACACAACTATTCTTTAATATACAAATCACCACTAATCTTTAATGTGACATTCCTATGCTGTATGTACCAATGTTATCCTCAAATATGAGTGTGAATGTGAGCAAAACTTGACTAATGTATGTTTCCTCTTGCCAGTTGGCTTCAGTTCACAGACTTTTTGTAGCATTCTGTGCCCTTTAAGACACTGCAGTTTGTGTTGATATGAGAATATGGGTTGCAATCTTTGAATAAATAAAACTTAAGATTTGTTATTACTCATTAGTAACAGCCTTCCGTTAGTTTGAGAAACCAGATTTTTTTTGTCAAATAAAAGACATTTTCATACTGTCAGAGCTTACACAAATAGATTCATCTGTGGTGCCAAAATAAGTTTGATGGAGCTGAAACTAAATATTCAGACTTCCAGTTAGGCTATGACTGTGTCCAGAGACAATATGAGATCACTGGAATACAGATGAAGGTGAAGACAAGTAAAAAAGTAATTTTCTTACTGTCATTTAGACATTGCATTGTTACTTCTGACTGTTGAAGATCAATTTTACACAAATTTTGCATTTAAAGGTGCTTCTTGATAGTTTTGTGATAATTTTCTTGAGGCATTACTCAGTGACATCAAGAAGCTTCTTACACGTGCTGTCTGAGGGAATCCAACTTCCTTCTGTTCTCATAGTCATCACAAATTAAATATTTGATTGTATCTGGCAAGAATAACTCATCTTTTCTTACAGGGAAAACCTAATCTGAATTGTTTATTTGTATATTTCTAATAAAGTGTGAAAGGTGAGAAAAGCTTATAAAATACACACCAAGGTAATGCTTTGTTACATGGGGGGAATATTCCCTTGTATGATATGTCACATCGGATGGAAGTAAATTTTCCTTATTATTTTATTTAGCTTTGGAAAGACATTTTTTTATTCTTCGGGTTTTCTGGATTTTTTTACCCTCTCTAAGTCTATGCAAAATGCAGATGGTATGTTTTATAGGTTAGTGTATTGGCTTTTTTGGTCATCCTAAGCACTAAGCTAGCATCTTCCAGAAAAAATATGTAATATATAACATCAAAATTTTATTGTTGTAATCTCTATTACAATTTTGTGATCTTGTATTTTAGCTGTAAGAATGCATGAAAAATAATGTAATCCCTTTGAAAATACTTTTCTGTGAAGCTGCCAGTGTATGCTCTTGATTACTGCTATCCATGACCATGAACTATTCAGTAGACTACACTTCAAACTTTATTTTCCTATAAATGATTAAAATTGTTATCTTTTGAAGTGTATTTTTTAGTGGGAATTCAACATGTGATTTTTTTTGCAAGGCTTAAATTCATACTTGTACATGTTAAAATATATTAATCCAGTAATGTGATTATGCCAGTGGAAAAAAGAATTGCATATAGAAGTCTTCTCCAGAACAAGGATTATGCTCAAGTATTTTCATAAAGTATATTAACAAAAGCTTATACTTATGTGTTATTAAGAAATTATGTTAATTATGGGGTTTTTGTGTGATTTCTGAAATGCTAAATGGCTGCGGTCAAGTGTCAAAGACGGCGATCACCATGTTCAGATACTACCCAGTGTGCTAAATGTTAAGACACCAGCTGTGCATTTTTTGTTCATACTTTGCTTTTATGTTCAAAGATTTTGCTTCCAGCAAGAATAAGCCATCTCTGTCAATACTTTCATGATTGACTTGGTAGATTTATGTAGCCTGTCCTGGGTTGCGCTTCTCTGAGTATCAGGGTAGCATCAGAGATGGTGCCTTGGAGGGTAAGCCATGAGCAGATGAGATGCATAGTTGAAATTCCAGTTGCTTTTTAAAAGTGGACAACAGAAATCACTCATGAAGAGCTTACATTTTGGTCCACAAGAGTAGCATTGAACTTGACAAAGATGAACTCACTGGGTTGGAAAGCAGCAAGGAGTTCTTTGCACTGGGAAATAATCTACTGCTATTGCTGTTGTTCTAGAGATAATCCTGCTTTATAGGTTGTCCCCTGCCAATGTTTGGACTCTTCCTTCTTTTCCTCTGCAGAACATTATATTATTGGGGAGATAATAAGGACCAATAATGCATTTTTACTCGGGTGAATCTGAGAAACAACTAGAACGGAAGTCCTACTCCTGTGTATACACACAAGAAGAAAATAGACAGCAAGAAAAGTGGAATATAGCTTTTTTGATTCCTCAAATATTTGAATGTAGAATTTTTGCAAAAATGGTCTTAATTGTGAGTGGAATTCAGGATAATATTTATCATTATGTCCATTTAACAGACTCAAAAAACTTGAGGAAACTTTTTTGTAAGATTGAACCAATCTAGTAAAAGATTATTTGCTGATGCTGGTTTGTTATGAATGAACCTTCATTTTAATGCTGGTTTTATGCATTCAGTTAACATTAAGAAGTTAGGTGTGTATGAATCATAGTTTACCTTGCTAAAAAGAAAAGAAAAAGAAATTACTTACTAGAAACAACTTCACTTAGAAAAGTCATTGAACTGTTTCTAGAATTTGCCCTATGAAGAGAGACTGAGGGAGCTGGGCTTGTTCAGCCTGGAGAAGAGAAGGCTGTGAGAGGACCTCATTGCAGCCTTCCAGTCCCTGAAGGGAGCAGAGAAACAGGAAGGGGAATCAACTTTTTAAAAGGGTAGATAATGGCAGGACAAGGAGGAATGAATTAAAGCTAAAGGAGGGAAGGTTTAGATTAGATATTAGGGGGGGAAGTTCTTTAGAGAGAGTGGTGAGGTGCTGGAACAGGCTGCCCAGATTGGTGGTGGATGCCCCGTCCCTGTGGGTGTTCAAGGTCAGGTTGGATGGGGCCCTGGGCAACCTTGTGTAGATCCAGGCCTGGAGGTTGGTGTCCCTGCCTGTGGCAGGGGGGATTGGAGCTCTATGATCCTTGGGGTCCCTTCCAACCCAGACCATTCTATGATTAATCATTAATTCACATTGTTCAGGGGCTTTTGTTATGAAAAGAATAACTTTGAAAAAATAAAATAATAATTATTTAATCATAGCACATTATGCTATTTTGAATTATATTTCACAACTGTTCAGTGTTTTAGACTTTAATGATTTTGATTGATACTATAGGATTTATAATTGTAAACTTTCTATTGCTGAAGGATACAGAGAGTCAAAGCTACTAAAACACACCACAAGCTTTTATAGCCAGCATGGAGTGGGAGCGTGTAATGAGCATGCTGAGTGCTTAAACAGTATAGAGTTCCACAGTGAAATGCATCTTGCAGGCATTATAAATCAATTTGTGTAATGGAAAACAAACTGCAGGCAGTTGCTATGTGGAATTAATGTATTTTTATTCTTTTGTTGCTGTCTCTACAAACATAATAAGAAAGTCAAAAGAAAGTATTATGTCAAGTAAACACGCTGAGGGCCTGTAGGGCAGTTATAAAGGTGTTTAAATAACCATCTCAAACATATGTTATCAGTAGAAATAAGCTGAAAAATATGTTGCATTATTCTATAAGTACACTTACACCAAGCAAACCCTCTAATCGATCAATAGGGCCTTTATTTTTCTGATCCTAATGTCATTACTGTCAGTGAATTGGCAAAAATATTGACATAATGTGTGTCTGGCTTTACTCAGTGACATAGTCTCTGCCCTTTACTTACCAGCTTTACTGTCAGTCTGCAACTTATGACCCAACTGAAATTTCTTCAGAATTTAAAGTATTGAGATGCTTGGTGTTACTGCTTCGTTCAAGAGAACTGTGTACAAGCCCAGACTTTATTATTTTTGCAAGAGAATTCTTAGCTATTGCTGTAAATAACATTTAAAAGCATACATTTCATACATCTGCAGTAAGTTTAAATAACCTTTAAAATACACATTTGTAGATATTCTCTTTCTCAAAGAGAAATAAGCTACTGCATTAAAGTAGCTAACTGTATAAGTTACTGCAAGGTGAATGGAGACAAAATGTCCTATTAAATGAGAAATTCATGGAGGAGCAGGGAGAATTAAATCTTTTAGGGACTAGAACACTAAGTTCTCTTAAATGGTCTCAAGCGTCTCTAAAATAATGTATGCCTAGTTGTATTACTTTGTTAAAATCCCACAAGTTAAAGTTTTAATGTAAGCTTAATTTTTAAGTTACTTAAGGGTTCAGTATGTGTGTATTCCATTTTAAAATAAGTCTGTTGAAGTTAGCTTGTTCTAGACTTGAGGTCTAAAGTACTATTATGTAATAATATTTTTCTTTCAAAATATTTCAGAACTGATAGTATTTAATTCTGGTAGGATTTCTTTATTTACTGTGAATTCTGTGGTCACATGTATCTCTAAATATTGCCTTCAGTGCTCACAGCTTGCCTGTGCTGTAGTCCTGAGTGCTGACTCTGGAAGACTAACTGACACTAACCTATGATCACATACTGCAGCTATTCAGCACTGGAAAACACGTTCTTATTCTAAAGGCCTCCCTAAACAATTGTGTGTTTTATCAAAGTGAAAGGAGGGAATATCGTCACATATTTAATCAGTCTTGTTTAAAAAGTGGGAATTGAAAAAAATACTCCATAATTTTATACACAAAATATGATGGTAGCCACTGATTATTCGTTGTAATGAACTGCTTAGCAAGGATGAAACCATGTCTTGACCTGTGTATGACTATTTCATTAAAAAAAAGTGCAGCATAACAGAAACTGTTCTTGCTGGGATCTTTTTACCTTGGGAGGAAGTCGATCTAGGCAATACGATGAGGCTCGCTCACTTAACCCTAACTCTCACTTCATTTTCAATTACTGTCACTCCCTGGAAACTGAAGGGTAAAATGTCAATACTCAGGTGGTTTCCCTGTCTGCCAAGCTCTCTGTATGCAGCCTGAAGGAAGGGGCTTTTTAGTAATTGCATGAGGTAATTGCATTGTGATAAAACTGCAGGTTTCATGGGAGAGGTGACAGTGAGATTGTTGCTTCCTTGGCCAGATTAGAGCAAAACTTCAGTTTTGCCTTTCCCTCTGTGATTGTGTCTAGACCAACTATTTGACTATTCTATGATTGCTATCTTTCTGGTTTGCTGATCCAGAAGGTCTTTTATTTTTAGTTTTATTTTTGGTGGTGTATGTCAGTTTCAAAAAGAAGTTTCCATTTCAATGAATTAATATTTTCTGCAGTTAAAGCCCCCTTTTGTAAATAAATAATAATAATAAAAAGCCGCTTGCTTTCCACACAAAGTTTTCAAAGATGTTGTGGGGCTTTTTTTGTGGTTTTGTTTGGGTTTTTTAAACATCCCTGAAATTTGTTTAGCTAGTAGCCATGGTTTAGATTTGCTTCATAAATCTTTTTTTAACTATCTCTTACCTAAACTGAATAACTTAATAAAACAGGGTAAAAGAACAATGCAGTCATAACAAAGTGATTTGAGAACTGTGCTGAAGGCAAAGAAATTGAGGATAATGAAATCCATCAGGGAGGTGAAAAGGAGATATGTTATGCCTGAGGTTTATGTATTTCCATATGAAATGTTTTGAACTTTGGGGGGTTTTATTTGTTGTAGCTTCAAGCTACAACATATGTATGACAGTGGTAGGTTTATCGGATGCTGGGGAGAATATGTTAATAAATTTAGGTGCAAAACATTCAAAGTTGGACCCTAAAAGTGAGCCATGTTTTTATAGATTTAAGGTATTCAATGTGGAAAACTTTGGCCTTAGCATAGTATGTAGTCATATAGTAGTATTATACATAATTATTGCAGTATTCATCTCACATCCTACGCTTAGAAGATTATGTCCTGGCCATAATCTTAGGACAAACTATAGTTTGGAAAGGAGCGTTATTTCTATGTATTGTAAGCCCTGCTGAATGAATAGCTTGTTGTGGATTTGGATGGGTTAGTCTCATTCTGTCTCTTTCTACACCTCCCTTCCTTGTCTTATTCATCTAGCAGCAGAAATTATATTAAGTTACTGCTGGACTGTGTGTTCTTTTTATCTTCCAGTGCTCTTTTCATTATGGTTCTGTTAATGTTTTCGAAAACAGCAAATCAAATCTACATTATTGTATTTCTGTGAAAGAATATTTGAAATTTTTCAAAACACAATGGACTCTCTTTAACTCTCTCTTAGGACGGTCCTAGAGTATTGTGTAACATCTGCAGAGGCCAGCTGGCTCTCCTTTTGTCAAAACAGGCAATCTAGTGGTACGGAATTGTTTTCAGAGTTTTACAGGAGGATTAGAATGGAGCCCTGAAGTGATCGATTCAGTAGATGATGCATACATGAATGCAGTGCAGGTAGCCCACTGGAACAGAGTGTTCCTTGAGACCAACCCTGTTGCACTGGAATAGTTGAAGGAGATAAAGAGGTACACAGACAAAATGTAAGTGAATGTTCTGGAGTGGTCAGCCCTGGGGGCTCTTGGTCTTTCTCTTTCCCTCTCACCAACACACCCTGTTATCAAGGATTCGAACTGATAGAAGAAGAGTGCAGTACTAAGAGTACGTTTTTGGATGTGCACAACCACTAGATTTTTGAGAAGTTTGGTAGTTTGATTGCTAAGCAAATTAAAAGATCTTAGCAAGGGAGAATCATAAATGGTTATATTCTGTGTGGGTACCAGCTTATATGTTCAAATAGCACGTTAGTCCTGAATGTAAAATTTAATTTGCGATTTGGAAGGTAAAGACAGTGTAGCAGTCTTTGAAGTATACTGTCTGATGCAAACCTTGTGCTGCAAAGACAGACAATTTCAGTGATATTTGAGAAAATATTGTAATAAAGGGAAATACGGATTTATCAGGAACTCAGGTAGCTATCATATAACTGAGGTCTATAAATTACATGTAAACAAATGAGAAGAAACTACTTAGATGTTTTTTAAAGCAAGTTCTGGATGAGAGCATTAGCATGCCATACAAGAGTGTCTACAGTTTCAGGATTAAAGTATAAGTCTTCTTTACGCTAGGAAAAAAGTAGAAGACAGAAGTAATAAGCAAAGGAGTAGGAAATAGCAGAAAACACTTTAATGACATTTCAATTATGAAAGGTACATGTAAATAGACTTAATCATATGTATACTTCTACATAAATCCTGCATACCTAAAGCCTATTCTCCTTGAGCAACTGAATTAAATTGGGTGCATTTAAATGAAGATAGTGATAGTCATCTTGATAGGAATGTTTGGTATAATAATTCCCAAGTATGTGTTTCAATGCAACATGGTGGATTTTACAGTTCATGACTGTCATGATATATTTAAATATAGAGTGAGATACAGGAGTTAAGGCAACTCTTTCAGCAGTACTATAGAATCTCTATGGATTTAAATGTGGTATCCAAATACAGAGAGAATTACATCAGGTCTGTACTTTCCACTATGTAATGACGATAAATGACAAAGAACATGGAACACAAACGAGTAAGAAGGTTGCAAAGTAAAGTAATAATGGAAAGCTTCACTTAGCTTCATAAATCTTAGATAAATGCTGTATCAGGACATAATGCTTGCTCCTGTGATATCTAAAATTTTGAGTCAGGGCTTTCTGGAGCAATCAGTCAGAAAATCTTCAAGAGGAGATGTAGCACTCAATTTAGATCTGATTCAAGAGGTACTAGAGATCATAATGGATTTAAATTTAACTTCTTTATATAAGACAAGCAGCCAGGTAATTTAATTCAAAGAGAATTTTTAAGACAAGAAATTACTTAAAGGAAAATGAAAAGAAACAGATAAAAGATTAACCTGTTTAACTAGGTTCATGATTCCTCTAGACAAAAGATTGTTTAAAGTTGATTGGAGGAAATGTATACCACTGTTCAGCAAAAAAAAGCTGGAAGGATGAGAGGCCAATAAAATTCATCCAGTAGGTTAAGCGGGAGACTAAAGGTCTTCTAAGGTAAAGTTTAGAGACTGGAAATAATTTCTGGAAAGTAGGAGTAGAAAACTGCATTAATTCCAGCAAGTTCAGAACAAAGTCTTAACAGACTAATTGAAGAGTTATTTTGAGGTCAAACTTGTTGAAGTAATAAAAACTTACAAGTTTTTCAAACATCAGAAGCTCTGCTACAGCTTTGCATTGCACCCACATGAGTTAGGACATATATCTTTCATTAGTGAAAGTTCAGTAGAAGTTAAAGTTTTCTCAGGACTTGAATTCATAGATTCTTATTTTAGTTCAACTTTAGGAGGAAATAAACTCTGTTTTTCATGATAGAAAAGCAAAACAAGACAGAATTATTTTTATTCTGCCATACACCTTTGCCATGAATGGCAGTTACCTGCTGTGCAGTCTTTAGCCAGAATAGAATGTTCCATGCAAAAACAGCTGCATGTCTTAGTGTACAGACACTTCAAATGGACATCCAGTTGTGACAATTCCTGCAAAATATGTGAGGAACGTCCCACATACTGCTGTCCACTTCTGTATTTGTCTTCCTAAGCTTTATTTTCTGTGTATTTTTAAAATATAATTCTTTGCAAGTCCTGACAAAGGCATGGTCAAACTATCTTTTAACCTTTAGTCTTCCCAACATATATTAAAAATAATAGAATTGCAATTTGGAAGTTACAGATCTCATTTTGACATCTCCTGAGGCATTTCCTGAATTCCTGCAGGGGACTGACAACGTTGTGTCTACCGTATGCCATAGAACTGTTGACACACTACATTACACAGGAGGTAGTAGCACTCTCAATATAGCCTTTGAGAAACTGGATTTATGCCTATCTTAATATCTTGCAATGCTCTCCTCAACCTGTAACACAGCTAGTGATATCTGGTTGTAGTGTGGCTGTGTGTTCTGTATTTCTATCACACATGGAAATCAAAGGAAAGCTAACATAGCTCCCTCTTGATCAGAATTTTGTCTAGCCAACATTGTATTTCCTATGGATTGTGTCTTAAAACTTTTGTATAAAAAAGATTTTCTTGAATATGAACAGTAGAGAATGTTAAGCTTGCCACAGAACAGAATTACTTGTTCTTAGGTTGTTGTAATGCAATATTTCAATACCACACCCATTCTTTCTTGTCTCTGGAGAATAAGCAGAGTCTGATATCAATTCTAGTACCAATTCTGTCAGAAGGCACACAGATACTGCAGATTCAAATTAAGAAAAATTAAATGGCCTGATTAGACTTCTCCTTGTTTATGCTTGTGAAATTTGCTATAAATATAAATATAAACTAAATATATTACCCTGAAATAACATAAATGGTGTTTAAAAACAGTTTCTGCTAGTATTATGAAACTAGTTAGGTAGATCAGTGTAAATAATCAATTTAGCAAATTACAATAACTAAATGGAAATATATTTAGAATCATTATTTTTTAATAAAACAATGACAGCTTTCACTCTAAAAAAACTCTTCTATGCAAAGAGAAGAATTCTGAGTGTCCCTTCTTTATGATGTATAAATATCAAGTCAGTGGGGTACAAATAAAACTCAGAGAAACAGATATGCACAATAATGTTGGACTCGATCTGTATTGATTCCTGCCAACTCAGGATATTCTATGATTCTGTGATAATAGGGAAATAATATTTATAGTAATGGGAGGGTTTGCCTGGAACTTCTCCAGAAATTTCTGTAGTCTTTAGTTGCTGTTACTTCCAAAAATACTATTGTTAAATGTTTTCCTCTTCAACCCAAAAAATTGTCTTTTTCCATATTTTATGAAGATTTTGAGACTTTTGCATTCAGTGGCAGCAAGTACAATAAGTTGTTTGAGAAGAGATGAGCCAAAGGAGAGATGGGAATGAAGAAAACAGAGAATTTTTATTAGAGAATGACTTATGAGGTAACGCTAAAAATATAAATATATGCAATCTGAGATGGAGCAACAAGCTTGAGCACAAGGGTGAATGCTTATTCACAAGAAATATAATCGCATAATGGAGTGACAATAGGCAGTGGAATTTTAGGCTGGCAACCACTGCATTTCTTAGAACATCTGGAAGAATGGAAAGTGATGGCTTGATTTAAAAACCTCAGAGAGTTCAAGATGGCAAAGTAATGACCTGTGCTTGATGGTAGTTGAATGTTGAATAAATTTTCTACATAATTCCAGAAGTTTGATTTTTTTCAACTTTTACTGTTGTGTTTCTTCACAAATATTAAAAACTCAAATGTTGGATATTCTGCCCTTTGAATAATGCAGCTTTCAAAATTATTGATACATTTCAAATTATTCAACTTTATTTTTAAACATTAATATTTAATATCAAAACAGTAGTTTTAATTTTTGGAAAGCATTCTATAAAATTGTTGGTTCCTATTCCCTCAGAGTGTGGACATATAACCACAGGAGACAGTGGCAGCAAATCAACTTTGTTCTTCAGAAGGTATAATACTGGTGGATTTTTATACTCTGTTTTCTGCATGAACCTGATTAAACTAAAAAATCCTAATCCATTTGTGCACAGAGAATTGTGAGAATGCTAGAAATTGATGTTAAAGTCAGGAAGTAATTTGAACAGAAACTTACTTGGCATTTTTGTATATGAATGTGTTTTTTTTTTCTCATTAAGATGAAACGTACAAAAAAGTTTCTTTGGATTATTTGCCTTTATTCAGTTTTTCCAGTGAGACTGATTATCTAGAGAATCTCATTCTTCTAATGCTTATTTCTGTAGTCAACTTTCTTTTATTTAATTATGCTTAGTCATATCCTCTTAAGGCCATTGTAAACTTTAAGTCACTGTTTGCATACACTGAGAGATATTTGAATGGAAATTAGCATATGTATGTGAAGTAATAGTAGTATTATTCTACAGTAAGCTGTAGATTCCATCTGACTGATGTTTGATGAATGGTTGCAGTGGGCTTTTTCCAAGAAATTTAATGGTAATCCATAAATATTCTCTTCTTTCTAGTTAAATCTCTCTCCTTCCTTTCTGTCTTCTGTCCTCCCTACCTCCCAAGAGCTTTTGGAGATGTATTTCTGGACATTATCATTCTACTTATAAGCATATAGAGCTACCAAGCTTTGCAACAAGCATCATTATTGAAGATTTTCTCCTTCTTAGACTGCAATTACTATATTTATAGCTCTAGTTTAGTAACAACTGAAGTCAGTTATACAATTGTTATTGATTCCATGAGGTTTTGGAACAAATCTCAAGGCTCTGATGAATAAGCATCCTTGCTTAAGACACAGCATTTAAACACGTGTTTTTGATGAGTACAGTCAATAAAGCTTTGTGTACATGATGAAAATTAAGCACTGAAGAAGGAAGAACTCAATTGCATGTGTAAGAGTGTTTTGAATAGAACTTGGTAATGATTCTTAAGAGTTTTTTGAAGAAGAACCTAGTAATGTGGTTTTCAAGCCACAACTGCAACTTCAGTGTGTATTTTGCTGATTATGTAGAAGCTTTTTCTTCCTTGCCCTGTTGCTATGGTATTTTCTTTAGAGAAAACAACCCTGTGTCATTATGAATGAGAACATGGCACACAAAAGGAAGAGAGACCTCTTGTTATTCAGGAAGAAGACAACTGCATGCCATAAGATTCATACATAGGTGAAGAAGATCTAAGAAGAGGAGAATAAGCTTTGTGTTTTGTCTTCCTGCAGAAATCTCCTCTTAGAGGAGTGAAGGATGCAGATTGTCTCCAGGTGATTTTATGATGGAGGATAATATCTGAAACAGAATTTTTATCATTCTTTTATACTGCTTTCTTAGTATTCTTCTTAGTGATAGTCCACATTAATTTCAGTATCTACATTGACAAACGTTAGTTTGTTGGGTTTTTTTTTTCCTTCCTCCTTGTAGGCTGGAAGTAGTACTTTACTGTCAGTAGTATTTCAACTGTTCCAATACCCTTTGGTTTTTTGTCTGAGAACTGATAGAATTGAAAATTATTATTGTAATCATTTTGGAAAACAATGAGGAACCTGGTTTCAATTAGATCAAAGTTATTTTTTTAATGAAGTAGTTACACTATGGAGTATCATCACTATTGAGGAAATACGGAGAGGAGTTGCTCATAATTTATTCTATGCTTTATTTTCAGCATAAAATAGTAAACCAACTGAACCATAAGCCTTAGGTGAATAGATTTCTCTATTTGTGGTATTTACTGCTTGGATAAATTAGGTGTACATAATAACCAGCTGTCGACCTCCAGATGTAATACAGTCAAGCTGCATAAATTCTGCAGACTCGGACATTATGACTATTGCTGATGTAGAGCTTGGTTGGCTGCTGTAAATAATTTCATACTGTGTAACCTAATTTCATGCCAGTTTTGGTTTTATTTTTATTTTTCTAGTTATGTAATGAAAAGCCTGTTTTATTAGCAAAATCTGATTTCAGTGAAGCTGCCAGAGCTCTAGTTTTTGTGAACGTAGAGGCAGAAGAAAACAGAGAACAGGGAATTTCAACTGAAGTGCTTGTAGTAAATGACAGAAAATGAATGAATTAAGAATCCTCTCTACTGATAGAATACTTATCTGTAATGCAAATATTACAGTACCAGTAATATAGTCTGGGTTTTTCTTCTCCCTTTAATGATGGAGTAAGACCTAAAGAGCTTGACCTGCTCACTAATTTCAGTCCAGCTGATGAATAAATTGGATGGTATAACTGACCATCAAAACAGCTTCTATTCTCTAATGCGAAAATTTCAAAAGCCTGTTAGATGTTTGAAGGCTGTTGATACGTAGAAGGGAAGGAGAGAGATGAGAGGAAACATAGCAGAAATACCTTGAACTCCCTTGTAGTTTTGTCAAAGCAAAAGAAGAAAATAAGCAACACTGGTTGTTGAATCTTTTGACCACTGCCTTTCATTGTCTTTAATAAAATAACAAAAGGTGATCATATTATGAGAGAGAAAACAGTTTTAGGTCTAGAGATCTTACCAATTAGGCATATCAGGTTTTCCCCTCACCCACTAAACAGAAAAAAAAGTTACAAATTGGTGTCTTAAATGGACTTGAGTGTCTTCTAATGCTTTACTAGTGAAAATGGTATCACCAGCTCAAATACAGTAAATAAAATGAAATTTCAACAGGTAGGTTTACTTAAATGATGTAGCAGTAACTTGAAAATATGCAAAAGATAAATATTTTAAAAATGTTATTAAAGAACAGCCCCATATGTAAAGATACTTGTAAATTGAGAGATTGAAAACTGGTATCTGCTGTGGGATTAAGATATAGATTTAGAAGACACTGGAATATATACAGGTCATTTGACTACTCCAAGCAGATGATTTACATGTCTCTCCATGTTTTGGTGTGTTAACCTGGCTTTAATGGAATGTGAAAACATTTGAAAACAGAAAGTAGCATGAAATTTTGGACAGACTAAGCAAGACTAAATAACTTGAGTCTTGCAACTGGCATTAATTTTTCCATTGCTATGCTTAGTTTTATCAGTAGCTGAGACATGATCTACAGATTGGTTGTTTTCAGGCCAATTCAAAAAAATAACCTGATGAAAGCGGCAAAACTTTTTTTGGAGTAAAATACTGAGATAAATTAATGATCAGTCTTTAATACTTCTAGTCACATTTGGTAGGTACATGAGAAATCAAAGTGTAATTTTGCATACTTTGGATTAAGTGAATTTTTATTCAGTTGCTGGATTTCACTTTTCAGAGAAGTAAGAACTTTCTGATGAAATATATAAATTGAGGTTTTCAAGAATTGATTCCAAAGATTGTTATCACATCAAAAAATAACAATAGTTATAACTTACAATATGAATTACTAAACAGTGTTATGTTAGATAACTTTTTTGTTTCAGTCTTACACTAAAATAGAAATATGGCAGTATAAAGAAAAAATATTACAAAAACCTCAATCCTTTATGTTATTTTATTTGTCTGCACGAGTAATTCTAGCAGAAAATCTAAATCAAACTGCTTCAGATAAACTTCACTATTTCTCTTCTAACTGAAATAAATCAGAATCTTTAAGTCAGTGGGTACTTCCAAACCAAAATCAGGTATGGATTTAATTAGGCTTCTGCTGTTTATGAAGGCTTGATTTAATATAGTTATGCAAGTGTGTATGTTCCTATTTTCAAATACTTGTATGTGTTTTGAAATTCTGCCATGGTGAAATGGAAGTATCAATTCAAATTTCAAGTAATGTACTAGGGGAAAAAAAGTGTAATATTTGGGGGAAATATGGAGTTGATTTTAATGAAACTTTTGTATATTTCTTAATTTTATTTTATATAGCTGTGTTAAAAAAAAAAGGCTTAAGTCAGAACAAAAACCCTATTGAGTACAATTGTGAACAAACAATTTTTCTTAGAGGTACAGACATTCCATTAATCAAGTGCAGTTTATCAGTTTGAAGCAACTATTTTCAATCCATGTGAAGTACTTGCTGAAGTGCAAGAATGAGGAAACTCATGTGCCTGTTTTTCATTTGGGACCTACTAAGCCCCTCGATGGAAGAGGTTTCAGACACTGGAGGATACGGTGGGCAAGAGAGTCAGGGCACAGATTTGGAAGCTCACACATCACATGGAGAAACTACGTGACTGTAGCAAGGAACAGTTCCAGCTAGCCATGCTTCAGAAGGGATGTGAAGAACTTTATAGAACAGGCCAGGCAGAACTTGCTGCAACACAAAAGAATTAATTTCATTGTATGGAAAAAACCCTCTGATATTTTGATGGATTTTACTGTAGAGAGGTGATCTAGGTACTGTCAGTGCAAGGCTGTGGGTAATTCAAGATCAGAAAGAGTTAGGCTCTTGGCTTGATAACAATTTTTTTTTATCTCCCCACCTTTCTACACCATGAAGTGCTTCATAACTTTTATGAAGCTTTTCACTGAAAGATTTTAAAAGGTGTTCCAGACTACTAAAAACTGACATGTAATACTGTCCTTGCTTGCTCTCTATTTCACGTGCTAGGCAGCTTGATACCACTCTTGTCATTTTTTCACCACTCTGCTTTAGTGTAGGTCTTTTCTCCTTATGAAACTTCTACAGGTTGAGGTAAAGGTGCCTTCCGTCAACTTTAATCCAAAAGGAAGTTTTTTGATTTCTGAACAGGTCAAAAATCCCTTATTATGTCACTCATGGGTTTGTCTCTTTAATTTCCTTTCAGAGGATTTTTTTTATTTTGGTGTCTGTCCCTAAACCCACCCCCCCAGTCTTGTATTAACTTATTTTTCAGATGTCATTCTTCATGTAACAAGTAATAAAATTTCAGAACTTTCATGTATTTCAAATGTGATGTAGTCTACTTTGGACCTGATTCTCTAGCCATGTAATATTTTGGGCTTCTCCACCTTCCACCACTCTAATGACTTTTTCCATACTTTTGATTTCTCCCCCACTTCTTATGTAGAAGCTCTGTCTTATATCAGACTTATTTCATCTTAAATTCTCTTACCTTTGGGTTTACTTTAACAAATAAGTTAAAAACAGTTACTAAAAACATCATTCCCATATGACCTGCTAGTACTTAATAAAAGACTGCCAAAGACATTTGTCCTCACCTTTTGCTTATAGAACTCTTATTAATATCAAATTAAATAGTTCCTACAGTTGAAACTAGTTGCATTGAATCTATGATATAAAGTAATCAAGTTAAGATCAAAATGTATTTGTTCATCTTCATATCTTAGCCAATATAAATTCATTTCTGTTTTTCACATCTCTCTGTGGTTTTCATTGTGGAGATAAATAAGGAATTAATTTTTTATTTTTAACATCTTCGGCATGATATGGTATAAATTCTCCAGCTTCTCAGAGGAGAAGGGGTTTACTTGTGTGAATCCAGTTTCTCTCAGATGTTTAGTGTAACATACAATCTTTTGTATTATACTCTGTAGTTTTCTATCTCTAGTGCTCATGTTCAACCCTGACCATTCAGAACTATGAAGTAAGACACAGTATAAATTCCAAAGGGTTGCTACTCAGTGTGATACTAAAATATTGCAGGCAAGAAATTACTGTGTGCATTTTAGAAATATTTTCTAAATATTGTAGCCTATGCCTTTATTGTAAATGCAGTTGATTTCACCTAGCTGTAGCCTTTCAGTGGCTATATTGGAAGCCTGTATGTGGAGTATACAGTAAGAAGCTCTGAATTCTGAGATGCTTGAACTCAAAACCAAAGATAAGCCAATGCCAGAAGAATGCAGTATAAGGAAACATTTTTCAGTATAGGCTCTAAATTTATTGATAATTTCCATGTAGTTTAATGCTTCATGAAATTTAAACATTTTTTCTGCAAATCTTAAATCAAAACTGTCATAAAAATACATTAAGAGTAAAAAATAGAATTAACTCCAATGGGAAAAAATTTGGATGTGATTTACATCATTGTCTTGTTATTCCTTTTACTTCTGACTTCACCCATCTGCCTGTCATGCGGTTTAAAGTTACTTCATCATATTGGAGACGTGGGAAGTAAGTGCCAGTTAAGCAGAACTGCTAAAGTTTACCATAAAAAAACCCCAAATGAAAGTCTCCTCTGTAAATCCAGACAAGCGTCAAAATTTTACTGTGTCTGTGCAATGCTTGTAAAAACATTTGCCTATGCTTTATTTAATAAGTGCACATGTAATTGTATTATTCAGCTGTTTTCCCTGTGCCAGCACAGGTACACCTCTGTCCTGCAATGAGGCAGTACAGGAATCAAAACAAGTAGAAAGTTACTGTATGAAAATCAGCTGATCAAGCAGAAAAATTTTCTTCTGGTTGAATTTTGTCTTCTGCATGTTTGCCATGATACGCCCAAGTGCACTGGAGAAGGATTAAGGGGTGGAGCACATAACTGTTTATTGAAATACAGGTCTGTTGCTTGACTGGACATAGAATCTTAACAGTATGAGGCCAAATAAGTAAGGTGAAAAGGACACTTGCTTATGAAATCTTAAAATCACTGAATGGGAAATTGATTTAAAGCAAGACTATGGAAAAGGCAGTGTTTTACCTGTGTCTTATGTCCCTATGAGGGAGAACTGCAAACAAAGTATTTCTATTTCATTATGCAGATGTGGCAGAAGTGTCAAGTCCAGTAGACCTATGTGATTTTTTTTATGCAGAAATTAGCTTCAAAGATAATGAATTGTGTGTTTCTACAGGATTTTCTTTGCATGATTTATATTGGGGGTGGGGGGGAGGGCGGATTCCAGATGAAATTTTTTATATAATTGTCCCATGTTTTCTTACAGAATAGGTGATCTCTATGTATATTGTTCGTTATTTTAGAAAAGCACAACTAGACATTTATATAATCAGCATAGTCCTACTTATTCCAGCTACTATTTGTAATCACAATAGGCATGTAGGTTATTCCCAAGCAGAGTTAATATGTTGTTTGATTGGCAGACAGAACAGTCAGTGCTTCTTTATGCCAAATTTAAATAATTCATAAATTTAAAGAATGGGAAGAAGATTGCATTGTGCCATAACTGACTTAAACTAATAACTTGCACTTCACATTGGAGACAATACTAATGTTCTGTAATACTGCAAATAGATTATATTATACATGGACAGCCTTGGTGTTTCTGACAGACTTAGCTACCCTGCTGAGAGACATCTCAGGAGAAAGACTATTTATTCTAACAGTATTGGTCTGTGAGAGAAAAATGCAAGAGAAATGTCCATCTTTCAAATGTAGAACTCCAACATAATAACAACCAAGTTTTATGATAGTAAATAGTCTTGTAATGCTACTGGTTAAACCACCCCTTCTACACATAGAAATCTTAAAGAAAGAGTAGGGCATGATGAATGATAAATAACAGCCCATATTTTCATACGCTATTTTAAACTTGAATGCTTAGAATGGAAGAAAAATCATCTGGGTTTGGTTTGTCAGGCATTTAGACCAGAAGGTCATGATTTTCTGCAAATCTGATAAGCAGGAGGTTCTGGATTTGTAATAGGAAAAGAGACAATTGTGAGCGTTGGCTCTGCAAATGCCATAGAAACCTGGACAGATTCTCTGAACACTTTGAACCTCCTACTCTGGGTATCTACAACATAACCAAAACATGAACTGGACAAAACAGTAGAAATATCCATTCTCTTTGAGTATGATCCTCAGTATTAAAAAGTGCTAACTGTACTCTTTTTTTCTCACAGAAGTAGCCAGTATCTGAAACCTAAAATACTCACTTTTCATATGACAGTGTTGAACTGCTGAGTAAATGATGGTAACTATATAAATAGGCGGCCCCTTCACACCCCTATGTATTTCTATTCCAGAACTAGAACAGATTATGCTGGAAAATAATAATACCAGGCAAGTAAGGAAGTATATTTGACATAAATCACAAAAAATAAATGTCCTGTAGTGCATCTTCTCTCTAAAGCACTCAAGTTATTACATCTCCATACCTTAGATACTTCCAAGTGAAACAGGACCTCAATTTGGCAACTGGATTTTTCTTTACTTTGGAACAGTAGGCTGTATGTGTCAGAAATTATGGGTACATACAGTGTTTTGTGTCTTATGATTATTAACTGTACTGCAATCCTGCTAAGTCCCTTTAGTTAATGGCTGTTTCTTTACTGTTTAAGCCTGTTTTTAGCTGGTTTTAGATATTTAGGGGTTTTTTACTGAGGCTTATTCATACTTGTTATGTCAATGTTTTGCTTTTCTATTTGTCCCTCTACCTTTGTTCTACTAGGGTTCTCTTTACTGTCTGTTTGTAAGGTAAAATATTTCTTGAGATCCTACCTGAAGTTCCACTGTGTAATTTTCAGACTCTTTTTCTCCAACCATAAAATGTTATGGATGGATGGGAACACGAATAGGATTGTCATAATTTCATTTGACATAACATTAGAGAGCCCTTAGGATTTATTATCTAGGTAATTTATTGAGAGCATGTCTATATTCACTAGTAATTTTTATTGATTCTAGTGGGACCGACTGCTTACATGCTTTTAAAATAATCTCACAGCTCATAGTACAGTAGTTTTGTTGTTAGATCTAGCTAGATTAAGTTGATCTGAGTACATTTGTCTGAATGGCTCCAGTTTGCAGCAGGTATATGAGTACAATTTCCTTTGGAGAGCCTCATTAACTTTTGGAAAGATGCAAATTGTTATGTGCTTAGTTCTCTTTGGAAAATGGCTCTTCTTAACTTTTACAAAGTTAACATTTGGAATTGAAATAATTCACTCATAATTCCGTATCAGCTAGAGGGGCTTCAAAAGCATTTACTGTACCAGTCACAGCTTGAGTCTCCTGTGAGTCTCAGGAGACTATACTGACATAGCTTTAATTACCAACTAAAAGTGAAAGGCATTGTTCTAAATTTTTTTTACATAGCATTTATCCTTTTCTTTCAGAAGTTTTTAATGAATTAGAGGAAAACTGAATGAGCAGTTTGCATCCACATATACGTGCTAGAAGAATAAATTCTGTGTAATTACATAGATGACAATAGGCTAGTATGTAATCAGTGAGTCTGAAGCAGCTCTGTATTAGGCATTCCCTGGTTTTCTTCCTTCTCAGGAGTCTGGTTCAATTACTTTTAAACACAATTTGTCAAAATCTAGATTCTTAACTCATGTTCTTTTCTAGGTGCCAATTGGCAAACAAAACTCCAGAGCTCTAGAAGAAAACTCTGCCACTTCTTGGTGTTTCACTTTCTTCTCTGCTCTTAGCTATCCTTCTGTGAACTCATTTCATATCGATTAACGTAATATGTCACTGTTTCAATCTAAGGCATTATGTCTTTATGTAATAAGGGACTATTGATTCTTTTCCCCAGTCTAATGAAACAACACAGATGAAAAAATATTATCCTTGTTTCACAATACTTAAAATTGTGTTAGAGATGGATTTCAGTAAACTGACCAAAAATAGGCAAATAATGAAAATCTACATTGAGAGGGGAAAAAAAAATCATTTTTCCAAAAAGACAAGATACACAGGAAATAAGTGTGAGAAATTGTTTAACTTTTATATATATATAACCAATTGCAAAAATCCCCTTTAGCACTTTTTTGTCTTAGACCTTCTGATCAGCAGATACTTGTAAAGGTATCTTATGTCAGTGAAGTGAAACTAGCAATGTATAATGGGAGTGCATAAAAAGTTAATTTTGATTTGAGAACTCAACAATGTTCCTTGTTTTTCTAAAGTAAAGCAAGAATTGGAGACAAGAATTGACTTTCTTATTTGCTTTATGAATTTAATATAACCTGAGGAAATATCTCTTAGTTTCAATCTGATTTTGGACAAGGTTGGGAAGTTCTTATCTATCTAATCTACCTTTGTACTTTATGAATACAATAGTCTTTTTATTAGTCTAGCATAGCATTGTGCTCATTGCAGACTATAAGGTTAAGTTCAACAGAAGATCAGGCCTTGTATAGATAGAAACAGGAAACTTTTTAATTTCCTAGACAATATAGCATGTCCGATTTTCGTTTGAAATCTTGGTATGCGCATCTTTGTATGTATATGAGGAAGAATTTAGTTCATGACAGTACATCTCACCTTCCATACTTGAAAATACAGGTAAACAGTGTGGCAGTGTTACATCAATAAAACTCATATTTAACTCTCACAGACTAGACAAGTAGCAGATATGTTCATTACTTAACCTGTGGCCTTTTGCAAATAATGGATCATGATTAAAATCCAAGACTTTCTGGAGCTGAATAAAGTTTTGAGCCAAAACACCTGCTGATCCATGTTGTTTCTGGTTTTTTGGGGTTTTTTTTATGATTAACTTTTTAAAGCCAAACTAGTATTCTGCAAACTCTCAGGCAGAATTTTACAAAAATAATCCAGGAATGTCTGTGAAAACACCACTAAAAAAGCTTTTCTGATTTGATTGCAAAGAAGAAGAAGGATTTTAGCTCCAAAGAGAGAAATTCTGTGAGTGAACTATTAAAAGCTGCATTGTAATTCGTTACACTAAGACTGAAGTGGAAATAACGTTATAGTTTTAAGTGTTGTGTAAATCTAGGCATAAATTTCACTTGAACAATGTATGTAAGAGGTGCACGAGTGACCCCTTGTCTTGAAGTTGACCAAATATTTAAATACTTTGCTAAACTTGGCTGCATCATTAAGTATTGTGCAGTAAGTACAGAGCAGGTAGAAAACATGACCAACATTTACATATACTACAAACTGGCCTTAAGAACAAAGTTCATGATTCATTTGTAATGTATTTATTAGATTTGCACTATATGTTTTATGGAGATTGGGGCGGGGGGGGGGGGGGGGGGGATGTTGTGGGTTTTTTACATAACAGTCACAAATGGTCATCTGTTAAAGACCTTAAACACATCAGCTCTAATCTGTGCACAACCGGAATTCTCATTGTGCTCCAGCTGTTTTGTTTCTCTAGCAATGCACAGCAGATACAAAATCTGCTTAATTGGCTAGTTAAGCAGATTTATAGTTGTTTTGCAATGCCAGAATGATGGTAAGTGTTCTGCAATGTATTAGTGCATACTGGGAAGTTTTCCTTCCTGTTTTTGAATGTGCTTTACAATTGGCTCCTACATTTGTTCTACATCATTCCATATCCAGACTGGACCCTTGCAGTGATTACAGACCACTGGTACTTTGGACTAATTTTATCCATTATTTTTCTTAGCTGTATATTTCAGAAGCATTTTGCCTAGCAATGCAAACTATTTTTGATCATTTAAGTTACTTTGGTTTCTGCTCTGAAAGATATGTGAGTAGGTGTTGAGAGTCATTTTAAACCATTATTCATAGCCCTGATAAGCAGCAGGAAAGAGGGGAAAGAAGGTTGGCAATTGGTCACCGTCCAGTGCGAACTGTTGAAATTGATTTGGCTTCAGGCTGAGATTTAAAAGCAAGCCAGTGCATTATTGGTGATGGATCTATACCCTATTGTGTTAATATACACCAGGGGATTTTTTTCTGCCCTTGTTTTGCACTCAGCTTGAAACCCCAGGGTCTGATTCTGATTCTGCTTTAGTATATTCCAGTGTAAACCAGTAATAGCTCCATTGAATCCACATTGTTATCAGAGCCATGCTGTTAGCGACTGTGACTTGTCAATTAACATAGCTAAGTAGTGTCTTTGCCCCTTCTTTACCGCTGCAGTGAGTGCATGAAATCCTCTTGGATTTGCACTGCTCAGTGGAGAATTCTGCTCTGTTAGTGGAATGTATTCATTACAGTGCTTGCAATGAAACACACTGTTTGAGTCTCCTCTTTTAATAGAAAGTTGCCATTTATTTTTGTATGAAACATTTATTAACTACAGCTGCTGGTCGTGCTCCAGTGAAACTACTAAAGGCTTTTTAATACATATTTTAAAAACCAAACAAGGTCATGTTAGTTTTGAGAGTTGGATCCTGCGGTCTTTTATTTTTCTGTGATTGGATCTGGTCAAACATCCTGTCTGACGTGTCTCCAGATATCATTTATGTGTGGCAATTATTTTAAGCTTCTAGACTTCAGACTGAGTACACACACTGCCATTGAACCCAGGGAAAATGTCTAGGTTTGATTCAAAGATATAGATTGTCTATATAGCATTCCCTCCCGAGAGCTAGAATTTAATCCAATTGCTTGTTTTGTACTCTGTCGGACTTCCAGTGTCAGATAAATGTTCAATAAAACCTTTCACACAGTCTTGCTGAAGTTGAGAATTCTAGTGGCCGGCAGGAGCTCCATGAGCAAACACAAAACAAGGTCTGTGTTACCAACAGTCCCACCTGAATTAAGCACACCTTAGTTACCGGCAAAGAAGATATTTTGAGCATTATATAACTTTCACCCAACTAATATATCTGGTTTGTCATCTCAAGGATCTTCAATGCGTCTGCTGCTTGACTTCTAGCCATTTATAGCAAAATATGGTCCCTGAAGACAGTTCCAGTTCCCTTCAATTCTGTGTTCACTCTTGACCACATACCTCTTCCTTTAACTTCCCTCCCCTTTCTGGGCCTCTCTTGTTTCATCTCCTTGGTAAGCCAAATAATGTCATTCAGGAGGCAGAAAGCTAACTCAGAAAACTCAGTAAGTATGCTGAGAGGGAGAGAGGAGGAGAGGCTACATGAGAGAAAATCCCTCCTTTCAAAGGACAGGGATTATTAGATCATTCAGCTGTTTAATCCTTACTAATGCTTGTGACCTTAGCTTCAGTGCACAAACAGTTTTTTTTTTAAAAAGGCAGTGTGGAACATTTAAACTTTACCATTGACTGTAAGGATTAGAAGAGACTGAGTTATGTATCAATGAATTTTCTGAAGAGACTTCCTTAAACTCATGTGGGTCTCCTACCCCTTTTTGAGAATGTATAATCATTTTCCACTGTTGGTAGAGGTGGGTTTTTCCATTAAGTTTTTGTTATGTTAATGCCCATTTGTTCAAGCTGTTGAGGAAGGCTAAGACTTTCCTCACTGATGAGTCTGCATCAACTGTCACAGACGTTTCTGAGGTGACTTCATTGCCAGAGTGACCTGGCAACCAGTCCTCAATCCAAGTTCTTAGTTTTTAGAATGCTTCTGTGTTTAGTGGAACTGCACTTAAGTAGGCAACCATGGAATATTAGTCTTATGACAGAAGCAATAGAACATGCAATGACCAGCTTCCTACTGTAGTTTTCAGTTTTGCTTATATACACAGAGTCCATAGGTTTGAATGGAATCCATGAAGTCTGTCAATGTAAATTCCACAGATAATCTTAAAGCCCTGTTGCATAATTATGCTTATTTCTATAACAACCTCAAGCTTTTATAACCTCATTGCATTACATCCTTATTTCTGTTTTTAAAAGTGTGGGGTGTTTTTAAGGAGGCACGATATGCTCGTACATAAATAGCTAAAATCTATCGTTAAGAGAAGTCTTACTGCCATTAATTTTTAAATCCTGGAATTACTATTATATTTGTTGTAAAGGACCCTCCTTACTGGGGGGCAGTAAGGATGTTAAAAACTGGCATTAGGACAATGTGTTTTCCATTCCAATAACAAGTATGTGTAAAACACAAATCCCACTTAAGTCCTTCAAACAGCTTGAATCCCTTAGTGTCAGCCACTCATTTCTAGGAGGCTGGATTAAGAATTGGAAAAGATGTTGCACTACAATCAGTGCATTAACGTGTGTGACAGGAGTACAAAGTACATTGAAAGGCCAACTTTTTATATTGCGTATGACAAATACATAGATTCCTTCCTACACTGAGTCACTGATGTTTGCTACTTTCAAAAGGCATTTTTCCTGAAGGAAGCCACATTAGTTCCTCTCTTTAAAAAAAAGCAGTACATCAAAATTATGTTATCCTGCGCAGAAGAGAGAGAAAAGCTGCCTTTAGCTGTTTTTTTCAAATCTGTACTTCTGGATGATGTTTTTCTGGACTTGCCTCTCCTCTCACTTACATGCTTGTGAATCAGGACTGTCTCAGAAACCAATGATACAACAGTATGCTAAATGCAGTGTAAGAAAAGCTTCAAGGCCTGTGTTCTTAATGTGTAGAACTCCAGTTGCTAGCCAGTGACTTTTAAGATTAAGCAGTGTTTATGCAGAACTCATTTAAGACAGATTCTTTCTGTCTGTGCTTTTTAAATTGATATTCATACTTGACAAAGACATAAAAATCCATATTTTTTTATGTAACTGGACAAAAATATTATTATTTTGCCCAGGATGCTTTAACTTCAGGCAGTAAGATGAAGCCATCTGACACAAATATGCTCTTTATTGCAACTTTTAGGCACCACTTTGCTATTGTCACCCCCATGTTAACCCTATTGTTAAAAATTAAATAATATTTCATTCTTTATGTGTTCTGTTCAAATGTTGCTCAAAGACTTGGCTCTTCAAAATCCTTTTCTGTTTATAGATGCCTTTACCATATCATCTAAATCAGCTCTTCTGTCATTTTCTAATTAGTTTTAATAGTGTTTAAATTCTTCTGCGAGGAGCTGAATGAGTTGTCACACTGTCACAGTGATGAAGGCTGGGTAGTTTCCTATCTGGATGCTTTGTCATTAAAAGTGGACACACTCTTAGTGTCCCAGAAACAGAAACCTCTGTTATTGAACCAGTAGAATTCACAGTTTTTCCTCCTCTAGATCAGGTTAGGAAAAAAAGAAGACAGCAGTTCCTGGTTCTATAAAAGATCATGAGCCATGTTTATTACACAGATGACTGAAGAAGAGTGGGGGGAAAAGTTAATAAAGAAGACTCTTGCCTTTTGCTTCAAAACAAAGAGCTTTCTCTTACTTTGCAATTCAAGTAGTGACAAACACAGCAAGCACATATGAAAATTAAGCAACAATCTCTTGCTGTTTATTGGATTTGGCATTGTAGATTAGTGTTTCTAAAGGATTTGGAAGTATTTATGAAGTTTTTAGAACAAGAAGCATGTTATCTACACGCTTCAAAAAGCAATAGTAGCAGTGTGAATGGAGGAAAATAGTATAGAAAGCAGCAAAGAGAATACAAGTGTAACCTGCCTATGGAAGAAAACACATGTTGTTGTGCTAACTTTATTTGTATTTGTATTATTCAATAAAATTTCAGTGATAGATTCTACGTTTGGGTTGAAAGTTTGAGCATGTGAGACAGTTGCAAGTAAGAAATTAGTAATCCACTGAGCCTTTAACTTGTAGCTGTGGACAACTAACCTATTCTAGAACTCTTGCAGTAGTAAAGAGCAGATTTCACTTGTCCTCAAACCTCATATTCAAGCCACTGTATGAGTAATTGAGTTTCATATCTGTTAATGCTACATCTCATTAGAAATCATGTGGAATCCAAGGATTTTTTATTTATATATTGATCCATTTTCATTTCTGATGCAGTTGCCTTGATTTCAGGGCTTTTAAAATCACTGTATATGCTTTCTTGCTCAGTGAGAACATTGAAACTGCACCAGAATACAGGATTTTTAAGTGTGTTTTGCTCTCTTACTGGGTACAGTGTCTTCTTTGGGATTTCCCATTCAACCAAGGCAAGACTGCTTTTGATAATCCAGCGGTTTCCTGCATTGCCTGTGTAGATTAACTCAATATAGTTCCAAGCAAAAATTGTTTTTCCAGTATAATTTTTGTCACTGCTGAGGGTTAATGGCAATAGTTCAGTGTAAGAGAGAAAGACTTCTTCTAAACAGTCTTTCTTGTTTGAATTAAAAGAATCTATTTAAATGTAGTAGGTTTTGTCCATTTATAAAAAAATACTAAAGATAAATGTGAATATTACTTTAGATATATCTAAATGCAAATGAATTTAGTGTTATACTGTTGTCATTAACTTAAAATATATTTCTCTGGAATATTTTTTTTAATCTTTACACTGTTTCAGATGGTTTATGGAATGTTTTATGGGTAAAAAAATATTTCTTACTGTCAAAAGAAAAGGTTGAGTCTGTAGATTATAAAATGAAACTGCAAGAGAAAGTAGAAATATATAATAAGAATGTTTCAGGGTTTTTCTAGTAGTGTACTCGAGTTCCCCCTTGATTGCACAGTGCTGCCACAGGGAATAATTTTCCAATGAGTAAGTACATCTAAGTCAAATGAAAATCTAGAATGCAGTGAAGTTACTGTTGTCATTCAAATGCTTTGCCTACATAGCTAGAATGTTGTACATTCTTGATGTACAAACTAACAAAATTGGCCCATATAGCTACTGCCATTTCAGAATCCTGTCTTGTTTTTAAGGGGATGTATGTTTCTGCAGCTACAGGATTCCCTGGTCATCTCATAGGCTAGTAAATATTTGTACCAATGGCGGAGATGAAAGAATGATCAGGTGAGCTTTTTTAGGAAAAATCCTTTCAGTCTTATTCACAGTAGTTCTCTTCAGTATCCCCTTTTCTTGATGATCATGATTCAGAGGGCCTTGTTTCCTGTCTTTGCAAGCTAGAATAAAGTTTAAATCTCAATACAGAAAAATGTTAAATAATTAAAATCCTACTGAGCTCAAAAAGATTGTGACTGACCACTTCATTTTTAATCTGTTTATGTGGTGCAAATACTGTTAAGGGGAAAAGTATCGGCTTAATGTCATATTTCTTCTTCTTTGCTATTTTATTCTGTTTAAATTTTTTGATGCTTTATGTAATGGAGTGGCAGAGGACTGGTTGTCTAGTGTACTGCATGTCTAGTGTATTACGTGGTTTCTGCACTCAGCCAAGGATGTACCTTCCTTCTGAAATGCTGTAAATTTGCTCAGTCAAGGTGTGTGCTTTACCAAAACAGAGTTGAACGAATATTCAAGAGCAGTTACAGTATCAGTAAAAGGTCATAATCTACTCAGAAAACTTGACTGCTAACCTGCAATGCATTACAATGCATTGGTCAACACTTTGAAGTGTGTGAGTTATGTTTACAGAGTAGCTATTAGGATGCTATGAAAAATGTCATGCTACATTTTTGAGACACCCTTATGACATCGAACAAACATCGTTTTAAGAAAGAAATACTTTCTTAATGTCAGCTATAATAAGTATGATTCAGAATTATTTAAATTCAAGACAAGGCAGAACACTTAAAGTTTTCAGAATTCAGATGACTAAATTAAAATCTTAAAAGGGCATTTATTGGAAGATGCATTTCAGGAAAATCTAGGAAACATTCTGCAAATGAGTAAAAATCAACATGGAACTGATATTGAGGAAGAAATAATAGCAACAGATTATTTCTTTTTTAATCTCTTTAGTTGGTAGTGGACTGCAGTTCTAAAATGATGAAACAGCTGCTGGAGTATAAGATTTATGATTGCTAATTGTAGAAAGGCTAACTTAAATTTGAGAGTAAATCAGATATAACAATGCTAAGTTCAGACTGAGTGGGGTTTTTTTCTGTTTAAATATTTTATTTTAGAAGTTGCTTATATTTGTTTGTTCACACCCATGTAGTGTAACATAGGGATAGATTTCCTAGGTTGATAAAAGAAGCTTTGGTTGGCTTAAGAAAATTAGCCCTGCTGAGCAGAACTCTGCTGCTTCTAACCTGTTTGACATTAGTTCAAATGTGTCACTGAAACTGGTACCCTTTTGCAGTACCATTTTTTTCCTAGAAGAAATGTCTTTACAAAGGATTTTTCAAGAATATATACTTGGAGATTTACTAATAACTTTCTGAAATAATATCACCCTACATGATTGTTTGAGAATTACAAGGTACGGCATATATAAAACAAAACCTCTTGAACTCAGCTTGCTTTGTCTTTTCTTGATATCTACAGTACAGTCATATTTCTGATAGATTAATCTTTAGAGAGTCAGTGGCTGTAGCCTTTTGACAGCTTATAGGGACCCTGGATGATATACTGGCTGTCTTAAAAATCAACAGTGAGTATCCATGTTCTGATTTAATCAGTAGGGTCATCTGAGTTACTAATTCTGGCACACTGAGTGCTGTAAGTGCATCAAGAGTCATCTGTCACACTATAGGCATGTAACCAAGACCTCAGACAGAATGAAACAAGGCCAAACCTGTAATCAAACTAGAAAAAGGAAGCAAGTTCCAACTTTGTTTTTTTCAACAACAGGAAAGGCTATGAGAAACCTTATTCCAAGAATTCAGTAATTCTAAGCCTCCCCAAATAAACATGGCAGTTTTATTTTGAACATGGCATTTACAGTCTTGTAGTACATTGGCAATATGTATAAATTAGAATGATATCTCTTTATTTGCTTCACATTAGGTGTGATATGCAGTGTTCAAGTTTTCCACTTTCACGCGTTTTCAAAACTACAGAATACAAGGGTACTTTCACAGCACTATGAATCAGAGGCTGTCCCACTGAAATGTGTGAAAACCAGTGTGTATCAAATTGGGAATTTGTTTTTAATAACAGAAAAAAAAAACCCAAAAACCCCCAACCTTTACAAAAGAGCCCATTCACCTGCAGGTGATATGGAGCAGTAGATTATTTTAATTACGTTTCATTTTATAGGCAGTAAACCACAAGGGAAATTTTGCTACCCACTCTCTGCAGTTGTTCCTGAGCTTCAGCAGCCGATCAATTTTTAATAAACTGATATTGAAGGATTTTGCTTTTAACAAATACACAGTGACTTGGAAATATTAACTGTATTGCCATTGTTTATGCTAAGCACATGACCAAGCAACAGTTTTCTCTTTGATCAACTTTCTGCTCCTGTATTAGGAATAGCTCTGTGTGGAAATTTGTGATGTTAATTACTTTGGATGCTGAAGTTTTGCTTGATTGTTGGGCTCGTTTTGGAATATCACATTTGTCTTTGCATGCCAATTTATTTGTACCTAAGAATGTCAAGCAGCCCAGGTCACTTAGTTCTATGTTCAAACGGGGCCAGATAGTGGCTGTGGCTGTGACTGTATTTTCCTGTTATGTCTTCTTTCTGAACAGGCGTGTGCTGCTTCTCCTCTTTCCTAAAGAAGATAAAAGGTGAGAGGCTACAATTCCAAATGCAAAATGACACATTCTGTTTCCATCTGCAGTAAATTAATGGGGGCCGATGCTATACTATCCATGCATGCAGAGTACTTGACCTTGAAGTTTAGTCAAACTGAGCAGCATATCAAAGGCTCTATTAAAGGGTATGACAAACTGAGCTTCCCACCAACAGCTCTGCCTCTGTCAGATTTCCCTTTCTTATTCTCTTAGAGAAGGTAGAACTAGTCAAATTTTTCTGTGCAGGCTATTTCTGACAAATATCTTCTTTTCTATTTACAGTGCTTTTTTAATAAGAATTTCAGTTTACATCCTTGATATTCATGACTGGAAATGAGCAGTAGACAAGAAAGGCATTATGAAAAATATTTTTTTTTTGCATATGACCATATTTATCTCTGTTTTACATAATTTTCTAAGAATTTTGGTCAGAATAAAAGGTATTTCATAATATGTTGATGTAGTGATGTATTTTAACTTCTGAGTAGATTTTACTCAGTGAGGGTCAGCTGTTCCGCAGGTAAGTTACACATATAAATTTTTGGGAAAAAAAAGTACACAATCAAAATCCAGTTTTTGCTTACAATATTACATCTAACTTCATCTGCTGCTGCTAAGTTGCTTTAGCTGTGCTCAAGCATTAACTTTCTCACTTCTGACCTTAGGTTGTCTTTATTGATTTCCATTTGACTTGTCTGCTAAGTTAACTGTCACTTACTGCTGAAAAGAGAAGTGTTTCTTAAAAGCTTCGTTTAATCTTCAAAGTAGTAACAACAGTAAATAAGTTATCACATCTACGGGTTTAAAAAAAACATCTTCAAGAGAGTTGGTACTGTCTAAAGCTCTGTTAGCCCACAGAAATGTTGTTGCACTGAGGTAAAATTTGCCATCAATAAATAGAGCTTTCAGCAAGCTTCCAGTGTCCCCTCTCAGATTGAATTAATGTCCTCTCAAGTTGAATGAAAATCACTTGCTGCCACATCTGAACATGCAATTTAGCAAAACAAAGTACATTTTTAGAATAAATTATTTTTAGGTTAAATGCTTAGCCTTTTTCCT
Source organism: Gallinula chloropus (assembly GCF_964237585.1). Taxonomy (NCBI): domain Eukaryota; kingdom Metazoa; phylum Chordata; class Aves; order Gruiformes; family Rallidae; genus Gallinula; species Gallinula chloropus. Next base: position 27,984,844 of record NC_140091.1, read on the forward strand.
ACTAATATTAATGGTTGCCTAGGGTTCAGAACAATGAAAATCGGTGATTTAAAGTTACGTATGGGTCCAGGTTTTTGTTACCTAAATACTTGGTCTTTGCTTCAACATATGTGAATCTTCTTTGGCACTTTCTTTTAATGAGACAAAGTCACTGCAGAGCATTAGACATGTGGTTTGATTTATTATTAGAAGAATACTTGAAAAACTTGCTGAGAAGATTCTCCTATGTCTGTAAGGACAGTTAGAGAAATCTTAGAGAGAGTATTAAAAACTGTAGGCTGATCTGATAGGAATTGATGTTCCATTAAGGATAAACACTCCTACTTCAATGTTTTCTTAAATTTCACTCTACCTTGCTTTATTTAACTGGCACAATGTTCCCAGTTGTAAATAAGTATCAGTGTATGTTTGTGTTTCAGGTTATCACTGATAAAAAATACAGTGATTTTCATTACACGTTAATTCGGTCCCCAGGAAAACCACAGCATTTCCTAAACTCTGTAGAGCTTGTGAACTACATTTAGATACTGTTTTATTGTGCAAGTTACTTTCAGGATGGGGAAAGACATTAGAAGCATCATGTAACAACACTGACTTGTATGATAAATGCCAATTTACAGTGCTGCAAGCAGTTCAAGGAATACATTTCCTTCAGTAATATACTGGTTGATGTAGTGCTGACTGAATGTGCCTCTTCTTTGATCTTTGAATGGCTTTTGCTAGAACCAGTTATGTTGAATTTAGAGAAGGAGAACTCCCAGGAGTTCTGCTATTGAACAGGAATGCAGAATGATTTCTGACCTAAGGTATTGTAAAAGAAAGGACAAGAAAACACATTTTTGTTTTACAAAATCTAGTTAGGAAGTAGATTAAAAATGACATTTTTCTCATATAGTCAAATCTCTGGCAAACTATATATCCTATATGTATGAAATAATTTGGGTTGGAAGGGACCTCAAAGATCATCTAGTACCAGCACCCTGCCATGGACAGGAACACCCTTCACTAGACAAGGTTGCTCAAAGCTTCATCCAGCTTGGCATATACTTAAGCCTTTTTTACAGCTCAAGGGATCCTGAATTCATTGTTTTTATCAATTTATGTTATCATTAGGGAACACACAATATTCACACACCTTTTTCTTTAGCCCCTTTCTCACTCCTTTAAAAAAATAAGGAGTATTTTTTTATTTCTGCCCAAGTAGCTAGTGTTATCTAAACCATTTTATAAAACTCTCAGAAAACAATCCAATGAAATAGAAAGGAAAAGAGAAATAATGAGTATACCTCCAAGACTAAAGATGATTAAAGCTTTATCTGAAGATGAGTATTTATGCTTATGAGAAGGAAATGCCTACTCTTTTTAACTGATTATATGGGCTTTCCAAAATGGAAGCATATTTCTAAGATTAGTTGGGATCTAAGAGGAGTTAGTTACATAGTTCATTTAGGTAATTAGGAGGAGCCTAGCAGGCAATTATTCACTGTTCTCAATACCTAGTATCTTCTAAAGCCTGCAGTAAAGAATTCTTGCAAGTTTTCCCTTGTGCTTACACAGTGAAATGGGGAAGAGAAGCCCATCAACAAGAAGTCATTTATAGAACAGGTATATTATTCTCATACTTTACTATTTCCTTTATATTTCTCTATTTTTTCCAAATACATCTTGGTTCAGTACATTTTATTCTGATGCTGATCATGTGACATTTGCATAATTTAATTTTTTGTTTGGTTCAGCAAACTCTTAAGGCATCCTTTGGGACACACTTGTGTGTTATTGATGCTGAAGGGACTTACACATATGTTTTAAGTATTGTACTGCTGAAGGGAATCAAGCATATACATAAAGTTAAATATGTACTTCTGTGATTGCTAAATAGGGTTTGTGTAAATAACACAGATGTATCTGTATCAGTCCAGATTTTCTTCTTTTAGTACCTCAGATTCTGGCTAGTTCTTCATTTTCTGGGAAAATTATGTAATTACTTCTTTTCAAACTTGTATGTGTATATGTATTTCAAAGATAACATGTAACTATTATAAAATACATTTTTCTTTTAATTTACAACTTTTCTTTCTCCTTTCTGTTAACAAAACATATCATATACAATTCCTATTTTATAGATAGAGAATTGCAAGCTATTTGGTGTGTTTTATCAAAGATGCATTTAATGTTCTCTAAGCATTTTGAGTTTTTATTTCATTTCATTTACACCTATTGTAAAGTTAAGAAAAAAAAAGTTTATGAAACCTCCAGTACAATAGGACTAGAATTTTTAATCCTTATGAGACTGGATTTAATAAATAACATTATATATATGTTAATATACCATCCAGTGTTAGGCATTTTTGGTTTAGAACTTGAAATAGTTTTTCTCATGAATTTATTTTAAAATTTAAGACTTCAGAAATAAAAAATATTTGAAACAGTACATACATGAAACAATATTTATATTTATAATATATATAGTTACAGGTATTTAGGTACTCAGTATCACACCAAATGTGCCTAATGGGGCACAAAAATTAGCTAGAATTTTACTGTTTTTTGTAGTTAAAATCTGGTGTGGATATAGTCACTAGTGTACTGCACATGTGTGTATGTAAGGAGGTAAAAGGAGAAAAATCTGCTTATCACCTGGGTGGAAAAAGGCCACAACAACATGAAGAAAATGTAGAGGTTAAGTTAATATCTTCTCAAGGTTTTGGTACAGAAGGAATGGAGAAATAAAGTCTAAGGAAAAGGAAGAAAACTATTTAGTATTATAGTAATACTTAGAAGATGGTTAAATTACCTATCTCTGGTTTAAGGGAGCATAAGATGAGACATGGTTAATTCAGAAGTTACAAGGTAAAGTAAAACACACCATACAGTTGCTTGTAACATTGTAGCAACTCTATCTACAGGAAAAGTATCTTGCTTAGGAGGATGCCAGTATGTTTTGGAGCCAAAGAATCTACAAGGGTCTTGAAAATAGAGACAGAATGTACCCTGTCCATGAAGACAAGGGCCTTGAAAAACCTGATTTTTATAATGAACAGATACAGAGGTACCCAGAGTATATAAAAAAGCACATGGCATCCAGGGATGTAGGCAAGACAATAGAGATCATTAGAACAGCTCTTTTCTCCATGCTCTCTGCTTTTGGTTAAAATTCTCAGATGGAGAGAAATGTCTGAACTCCTTGTGCAATGGCAAGGGAGTTATCCTCTGCAGAGGAAAATCTGAGTAATTTACCAAAGGGAATTCTCAGTGCAGAAGCAAGCAAAATATCTTAGCTCCACCTTTTTTTCAGTCCTAAATTTCTTGGTTTATTGCCTCCAGCTGGGATCAGTGTTTCCTCAGTCCTCTTTTCAACTGTGGTTACATTGCTCCTTGTGTGAAAGGTGGCTGGAGTGACTGCATCTGCCCTTCTGCAGTTGTATTGAGTTTTTGTGGAAAGGCTTTGGTAACAGCAAGCAGGACTTACAGGACTGACTTCCATGAGAAGCTGCTAGGAACTTCCCCTGTATCCAACAAACCCAAAACCCTGCCTGATACAGTACTATTCTAGGAAGAGTTGACTAATAATTCCAGGGATTATTTGAGAATCTGTTCTATGGATGCCAATACCTTAAGCAGCATCACGTCAGACAGTGGCTAACTTCAGGGCTGAAGGGGATATACATTTTTGTCTCGTAGCAGTAAGACACATAGGTCTCTGCTTCTGTCTTTAGATGCCCCAGTTCCATCTCACAACACAGTATTTCTGGGCAGAGCTTTCCTCTTTGGAAATTACATTGTATCTTGCCTTGTAATCAAGTTCTTCAGAGTGTGTTTTATAATTTTCACCATAGGAAGTATGACTTAAGTGCTTTATATTTTAAAATTTCATTTATTAGTTTAAAGTGAATAACACCGAGCTGGGTAAATGCAGAAGACACAAAAATAAGAGGAACCTCCCTGTAGTATATGTGTTTAATTTTAGTAGCAGTTGCCTATAAATAGCATTTCAGTACCTCGCTTAATTTAATTAATAAAAGTGTCCTTTTAAGGAAAAGTTGATGGGGTAATAGGAGAATATGTGGAATTTTATTTTAGTAAGTATTGATTCATCTAAAGATAGCATTACAACATAACTTGATTTATTAGTGGAAATAAACTAAAAATAGTAAATGTAAAAGAAAAATATATTCATACACTTGTCCTATCTACTTCACAACAACAGTTCTATTTATACGGTGACCTCCATTTCCCCTCTCTGCTTTGGAGCTCCTTTTCTGTTTCCTTTGAAGTTTATGTAAATATTCTCATTGGGCTAAAGTGATTTTTACTGTTTAAAGACTCTATACCATATTAAGCATTTACTTGACTAGTTCTCTGCTTAAAATTGCAGAGGAGTCACCTCTGTGAAATGAACACATGTAAAATGCCATGAGATTATCTAGAGACCTCTGTGGAATTCCTGTCTTTTCCTTTAGGGAAAAATGATCAAAGTATATATTGTGTGTAAATGTGTGCCTTTCGTAATTTCTCTAAATTCCATGAGTAGATTGCAGAAAGTGCAGTGGGACTGTAGCTTTCATTGTGATGCTTGTCTATGCAAATAGTCTCTTGAGTTTTACTACTTCTCTCAGAGGTTGAATTCTAGTCTTGTGTATGCAGTGTGATACAGGGCCAGCCTGTCTTTGTTCCACTGTTGGGCAGAGAAGAAATCTGCAAATGTCTTGTTTCACTGTGTTTTCCTCATCTAGTGTGTTGGCTCAAGTCTGCTGTTTGGTAAGCTGGTGGAAGAGCTGCATCATTATTACCTGTCTGTGTAGGGACAAAAGTTTAGAACAGCCTCTGTATCCTACCTGTCTTTGGACTGCAAATTAGCACAGTTCTAGTCTGCACTTCCTATTTTTAGAAGGTCTGCCCATAGATTTTTAAATGAATGAAAGGAATTCTGTTAACTGCCATAGTCTTTCACTAAGGGCTATTGCAGTCAGAGAGGGATTCTATAAAAAAAAAAAAGCCAACCAATGAAAGTGAAAATAGATTAATTTTCTTTGTATGATGGACAGAAATGTCATCAGAGTGGTATACAGTATTTTTAATTCTACAGCACTGTTGTTTGAGCTAATTTTACCTGTATTCTAGTAGTAATCCTTCACTGTTCCCGTTCCCTGTTTTCTTTCTGTTGCTTGACAGTGATTATCCTCACTACTCATCTTGATACATGGACTGTTACATATAAAATTTAGGAGAAATTTTCATATGTAAATATGTTTTTTTTTTTACTTCATCACTAACCTTCCCTGCTAAAATATTCCAAGACTGCACTTAGGCATTTGCAACAGTCTGCCCAGAGCTCTCTTTACCACAAAAAGATGAGCAAATCTCATTGACATCCCCTTCATCATACTCACTGTACAAACAGTAGAGCCCCTTTGTAGCACTGCAGTAACATGCAGAACAAAAGAGGATCTGAAATCTCACTCTTAGCTTGTTCCTGTATCCCGCTAGGTTTTTAAGATTAGAGCCTACATAGGAGTCTAGTGTATGGATCTTGGTCCTGCTGCAATTTGATATGAATTAGTCTATGTTGTCTACTGTACCCTCTGTAGCGTTATAGCAAACATGCTTCTGTTTAAATAGAGTAACATGAAGTGCTTGAAATGCCTCCTCCTCCATACATTCATATTTACACTTCAGGTATCTGTATTCTGCAGGTATCATGCATAGAAAACCCGATCTTTCATTCACTGAATTTGGTAGGAATCTTATAAAGTTCTCACTGCAAACTGCGTTCTTCAGTAGGATATGGCATAGATAAGAGTCCTTGCTCTTTTTGCTGGGACCATTTCTAAATTAATTTAGACTACAATTATTTAAACATATAATAGTACGGGAACTGTGTCTTCCAAATATATTTTCGTTAACCCTAATATGCTACATGTTGAAGACCCTACAGCAATTAATGGATATATCTAGCATAGGGGTGCAGTATGTGATAGAGAGATCCCTGAATCTGTGTTCTATAAAATGCAAAATACAGAAGTATTTATGATACAAACAAAGACATGTTTGTATGAGTATAGTTGAATTAAACAAGTGTGATAGCTTAACTAAATAAGATTCTGATACTGTAGTTGTATGGCTAGTTTGCTTCCCCTATTGATGGAGTGATATTGACAGGCTAATGGATTTCTTGCTGAAAGCGAGAAATCTAGACTGAACTTGCATCCCAGCTGAGGCATATAAAAGCTTCACCACTAATTAGCTGTTACCCCTTTATTCGAAGAGGTAGGGAAGTATTGTTATATCCATTTCAGACGTGTAATTAAGATATAGAAAGCAGCATCATTCCTGTATGGTTGTATAAGTGATCAGTGACAGGACAGGAAATCGAAAATGAGTTTTCAAATCAAACCATCCTTTCTTTCTAAAAATATTTTCATTGTATCAGCTAATCTGAAAAATTACCCTTAAATATAGCTTGCCTTTGAAATTAGCAACAATTATATTTTGAAATTTTCTTAATTGCAACAGTATTGCTGGAAGTTAGGGAAAAACAAATCTTACATTTAATGCAGATTGCTTGCAAAGATCTAGAAAAGAACTGACTTTCTGAAAGACAAACATACATAGCATCAGCTTCTATTAAATCACAGGTCAATGAAAAGCTGACTTCATCACAAAGTCAATGCTGACTTAAGTTCTTTTCTTGCTGTTCAGGAAGAAGTGGTGTCAATGTATTTTCCAAAAGCATGAAACCAGAAATATATTGCTCTCAGAAAGGGAAGTGGGGAGGGGTTCCGTGATCAGATTCCCTCTGTTGCACCAATTAACAAATGAATAGCTTTAGCAGGAGTCAGGGAGTGGGAAAATAACATGATAGTCCCAGAAACTATGTTTCTCCTGACTAACATGCTAGATACACACATATCTATATGGATTTTCTGTATTCTTCATGTTTGGGTTCTCATTAATGTTGCCCTGAAGATGCAATAGTAATCAGAATTCCTGGAAAAATATAATAATTCCTATGTGAAAATAGCATCTTTTAACTTCTGTCAATAAATCTTTCTGATTCTTTTTATTTTTAAGGGAAGGATATAAGCATTGTACTTAAAGTTCTACAGTTAACAACTAAAGAAATAAGTGATTTATGGCCCTAGTGAATTTATAATAGAACTTGGAAATATTTATCCAATTTTTGAATTACATCCTAATTAAAATATCCCAGTCAAAATGCTTTTGAGAAGTAATGCTTTATTGAGGATGCTTGTGTCAGTAATGATTTCACACAGTTATTCACTGAAGATGTAGTATGACCTTGGCAGGTGTAAGGTAATTTTTTATTTTGATTCATGAACATAATTTCTATTAATGCACAAGTTCTGTGAGGAGAAGACCCTTCTCCATTCTTGTTAAAAGCAAACAAAAGTGTAGTTACAGGTGAAAGTGTTTTTAGCCCTGGAGTCAGTAAGTCAGGGTGCTGAGGTCACTAATTGCCTTGATGAGCTTCACTTGGGCTGCCCCACCCTCGGCCAGGAGCTCCATTTAAGCTTTGGCCCTGGTGCTCAGTCTTTTCTAGAACTACACCATACTTGGGTTTGTTTTCATCCTTGTGTCTAGCCACTGTATTTTGGGTGGGCTTCAGACCCAGATTGAAAGCCCAACTTGAATTGCTCCCTCCCTGGGCTGTTGGTAGATCCCCATGATGCCCTCTTTGGGTTCTGTAGGTTGCCTGTGGATCCTGGTTCTGTCCCTTCTCACGGAACAGCTCTTCGCTTCGTGATGTGGTAAGGCTTTTCATGTACATTTAAAAATACATGTTGTGTTATTAAGGCTTTATCTAGCATCTTGTTAATACTAGGACAACCAAGGATTAAAAATATCATTGCTTTGTCAGAGAGACTGCCACTTGAACAATGAGAGGTATTTGGACATGTGGCTATGATTAAAAAGCAGCTTCTGATTTGGTGATTTATGTGGTACAGGCATTTATGTCCAAAATAGCATTGTTAATTCTTTATGCCTGTTTTTAAAGCAAATTTGAAGTGTAATCACTGGGGAAGTGGCTGAGCGTTTTTATGTATGATATAAAAAAACCATCTGTTAAGGAGGTGTTAAAAAGGAGCCATTGTTTTTCAATCTGCTGAATACAAAGGGTCTGAGATAATGCAGTTTGAGACTGTGAACCTGGCATAAAATGCAGTGTCACAGTAGTGCTTTAGGAAAAGATTAAATGTGAATGGCAGCATTTTTGATAGTTGGAAAAAAGCAACGTTGTAACAGCTGTAGAAAACACCTAAATGAGATAATTTTATGTTTTGAAGGCATGCAGTCTTTAATGGGTTGGGTTTTTTTTCCCCCCTCTTCTTTAAAAACATAAGAAATACAGGTTGAATACCTTGCAGACATTGGGTGAGTGTGTATGCAGGGAAAGAATGCAAGAGTAACTGTTAAAATGAAAACTTGACTGGAAACGTTTTAGCTTTTTCCTAATCTTTACTGTTCATTACTGTAAAATTAAAATATTTTAAGAGTGGTTTTTTCCTTGGTTCTCAGCAAGCTAAAATCGTTGTATTTGACTTATGAAATGTAACAATTTAGTATTTGTTAACAGCAGTCACTTTAAACAAAACTTCATAGAATATTATAGAAGTTGTACTTCAATGTGTTTATAGAAACAGCTTAGTATAGTATAAAGGTCAGAAAGCTTGTTTATTATGTCACGTTTCCTGAGCTGATTGCTTCTTCCAAGTGCATTCCAGTAAAAACGTATTTGTATTTTCTTCAACTGCAGATGTCAGAATATAACATGGATATAGGCTTACAAATAGCTCTTGACTCTTTAATAGATACAACAGGACTTAATTAGGTGCTGGTGAAGCTAATTGTGAAATAAATGGCTCTGAAATATGAGCCATCATTGAGGATAGTTTACAACTGTTGCTCTAAGCAAGTAGTCAAAATTATTAACTGCTACACAAAGAGCATAGAATAGAATCATAGGATGGTATGAGTTGGAAGGGACCCCAAGGATCGTAGAGCTCCACCCCCCCTGCCACAGGCAGGGCCACCAACCTCAGGCCTGGATCTACACAAGGTTGCCCAGGGCCCCATCCAACATGCCCTTGAACACCTCCAGGGTCGGGGCATCCGCCACCTCTCTGGACAGCCTGTTCCAGCACCTCACCACTCTCTCTGTAAAAAACTACCTCCTAATATCCAATTTAAACCTTCCCTTCTTTAGCTCTAATCCATTCCCCCTTGTCCTGCCATTGTCTACCCTTTTAAAAAGCTCATTCCCCTCCTGTTTCTCTACTCCCTTCAGGGGCTGGAAGGCTGCAATGAGGTCTCCCCGCAGCTTTCTCTTCTCTAGGCTGAACAAGCCCAGCTCCCTCAGCCTCCCTTTGTACATCTTTCTTGTATTGGGGGCCCCAGATCTGGACACAGGACTCCAGATGGGGCCTCACAAGGCCAGAGTAGAGAGGGACAATCCCCTCCCTGTCCCTGCTGGCCACCCCTCTTCTGATGGAGCCCAGGATACCATTGGCCTTCCGAGCTGCAAGAGCCACTGCTGGCTCATGTTAAGTTTCTCATCCACCATGACACCCAGGTTCTTCTCAGCAGGACTATTCTCAAGGAGCTCTTCTCCCAGTCTGTATCTGTGTCTGGGATTCTTCTGGCCCAGGTGCAACACCTTACTCTTAACAGTGTTGAACCTCATTAGGTTCCCCCAGGCCCATCTTTCCAGCCTGTTAAGATCCCTCTGGATGGCTTCCTTCCCTTCTGTTGAGTCAACCACACCACTCAGCTTGGTGTCATCTGCAAACTAGCTGAGGGTGCACTCAATGCCATCATCAATGTCATTGATAAAGATGTTAAAGAGCACCGGTCCCAAGACAGACCCCTGGGGGACCCCGCTTGTCACCGGCCTCCACCTGGATATAGACCCATTGACCACCACCCTTTGTCTATGTTCTGTCAGCCAGTTTCTTATCCACTGGATGGTCCACCCAACAAATCCACATCTCTCCAATTTAGAGATAAGGATGTGGTGGGGGACTGTGTCAAAGGCCCTGCACAAGTCCAGGTAGATGACATCCGTTGCCTTCTCTTCACCTACCGATGCTGTCACTCCATCATAGAAGGTCACCAGGTTGGTGAGGCAGGACCTTCCCTTGGTGAAGCCGTGCTGGCTGTCCCGGATCACACGCTCATCCCTCATGTGCATGTCTGTGCTTTCTTCTGTTCATAGTTTCCTGAACTATTCACTTCACATAAGCAGTGCACCCAATCTCATGTATATGGACAAAGGGAAACACATGACATGTAAAGTCAAGAACTTTTTAATGTAAAAAGTTTTCACAGGGTCAATATTATTAACCTTTAGGTCTCCATTACAGAAAAGGAAAGAATATCTATGCTGGAAAAAATGCACTTAAAATTGTTACACGTGCATTTTGTATCTTTATACCCCTTCTCCTAATACGTGCCTCCTTGCCCTGATTCTCTGGGTCCTAAGATCAGCAGTTTGATTCTGGTGTGAGTAGTGGAGGTGTTAGAGCAAACCATCAGTGTTTGGAGTTCTTCACTGAGCAGAATATGGTGTTGATTTTTTTTTTTTTCCCTCTCAGTCTTTATATGCATATGGCTTTTTATACATTTGCTAACATGCTGTCTCCTTGTTGGTCTGCAGCACAATGTTATTTCCAAAGTTACTATATATGATGCCTTTTACGTATGTGATACGCTATTTTGTCCTGTTGCTATCCCTAAAGCCATTTTTCTAGTTCTGTGTTTCTTTAGCCACTGTTGAGAGTTGTTTCTAGGCATTGGGTCTCCAGTGTTAAGCTTGTGTTTCAATTGCTGTCAGCCTGTGCTTGTATCCCTCTATACTTCATCGGGTATCTTCAGGCCTCTGTTATCTACTGGGCCTGTATTTCTTTACACAATAATGTTATGATTGAAAAATCACGGTGATACCATGCAAAGATGACTGTAAAACAAACCAGTGGTAGACACCTGCTCTATTAGAAAAATTGCTGTTACAGCTAAACCAGGTGAAACAAATCTGCAGGAGGCAGCTGAAGTAAAGTTCAGACGAAGCACACCTGAGAAGCTTGGCCTTGCCACCTCAGCACAAAGCTTACAAAGGATTCTAAGACTGGCACCAGAAAACACTTTCTTGAGCTTTGCTAGAAGTACTGGACAGTGAGACAATCCCACTGGAGTATATTAATCAAAAAAGGTGTAGTATTTCCAATAAATAAGACCAGATTTTGAGCTGTGACTTGATACTGCGTTCCTAAGTTGAATAGGGTGTGTTCATAGAGGTATTTTGTGGTTTATTTTTATTAATTTAAGGTAATTTTTTCCCAGTTACTTCATATATGGCTTTATTGTGCCTGAAGGTATGTTAACGATATTTTCCTTGCTATCAAGAATTGCTTCTCATTCTTCTGGCTGAGAATACCTGCGATTCCTCTAGAGGATAAAATAGTCATATTCAATGTCATATGATTTAATCTGAGCTTCTGGCAAATACATTTCTACTTGCAGCCTGCCCCTTTCCACAAGGAATGTTTTGCATATACTAACTGGAGTCTCGAGCAGAGCTCTAGTCCAAAGAAACTACAGCAATATGTTGTAGTATAGTTTGTGCCTTGACATAGGAACGGGTGACACAGTTTCTGTCAGAAAGCTACTGAATTACCTCCCTCCTTGATCTGCCAGGGTTCTCTTTCGCTGTGTCCTGCTTTCTCTAGCAAATTGTAGACTGAGCACTCGGATGTTAACGTAACATGACAGGACTCTCTGATTTCATGAGGTCATATTGATCCGTTCTGCAGAGCTGCCTTCCATCCCCATGTTTTTCTTCTTTTCTTGGTCTATTTCTCTTCCTGTTCTTAACTGTTATGTTGTTCTTTGCCTTCTCTGCCCTGTTTTTCAACCAGAAGCAATGTGGGGACATCTAATTGTATTAAAGATCTTAATTTTGATTTTGAACACTAGCATGCCAGTTTTAAGATGCCTGCCATGTCCTGTTTTAATATCAGCAGGAGGAACAATTGTTTTGAAGTTCTTAATTGTGTTGTTACAAGTGAGCTTATCATTATTGTTTGTGTATGTGCTGTCTTTTCCTCATTGCTGTTGTGGATATAAGAGCTGAAGGGAACAAGACGATATGCTCAAGGAGTTTCCTGAGAGACAAGACAGGCACAATTAGCTGTATTTATTTTAAAGCCAGAGCCCTTTTTACCTTTTTTTAACCTAAAAGAGAAGCAGCATACTTCTGCGTGATCAAAGGGGGAAAGAGACAAATGCATTTATGAAAGAGAATAAAGACTTAATTCTTCGGTGGATGAAGAAATGTTTTGCCAGTGTTGTACTGTGTTCAATCTAGACTTTGCATACACAGAGAAATCCCAGTAGTATGTTTTTTTCAAGTGATTGTTGCTGAACTCAGGTTATGTTAAATTTGCTATCCCAAGTGATTTTTGAGAGAATTTATGGAATTCAGTTGTTAGGGAGAATTTGTCTAGAAAGAGTTAGAAAACTTTATCTTTTTTTCCCTTCCTTTAAATAATCTCTCTTATCGTTGAAGAAACCTGCAGAAAGAATCTGAATTTTAATCCATGTGAAAAGATAAGAATAATCTTACTTCCTTAAACTACACATTCCCCTAGTCAATCTTTCTCAGGCAGGTACTAGCAGTGATTTCCCAGTGGAAAATGTTAGAACAGGAATAGGGTAGACTGATTGTTTCTAAATATGTTCCTGGTCTCTAGATACTGTGGATAACAGATTTTCCTATTTTTATGTTAGGTCTGGATGGGTTATAGTTCAGTGTTTGCTTGTAAGACTTGATTCCCTCTAGACTTTCAGCATCCACAGCCTTCTGGTTCTGTTCTTACGTGGGGGGTGGTTGGGGGAGGAAGAAAAATCACCTTTTTCCAAGACCATTTGTGGTACTTATTTTTTCAAATCTGTGTCTTGCTTTTCTGTCAGTTATTTCTTCTCATGCTAAAATGTTCTGTTTTATTTCATTTTTCATTCCATGGCAGTCATTTCCCATTGCTGACCATCCATGCCGTTCTTCTTTGTAGCTTCATTTTCACTATTTCTTTTTCATGAGAGAATAAGAGATGTCACAGCAGGTAGAACAAAAGCGTTCCATAGGTTTGTATGATGGCATTATTGCATCTTCTCTTTTGTGCTCTGTTTCTTTGTAAATATAGTATCAGTGAATAGTGGTTGGTTTGTTTTTGACCATTACTGCAATCACTTTTTTCAGTAGAACTATCTATTTAACTCCTGAGTCTTATTTTTGAGTGGTAGAGTTCAGGCATTGTTGTGTAGATTAAATTGCAGTTATCTTTTTCCTATGTGCCTTACCTTTCAAACAGTTGCATTGAATTTTGACTTCTGTTTTGACCGCCATATCACTTGTAACTGAGAAGACCCTGTGATTTCTACAGGCTTTTGCAAGGTCAAATCAAGCAAAATATATGGATTTGAGCAAATAGTATTGTCACTGTACTGATTTTGGCTGGAATAGAGTTAATTTCCTTTCTACTAGCTGATACAGTGCTATGGTTTGGATTTAGTATGAAAATGATGTTGATTGCACACTGATGTTTAGTTATTGTTAAGCAGTTTTTACAATTAATTCAAGGACTTTTTAGCTTCCTAGGTCCAGCCAGTGAGGGGGCATGAGCCTTCTGAAAGGGGGTGCACACAAAGCCGTGAGGGTGGTGAAGTCAGGGCAACTGACTTGAACTGTCCAAAGCAATGTTCCATAGCACATGGTGTCATACTGGGGGAAGCTAGCTGGGGTGGGCTGCAGCCCAGGGGCTAGCTAGACATTGATTAGTGGTTGGTGAGAAATTCTGCTGTGCACCACTTGTGCTATATATTCTGTTACTGCTATTCTTATTCCCTTTTCTGTCTTGTTGAACTGAGTGTGGAGTGAGCGAACAGCTGTGTGGTGGTTTTGGCTACTGGCTGTATTAAACCACAACAGTATCCCCTAGTCTTCAACTTTCCATGTCTGAAGCGAGCTAATCATAATTTTTCTGTCAGTCAGTATAATGCTCTATATATCTCAGTGAACTTTGGTGCTGTTAAAGTTACGGTAACTATTGCTTGCCAAGTCAAAATGTTTGGTGTGAAGATGCACAATGTATGTCTGAGAAGAGTATCTTCCACCTCTCGCTGTTGAGTACCTAAAATCAAGAAAGAGCTTGCTGGTTTAACTCATAGGTAGGTCTACATATTGTGCTGCTTGTTGCAAATAATTTAAGATTCTCAAGCATTACAATTTGCCCTATCAGCCAGTGGCTGGCTGGATAGCTTGTAAATGTTGAGGCAGACTGAGCAATTAATTTCTTCCTACTTGGCCGTTAATTTAGTAGTATTTTTATTTCATTGGTTTACCAATATCTTTATAAATATAGAAATCTTCAAGTATGGCTTTGTCAGCTTTTTATGGAGCCTGGAAAGCTTTAATGGGAGATACCAGCACTGGTAGCTATGTAAACCACTTGACATCTGTCCGTATTTATAAACACAGTTTTCATTTGCTGCAGTTTATTTACTCTTGGCACATATAAATGAAGTGTGACAGACACCCTGTGGCTTCTATTGATGAGAGGATTAATAAAGCTTGTACTTTCATTATGACATACTAAGCCATCAAGCATGAATACTTCAGCAGTCATTATTGAACATCGATGTATACTGCATCAGTAATCAGAAATGACAGAAGACAAGAAGTTGGCAGAAATAGGAATTTCAGCGTGCTCTCAAGAATAATCTGTGATTTAATGTGTCCTTAATATATAGCTGTGGACTTTGTACAGAGTTTCAGAGTATTTTTTAGGTAAATTGCTTGAATGACATGTTAAAAAAATCTTCCTTGTTTACCTGTTTTACTGAGATGAAAGTACTACCTAGCATCAACATGATGTTACTCAATAATGCAACCTATCATGGGGTTGGGTGCTTGAACTTTTTTTTATGGGTTCATTTCAATATGTAGCATTCATTAAATACCCTTAGCAGGCCTGTGTCTTTTCCTGCATATTAACAAGAAACAACATGGTAATTCAGGCAAAGTCCTGAGTCTCTCCTGGAGTGTCCCAGCAATCACTGTAGAAGAGTTTCCTGATTTCAACCATGTAGAAGAGTGATCTAATGCTGATGTGTATTTCTTGATTCATTTGAATGACCTCTCTAGGTCACGTGGAGTCATGGAACATACCAAAGCAGTCAAAGTGTTTTGACATCTGGCCGAGGTACTCTACTACTTACTTCTGCTATGTGGATCAAAGGTTTGGGCAGGGTATACAGGGCTAAAATCCAGCTTTTTCTCCAGAGTGCGAATCATGCAAGCATCAATAGATCCTTATTGTTGTTTCGGTGGTAGATATTTAATCTCTTTGCAAGGAAGCTGTTAAGCAGTTTTTAAATGTGGAAGTCAGGGAGTAGAATTGGTCTTCTGCTGGGCTGCTAAGTAATCTTGTCCAAACTAGTTCCCCTCACTGGGTAGAAAAACTAACCTGTTTTGAACAGCCTTCTATACTAACCAGTTTAGAAGCAAATAGGTGAATGAATTAAAAACAAATTCAATTTTCAAGGGTCAGCTTCATATGAAAAAAGAGGGAGGGGGAGTTTAACTGTGAAACATCTGTGGCTTTATGCCTTCTAAAAATGTTAGATAAATGCAGTTTCTTGTGAGGATGTCTTCATCTTAATGAAATAGATCCTCACTGAAAGAAAAAGATTTTATTATAGCAAGGCTTGCAGGTGACTCTGCTGGGTAGTTTTTCATATAGCTTTTAAGGAAACCATGAAAAAGCTGAAAAGTTCAACTTTCTGTAGAGGCAGGTAATAAAACAGCCAAAGGCATCTCTCTTTGCCAGGAAGCAGTAGAAAAACATCACCTAAAAATGCCAGTTGCAACTTAACCTGGATTGAGAGTCAGAAGGAGAATGGGAACCACAAAGTTCACGGCTGTTTTCTGAAGACAGATTATAAAAACCTGGACATAGGTACACACCCTCAAGAGATGGCTGAATCAATGGCCATTAAGTGTCTTGCTCTGAAAGGTCGAGGGTGCTTGTTTGGAAGTGCTTGAGGGATGAGTTGCCAAATTATATTGCTGTGTGAAATAATCTAAGCCCTTTGCTTAGTAGTGTTGTATTTCTGCATGTTAACTTCTCTTCTTTCTGAACTGTGGTATCTTTCCTAAATACAACATATGAAATAGATTCTGTGTAAAAGGTTACTGAAACAAATCCACCAGCACTTAAATTAATAAATATATTTGGCTTGTAAGTTCCTGTCCTCAGAGGGGCAGGGGGAAAATAGGATGGAGCTTGTGGGTCAAAATAAAGACAGGGAGATTGTTACTGATTTCTACTGTGGGCAAAAAAGACTCATTGAATGGGGGGAAAAATAATTTATTGCAAATCAAAATAGATTCAGGTAGTGAGAAACAAAGAATGTTGGTTATATGGTCTGTAAATAGGGGTGTTTTTCTGCTCTTACTTCCCTCTGTTGCTCTTCCCCTGCTCCAGAATGGGCTCTCCCCATGTCCTGCTGTCCACATCATGAACATCTGCTCCAATGTGGCATTTTCAACGGGTTGTGGTCCTGTCAGAAAAACTCTGTTCTGCTCTACTGTGAACTTTCTACATGCTGCAAATCCTGGCTGAGGGGTTGGGCTAGATCTCCAGAGGTCCCTTCCAACCCCTAACATTCAGCATGGGGTTCTTTATCAGCTGCAGTGAATACTTAGTCTGGCATGGGCCATTTCACCAGCAACAGGACATGCCAACTCTGGCACCATAGAGCAGCTCTTCCTCTCTCTGATATTGCTGATCCCTCTTTTGTTTTTCACTCATTTTGTTCCCTCCACTTCTCTCTGATAACTTATTTTTTAAATGTGTTTTGTTGTGGTGTTTTGATTTCTTATTTTTTTCATTCCTTCTCTTATACATGTTTACAGAAGCATCACAGACTTGGCTGGTTGGCTTATGTTTGGTCTGCAAGGGGCCTGTTGTGGAGCTGGCTTGAGCCAGCTGTGTCTATCCTGGGGCAGCCCCTGTCCTCTTCCTGCAAAATCCAGCTCTGCCGTTGCCAGATGCACCCAATACACCTATACAGTAATTAATAGCTCTCTTATTACAGAAAATACTGAAGAAAAGTATTAGAACATAGAAGAACAATGTTACTTGCATGATTACTGAACTCAAAGGTGCTGTTCCTATCCCAAACACAAAAAAAAAAAAACCCACCAAAAATAAGGCCAAAACATCTCTACTGTGTTCTCACACAAATTAGTGTAAACTGTCATGCTGAAATTTGAGTATTTCGTGATCTTTTTGCTAGATATTTTTAAGGATTTCCAGTTAAGTACAACCCTCTTCTGTATGTGCCACCCATACTTGCAGTCTAATAGTGTCTGTCCTCAATATTACCTATACTTTCATCCTGAAGATCATTTAAAGATTACTCCATAACCTGGAAGTGCATCCTTCTAATTATAGATTGAAGGATATTCCAGTGAGGTTTTATTTCAGCTGGCTCTTTGTTAATGTAAAAGTTTGACTACTGGGAACTTGATACATGGAACTCTCTCTTGTGTCTCTCTGAGTGACTTGCTCAGTGAAATATAGGTGCATGTGCAGTCTAATCTTATAAATCTGAGTGCTTTCATGGAAATATAACAAAGGGAATTCATTTTACAATATAACAAATTGAAAATATGGAGCTGTTTATCAATAACTTACAGTAAATTGTAGCAAGTCTCTGTTCCCTAACCCTTACTTCCCCTCCACCATTGGTCCTGGATTCTGAAGGAAATAAATTAATTTCTATTCCTTTGTGTTCCTATTGTGTTAAATATGCAAAAAGGAGATAAACGGAAAAAAAAAAGGAAATCAGACTCCAATTCAGAACAGACTAGTGATGCAATCAACTATGATTTTCTTTTTTGACTTAGAGGCTGCAAAGTCCTTTTGACTAAACATTCAGTACCTTGAAGGCCCATATCTTTAGTAGTTCTGTGCTAAAATGAAGTTTTACTTTGGTCAGACTGTTCTGCTCTCATTGGTCCATGTTAATTACTGTTCAGCAGGGACAGGGATGGGATCCACCTGACTAAGGCAAAATTATCTCTGCCAGTATTCCCACTAACCTGGTGAGAAGCCCTTCAAAATAGGTATGTTGAGAAAGTCTTGTCCCAACCTGAAAAGAAATGAGTGCAAGAAGGTAATGGACAAGAGGTGCAGTGGTGGAAGAAGCTCTTTCTATGCCTTCTGTAATAAAAAGCCCAAGAGAAATTGCATAACAGTATTTAATTTTTTTGAGCAAGTTCCCATCTGTAACATCCTATATGTGTAAACAGTAGAACTGGAGTGCCTCTCACCTGTTGTTATGTAAATGCATGCAGCATGGAAGAAAACAAGTGTTAAGCCTGTGCACAGCTGCAGATCTGGATCTAGCTCAAGTTCTAAGCCTTGTTTAAATTCATGAAAAATTACTGATATGCTAGGGGGAAAAAAATTGCTCTTTTATATCAAACAGATAACTGTATATGGATGTGTTACCTTCCCCTGTTTCTTGAATTTGAACTGAGAGTAACTGGGCACAAGGAATCAAATGATGAAACTTGGTTATTCTGTAATGAGACAAGCTACACTTGAGTTGCTGCTACTAGTGATATCTTCATATGTTTGAGTATAAGAAATGAACATTTGTTGTTCTCTTTCTGGGTTCAATCTGTTTATTGTTTTATGTATTTATAGATTAAAAAGATAATTTACTCTTGTATTATTTATTACTAAAGAGGCTCGTTATTTTCCCCTTGAAACTGGAATTGCTTCTCAGTCTGTTATACAAATTCAGTAGTATAGTGTTTTCCAAAAATGTGGCAATGTGTTCAATTATAAATGTAGCTATACTGACTTTCCCTTTTAATTGTGTCAGGATGCCATCTTCGTCATCACTGGATGATGAAAGTGGTGAGATGTCTTTCTATAATTAGATCAAGTTATTCTCCCTCTCTCGTATGTATGTAATAAGGGGCTTTTGTTGTGTTTATACAAAGTTCTGCTAGTAACTGGCAACAAAGAGGAAACCCCTTGCTGTGTAAGAAGTTAACAGTTATTAGAATTATTCATTGAAGTTCAGTGGAATTCGGGTGTGGATGGGTACTGAATGGCATAGCTAGAGATATTCTTTCCTGCACAGGATGTAGACAATTCCAAATGTCCATGATGTTATATTTTCATGTTTTAGATGAAGACAACAGGGTCCAGAGAAATTATTTTTATGCATCCTCTTTCTGAATATAAGCAAGATTAAAAATTATTTTCCTTAATCTGATTTAAATTGATGCATCACACAAAACATCTCAGTTTATTCTAGTGACAGAAAATGAAGTTGAAAAGGCGAGTTGATCTTTACAAATGCTATCAAATTAAACCTCTTCAGTCAGTGAGATAGCATGGGCTTCACCTTGTCAACTTCATTATCTGGGATTTTTTTAACATAGTGTCTAGTAGACAAGAAAAAACCCAAACCACCAAATGCCCAAACCCTCATGGCATTCAAAATACTCCACTGCTGTTTGCCATCCATTACAGTGGGAAGGGAAGTGAAATAAATCACAAGCAATTACAGAGAGTCAGTCAGATGAAAGGTCTGTGTAGGTTTCACATATTTTTGCAAGGGGAGGACAAGTTTTCCAGCAGGCTTGATTCATGTGAGTACTGGACAGAAATGCTCGATTTGATTCATTTTGTCACTGACCTGTGGAATATAGGTTTACATGTAACCTTTGCTAAGAAATACACAAGTCACAGGTGGGAGCTTGCTGGAAAAAAAAAAAAAACTGTTTAAGCAATTTCTCATCTGCTAGTAATGAAGCAGAAAAACAGGAAAAAGTGCTTGGGACATGTGTGAAGTCAATCAGACTAAATACAATTTACATGGTGTTATTGCAAGGGTGAACTAGAAAATGGATAGTTACTCAATTCAAAAGGGAGGTGATACTCAAGTGGTGATGGGAAAAGGTAAATATGACACCTGTATGTCTGGAATGAAAAAAAGCTGACCTTGTACTAAATACTCTTCAAAACTTTTATAGGATGGAGTCCTTGTTCAACATTCTTTGGTAAATTTCAGAATTTAAGGTTTGTAAATATAAGATTACTTTTTTAGTACTGTATTGTGGAAATGTTTATTTGTGTTAAGTACTTCCTACCATCATCTTGAAACACTGTTGGACAGTTGAATTTGGTTTTTTAGGATCCTTTTTGAAAAATTTTTAATAGAAGTAGGTAGAATCTAAAAATTGAAGCTAGCTAGCAGAAGGGTGTCTTAGAAGAGAAATCTTTTTATGTCCTTTATGAAGTTAAGGAGATAATTATTTTCTCCTATTTGTTTTTGCACTAAGATCAAAGCTTTCAGCTACTAGTAGAAAAATATCCAATAAATATCAACCATACCGTTATTTTCAGAAATGAGAGATTCTTAGGAAACTAAAATTGGGACATCTACATAAGTAAACACTCCAAAGTTGGTTGTCTTAAACTCCAGGTTTAGCGCTTTTGGCCACTTTTAATTTGTCTGGTTCTGTCAGAAATCATGAATAAGTGTGCAGAGCCTTCTAGGCAGTAGTACAGTGGCCAAATCAGAATAGTTAAGATGTGGGTTTTAAATAGTGACTGAATATTGAAAACAATGCTAAGATTTTTACAGTTTTGCCACAGAAAAATGATTTAACTTTTTATCTAGAGCTACTGCTGGTCTTTGTGTTTTCCCTTGGTATTTGGATAGATGTCACTCACAAACTGATTGCAAATGTGAAAATCAGCAGCCTTATTTAGACAAAAATTCAGAATGCTGTGTTATAGTCCTGTCACTGAGTCCCATGAAATATATTGTCCTGAAGATTTAAATTAGAGCAAAAAAAAAGGTGGATGAGAGAAATAATTGTATCTGTGAGTGTTAACTGCAAATAACAGTACCCTTGTAACATCCAGCATAATTTTGCTGATCTCCACACTGTGAATAACTTTTGGGCTTGGTTGGTCTGAGGATGACTTTTTGAGTATGTTTTGAGTATGTAGGAAGGAAGTGCTTCAGATTTTTAACAACCTGAATTAAGAACTTTCTCTAATTTTTTTTTTAAATAATGTACATAGGCATGTAATGATTGTGGCAATAAAAAATTTCTCACTTGTCTAGATATAGAATTAGTTTATACTTGATTAAATATAAGGAAGTTGGTTGTGTTAAATCTTCTCTCTGTTACGCAAATAGGAATGGTCTTTGGTTCCTCTAGCTTCTGGCAGCATGTGGCTCAGGATCGAACTCCCCTCTATCAGGCATCTTATCTTCATCATTATGTTTAGTAGCTATAGGTGGAATTTGTTTTTTGCTCTCCCACATGAATAGCCAATCAAAATGAGTTACAAAGATAAATTGTACATGAAGCAGTGTTTTCCTTTTTTTAAAAAAAAGTGTTCTCTTTCTAAGCTAGGGAGATGTAGTTCAGATCACTCTAGAGACTGTTCTGTCTATTTAATAATTTCAATTTTTCCTTCTTCTGGGTTAGACTGCATGATGTATCCAAGGTAGAAATATGCAGAGGAGCATATTAATACAGCGTGTTCTTAAATCTTTACCTGTTTGCTTAGTCTGGTGACTGTTTATTGACTGTCTTCTGCGAGGTTCCATCAGACAAGCACTGAACTTACAAATGAATAGAAGTGTTCTCATGGAAATCAGGTAGGTTATTCCAGCATTCAAAACTGAATTAAGACCAAAATTCATATGAAGGGATAATACAGGGTGCTATCAAATGCACTTGCCTCTATCTCATTCTTTTTAATTAAGGCTGAATCAATTGAAAACAGGCAGATTTGTTTGTGCTTACCCTGGCTAACCTTTCACTTGAAGTCAGTGGAATAAATCCTCAGTTGATGTAAATCGCTGCCATTCTTGTTTAACTTCATTGAAATCACCAGGGATTCAATTCAGTAGTTTTGCCTTGTCTGCCTAAGTTGGGACTGCAAAAATCCAGCAATGAAGTGATGTTATGGTTTATGTATTATTGTTCTCTTGTGGCATGTTTTTGGGGCAATAACGTTTCTATTAGAATGGTTTTTCTAATTGGGGTGAGGTCTGTCATGCATTTATGAGTCTTTCTTGTTTTTTTTTCTTTGTGGATCATGCATATCAATTGTACTGTTTAAGATTGGAAATAGCTTGGTTGGTGAATGGGCTCTGTGTGTGTATATCTGTATGACTTTACAGTATGTAAGAAAAACTGCACAATGTCTTCCTCAAAGATCCTTGGCTGTCCCCCTTGCTGTTCAGATCCTGCTATTGCAGCATTCCCACTGTACGTTATTTGCAGATTTAAAATTGTCATTCTCCATGTAGAAATAACTTCTTACTGAGGCTTGAATTATTAAATAGTATTTACACAAATCTCAAATGGAGATGTTGAAATATTCCTAAGCGTTAAGTAATTCTTACCGCTCTGTGTAGGAAGGTATGGGGTCTTTTTGCATTTTTCTAATAAGTTTTTCTATTTTAGGCAGTCATTCAGGGTGTGTATAAATCACAAGCACAACTGGACACCTTGAGTTCAGATTTCTCACTACATGAGACAGACACAATCCTGCCATATTTGCTGTCAGAAAACAGGGATGTAACCTCTGCATGTAAACCTAAAAGCTTGTCCTTGTACCTATTCTTTGAGTAAATATGGAAGTGTGGAGAAACTATAAAATAGTTTAAGGAAATATTCTTATACTAAAAATGCACATTAAACTGCAGTCATATAAAAAATTATTTTGGAATGGTTGCTAAGGCTCTTCAAAATTATTTGTAAGATTTATTAAGTTGGAGATACATTGCTGAATATAAGCATATTTTCTGTGTCTGCAATTATTACTGGTTGACTGTTGAACCTTTACAATTGACTAAATAGGAAAAACGTTTTGGTTGGGTGCTTTTCTTCCGATAAGGCTTAACAAAAAGTTTCAGTGAAGCATAAATGTTTTCAAAAAACACAAACCCATCTATAAGCATATGTGTGTAGCTTGTATATGAGCATCAACCATATTACCATGATAATGCACTTTCCTGACACAATTCCAGGCATTAACCTGCATAGTTTTAATTTTCTCACTAAAGCCAGGAACTAGGGAGGGGAATAAAAGTTGTAAGCCTTTAACAGTGCACTTCAAATGGCACAACTAAATGTGAATTAGTATTTGTAAAAGTTGCATCTGGTCCCATTCAAGTTAGAACACCTTTGAAACAGTGAAAAGTATATGGTTTTCCTATCTGAATCTCTATATTGGGAGCCTTATGTTGTCTTGTGCTAAACTGGTTGTGATTAAGAGTTCAAAGATGACCTTTGGTCCCAGTCTTTGAGTTGTGTCTGAATGCAAGTCTGTATTGACTTAGATCTTGGTAAATAATCTGTCGGTATTTGTTCTTTAGTTATGGAGAGTATTTTTCTTCAGGTATGACAGAAATCACTTTGCAGGACAAATGCAAGCTTTCTTCATTAATGAAACTCATTGATACGTTATGATCGGTCTTCACTGCCAGTGTGCATAAGTACAATCTGCTACAGTAGTGCAAAATAATTATCCATGGAGACAAGGCACAAGTAGTGTAAAACAAGATGAAAACCTAGGCAAAGTCAAATGTGATGTAGGGATCATGCCAGGAGCAGCAATGTAAATGATCAGACACAATGCATCTGGTAGATGGGGTGAATGAGTGGGAACAAATAAAATGGAAGGTAACAGACAAAAAAGCATAGATAGTTGCTCAGCTGATCACTATAATGTTGAATGGGATTTTTTTGGCCTACCAAGTGTTAAGTGTGCAAATACATTGACATAAAATTCGTCAGTTTCATCCTCTACATGTATGTTTATAGTACTCTTTTTGGCCCGTTTTTCTCTCAAGGAATTGAATTTAAGTATGAAAATCCGCACACAACAGGAATAAAACAATTTTCATCTGTCTTCCTTCATAAAAGCACTTCAAAAGTGTATTGCTGGTGCATTTTCTGTCCTGCACTTGTTCGGTTCAAGTATATACTGCCAAAAAAAGTTTAATATCCTTTGGTGTATGTTTCTGCTGAAGATAGTCAGAAAAGTGTGTGAAATTTTAAAATTTTGTATCCTGGATCTCTGTTTTACCTTTTGGGTTTAATACAACTTTTTAGTTGCTATTTAGACAGTGCTGGGTTAAGAGCGTGAGAGAAGGATCTGTGTTTGTCTAGTTCACACAGTTAATAAGTGCTGTTATCATGGCTTCCTTAAGTTCATAAGGATTGTGAATGGGGGTGGCAGTGTTGGGAGACAGCTCAATTGGGCATGAGTTAGGAGATAGAGATTAAGTTCTCTCTTTTTCTTTTGGGTGATCTTGGAGTCATCTTAGTTTTGGGGCTGGGTTTCACAAAATATCTGCTATGACTCAGATTGCAGAAAAGGTCTGCCTGGATTGTGTTTGAGAACAGTGAACTGAGATTTCTTTTTTCTTATTTGATATATTTGCTAAAAGTATAGTTTGAAATTGAAACAAGGGAAGTGGAATGACAATCAGTATTAAGCTGTGTACGCTTAAAGTGTACAAAAGCCAGGTGTCTTTAAACAAAGAAATCTTTTTACCATCATATAGGTTTTTATTCAGCAAAACAGTTTAGTAGACTTGCAACAGTGATCACTGATGTTGGTTTCTAGCCCAATTTCGCTGGCAATGATTGGGGCAGAGAGTGGGATTAATTTACAGTATTTGGAGCCTTTTTATTAAATCAGTTTACTTCCTAAAACTCAGGCTTCTGAGCTCATTCAAAGCTTTGGTGGGATTGCTGGGGTTTTTATGAAGAACTGACCTGTCCAATCACTTGAGCTTTCAGCAGTTGCAACTTTTGAAATATCTGTAATGGAGTTTGTGTAGGAGAAAATGAAGAAGCATGTTCTAATTTGGAGACTCAGGTAATGCAACAATAAAGAGCTAGGATCAGTCATACCTTGTGAAACTACAGATAGCAACTCTGCACATGTGAGTCAGCCTTCAGGACAGAACTTGTCCTCTGTTCTATAAACTGCACGACTTTTGTGGTTATACAAAGCAATGTTACTGAAGAATGGGATTTGTTAGATGTGTAAACATCATTGCAAAAAAGAGAGAAGAAAAGGCAAATACTGGAGAACGGTGCAACCAGGGAAAAAAGATTGAGACGGGGGAAACAAAGATGCATTGAAATACTGGTGGAAATGAAATGAGAGGGATTGATAAATGACTACATCATTACTGTTGAGTTGGGCAGTGATACTTTTTCAACACAAACAGAGAATGATACGGAAGTACTGCTTTAGTATATTCTATTTATGAAGCGCTAAACTTTGCAATTAAACACATCCTCCAGGCAAATATTCTAAAGTGGCAGTAGCGTAATGAAATATCATCCTGATATGGTCTAATAAGGATCATTAAGATATTAATCC
Source organism: Gallinula chloropus (assembly GCF_964237585.1). Taxonomy (NCBI): domain Eukaryota; kingdom Metazoa; phylum Chordata; class Aves; order Gruiformes; family Rallidae; genus Gallinula; species Gallinula chloropus. The sequence continues at coordinate 28,010,376 of NC_140091.1, forward strand.
CATGCATGAATAGCAATATTAAAATAATTTCTCTGAAGAAGAGATTGTTTATCAAAAAAACAAAAAATGGTATAGAACTTCAAGGTTCTAGAAATTGTTCTGGGTTTCCAGTGAAATTCTCTGCCCCTGTTGCCAGACAGCACCCAGTTTTCTCTTAAGAATAAGTAACAGAATAGGGGAAAAAGTATCCAGTTTTGTAATGGTTTGTTACATGAATTTCAGCATTATAAACTTGGAGTATTTCTTTCTGATCCTTTCCAAAACTTAGGGTTTGTGCAGTGGATTGAATTACTGGTCACTGCTGTTGGTTTCCTTATTTCTAGATACTGCAGTATTTAGTTTTAACATTTTGGAGACTCTTGATGTGCAATTCCCATTAGGGACTGGTGAGGGACAATTTAGGCTCCCTAAAACCTGCATTGAATGGTTTATGCATGCAAATAGTGTTTTTCTTTCATAGTTTTGTTTGACTTGAAGCTTTCCTCAAAGCTTACTCGCATCCTGGGTTTTTTTCCAGATGGTTTTTAATGTAATTTCTGATCTTATTTTGCATTAGTATGATTTCATTTCATGTTCTCAGGTTAAATAACATTACGTATAGTGAATTCATACTGTTTGTTCTCTTATTTCTCACTTAAGGAATTTTTTTTTCTTTTCATTTTGATAATCAAAAAGAGTTTTTTGATTCTATTTCTGCCTCTGCAGTCCTGATGAGCAAGACTGGGATTTCAAGTGACCTGTGTTGGTTGCCTTGCAAGCTTGCAGCAACACCAGGCTTTCTGCACCAGGTTGAGCTGTATTATCCTGAGATTTGCTTCTCCTTCCAGTAGTCACATAAATGTTTGTATTGAACTTTCCTTGTACAGTATGACCTGTGTTCCAGAATGACTGTACAGATTACCATGCACAATGTTTTTTGGTGTTTCTTGCTGGCGTTGCAGTTCTAATGCTATTTCGAAACTTTGTAAGCAGCAGATCAATCCCTTATAAAAGCTCTGCTGTAAAATGATGATACAATATCATTTGGTTTTGAGAAAGTGGATTTCAGAGTACTTACGTAGTGGGCAAGTTAGTCTTTAGAAATTGGTTTTAACTGTGCAGTTTGAAAAACTTTGGGGATTGCAGTCTGCATTAGCCCAAAATAGAGCAGACACCATTAAAGCTAGTAGGTTTGGATTCTTTTTTGTTGATGATTTCTACATAAAGTTAAATTGGTTTAAATGTATTTAGTAAAGATTTAAAACATAAGTGTACTAGGAGATAAACTCTTAAAATACTCAAAGTTGGGGAGGAGAGGATGTACTTTGGACTTGGCTCCACCCAGGCTGCTTGATGTCCTGAAATCTAGGAGTAATAGCAGTATTCACAGATTTTCACAGTGGGTTTGTAATCAAGATAAATCACTGTGTGTGCTTTGTTTTTACATCCAGAAATCTTGGACTCCCTGAACATGACCTCACAACTTATTTAGTGATTAATCTGGGCTTATGTAGCTTTGTGACATAGAAATTGGTATTTTCAACAATTCATACTGATGAAAATAAATATACTGAAGCTCTGAGATCATGTGGTTCCTTCGTGATGGGGCTGTATCTGTTGTCAATCAGGCTTTATCTATACCTGCCTCAGCTGTTGAAGCCTCTCTCCCAGAAATGCTAGAACTACATAGAAAATAGTCACCTAATGAACATTCTTACTCAGTTAATGTAACAGCTGTCATTATTGTTTCCTCTGTCTTGTGTTCAACCCAATCAGCATATACCACCCAATCTTTTCAAAAAGTAGCCATACATACATCATTCTTCATAAATACAGCTTGTGTTACACCACATATCCAAGCTTTTAAAGTTCAGAGGTAGATAAACATTTCAGAGAAGCAAATTTAGCTTAACTTTTTTAATGTTAAAAATCAAAATGAATTCCTAAGGATTTTGTCATATTTTATAAATACACAATAGAAAACTAGCATCTTAATTATGGAAGCAGTGATTATTTGCCCCATTTTTTCCAGACCTGACCTCAAAATCGAGTTAGTGTCTGTTGCAGAATGCAACCCAAAAAACGTCTGAAGGTTGGGAGGCAATGCCATTTTCAGAAGGGCTTCTAAGGAAATGAAAACACATAAGTTGTGAACCCCTGATGGAATAGTAAAATGCCCTGCAGTACTTTTTCAGCCAGCAGCACGCTAAATACAGAATTTAATTACATCTTTGGCAGTCGCAGTCACTTCACTTGAAATACCAACCTCCCCAAGGCTTCTAGGAATGATATTTCTTTGGGCCTGTGTATTTTTTGATTCTTCACTCAGAGAGGGTACTGTATATGTGATTTTTTTTTTTTACCTCGTTAATATTTTCATTCAGTAAAAATGTATGCTAACTTGAACTATGTTTAAAAAAAAGAAAAGGTAATATAAATAATAGCACTTGCCTTTTCAAAGGTATTCTTTCAGCATCTGTAAGACTTGACACGCTTGGTATTAGATTGCATCAAAGTGCACAAATGAAAATGGTGAATAAGAAGATATGGAGGATTGAGAGAAAAATCTGATGTGCAGTATGAGAAATGACCAGTCAACAGATGGTTTAAAAAAACAAATAATGCTGTACTGTTCAGTATGTGTTACAAATACTTAATACAGGGACAGTTACACAGGTAACAGGAAAGGACTGAAGACATGTTTTTTCACACACTGAAAATGTATAAAAATAAAGAGGCAGTTCTGGTTTTTATATTATTTCTTTCAGACTCGGGTATAAAAGTCAATCTGAACTATAGTTTGATTGGGTTTTAGGATGGCAAAACTTGTAAAGGTATTAAAAAAACCAACAGAACAGGATGCAGAAAATAAATCAGGTATTTCATGCAGGCTGTTAAATTTTTCCAGTTAACAGACTTTTTTCCTAAAAACTTTTTATCTGCCTTTTATGGATAGTGTACATAATGCAGAAGTTTGTTTTTGTCTTTTAATTTATTCCAACCTTCCTGTTATCTAGTCTGTCCTTGCAGCACTTCTGAGAAATTACTAAACCCTGTGAAGCACAGACTAGACTCCCAGATCAGGTTATTTTTACGTCAACTGTTTTTATTAGACAATCCCATTAGAACCTTGCCAGTGACAAAGGAGGGAAACATAATGCCATCAGCACCCTTATAACGCTACACTCTCCAAAAGTTACTGCCATTGGAAAACTTGTATTGCTACCAAAACCTTTTAAAACAGTCTGCAAGCTAATTTCATTGACTTACAGAACTATCTGTACTAAGCAATTCATTTTACGTTATCCACTGAGGAACAAATTCTACCTTGCATTTAAGTTGACTGCACTGCTGAGCTAACTTTGTATTTCTTTTTTTCCCTTAAGGATCTCATTAACATACTAGAGGAGTCTCTATCAAATATTCATAACCTGTAGTAAACTGAAGTAATAGTCTCCTGTTCGTTCCAGTTTGACACAGACGCATATTCACACCTGGCATTACTTGCACAGATCTACAAATTCCATTTTCACTAGTTGGAGCTCTGTTTGATGATATTTTAGCTATAGCAATTGCTTTCTAAACTTTTGACAGGTGGAAATACTCTGCTTTATAAAAATGAGCATCTTCCCAAACAGTGGGATGTGATTGCATATATATATATACATATATATATATTTTTTTTTTCTGCACTTTGTTAAATAGTTTTTCTTTTCCAAAAGCTTTGTAAGTGTAACTTCGTGTGTTTTCTTCTATAACTGAGGCCTTTTCATCAGTGATGAATCATGGAAACCTATGATCATCCAAGAGGTCTGGAAATGTGCAAATGAAGTGGTTATAAGAAATAGCACAAAACTATGCTTAAACCTTAAGTAGAAATCAGTACCTATCTGGTGCTTCACAGGAATGGTGGAAGTGTGTGGAATTCAGTGATGTATTTGCCTGTGTTGCAGACTGTAATTTTAGGAGTGGGCTCTTTGAAGTAGATGCTTCTGATGATCATTTCCATTTTCTATATAAAGGTGCTGTAATGCAAAGACGTGAAGCTGGCCTGTTTCTGTGTTTGAAGCTAGGAACATATTCCTGTATCTTGCTGAATAAGCTCCTGACTCGACAGTTCATTGACTTCAAAGCCTTTCTTTTGAATCAGTCTGAGTGTTTCAGCTTCTGTATTGTTTTCCACCTGAGCTGTCAAATATTCACAATTGGTGGTCAGCCAAAAAAAGAACAATAGGCTTTTTTCCTTTCTATTATGTATTGGAGTGATTGTGATTTTACTTCATTATTTTACACCAAATTAATTGGTGAAGTTAATTGCAGGAAGCATCTTTCAGAAATTGAGTAACAAAACCCAGATTAATAGAAATCTTGGTTACCACAGTAATTTTTTTGAAGGGTGCACTGTAAGTGGATTCTAAAACATGTAAAAAAAAAAAAAGTTACTTTAAAATTTGTCAATTTAATCAAAGAGGTAGGATAGGAGTTTGGATGAAGGTTTGACCTTTTTTGCTATTGCATTGTTACAGTGATTTCTTAGAGTGGAAGGGATGGCTGAAAACAGTCTGAAGTGAAAAAGGTAATGTAACATTGTTTTTTCAGGTGTAAGGCTTTTATTTGGTATGCTGTACAAGTTGCTGAAATAGGCAAGAAATATTCAGTACTCACTTTGGAAAAAGTAGCAGAGAGAGGACACAGATTCTGTAAATGTGTTGTCAGCAGTACAATAGTGTTGAACAAGTAATACTGAACACGTTAAGCTTTGGTTAACTGCATGCATCAATGTGAACAAATTTATTCTCCATCATGATGTTTCTTACTGAAATCTTACATGGAAGCAATCTCTAGTGTTGCCTGAAGTAAAATAGGGAAATTGTATGTAGCTCACATGTCTGTCTCCATACAAACCAGAAAATAAAAAGATGAAAAAGCAGAAGCGGTTTGTCACACTTGGTAAGTTCCCTCTTCTTACTCTAACTCCTTTTCATTGAAACTTTCACTTAAGAAAATTGGCCATTGCAGGAGTAGCCAGTGTAGCAGAGTAGCATATTAAAATGGTCATTTGTTATGACTTAGCCCCAGCTGGCAGCTAAGTACTACATGGCTGCTTGCTTACACATCCCTTCCACCTGCCTCTGGGATCGGGACAAGAACAGGCCCTAAAAGTAGAATAGTACACATAACAGGCTAATATCCCTTATGTAAGGAGTGTAAGGGCAATGGTAAGTGCATAGAGGTGAGCCTTTAGGCTTGTTTTTGTGGTGTGTGCATTACCGTTAACCTCCTCCATGGCAACCTTTTTCTCAGAAAACCTTGGTTCCCACTGACCTCTTCCTTGTGCACTTTAGCCAACCATAGGTTGCACAGGGTGCTGCTTTGCACCTCAGCCTAGCTGTAAAATCTTTATGGATTTATTGTTACAAACAAATTACATAGATGCATGATAATTCATTGACTGCTTTCTTCAGCTGTGTTTTACTCTGGGGGGTAATACCAGAATTTCATCTTGATATTCCATAAAATGATCAAGCTAATAGTATGGCTGTTGTCCAGTTCTACTTTCAAACCAGGATAACTGCTAGAATTATCTCAGTTAAAGATGAGTGTAGGAAAGGGGAGTGTAGGAAAAACATGCTCATCTGTTAGAAGAACGGCATGAATAACTTATTTCTGCAGATAAACGGGAAGTTGCAGGTTTGGACACTTCCTGAGCTGCTCTTAATTTTGCAAGTCAGGAAAGAATGATGGATAGACCTGGCATAATTTTAAAGTACTAGAAAAAGCACCAGCTGAATGAACAACTTGTATTTGAAAAACAGATCAAGATTCTGATTTTGGTTACTGTGACATGAACTCACAGAAATTGCAGTGAGTGTGTTAGAATTGTTCTGAATTGAAAACTGAATATGAAACCAATTATCTGGCCTGCTGTGTGTTAGTGGGGTGTGCTTTTAAAAGTAAATGTTATTTTGAAAACTTCTGGGGAAAGAAATTGTTCATCAGCTGGATGCTATACACATGAAAATACTTTACTCCATGGCTAATGGTTTTATTATGATTAATTTTGAATAAGCAGTTTTTAGTTTGTACACAGAAAATATTTCTGTAATCTCTTGAGGGGGAAGTAAATCTAACAAACTCACCAACAAGCAAACAAAATGTAGTCTGGTTCAAAATTCCTAAGAATACAAAATCATACTCTGTTTATGTAGCTAAATAAAAGCAGTCAGAAAGTCTCTTAAAAACTGACAGTGCTGCAAACGCTATTGTCCTTGTGTTGCCAGCTTTCTAAATTTGAATTTGCTGTGTCAAGACTGAATAGATCTTTTCTACAGATGATATTTTCCAGATATGATCTGAGTTGTCATTATATTCTTTCAGGTTTATGTTGTGACTCACCTGAACTCTAAAATGTGTGCTACCACAGAACTTGCACAAGAATGAGTAAGGACCATGTAGGGTATAAATAGCTGTTTTGCTCTATAGCTGTGAGCTATGCATAGCTCACAGAAATGTATAGTGGTGTAATTTATCTCAAATCATGTGCACTGAGGTTTCTTTATAGCTTTTATGCTATTTTCAAATTAAGAAGTATTATTATTTGTTAAATGAGCGATGTTGCACCTCAGGCCAGAAGCTCAGCCAGCTTGGTTCTGGTTGTTGAAGAGCTTTATGTATGTGAATCACAGGATAACTAGCACCAAGAGAATTTAGGACTTGTTGTTTTTTGTTTTTTTTTTTTTCCAGAGGATTAATGAAGTAATTAACATCTGTTCTTATAGTACTTAGGTGTGTCCATAACAAGTGTACACTGGGCAGTAAGCAGCTTAAAACCCTGGAGTCAAAATGAAACTTGGGGAAACTGTCCAGTTACATCTGCTGAGTTACCCAGGAGACTAGCTGTAAAAGTGAAAATTAATGTAGGAAGAAAGGTTCCACGTGTCGTCATAAAAATCCACTGGTATCCATAAAAAACAGGTGCTTTCCAATAAACAGGTACTTTTAAGCTGTGCTTGTCTTGACTTAAGACCAAATCAATAGAATGAGACTAAATGGAGTTGATGGCAGAACATTTTAGTCCCAAGTACACAGTACAATAAATAACTTCCCTGTTTTGTGAGGGAGATGGTGCTGTTTTGAAGGAGAGTCAAGTGGGTCAGCACAGCGGTTTGTACTCAGGTACTCAAGACCTCTCTTAGGGTCTCTTCTGGGCCTCTCCCAGCATTACTCTTGAACACATCAGTTAGAGGATTAGGTAGAAAGTACTAAATGTTGACTCATTCATTTTGCTGCTCCTTAAATCTGACTCTACACCTTCAGGTTGGAGACCTGAGACTTAATTGATGGACATAATTATAATGTTGTTTGCTTAGGTGCAGTGCATTTATACTAAAAAATAAATCAAACCAGCAAAACCCCCAAACTAAGGCAGCATAAATAAATTCCTGTATCTGGCTAATTTGTTGCTGATTCACTGTGTCTGTTTCCTTATTTCCCACATTGTTCTACACATGGCTAAATCAAAATCACTTTGAAACAGCACAGAATTCTTATTTCTGAGTAAAGAGTGGAGAAATTTTCACAATACAGTTTTCCGGCTTATGCTGAATTATGAGGTGTCTACCTGAGAAAATGCCTTTTGTTTTTATCACAAATCAATATTTGCGTAAAGTACAGCAGATAATGCTCTTCCCTGTTTGAAAGTACAGCTGCACAAAGGTCAGATAATCAGAGCTGGAGCAGTTCTGTTGTAGGTTCTCTACCCCTCAGGAAGGGGAATGCTTTTTTACTTAACATCATATAATCCTTTTAATGAACTGTAAAATAGCTATTCTTTTCTTCCTACCACCTGTCATGTGTTTCAAGACTTCTGTTGTTATTTTTTTCCTCATTTCAGCCTTAATTTACTCCTGATTTACACAATCTGGTCTCGATGTGATGTACTTCATCTTGCGTAGATCCCTCACTGCTCCACGGATGGTTCTTCTGTGTATTTTTATACTGTCACTTCCCATCCCTAGGCCAAGTAAAATCTTTATGCTTTTTCACTTACTGTCTTCTCTCTTTCTTCTGATTACCCTTGTTGTCTTCTGCAGCTTGTCTGTCTTTATTGCTTTTTGGAAAGCATTCGCAGTTCACGTTGCTGAAATGCTTCTACATACCTTGAAAATATTTTTAAATTTTATTTTTTTAAGGTTTATGAAGCATGTTTGCAAGAGGAATTAGAGTATCCTGATTCCAAGTGGTCTCCACTGTTATGTAAATGTATGGTTCTTGAAGACAGAAGACAGGAGTACTGTGGTCATTTATTATAAACACTGTAGAAGCTCGTTAAGGGGATTTCAACAAGAAGTCCAGATATGTTACATTTGAGATCTAGCATACTGTTCCCTGAAGCATCTGTTTTAAGCTCAGATTTTTTTAATGTCTGTTGCCTTTATTCTGGTAAATATGATCTCTCGTGGTGTTTATCAAACCTATAGTGCGTGTGTAAAGTAGATGAGACTGCACAACACAATAGAAAATGTCCTGTACTTTGACAGCACAATTCACTCAAGAGTACATAGCTTTACCTGGAGGTAGAAGGTCTGCTCTGGCATGAAGATTCCCTACACTAATAGTAACTCACTTGTACAGAGCAGTTTAGTAGGCCTTCCACAATACATTCACTTTAGACTGGCATGTATGGGAATGAGGAGCAGGTACAGAAAGGCAGGATCAATTCTACGTAACTTGGTTGGGGAGATCTAATTGTTGCTTGGTTTGGAAGTTGTGAAATATCTGTATTGCAGCACCTAAGCATGAAAGAGGAAATCCATTCCTCTAACACTGAAAAAATAGGGGTGGCTTGATTGCTTGCATACATGAAGTCACAGGGCTATAAAATGTCAGACTGATAACAAGAAAATGCATATGTGCAATGTGAGAATTTATCTTGCTTCTAAGTGGAACAGCATCCACAGTATCAGAATTTATACTGGGCTAGTAATGCAATATTAGTCATTCTCTGGTCTGTTAATACCTTGAAGCAATGGGAGGTTTATCTGTCTATTGTTACACTATTGTTACATGCCATAATGTCGTTGAAAACAAGGAAACAATTTTTTTTTAATTTTTTTTACTTTGAGATTCATTTCAGAAGGATACAGTCAACTGCTTTTTGTACTTAGGCTCCTGTCAGGTCACTAAACACAGGCCACTGCCTCTGGGATTGCATCCTCACATTGCTGTGCTGGGGAAGATGCTGGAGCTGTACCCACCACCTTGTCATGGGCATGGATTACACTGAGAGCAAGTCAGCATTTTGGTGCAGCAGATCAGTGTTTTGCATCAAAATTAGCCCTTACATTTAATTCAGCTGAACATTCCTTTGGAGATTTTTTGCCTTGGTGCCAATGAAGGCTTCTGCTTTTTTGGGGTTTTGTTCAGTTGGGGTTTTTGGTTTTGCTGTACTCTTTAAGAAGTATAATACCAGAGTAATGTTTTTCTGCTTTCCTTAACTTCCCCCTAAATATTAATTATAAGCTAATAATATAAGCTTGTATATCATATAAGAAGGTAATTTAAAGAGGTGATGGAGGAAAATCATGTAGATAAAACATTTAAAAGAAAAGCAATATTTAATTATGCTTCATTGAAATACAAATCTAAATCTGCCTAGATGTTTACTTATTTCATTTATAGAGCACAGACATTTAAATTTGACCAGTAATTTGCCGTTCCCTCAAAATATTTAATAATTTTTAGAATTTCTTTCTCAAGCCCAGCTAAGCAGGAATAGGAAAAAACGTTCTTATGTGACTTCAGTATTCTTAGAATGTTTTTCTTATTAGAAAATTCTTTCCAGTGAAAGTTCTTTTCACTTTCCACCTCTGTTATTACTTAACAATATTTCTTCTGTTTGATCCTGCAACAGGGTTAGTGCTGTATTATTACACACACTCCCTACTCGGGTTTCCCTATGCTCTAAGTGTTCTTTTGCCGAGTGCCATTTACAGAAGAAGGTCTTGGGTTGTGCTTTCAAATGAAAACAGTTGGCAATTAATGGCTCTGTAACACTTGAAACACCCTCCTCATTTTATTACCTCTGGGGGCACCTGCTAAATCTATCAGGGAATGCACAGGTCAGTGTGTGGCAGGATTGGAGCAGTTGAAACGAAACCCATTCTTATTTGGTACAAAGTTGGAGTGGGAAAAGCATGAATGGAGCTTTTTGTGTTTTGCCCTATTTGTAAGGCAAAAGGATGAATAGAACAGTGACTTTTCATGTCCAGCACGCACATCATGGCACCACAGCCTGCCAACCTCCCAGTTCAGCTCTTAACGTATGGAGAACCTGCAGGTGAATAAATTCATCAGTGCCAGGAGTCACAATATCTCGCTGCGGCTGTCAGGCCGAGCGCCATCAATGTTTTCTCGTATCTAACATGGCTGGAGCTGTGGCATTTCCTCGTGGGTGGGCGGTGGGTGGCTGCAGCACGGACAGCGGGCAGGCCTTGCTTGTGCTCCCTGAGTGGGGACGGACCCCTTGCTCTGGGCGGCCCCCGTGTGCGCGGAGTCCTCGCGTGCCCTGGAGACAAGCAGCACGTAGGTGCGCCGCGTGCCGGGGGCGCTGAAGGGGCGTTTGCAGACTGCGTCCTGCCTGGGGTGGCGGGGAAGGCTGAACCCCCGGGCAGGGAGGGGTAAAGTGGCAGCTTGGCCAAAAAGCTTTTAAAGCTAGAGGGTTGACAAGCGTGGGAACAGGCTGCCCAGAGATCCAGTGGAGTCACTGTCCTGACAGGTATTTAATACACATGCAGGTGTGCACTGAAGGGCATGGTGTAGTGATGTCTGACTTGGCGGTGCTGGGCTCACAGCTGGACTTCGTGATCTTAAAGGTCTTTTCCAACAGCAGCCTGGCAGCTGAGGCTTTGGGCTTCCCAGGGCAATACTGGCAATGTCGCTACCTTGAGGGAGGAGGAAGGATGGGCAGTCTCACACTCAGCTCTGCACGAGACTTAAAGGAACTGTAGTTTGAGAGGCTTGAACTAGGTGACAGAAACTGCATATTGTGTCTCAGCAAGGGGGTTCTGGAATGTATTCTTCTAATCCACTATGGGGTTTATAATTAATTTTCATTTTCAATATTTATTTTTGTACTGAATTCATTACTACAAAGAGGATTGGTAAAATAGGCAGTTTGTCGTGGAGGAGTGAACACAGGCATGAATATCAGCAGTAAAAGAACTCTTACTATACTTTGGTTCCGAACAAATTTGGGTAGGCTTTTTCCAAGCTTACAGTTTGAAAAGAAAAGTGGTCTAAGGAACAAATGATGTAAAAAGTAATGCAGAGAATGAGTAGACAGCAGAGGTTAAATCTATGGCATGCTTACTTGTTAATTGCAAATTTTGCTTGACTTGCATATGTTTGAACTTAATGTTTATCAAATGCTCCCATATACATGTGATGTGAAAGGCATTATGGCTTGGTTTCAGTCAAGTGTGAAGGGACTAAAAAGGATCTCTGCTTGCTTTACTGAAAACTATCCAGGTGTTGATTGAGGATTACAGTTGTGTGCAGTGCTGCTCATGCTGCTTCTTCCTGACCGAACTTAATATGCATGGAGCGATTCAGAAGGAATCGCTTCAGCTTATACTTTGCGCCTTTACTTTTGATTGCTGGATTAAGTGAATCAGACCTGAGTGTGCTCTGATCTGCTGTGGGGATCAGAGCAGTAGTTTGTTGCTTCCTGTATGAAATAGAAGTAAGCTGGGAAGGAATCATGCAGCACAGATGTAACTCTAATGATAATAAGCACAGAACTATATACTAAGCTTGTAAGACTTAGTAATAGGTGTACCCTCTATACCCACGCAGATGAAGAGCCTCAGAAATATAACGTTCAAGACATATAGACTGGGCCATATACCAGTAGCATCAGCAGTGGCACAGTTGTGACTTGAACAGGACTGATGCATTTTCTAGTTTTTCTACACAAATAATGTGTCTGAGTGCCTTTTGAAATGGAGGCAATAAAGTCTGCCTATATTTTGGAAACTGTGTATATAATTTCGGACAATAGAGTAGTACAAGGTTAATACTCTGAAGTCCCCTGAGCTTCAGCACATGGAAAACACTCATCAGCTTATGCACGGTCTCTAAAACAGTGCTTGTGGGGAAAAATAGGGTCGTTGGTGCATCTTACATTTATGTTCACTTTCTTCCACTTAACCATTCCCATGGTCTCACTTTTCTTCCTGTAGCACTCCTCCCTCAAATCATATGAGAGTATGGTTATTGCTAAGACAATCTAAGAAATTAGAACTGTGACTGTTTGAAAACATGAGTCACTGCTGCAAAAAAATTTCTCCCAAGTCAGTTTTCAAAAGCTATGGTTAGAGTAACTTGTCATTTCTGGGTCACAATCAAGAATTAATTTTGCCATGTACTTTGCCCAGACTTCTCTGCCATACCTCTCAGCGTTTGGAATGGTTGGATAATTTGGGAAGGTGGCAGTCCGAGTTCTAACTGTCCTGTTTCTATTATTGCTGCCTCAATTTTACTGCAGCTAACTGTAGCAAAACCAGCCAGTCCTCCCTACCATCTGCATCCTCCTATGCAGAAATGAGACAAAAAAAAGAAGAAAGGCAACAATGTGAGGGCAAGTGTCAGTTCTACTTTAAAAGCACTGCTTGTGGAAGTCACCAGCTGTGAGGGTATTTGTGGTCTGTGGTATGTTTTTCACCACGTCTTATCAGCACTTTTCCATTCATAATTACAAGTTATCCCAAATGTTGTTTCAAAGTGCAGTTGCTGATGATTTAGACTGAGTGTGAGCATTTGGGTTTAAAGTGCTGAAAGTCTTTTTCCATTCAGCACATTACGGCAGGGATTTAAGAATTATCTGGGACAGTCACACTGAGTTCCAGTGCAGTATATTTGCCTTAACACAGTCCTATAGATTCTGCAGAATCACTGGCTTGCCTGATATCTTCTTTTCCATCTGCAGTTCTCAGGTTTTTAACCTAAGTGGTGAGATGTTTTAGGCAGCTGTTGCTTTGTTAGTAAACCCACTGTCCTGTACCTTCAAGAGTAACAACTTCCAATTGCATAAAACCCTATGTAGCCTGATGCAAGAAGATATCAAAGTTGACAGTGAGGCAGCACATGTAATTCTTTTAGACTTTTCCCTGCTCCAGGAAAGTAGCTTTGTTGCCTATAAAGAAAACAGGAAGACAAGCATATAGTTAATATGCTACAGTGCCATCTAGAGACCTCAGTAGTTTGGAAAGAATTTAGACACCTAACTTAAATTGCCTCTGCCCCTGGAAGGTTGAAATCCATCGCTTAATAATTCCCATTCTATAGCATGCTGTTCCCTTTAGGAGCAATCACTAGCATATGACTTCCTGCAGATTGAAGAAAAAAGAAAAGTACAAAAATATAATTTTTGTCCTCTTTTACTAGGTGCTTTGAACTTAATTTAGTAAATCATTCTTCCTGGACATGCAAGTCTCCCCAAACTATCGTAAGCTCTAATTATTGTCATCTATTTTTCCTATATTTTCATTGAAATTCCCTTTTCTACAGTTGTTGCAGCTATATGTACAGTGCAACTGCAAGATTATGGTGCTTATCTCTCTCCATGGACCATGCAGTTTGTACTTATAGCATTTACTTTCAAGGAGACATCTGTGAGGGATGCAGCCACCTAGCTCCAGAGCCTGCACACTTTGTCATTAAGAGTCTCAGGGTTGATTTACAGTGAAATACACCTTGTAACAATGTAATGCATATCATTATTACATGCATGTGTTTATCCTTACAAAATAGCTCCATATTGCTTTTAGTGTACAGATCTAAGAATACTAGAATGAATTGAAGTGATGGAAAGAAGATTATGTAAATAATCCCTTTCATTCAAGTGTTCTGTCAGATGGTAAAAATTTTGTAGGGGAGGGACTAGAAAAGACTGGCCAAGTACTTCTGTGTATAAAGAAACATCACAGAAGACCTAGAAAACACTTTAACAGTACTTGGTGGTTTTCTGTAGGCTATGTAGATTTTCCTCTGGTATAACTCTCATGATTTTAATGGATGTTTTCCAATTTTTACCTGAAAAACTAGAAAAGGAACACAGTTCTTCAATGTGTCCAAATTGTGGGAATGTATAGTATAGTAATGATGCTATAGTATGGGAAAATGGTGATAACTGCCCTTACTCTTGTCTGATTATCTTTGTGTAACTACATAGTCTATTACAAAATTCTTTTCCTGGGAGAGCTGCTCACAAAAGAGAAGAAACTTGGCTGTTATACCCTAGAACTTTAGCATTAACTGTGGCTGCTTAAGATTATTTCACCTTGTATGCATTGATGAAAAATAGTAAGTTCTCTCTCCTGTTTGCTTACGTTACATGGAGCCTTCTTCCACAGTGATTCTTCAGTCCACTGAGAAACTGTTGCCCACTTGAAGTCAACAGTTTTCAACAGATTCTGTCTTGTTATTGTAATTACTTAAAGAATCACCTATATGCAATCTACAGAGATTTTTTTTATGTAAGTTATTTGTGTACTGCTTTCTGTTGAGTAAGACCTATCTGGGAGGAAGGTAAATGTCACTGATTTTTAAACAAAGAACACTCACCACCAAAAAAATCATCTTTGCTAACAGCCAAATCCAAAGACTGTTAGACATGGGAGATCATTTGATAAAACACAACTTTTAAAATAAACTGCTGACAATTAGAACTCGTAGTAATGGAACACGTTTCTTCAGAAATGGAGTACGTGCTTATTCAGATTTCACAGTTTGTAAGCACTTCCTATATTTCCCAGCTTATTTCTGTCAGCAATTTTTATCCTGTTCAGACCTTGAGAATGAAAAACTGCTAATCAACACTAGTTTCAGAAAACTGATGCTATTTTTAGCTAATGGCCCGGAGTACCTTGTCAGGAAAGTGACGTGTGGAAAGAGGTTCAGTCAACTGAAATTTTACTTGTATGTTATTTTAACATTACATGTGCAACTGTTCATCAAACTACAAATTCTCTATTATGAAAAATAATTTTATAGGTATTTACATGCCTTTCTCACTTGAACACTTGGATACTTCCAATAGATCTCTTAATGACATTTATTCTATAAATTTGGTAAGTGCACAGCTTTTTATCTGGCAGGTCCAAAATTTGTTTCCACAGAGTGGCACTATTATTTAGGTGAACACTGAAATGTATCACTTGCATAAAATTAAAGTTAATTTACAATCTCACAATTTTTTTCTTCAAATGACAGTCTTTGGACACATGTTTGAAAAAAATCTTCCACAGTTTAGAGATTAAAGCTCTGTACACTTTGTTGTGCTTATGAATGTAAATGTAAAAGTAGTTCAATGCTTAGAATGCTTAAAAGGACCTAAGAATTAATTGTCACGTATGGAATATATACAGAAGATGCCTGGAGCTGCTCATGTCTTCAGAGATAAATATAATGCAAGCTCTGTTTTGGCTAAATGATTTTTGAAGGGGACTGCTATGGCTAAAACAAGTCAGACCCATGTTCCAGTGACACAGTAGTTTGTGCTGCTTTTCTCAAGTCAGTCGTAAGGGGGAAAAAAAGGAAAGAAATAAATGAAAGGCTGAAATGTGTCACTTAATTTCTTCCCATTTTGTTGACTTGTGTCTTGTCTTCAAGTCTGAAGAGACAAGTAAGAGAAATGACAAAGATTTGGAGGCTTGGCTAAGTTGAGACAGTTTATTTAATGCACTCTGATTAGATGACTCAGCTTTTTCCTTTTATAGCTGCCCTACTTTCCTCTGTGCTCTCTTTGCATGCCTATGCATACAGTTTCAAAAGTAGCATAAAGAGTTTGTAATACACCTGACAAACTAGTTCCTGTGTGCTGTACAGGAGATGTTTTCTCCATTTTTGAGTAAATGAAAATGTGAAAACATCTCTATGGCTATGACAGTGGTAATTTGCTAACAATTTGTAAAATGATCAAGTCATCAGCCTGTGTTTCCACCATGTTAATTGAGGTAAAGAGGTGGCGTGTTACATTGCTGGCCACAGTCTCATCAAAGGAGGTTTTGGTTGTGTTTTGGTTTTGGGGTTTTTTTTACTAGACCAAATTACACATTTGATGTCTTAAGTATTGTGCCTTTTATCCTATCTTTTACAGCTGGCCTTCTGGCTTACTTGCAAATTTCATTGCAGGTGATTCTGTTGCCATTTCACTGTAAGATAAACAGGAGTGAATTTAAGCATTTTGAAAAATAGGCTACAAACAATTTAAGTAGGGTTGTTCCATTTGATCCTCCTCAATCTAATTGTGCTTTCAGTTTGACAAATTTCAACTCTTATTCTCTACTGTGGTATGTGGGTAAAGTTTTGTTTTGTACATAGTAAAAAAAACAAAGCAAAAAAAGTTAGATATTTAAATCACATGATGTAAAAATATAATTAAAAATTTCTTATATATTTGCAGTTTTCTGACAGTTTCCTGTTTTAATCACTTAAAGGTCTGCAAATCTTCACACAAGTTCTTACTCTTCTTTTCTGAAATAATCTAATTTTTATCCTTTTAATGAAATCCAGGAAGTGCAAAAGCTATGCTGTTTAGCATGTCACAATATTCTCCAGCAGTACAGAAACAATCTGTCATACAGGCTGACAGTATTCCTAGCTCTGAAGGAATGCATTGCACATTCCCCATATTTGTGACTTTATTGATCTTTTGTCATTCCTACAGAGTGAAACTGATACTTTCCAACAAAATGTAATTTGCTGGAACAAACAAGCAGTCAAGTGCTGATGAAAAGAATTCCAGGAAAGGGCTACTCCATCTACAAGTGAGTTATGTAGGCTGATTCTGCTTAGTTGATGTCTGCTTTATATGCACTTTCTGATGCTCGTACTTATCAGCACTGTGCCTTTTAATTAAAAATAACTACGTTTTCACTTATTAGCCTCAGTCTTCACAAGCTCATTAATTGGGATTTTCCAGAGTTCTGATAGGAATTAGTCATCTAACTTCTGCTGAATTTTAATGATATTTTGCTACATGCTTGCAGCCATAAAATATTTCCCCAAAGAGACTGGGAACGGATGTAGCTGTTTGTATGCGTGACAAGCGTGCGAGTTCTTTGTGCTGCTCAGGGATGAACTGCATTAAAGAAAGCGGGTTTTTAGAACTGATAGCAGGCTCTTACTCCAAAGACTTTGTAAATTACTGGTTTCTAGGAAAATTGAGGTATTACTCTAATAACTGAGGCTGCGTGCCTTTGACCTGTATCTAACAGCCTTGTGCAAAACAAGCAAAATGCACACTGATTGTTTTATATTAACTAGCTGGCACAAATCATACAAAATGTTTTCTTGCTATCAGCCTTTGCAGTACTAAACTGTCCTCTGCACTCTTTTGGTATTGCGTGCTCAGAAGAGAAGGAAGGGTCACTATGTAGCATCCTGCTGTGCCCTTCTGCATGCAGCTCCAAGGACAGGAGGGAGTGGTCAGTTGAGTTCTTGACAAAGCTTTTTTGTTGTAATTCATACAGAATTTTATTTTTTTTCCCTGAAATATATCTAGTACTGACTACCCTGTTGAACTGTTTACTGTTCATAAGTGTTTAATGCTCATTTAGTGATTTAATAGGAGCATTGGAGATACTGCAAAAATGTTTTGTCTGAAAACCAGAAAAGTTAATATTTGTTCCTGGCTAGAAACAAGCTTGTTCCTGGCAAACTTCTTCTGTGAATGAGATGAGGAAACAGTAAAGAGGGTTACCTGTTTCTTCTTCTGAAAGAAGTGAAGATGGAAAATGGCTGATATGTCTTAAAAGTGGGAGAGTATTATAAAGCTGGAAGTGAAGTACAAGTAATGAAAATGTTTGTTCATTTTACTGCTGTAATCTGAAGATGCAAATATTAAAAACTGCTCTAAACAGTAAAAGGTAAAATATTTTGCCCAAATTAATTTTGAGAACTTTACTTAAAGACCGTTTTCATGGAAATACTTTTACTGGTTTCTGTAAAGCTCAATACTGTCTTAACTCCTCTTTATGTAAAGAATATTGTGCAAGATTCCCATTTGCCCTGAACATAAAACCTAAATATAAGAGAACACTAACATAACTTTATTTTTGGTCCTTTGGGACCTTGTTATTAGTAGCATTACTTTATTTTATTTCATTGTACTTTTATTTTAGTCCTTTTCAGTATTCTTTAGTGTTATTACTTTCATTTGTAGCGACTCTGGGTTTACTTTTTTATTCCCACTTGACATGAGACACCTCGAATTTTTAGAAATGCCAACCGACTGGTTTCTCTGGTAGACTTCTTTTTTCTTGGTTTTCCTCCATATCTAATGACATTCTGGTCTCAAAGATGCTAAATGTCTGACAGCAGAAAAAAGATCATTAAGCCTCTGCTACAAAGACAACTGTAATTGATTATAATGTTTGGGTTGATGTTAGCTTCTCGTTAATCTGAGATGAAAGAAACCTCAGCTTTGTATAAGCAAATTCAAGACTTGGTGACTACACAATTCCATTGCTATTCTTGTATCAGTATTAAAGGTATCTGCGGTGTTAGAAGAAATCTTAGCATCTGACTTTGTTACCACAAAACTGCTGAGGATAAGAGGGAACCTTGGGAGATCATCTAGTCCCCATCGGTCACTTGCTCAAGCCTAGCCTCTAGTTACCTCTTCTTGCATCCTGTAGCCATTGTTCTTACCTTCACAAGGTGACTGCAAGACTAAATTTGGGATCTGTTTGATGTCTTTGACACAGCTCTCTTGTAAACATAATGGATCACATCAACACAACTGATGCAAAACGTTGAGCTATTGCTTGCACCTTTCTAAACTGAATATTTGTGAGAGCATATTTTGCCATATGAAAAGGACGTAGGGGTTTTTGTATTTTTCTATTACTTTTTTCAGTTACTATTTATGAAAAATCCAGCCTTACTACAAAGTACACTTGCAAATAGGGGTACAGTGTGTTTCCCTGTGGAAAAAAATGGTGTTTGGGAGAGGCAGTGGAGCAAGCCTGTGTGTGATTTTTATAGCCACTTCCCTAGAAGTAGGAGACAAAATATGGACTAAAAAAACGTGATTTTGGGGGGGGAGGACGGGACGGGGGACGGACAGGACAGGACAGGTCTATGAAGCAGGTTTGACCTAATCTTAAAGATGGTGTCTTACTTCACTGTATATGCTGTTCTTACAGTTAGGGCAACCAGCTATTACTTCCGGCTTCCTTGACATCACAGGTATCAATTGAAACACAGAAATGAATAGTCACTGCTCATTTGTATTATGTCACCTATTCCCATGTTTCCTGAGTTAATATTTACTTACTGTTCCAAAGCAAATAACCAGTTTTGCAGATTTCTCTATTCAATCTGCGAATTAAGCAATATCTCTCTCAACAAACAAACACATTTACTTCAGGCAAACTGCATCAAATAGAGAATGATCAGCTATGACCTGATTAGATTTTGTTTTAAGCTAAAAACTGAAATTTGATTGAGTCACAGCAGGGCCAAGTTGCAGAATCACAGTGTGCAAGAAAAATATAAAGGTGTGATCAGGTTTTTCAAAGAGTTATTAATGCAAAAGTGATTTAAATAATCGTTTCTGGAGGGTAAAAGAGGTTTCTTGATGAAACAAAAAAACCCACCAATCTTCTCCTCCTCCACCCCAAAACACAGAAGGAATCTGTGGATATTTAGTGTAAAGCCTAGCATAATTCTCTGGGCCAAACACAGCTTGTCAAGCCATAAATGTTGTCCTCAGCAAGCTGTGAATTAAATATGCAATGGTGTGACCATGGTGGCCTGTCCCTTTCTATGTTTTCAATCCTCTTGTCTTTTTAGTAGTGCGTTTTTAGAATTCAGTCCTATTGCAGGTTGACCCAACATACAGTACTGATGTATTTACTCAGAATTGAAGGTAAAAATTTAAAAATCCTCAAAAAAATTGAACTCTGGAGCCAATTTAAAATTACTGTGAATTTTTAAGTTATAAGAGTTCCAGGAAGGGTGACAACCAGTTTAACTGATTCAACAAATGAAGGCAGCAATTTGCCACAATGATTGCATTCAGGAGGAAGAAAAAACCCAAAACAACCTGGAAAAAAAACAAACCAAAACAACCCAAAGAAAAACCTCATGATAACGAAGAATTATCTTGCCAAGTCAGGGAAATGATATTAATTTCTTTGGTATGGGGCGGCAGAGAGAATTAACCTTAGTGCCTGCTTAATTACATCCCTGGTGGTCTTTTAAGTGAGGATTATGATTATGATTCTGAAGTAATTAAAAGCTCATGAACAGATTTTTTGCTTTTTCAAAACACAGACTTTCAGTAAAACAAAACCTAATGAAACTGACTCAAGTGAAGTTTTCTTTTGACTCCTATGAAGCTGTGATTTCATCTTTAATCTTCTTTAAGAGGGGGTCTAGAAATGTGCTCATGTAATTTCTCTTCCCAGTCTAGTGTTTTTGTCCATACCTTAAGTGGAATGAAATCTGGAGAAAGCAGTCAGAAGAAGGGCCCACGGTCTGACTTAAGGATGTGCAGAAAGTGTTCTATAGGAAGTGCCTGATAGGAAATGCCTGGGAATTAAGATATGGGATTTTCCATTACTGCCTAGTTCAGTACGGGACAGTAAAAACTCTCTTTATATTCTTGCAGCTTGTCTTGACCAGAGAGATGTTCATACAGGAAAGGATTTGTTGATAGCATGGTACAAACTCATGAAATACTTTGCAAGAATTACATATATCAGTATTTTAGACATAGTTCTGTAACTTTTTTGTGGTAACTACAGATCCTGGCTGGTAAATGTTGTTGCTTTGTACAAAATATCTTGATTGGGTTCTTCAGGCACCTGCTGTAGGACTTAAATGTATGAAAACGTCAGTGGAAAGCGCAGGGTCTTGTTTTGGGTATGTTTATGAATTACAAGTACGTGTTTGACTTAAGTGGTCAGAAGTCATCTTTTGCAAAGTTAATTAAAAAAAAGCATACTCACTAATTAATAAGATGCAAACCATTAAAGCATTAAATTAAATTTGCATACTTTGTCACAGTTGGCACTTTCCACACAAGAAGGTGAAGAGGAGCATGAGCATGTAGTTGGGAAGATCCTGAATGATCTGTCAGCCTAAGATATAACAGTTTATACATTGCCACTTTTGCTGTTCCTGGGTGTAATATCACTAAAATATAGATTAAATTAAGTAATTTCTATTCAGAGTATTTGGTGTTCAGACCAAGGTAGTCAACCAAACTTTCTTCCTGTGGGAAGCAGAGGGTGCCCTTAGAGCATAACGCATCCTAGAATTGAGGTAGCGTTGCTTAAGTATAGGGATTTACTGGAAATTTAATCAAAAAAAGGTTTTTCCATTTTTACCTGAGAGAAGTATCCTTACTGAGCAAATGTGAATGGAGGGTGGGGAGAAGAGAAGAGAAGCTCTATTGGAATGTGTTAAAGAAAAGCAACCATGTCAAAACCAGACTTTTGTAGAGGAAAAAAATATCTCATGTTGTTTTTTACCCTGAGCATCCTGTTGGGGGCAAAGGGATCTGATTGGTCTCATAAGAATACAGCTTCCTATGTATTAGGTCCTAATTTCAGCAGAAGTCTCCAAGTCTGGCCTTTTATGTCATCCTGGAAATTACTTTTTTTGACGCATCTTTTTATGGGTCAATATTATTTCTAACATTTCGGGTAGAATATTTTTTCAGTGGTTCTCTGCTTGCTTTATGAGCCATTATCTCTTCAGTGCTTAATCTGTTTCTCTTAGAATGCAAAAAAAAAAAAAAGCTCAAAATTCATGCCTGGCTTATCAGTACAGTTTTACAGACACAGGAAGAACTAAGTCTCCTTAATAAAGCTTCTGTTAGTGCTTGAAATGGCAGTTGCTAAAAAGCTGCAGATAATTTGATTGTATGAGAATGTCTGCTATCTGTATGAGCATACTGTGTGATATTAAAAAAAGAAAGCAGAAAGAATAAACAGAAGATATTTGTGACCAGAAACACCTTAATATGCATCAAGTTTGCCCCCTATAGAAATTTTAAATACAAGGGAATAGAAAATGTTTTAAATATTGGAGACATTAAGACAATAGTTGTTTGTGCCTTACGTTAGAATAAGCAACATCAGCATTAGCATAAGGATTCTTTTAAATAAGTGTCTGAATAGTTTTAAATCCTGCATGCAATAGAGGCAATAAAAACTGTATTAATTTGACATACACGTATTTCAGGACTTATATTAGTTTAAGGCAGTATTAGACAAATGGGAACAATGTACTAGTGAATCAGAGCTGCTTGTTCTCTTCATTTAAGTACACAGATTTGTGTCCAGGCAGCTGAGGTACCAGTCTGGACATTATTCATCTATGTGTAGTTTCCTTGTCAGCAAAACTTAAGTGTCTCAGCAGTTCTGCTGAAGCTTTTTCTAACACTGAAGTAGTTGCTGTGCAGTGCAGTGACTTGGGTATAGTTGTAGCTTACAGTTTGCAAGTTTTTCCAATTTGGAATGCAGAGTACCCATACACTGGAGTGGTTTGCATGGTTCCTGAAGTTATTTGCCTACTGTTGTTTACTTTTTTGCTGAAATCAGTGTTAGATTTACTTTTAACAGAAGTTCTGAGGGGAGACCTTATCACTACCTACAACTACCTGAAGGGAGGTTGTAGAGAGGTGGGCGATGGTCTCTTCAGCCAGGTGACAGGAGATAGGACAAGGGGAAATGGCAAGAAGCTGTGCCAGGGCAGGGGCAGATTATGTATTAGAAAAAAAGAAATTACTGAAAGAGTTGTTGGGGCCTGGAACAGGCTGCCCAGGGAGGTGGTTGAGTCACCTTCCCTGGATGTGTTTAAAAAAAGGGTAGATGAGGGATCTGGTTTAGTTTAGGATGCGAATGGTTGGACTTGATGATCTTAAAGCTCTTTTCCAATCTTGTGTTTCTGTGAAATGTTACTTTTGAGCTTTCTTAATACTGTTTTGTAAGATTTTATTTTAATGGAGACTAGATTTCAAAGCATTTGTCTGTGGTTAATGGTTGATCTTTCCAGATTCTTCGTGTAAGTGTAGGACAAATCCTCTTCAGAATTTGCATAATAATCATAATCACGGTGTTAGAAGTTTGGGTCTATTTTTTTAATTGCCAGAAAAGGCATGTAGTTTGTATTTCCTGACTGAAAAAACCTCTACTTAAATGTGTAATTTTCTTCATGCTATAGAAACAGTTTTTAATCCGTGATTTATGCACCTTGCAATGAGAAAGATTTAATTATGGAAATCTGATGAAATACACTTTTATTACGGATTTTATAAAAGAATGCCATAGAAAGATCTTTTAATAGGAGAGATTTAGGTAAACCATTTCATCTATTGACAAGCCTTTAATGTTCCCTTTTGTTATCTGACTTAAATTTTCCATTCTGATTTTTCTCTGAGTTTCATGAACCTTACTAAATGTTGGGTCATGAGAGATAGAACCTTTCATCTGTTCTCTTGTATTTGGAAATAAGAATGTGAATGCTCCTTTTGATTTGTAATTACAGGTAATGGTAGAGAGAGATATGAATCCCATAAATAAAGTATACATCCTTGTGTGCTGATATAGTGCCTGTAGAGGTGTCACTTTCAGTAAGACCTCATCTCATAATTTAAATACTTCCTGAGTTCGTACTCTAACAAAATGTTGCATTGCTGTTTTGGCGATTTTCAATGATGTTGTACTACAGAATATTTCTATCCACAACATTAACACAGAACATTATAATAATAGAACCATAGAATATCCGAAGTTGGAAGGAAACCATAAGGATTATCAAATCCAACTCCTGGCTTGACAGAGTGCCAGCCAAGTCAGAGCATGTGACTGAGTGAATTGTTCAGATAATGATACACAGTGTGATTTTATTTCTGGGGAAAAAAGTGCTGAGTTGTAGCTCATTGTTGGCATTTTACCTTCAAAATTAGAAAAAGATCCTGAGCTGTTTTTATGAAGCGCTCGTTGCCTTTTGCATGACTGAGCTGTGTTGTGTGGTACACTGTATGAACGTACATGAAATGACATTTCTGAATTGAGTGGTAGAAATCTATAGCAGTAGCATCTGATTTGCATTTTGTGCTGGCGTCTCAAAATACTAGTGTCTGGTTTAAATTTTAACTTAAGCATTAGTTACTTTCATCCTAAAAAGAAAAAATATGTTTGACTTAGAAATTATTTTGATAACTGAAAACATAATTTCATTCTTGGAAAAAAAACATTTTCAAAGGTAACACTAGGAAATTTTCAGTAACAGTGAAATAACATTCTTAATACATAGGTGAAAATTTCCCAAGGACTCTAGTTTCTATGAAGGGGGTTTAACCTCTGCCAAAGCAGTCTATCTGGTTGCTGATAGTGACATGGTGATACTATATTTTGAGAAGAGGTAAAATCTATTGGTTGTCCTACAGTGAAGCCACTCTAAAAGGAGCTAAGATAGAAAGAATATAAACAATGCAGCTTTTCAGCAGAATTTTAGATATATGAGTGTTCTTACTTCTATAACTAGTTTAGGTGATTGTATTATTAAAGAATTGGAGCTGAAGTCATAAAACCTTATTCCATTAAAATAAAAACATGATTTTTTTCTGCCTTTAAAAATTACCCGAGTTACAGTTTTCTTACAGTTCAGTGTGATTCAGTCCTCTGAGTGGTAATCCATTGATGACTTGTGTTTTGAATCAGTACTGGAGTGAATGTATCGAAGTGGGTCCAGCTGAGCATCACATCAGCTTGATGGAAATTCACAGGAAGTATGAATAGGATGTTCTTAAGAAATATCTTTATTAAAATTACAAGTGTCTAACATGAAAAGGGTTTTTTGCACAGACCTTTATTTTGGGGGGGGGGGGGGGGGGGTAGAAAATATACAAAACATGATTTTTTATGTGTTTATGCACATGGAATCTGAAATGGGAAAACCTTATTAATTTATGAAATACTTTTCATAATTTTTTAGGCGAGCAATTCAGTGTAAATCTGCTTATTTCTGTTAATGTAATTGAGTTGTTAATTTATCCAATAATTAAAGCAAAGATTAGGGAAAGACTAGAATAGTGTTATATAGGGAGAGAAGTGAGATTGTTTTTTAAGTTACTAAATTGTAATTTAAAAAGCTTTGAAAATATTTTAGGTTAGTAGACAAGGTGAGCGTTTTGGCCTGGTAAAATGAGCAGGTACCATTTCATACCTAACACTGTGCCAAAGGTCAAGATATCCCTTCAATGAGTACAGTCTAATTTCAAGATTGGGAATGTTGAGCAGGAAATAACAGCCTGTATCACATCATTTTCCCTCATGTTTGTTTGTCCTAGTTGCCAATAAGTAAGATGCCTGCATATTAGACAGTCTTTGCAGTTACTCTGAGTTGTACCCAATTGTAACAGCCCCCAACAAACAGTTTAAGAGCAGTGCTCTTAGTCTCTCTTAATGCTCTGACCTGAAGGAAGGGCTCAAACATATACTGTTTCTATGCAAACCAGGCATTTCTTTGTGCCAGTAGTGTCATAACTAGCAGTTTGCAGTGGCTTGACCTGCAGCTTACATTGTGCAGAGAATTGCTTTGTATTCTCTAATCCACTTCTGTCTTACTTTTATTAGCGAAGATTTAAATTAGAGAAAGAAAAACACTTCTAAAGGAAATCAGGAAATAGCTTTTTAGACAGCTTGGTAGAGTGAGCTTTGTCCTTGAGAACAGATGAGGCTTTTTGGACTGTAAAGACAAAATTACCTGTAACAGAACGTATTTTTAAACACATGTTATTCCAACATAGACAGCTGCTCGCTGCATGAGTCCTTCAGTCACTGCTGTGCTCAGCAGTTAACTTTCACTATTTAAAGGCAGCAGGGCATGGAAGATAACTTCAACACATTGTTTTTCTATTATTCTTCACTCTCTACTTGGTATTATCAAAGTGACTGTATTTTTATAGACTGAAAATGATGGAAATGCTGTAGTTGAGTTGAAGAAGTTTAGTTTCTTAGAAAACACTTCATTCTTACACTAATCTTAGTACAAACAACCCAGAAATAAAATTCAGAGGGTGTTATTTGGAACAAAAATTACTACCTATAGAGGCAATAAAATAGGTTCCTTTTTTTAACTAGAGTATTAACATTTCTCTTTTAACATGCTGTTTCAGTTCTATGTCATATGCCAGTGTATTGTTGAAAGACTAACCAGTGCATTTTATGTTCAGGAACATTTCTAATTATACAGTTCTAATTTGGCAGTCCACTTGAGTTTTTTGGACAAGAGCAAGTTAGGATGTCATCAAAGGAGAAGTTAGTGAGGATGATTTGGAATACTGAGACTGAAGAAACAGCTAATACATCTCTGAGGTAGTAAAAATTAGGAAATTAAATACACTTTATAAATGCTACATACTTAAATTACCATGCCCTCTTATTCAATATTGTGAAACTGCAGAGGTCAGAAGTCTTTTGCTTTTTACTTTCCAAAATTAGAGAATAAACCCAACAAAAGCCAAAGAAAACTAACCAATAAACCACCAACACCTAGCAAAATGATCTCAAGGTGGTAGGGTTTCCAGCTGATAACTCTGCAACCTACTTATTGGTATTATTCAAAGTCTCTTGTAGCATCTTCAGAAACCTGCTATAGATTGCTTGGCTTTTGCACTACTCAGCAAGCCTTAGATTTCATCACCCAGTTATTAGATTTACCAAAAATATTTTTTCTATTTTTTGTAATACAAGTCTCTTCCCTTAAGGACATTAAATAGATTTTCAATATATGAGAGAATTCTGTAATCAACATGGTATCCTAAAAATTTACATAAACTCTCATATAGCATTCAAATTAAGAAGCATAAAAAACTTTTAAATAATACATTCATCAGTTTGTCATGACTCAGTTTCAGAGAATGTTTCAACCATTTAGACAATCCTGTACAGAAGTGTAGCATCACTCATAAATAACACGTTGTACCATTTTTTATTTAGAAAGTTGAGCTCTTTGAGAGGTTTTGTGTTTATTTTAGAGTGAAATATCTTTTTTTTTAAAAATAAAATTTCACTTAAAGAGCAGGAATATGCTCTTGAATATATCACTGTCTTTTAAATTTTTTATTTTACCATCAGCCTAGTTTCTGAGATCATGTCAAACACTTGTGAGGAGATATTATCACTTTTTTCTTTTCCAGTTTTAGAAGTAATTTTTTTGAGTGAATGGTATAGTGTTCCTAAGTGGTATGTGTCTATGCAACTTCTCAAGGGAAAGCTGAGTTCAAGAAACATCTCACTTGCTTTCCATGGTTTCCATAGTCATACCCAGCTCTTATATAACCAAGGCAGTGTTTTGTTCAGTTTTTGTCTCTTTGTTTCTCCTATGAATGTTCCATCAGAAATTAAGAGTTTCATTAGTCTCCTGGAGTGTACCTTCTAAAATCTCTTGCTCACACAAATGGATAATACTAGGTTCTCTGCCATTTTTTCTAGGTGAGTTTGCTTAAACAGAAGGTTTGGACAGGATGACCTCCTGAGCTCCCTTCTTACCTTAATTGTTCTCTGATTCAATGTGATTCTATCTAGAATCACAGAATGGTTTGGGTAGGAAAGGACCTTATAGATCACCTAGTCCAACCTATTTGTCCTTAAACCCAGTTTCTTATAGTATGAAATTTCCTCTCCCCACAATGTATTCTTCTGCTTCATCAACTTGTGATTTCAACAAGAGTGAAGTTTTGAGGGTCTGGGCTGTCTGTTTTGCAATAGAGGATATGTTGGTAGACTTGCAGAAGATGGTATGGATATAGCCGGAGACTGTTGTCTTCCTCTTCTTTCCTACATCTCTTTCTCTAATTCATAGGATAAGCTGTAAAGATTTAGAGCATAGACCTTCTCAGCAATGATTTACTATCTTTCTCTATAATAACTCTTGATGGCTAAAGAGAAAGACAGGTAAATACCTATTAGCTGGTATATTTTCTGTGCTTTCTATAGCATTGTCAGATGAATGTGCTTTACTTTTCTATGGTCAATTTGTTTTCAGAAAATAAAGTTTATCTGTGTCCCAGTAAAAGGATTTTTCTTTATATGCCACTTACATTGACTTTGATTGATGAAGTCAGGAAGCATATAATCAGGTATCAAAGATCAGATTTTAAATGACCAAAAAAATTTGTAAGAGTCTTGTTTATCGCTTGCAGGAGTGGGACTTCCCAGAACTACCATCACCATGCTTTTTTTTTTTTTTTTGAATGCTGGGGGTTAGAGAAGAGTTATTTCATTGCCATCAAACATACAATGCTATTGCCCAACCTGTTGTTTGATTTTTACTTTTGTATTATGTCTTGTAAGACACTCAAGTTATGCAGTCCAAGTCTTACGTGTCTGTTCAGCTCTCCCTTTTCCGGAATTCATTTGGTTTAAGTCCTCACCCTAAAAGCTATATTTTATTCTCCATCAGATTATTCAGACCATTCCGACCTTATTAACTCCCTTGTTTACACCTTTGTGAGAAGGCTCAGCCAAAGAGCTGCTTTCCTTCCTATGGATGCTGGAATATGGAAGTCCCTCATTCATTATTAAGTATGCTCAGATCTGATTCACTTTACAGAAGTTCAGTTCTCTTTGATTTGTTTCTGCCATGAGGCAGGGAAAGAGATGTTTGAATTGAAGAAGAAAATATTTTTTTTAATTATTGTATTCAGCTATTCATTGATTATCAAAAGATCTAATAAATCAAAAAGTAAAGAATTTTTATATTTTAAATAACCTGGACATGTGAACAGTCTTTTAGAAATGTTTTCATTTTGCTGAGAAATGATACATACTTACAGGAGAGCTTGCTCTGCCTGGCTGTGTGATAATTTTGTGGGTTTTGAACAAGTCTGTACACAGCCTCAAGTTTAGAATAGCTAGAATACACATGCCGTTATATTTCTTTGATTCTTTGGTATAAATTAAATAGTTTGTTTATGTACTCCAGGTGTAAAAAGCTGAGAACCAAAGGTGAATGGGTGTCTACAGACATTTGAGCTGGTTAAGAAATAAACTCATGAAATCAATACAAAACAGAGAATTGCTCCTTTTTCATTTACATCTTGTGTCTTCCAAGAAGCTGTGAAATATTTTGTTTGTAGAAATAATAAAAATGTTACAGTTCAGCCATTTTTACAGTGGAATTCCCGAATTCACAGTTTGAATTTTGGAGGTGACAGACTAAATCCTCAGCTGAACAAGTGCTTTGTCCAGTGTTCAGTTTGCTTATTAACATCTGTAGTTTTTTATCTTGTGAAAGAATATTTTTTCTATATTTCTGAGTATACAAGATAACATGAAAAAAGTTACCTCACCTTGAATCACTCTTTCCTTTGTCCTTGCTGATAAGCACTACTTTTCTTAATGCAAACAGTGGAAAAGGAACAGACAGCTACTCAGGCATGTGATGTTTACCACTAGCTTTGACCAAAATGGTACAAGAGAATACAATGGTACAAGATGCACAAGAGAAACACAAGCTACTCAAGGAGTTTTTTTTGGACTCTCAGAGTGTTTGTTAAAATAAATAGCATATATATATATTTTTTTTAATTTTTTTTTTAAGGTCACAGTATGACATGTTTAGCTGGATTAAGACCTCCTGAACTGCTTGTTGTTTTGTTGAATTCTTGTGTCCAGCTGGCCTGGGGCCCTGCATAATGGCTCAAATTTACGCAAGATGTTTTTGTTGATTATCTTAAATTACGTGTAGAACATCTAACTATTTTAACAAGAGAGCACTCTATGGGACAGATTTCTTCCTCTGCCTCAATTTCCTTCTGACAAAGTGTCATTTAAGGATTCACTGAATGTCTGTCATTTGGGTTGTACGTGGTACAGGCTGCCTAGGGAAATTCCTAGGACTGAATGAAGTTCTTACCCAGGGAAAGGAAGTCAATCACCTCTCAAGTTGGTCTACTGACACCAGCACAGATACTAGCTGTAGAGTTTCTTGGATCACCCAGGGAATCCAGTGTTCTGGATCACAGAATTACAAGGTTGGAAATTACAATCGAGTCCAACCACTCCTGTCCTAAGCTAAACCATATCCCTAAGTACCTCATCCACCCTTTTTTTGAACACATCCAGGGATGGTGACTCAACCCCCTCCCTGGGCAGCCTGTTCCAGGCCCCAACAACTCCTTCAGTAAAAAATTTTTTCCTAACACCTAATCTGAATTTATCCTGACACAGCTTCTTGCCATTTCCCCTTGTCCTATCTCCTGTCACCTGGCTGAAGAGACCATCGCCCACCTCTCTACAACCTCCCTTCAGGTGGTTGTAGGTGGTGATAAGGTCTCCCCTCAGCCTCCTCTTCTCCAGGCTAAACATCCCCAGCTCCCTCAGCCACTCCTCATAGGATTTTTTTTCTTCCAGCTGCCCTTCTCTGGACTCAATGTCCTCCTTTTGGTGAGTACTGGACACAGTACTCTAGGTGCAGTCTCACCACTGCGGAGTATGATGTACACATAGACCTGATACCTAGCTACAGTGCAATAAGACAAAGTTGAATTTCATCTTTGTATCATAGTTACAATTGAAATTGGCTAGATTGTACTGCAACTTCAACTGTAGCTCAGCAAATCACACTCCCTTGCAGTAAAGCATGTAAATTATTACCTTTCAGGTCATTTGGCAGACAAGTGGGAATTTCAGTTTATGGTTTAGTGTAATTTTATCAAATTGTGTATAATCAAAATACCCCCTTTTAATGAACATATCTAGTGGTCTTTTCAAAATTAATTTAGTGCTCATCAAAGATTCTGAATTGACAGCTTTTGAAACACTCCTGCTCCCTTGTTCAG
Organism: Gallinula chloropus; assembly: GCF_964237585.1. NCBI lineage: Eukaryota > Metazoa > Chordata > Aves > Gruiformes > Rallidae > Gallinula > Gallinula chloropus. The sequence continues at coordinate 28,041,223 of NC_140091.1, forward strand.
TGCAGTGATTTTCTGGAGCTGCTTCTGGTGCTCTTCCTCCTTACTTTAACTTGACATAGTGAGATTAGTCCTGAGATAAGGAAGCATAGAAGAGCTGAGACTTTGAGTTGTGACTCACAAAAGTATTACATAGTACTTCAGTGACAGTTGATACGAAATGAGCATCTTGATAGAAAGGAAAAAAGGTTTATATACAGTCACAACTTTATAGAGTCTAGATGCTTTTTACAAGTGATTAAACCAGAAAGCATGTTTTTCCTGTATCTTTTTGATGACCCCAAGCTTTATTTCATGTAAGCTGTTGTTGATTTGTTGAAATGCAGTAAGTTAAATTTTACCTTCTAATAAAAAGTGAAATTCATTTATTAAATACTTCATTGATTTTTTAAATTTCTTTTTTCCTTGCTGTAGTACTATTTGAAATTAATTGCATAATTTAATAGGGTGAACCATCTACTCTTAACTTTGTTAAAATTAAGGCATTCTTGTTTGATTGAATGTCTGTTCTGTAAACTGTTATGTTCCTGACTGTTGTATCAGTAGGCTTAGATTTTCAAATATATAATTTTTAGGTGAGAATTTTTTCATTGGAAATTTTCTAAGTAGCCAATTCTCACTGAGATAACAGCGACTGAAAAATAACAGACTGTCCTGAAATTAGTAAAATATATTTTATTATGATAATACAAAATATTTCCTGGAAATGTTTACTGTTATTTTTTCCTAAACTGTGTCTCATGCAGTATAACTAGGTAATTTTTAATTGTTGGTTTTGAAATGCAAAGATTTCTAGTACCTAGTGTCTTACATGAAAATAGGACTGTGGATAGTGATACTGTAGCTCATTCAGTATAAAGAAGGTGGTGTTTGACAAATGCAATTTTCTGCTGGAAATTTAGAAGCTGGCATCACAATTCCTGAGCACATGAGAGCTTGTTTATACGAAGGAATTGGTTACTGCCTTTTTTTTGGATTGTCAGCATCAATGTCTATGGCAATTTTGGTTTGTAGCACTTATCAATTTTTTCGTTTTTTATAATTGTGAGAATGGAAAAAACCTAAACCAAACCTTTTTGAAAATGGAATTGTTCTGAATTTTTCATTTAAAAAAAAATCTTTTAAAAAGTCTGATTAGGGGCTCCAAAATATTTTCTGCAGTGTTATGATGATGGATTTATAGTATATGTTGATGGCTTTAATGTAGTTTCTGTTTTATTTATAGTAAGGTACAGTTCAGTTTAGTTCCCCATTGTGTAGATTGTTATGTGTTAGGATTCAGACTATTTGGTGACAACTATTTAATAGACAAATATTCACAGCATTTCTCTTCAATGAGATGAACTATCAGACTGATATCCTGAAAAGTGCTTAAGCCAGACCACAACAGTTTGTCAAGAAATATCTGGTTAGTTCTTGTGGTGTTGTTTTAAATTGTTTAAGAAGTTTGTGGATTATATAGAAAGAAACTCACGTGTTCTTGTATGTCCAATACTGCTGCTTAAAAACGACATTGTATTTCTGAGTACCTAATGTCACAGATGTATAACTGGGTGACTGCACCGTAATAATTCAGGAAGAGGGGAGGAAGGTAGTACAGACACTGGTAGCATCTGTATTGTCCTTGGAAGAAAGTGTGTTGCTTAAGCTTGGATGCCTAGATTAAAGAGACATTTAATAACAAGCTTCTGGAGCCTTCTCTGTCGTTGTTTATCTTTTACATAAATGACTTATCCTTGGTGATATTATTTAGGTATTTTTTAATTTCCAAACTTGATTTAATTGAAAGTTTTTTAAGAGGGAATAAACAATCATGCTGTCTGAAATACCTCAGGCTCAGCCTTGGAAAACCATATGTACTACTTTGGCTACTGTCTGAAGAATTTAATGCTTCTCTGTAATTCTACTATGTTCTTTATTTACTGGAATATCCTGATCTAGTTCCTTTATGTTCAAATGTTTATGTTTTTGCTGTTGTATTAGTATTGGGCAAAATCATCGTATATGTGACTTGAAAACTATAGAAAATGTGCCTGACTTTAATATAATGTTAATCATGTAATAACTCAAGCAGGTCTCATAGCATGAGTAGGACTAGTGGGGAATATGCTACTATGTTGTATAATCTCTGAGATGTTGAACATAATCATGAGTGTAAATATTTAGAACATTTCTCAAATCTTGCAGGATCGTAAGAACTTTTACATTCCTTGTAACCAAGCACATGATAGAAACACTCATAGGACATTAGGAACTTTTCTCTCTCCATATAAAGCACTTTCTAGGTAATTTTCTAACCTTGAGTCCCACATCTTTGATGACAGCATTTTCTGGTGCTGCCTCTTGCTACAAGCTAGGTACTTTAAGGTGTGTGGGTTTGGGTTTTGTTTCTTTTTTTTAAAGTGTGAAGAGCAGTTCCTTACTCAAGTGTGATATTGTATTTGTATGTGCTTCAATATGATTCTTCTTTCACATGTATGCAATGTTGCCATCTGTCAGCATATTTTAAGGAGTGATTAAAATCCTCTAATAGAAAGAGCTTCGCACGTCTTAACAACACAAAAATGCAGTGATAGGACAAACCCAGTAATATTTAATGGCATGCTACTGTATTCATTTCCATATAGTTGTTCAAAATGAAAAAAATGTTTGTATAGAATACAAATACTGGAGTTTGCTTATAGGATGTGGATTTACTCGGCATGGAAAGTGATTGTTTTAAAATCAATCTTTTTTTTTTTCATTTATTTGACTAGAAATAAGAGCTAGTTATATATTCCAGGTAAAAACAATTTTAGCAGTTTCATGAGTTACCACAGTTTTCAGTAGTGCACTGGAAGTTTTAACAAAGTAAATACAATTGACTAAAGCACCCACCAAAACAAAGAAACACACCAAAACCCAGAAAGGGAATAAAGTCAAAACATGTAAAGTCAAAACATTATGACTTGCATTGGTGAAGATCTTCTATTTGCCATTGACTTAAAATTTAATGGTTAAAAAACAGATTGAATAACCTAAAGAGAAAATTAAGTTCTTCAGTCAAAACAAACATTTTCATATCAATTCAAGACTGTTACCAGCAGTAGAGATACTTCAGAACAGCCTGTTTAGGAAAACATTTGTCACATTGATAATCAATGGCTGTCAAGAAAAATGAAGTAATGGCTGATTCTAAGCTTTTTTCCAGCCTCTGATTCTATTTAAATAAATTTCTTTAGTAGACCTCCACTGCACCCCACACCTCCCAATATCCAAACAAATAATATTGAACAACAGACAAATAACAACAGACAAATTTTTGCTGTGCCCATTTTTTACTATTTGCTACGTATTCCAGCTCACCCAGTGGCAACACAGTTCCTAATTCAACCCAGGTACTGTTGGGTTTTTTATGCCAGGACACATTGCTGGCTCACATTCAACCTCTTGTTTCCCCAGAAACCCCAGGTCTTTCTCTGCCAAGATTTTTTCCAACTGGTTATTCCCTAGCATGGCCTAGTGCACCTGCTGGGTGGTGGACTTTGTGTTTCTTTCTGACCTTTATGAGTTCCTGTTTGCCCCTTTCTCCAGATTGTTGAAGTCCTTCTGAATTGCAACAGAACCACTGGGTGTATCAAGCAATCCTCCCAGTTTTGTACTATCTATAAACTTGACTAGGGTGCAAACTGTCCAGTGTTTGTTAAGTCATGATAATGCATTGTATCTTGTTCCAAGCCATGATGTATTTCCACATCACAAGGAGCTCTACAGGGGTATGTCCTACACCTGGTAGAGCTGTGCAATCCAAGGGGTAACAGACACTGCAGGTACTGTAGTTCCCTTCAACTGCACCAAGTATTTGAATACTGCAATGCAGCTCTTCCAGCGCGAGTCATGTAGGTTGCAACTACAGGGCTAATGTGTATGGTTCAGTGTTTATTATGTGATTCATAGGGAGTGCTGTATAGTCACTTTTGTAACTGCTTAGGTATGCATCTTCTTTAAATGGGGTGGATGCCTGAAAGAGAAGGCAAATTCCACATATTTCCTTCACACAGCTGAGTTCATGTGAATTGGAGCATGTCAGAGTTGCTAGGATTTCAGTTTTATTTTTCCTTGCTCTAAGCTCATGATTTTAATCAATTACTTCCTTTTTGCTTGGTAATTCTTTTCCTTTCATGACTCACAAGTCTCATCCTCTATTTTTAGCTTCCTGTAAAATTATATTTATAGTTTTATAATTTTTCAATGTGCTTAAGCATTTTGTAATTTTGATACTGGTCCAGACCCTCAATTAGGTAACGCATATGTTCAGTAAAGCAGCTTCAGAGTGCAATAGATCAAAAAATCTGAATCCTGAACTGGCATTCAGTTATTAAGTTGTAGCTGCCCATCCTTTCCTTTTTTTTTTTTTGTATGTTAAGTCCAGGGCACCTGTAGGTGCCTGATAAACTTTTCTTTGCAGTCCCAGAGCTTTGACCTCTTTAGTTCGTAAAGCTGGCCACTCAGACAATAATCATTTATTATTATTTATCATTTCAAGGTTGTTGCATGTACATAACCAACTACAGTTACGTGTATCTTGGTGAAGGCTATCTATATGCATTTGAAATCAGTTTCCAAAATAGAAGGGTTTCTGGACTGTTAAAAGTATTTTTCATATTCTTCTAGATTCCTCAGTGATTAGGAGGAAAAAAAAAAAACCCACAAATAATTTGTTTTCATATCTGACTAAGAGCATTAATGACCCAGGGGCCTTGTATACTCAAAATACAATTAAAATCGATTGATTAAGATATTAAACTTCTGCACAGGTTTCTAGTAATTTGATGTTTGTGTTGCAGTACTTGACCTCCATCCAGGATCTGGTCCCTGTCTCTCAGGTTCCCCGAAAATTCTGAGTCAGGATAATGCATCCTACTCTGGCTAAAAATTAAACTAGAAGATGTGAGAACTAGATGGTAGAACAGAAAAATAAATTCAGAAAGAAAATGGTTATAACAGCAGCTGGGATCATTTCTAATCCAAGTCTGATTCCTGATCAAGGACCTATTCTTGAGCATGTGCTTTCTTCCTCGTGAAATAGTTTAGCTTTTTCTGCCTTGTACTTCTAATGAGAATGCAGTGAGGCTGTAGGATGTCATTTGCTTTGTCTCTTTCTAGTAGTTTCATTGCTCCATGAAGAGTGATTCCTCCATTTTGAAATACCACATCTCAGTAACATCATGTTTCTGTTTTGCATGGGACATATGATCTTAAGTGGTTCAAATGGTTAGTCAGTAAGCTAGGGCTTGTATCAGTTAGAAAGAGAGGGTTTGGCTGATGCTTTTACATAACTCTTGACTCTCAAGGCAGAAATCTGAGCTCTGATTACTTCTGAGATATCAAACTTAATGTGGCAATTTAAAAAGCTTTCAAAATTATATAAAATGCAAACCAACTCCAGCTCTTCGTTAGGTCCCTATCAAATCTTAGTGGTAGACAGGACTGGGTTCTTCTCTAGAGTTCTGCTGTAGGTGTTTTAAAGAATTTCTCCGTGCTTTTACAAGAACAGGGTCAAATTGAATGTTGAATTAAGTTTTAAACTACTGTTCAAGATATGACAATAGATGCTGTGGGCATTCACTGGAAAAAAAGCTAGTTTTTGGTAGCATGTCTAACTTAATTACCAGTCTGTCTTGGTTATAGGCTCTTTGGAATCATTCCTTAGCATGGATTCTATAAATCATGGCTTTTTATTATTTTATCATTTTCTTTATTCTTGTCAAACTTGCTGTGGCAAACTTTTACTACTGAGGTAATGGTGAGCAATAACTTTCTCAGAAAAAGCAGAGAAACTCTTGTAGTGTGATGAGTACTTTAAACTTCCTGGGACATCAGTAGCCTTGGTTAAATATTTTACTGACTAATTAGATATGGAATAATATATCTTTTTTTTTTTTTAATACAAAAAAATTATCTAGAATATGAGTGACTTGTAAAACGTGGTTACCCGTTGATCTTCCACTCTAGCAGAGCGCATGATAGACAATACTTTGGCTCTCCTTGCTGCCAGAGACAGCAGACACACTGTAGAGCTCAGTGTATGGAGTGAGATTGGGATATAGCTTAGTAGTGCTGTCACCATCACCTTGGCAATTCTCAGAACATGAAACGGAAGGATGGATGTGGCACCTTTATTTGACAGTCTGATGGGCAACTGTACAACAGCAGAAGGGAGAGATGAGAAATCTTATCTATCATCCTGTCTTACGTTGTTTCCTTGGGGAGTTTTAGTGAATAAAAATAATGTACAACCAAGAACAAATGGATATCACTAATCTCCCAATCCCAGAGCAGCAGTGAATTCAGTCATTTTGCGGAAGCCAAGTTGAGTTTCTATGGCATAAATTTAATTACATCCTGTAAATTAGGTGAAAAAGGCCAATATCTTCATATTTTACAGCCATTGCACGTGCTCAAAGCATCCAAGCAATAGTGCTGTCCTCATTGCATATATGCATTCATTTTACACTGAAGTTATTGACTAAAATAACACAAAATGTGGAGAGAATGAACAATAGTGCTTTAAGACAGAATTTAATGAAGCAGGGAGAAGTTTGATTTCCTTAGCAAGGAGAGAAAACTATGCCTCTCTTCCAGGTTCTGCATGTTCTTAATATGTTATTTTTCCTCTGGTCCCCTGTCTGCCTTGTAAGCTGAGGCATGACTCACGTGATAGTATTGGTTTTGATGAAGGTGACTGATCTTTTTTTTTCTTCATTTCTTTTTTCATTGCCCCATTCACAACTGTTTCAGAAATCGGGGGGGGGGGGGGGGGGGGGGGGGCAAAAAAGAAGAAAAATTCTAAGAGTTCAACTTTTGCTAGTAAGTGAGAAAGGCAGAAAGTTGACTTCTTGAACATATAGAATAATTCCAGTAATTCCTGTAAAATTATGAGCTTTAAATGATCTATCAAATTTCAGAAACAATATTTTATATCTATTTGGTTTAATTTGTACCTCTTAACCTCATTAAAATCCAAGGAGCTCAGTATTTTTTAGCCAAGAGAATAGTTACTGAAGGACAAAGTAGGGTCTGTCATTTCAATAAAGGAAAGCAAAATTATTCTGCAAGTCATTTCTACTGAGATATCTAACTGGTATAATGTAGGTCTCATGAGTAAGCCATTTTTATGAGAATTAAAGGACACTGGGTCAGCTAATTAGGATTTATATACAAGTCTTTCTGACAGAATAACCCTCCAAAATTAATTGGAAAAATGCCTATTTGATAACATTATACTAGTATGTTCACAGGACTTCTACTTACTTCCTTCACTTTTTCTCCACTTATTTTTTTTGCTTTAACAAAACTGTCTTCAATTGCTATTTATACGTGCAGCTTCAAAAAGGTACTGATGACATATTACTAGAGGCACGTATGTTGTATTTGGAATAGGTGTATTTTACTGTGAAATTTAATAAATGTTAACATATTGTGAAATTGTATCCGTCATAAGAACTGGGTTATCATTACAAAACTAATTATTTCATATGATTGTTTTCAAGTATTAAAAATAAGTATGGAAAGGTACTGTGCCTTGTTTGGTTACATTTTTATCTGATTACATCACTGAAATTAAGCTTCCGAAGTATTTTAAAATTTAAGATGTCAGTAACTTCTCACTTGATTTCTTTTAAGCATATATGCTTTGTAAATTGTGCTATTTTTTTTTAACTTGGCAACCTTAACTGATTCTTAAGGAAGAGGTTTTTTCATTTAGATTTTCTTTTTTGTTTCAAAAATTCCATGGTCATTTATTAGATTTTACTGCTTGGTGTTTAGGATTGGGGTTTTTGTTTTGGTTTGGTTTTTTTGTGGTGGTGGTGGCTTTGGGGTTTTTTTTTGGTCTTTGTTGAAAGGAATGTATTTCAAAACAAAATGTATGGTAAAGTAGATAGTCTTTTGCTGATCAGTTATTACCAGTCTAATCAATAACAGATGTAACGAACTGAATCAATGTCTTTAAATTGATGCAGAAGAAAAAAAATACAGAAAAGTATTTTCTTTATGCATTTGTAAGAAAAACACACCTTTTTTATTTTGAAGTTCATCGTTGGTAGGAAGAAGATAGACTTTTAGAATTTCTTTTTATAAATCAATTTGATTTGACATTGTAACAAGTGCTTCCTGTGTTGTCATCTTAAAACCATCCAAAGACAAAGCTGGTGCAGAACTTAGTGGAATTCTGGTCACTAGATAAGATTAGAGATTTCAAAAGACTTTAGGAAAGAGGGAGTAGAGCCTGTCACTTTCTAAGGTTCCTTTGAAAAGTTCGTGCTGCGTGTATGGTAGTACCTTGGGTTTTATCCTAATTTCTTGATGTTGCTCTGGCTTTCCCCAGTAGTACTTACCTATCTCCAGTCTCTTTTCATTGTTCAGTTGTTCTCCACATAGGTATCAAGCTGTGTAGTACTCTAAGCTTGAAGAAATCTGAGCAAGTTGAACTCAGGTATTTTACTGCCACCAAGAAAAGCTTTTGGATAAGGCAAATAGTGCTGGACTGGTGATGGCAACATTTAAGTTTGGAACTCTTGAATTAATGGGAGAAGTGAATGGGAGACATGAAATGAGAAGAGATATAGTGTACCCCACACTTGCACAGTTGACGTCGCTACTTTCCCTAAAACAGCTTCAGTTTATTATGATGTCAACTGTGAAAGATAATACTTGTTTTTATTTGTTTACAGGGATTTTTATGCTGTGTTCTTTAAAAACCTTTTGGCTGGATGACCAACAGGGTGGAAGCTGCTGCTGCTGCATTGTGCTTGGTGCACTCCTGGCAGAATCTGGACCCACGCAGACTCTGAAGTTGCTGGCATGCACAGTGTGGCTGGGTGAGTGAGCTGTGATGGCAGAGGGAGAAGGGAGCTTGTTATGTGAGATGGCTATCCTGCAAGAACAGAGCTAAACAGGCAGTCACACCTTAGATGGAACTGAAACAAGGATCTTCCTAGGTTCTTGCATATACTACATTGTTCTGGAATTTCAGTGTTAAATGAGGAAATCTAAAAGGAAGGGTCTGTTCCATGGCCAAAGCTCCTTGAGGATAAGCCTCCCCTTCCCTTTTGTTTCATTCCAAGTTTTTTTTCTTTAGTTCGAGAAGTTCATGCCTTAAGTCTCTGCCATCATGAAACCTAGCTTTAGATTTTAATCTTTGGTAGATCTGATGTCTGTAAGGAAAAAGAAGGTACAGATATATCAAAACTAGGTATTACTTAAGGAGGCATCAGGGAAACTTTATATTTGAAGAAGGCCATGTCACAGTCTGGCACATGGGGAGGGCTGGAAGCTGTCTCTGTGTGCATAGCTCTGCATATTTGCAAACTCAAAATGTTTTAAATTGATAGTGTCCACATGTAAAATATTTGAGTTCACTTAAAACTTCCAGTAGTTTTCTTCAGTAATTGAGTTTTAGTTCTTCTGGAATATTTGGTTAGTATCAAGCTCAGATTCCAATCATTTAGAGAGTTTTACTGGAAGGTAAAAGTCTTGAGTCCTGAGCAGGAACCAAACTGTGATCGTATTTTGTCCATACAGAAGTCAGACAGTGAAATGACTTGTGCCATTCCTTTTGTCACAAGTAGTAAATTAAACTATCTGTAAAATTTTTACATTTGTGAGAAGCAAAATAGGTCTACAGTCATTTTTAAAAGTTTAAGTAGTATGAAGTTCAATTGACTAAATCAGTTTTAGGTTATGAATAAGTTCTCAATATTTTCACCAGAGATCATAATGTCCCTTTTTTACCAGACATTACGATGATAGCAGAAAAGGAAATAAATGTCAGTATGACAGTGATTCAGAAAAAGCTGTTGGCAAGACAATAAAGAGAAGAATCACTTTTTAAAAGCACGTTTCTCAGCTTTCTGCTATATTATTTTCAAGTTAGTGCCAAAAAGGCAAAGTTAATAAGTATTGCCACACAAACTGTATTTTATCTTGCCACACTGTTTAAGGTAGATCACCTTGTAAAACCAACTATTATATTATAAGTTTTGACTGCCTACTCCAAAATGAATCATCTTTCAGATTTTTTAACAGTGTCACCAACAACATTTTTTTTTTCTGTGGCCAGACAAGTTCTGTGTTACGACAGGCTAATACAGCCTAGAGAAAAGTTCTGGTTACAATGAAGAACTCTTCCTCCCCATTCCAACTCCTGTGATGGAAAAGTCTCCAGCCCTTTCAGAATGGCATTTTCATGTTAGAGAAGCTGGAGAATTCAGTCTTCAGCTGTAACTGGAAGTGAGGGGCATATGTAAATCACCATTTTTACCCCCACTTCTACATTACTCACATTACAAGAACTTGTACCTGGCTTTTGGGAATACTCATGACATATTATATTAGGGTGAGTTCCAGCATAAAGGAGGAACCCGTGTTCTTTATCATACAATAATTATGAGTTTTGGTTGTCTTTAGTGCATAGAAAAGGGTCTTATCAGCTACTGTAATACTTAAATTATCTTACTGGTGATGTAGTCCCAATCGCTTTTATTATAGACTGCAGAATAGCTGTTTTAATTTGCCGATTGCTCTACCAATATGTTAAAGCAGTACTTTCACAATGTGTTTGATGTATCAGCTTAGTTAACTATCTACTTGCTGACAATTTTCATTATTATTTTGTATAAGGATTAACTGTTTTTCAAAGTTACATATAATTTTGGGGGTTTTATAAAGGTCAAGAGGTTCAGCTTACAACAGATGCATTCCCTTGCAGAAAGGTTTATTTAGTACTGTTCTCTATGTGCATATTTACAGAATCAATCTTAGTGCTAAATTGTCTGAAAATGTAGTTATGCACTTCCTTGATTTTAACTGCCTGAGTAATTTTTTTAGGCTTGAGTGGCAATATATAGTTCTTTAAAGAAAGCAATTAAGAATAATTGGTATAGTGTAGTATAGTGTTCAATGAAAAGTCTGTCTCAGAAGATGTTAAGTCTTATGAGTCTTCAATAAACAAAAGTTACTTTAACAAAAAATATACAAATATGGAGGTTGATTTCTACGTGTGCTTTGTCAATATGTAAAACTGATATTAGGGAACCTAATGAATTAGAAGGGTAATACATTTCAAAAACATTGTGTGAATTATTTTGGTTACATGCTGGGGGGAAGAAAAAAGAAAAAAGACAACACCTTTCACCCCCCAGCTCTGAGCCAGGGGACTTGGGTTGGGTCAGGTGCTGTGAGTTTGGGTTGCTTATTTTTTTTAAGTCTGACCTGCTGCCCACAGCTCTCTCACTGATTTCTGTATTCCAGCTCACAACCTGTGCTGTGCGATTAGTATGTCTCTCTTAAATGAAGGTTCACAGCCCAGAGTCTCTGCTTTCTCTTTGTACATTCTCTGCAATTTTATCTTTCTTTCCAAGCCATTGACTTTGAATCCTATTGTGCATTTAGTCCTTTGTATCCAGAGCTTTGCTTTGGACTCCATTTCTTAAGGTTGGTTTCTAACACACTTTCTACAAGGCTTCTGTCCTGGACCTTTTCCGAATCTTGTTTTGTCTATAACACCCAACTCCTGAAGTGTGACAGTGTGGCCCTGCTACCAAGCCTGAAACAGGCCCCGAGTCAAGTTGACCAAACTCTGGATCTCCTAACAGTTCTAATGAACAGTGGTGACACCCAGATTTTTTGTGTTGTCTTTCAGCATTAATTAGGCTATTCTAACATTGAATTGCTTTCCATGTTTTAAAAAGTTAAATAGATTGAAGACGTTTCTTGGAGCCTCCCTTTGGGACTAATTATTTGCTCACAATCACCCACATGTTTGATTTCACGTTAGACAAAGGAGTCAATAGTCATATTGTTTAGTGGTAGAGGAAATAAAAAGCATGACAACCTCAGGGATCTAAGAAAACCTCCACATTAGAGAACCATACTATCTTTTCAGTTGTTGAGCAGTAGGTATAAAACCTTTTTATTTTCTGTTTTTGACATTACCATGTATTTTGACACTGCTGAAGCAGCTGTTTTGGCACAACAGTTTATGCAAGATGCTATAATGCAATGGATTTTGCAAAACACTATTTTTGCCATCCCACTCATTTATAATAGGAATCCTGTATGTTTTGCTTGTAGTGTATGCAGGCCATTTGCTCTAAGAAATTAGAATATTTACTCTCTTGGCAATACACTGATCTGTCACTTGGTGGCAGCTCAGGGAGCCATTTTGTGAACTTGTGACAATTTTATTTGTAATACTTCACTTGACAAGAACTCTTGCTGGGCCACATTATGATTCCCTTGTGTCTCACCTTGTCAACCTAGAGTATCACATAATAATGCAGTTTTCCATGTTCTTTTCCCATGATAGCCAGCTGAAGACTCCTTTCATCTGCAATGTCTTCTGCAGTGCAGTTAGCTTAAGCAAAACATTTTTCATTTCCTTTGACAACTATTTTGTTTTCTATTAATTTAAAAATACTTCATGTGACTAAGAAGTTATCCTGAGTAACACTTGCTGGTGAAATGTTTAAACTATGGTACCATATATTAAGTAAACTTATGAATTTACCTTTGAATGCACTAAACCAATATTGTTTAGTAATAGAAGCTGGGATAGACTGCTTACAAAAATAAAAAGGCAGGTTTCTCTAATGTTTCATAGTACCTCTAGGTGTCTGTGTACTTGTGTATGTCTGTACAGGAGATGTACTATTCTTGTAGCTCTTTCTATGCAAAAGGAAAGGCAAAAAGTGGCTGATCTACACTCACATCAGCCTGAACTGAAGTTGCACGTGAAGCCTGTGTACCCCCATGTCTAGTCTGCTGAGGTTTGGCTTCCAAGGCAGTTTGATATGGTGAATGACCAGAGAGCATGCTAAAACAGCTCCAGTAACTGCCCTGCAAGCACCAAAGTGTTATGTCCTTCATGTCCATACAATCTTACAACTGAGAGAAGTACTGAGGGTTTGACAGGTCATGTAGGAGCAGTGCAATTATTACTCCGTTTTTTGGCTCCGGCATGTAGAAGGTACAAAGCAACAAGGTTTGCCAGGTGTTCAGGAGGTAAAGGATGTTCAAGTCTATTGAGTGATAGGAGTTACTAACTGCCTGGGAGCCTTAGGGACAGATGTTGGTATAGTGACAGTCAGTGTGAAGTATAGTGTGGCCTAATGTGAAGTCAGGGGCTTGAAACACTACTTCTGTGTTCATGTGCATCATAAATATTCTCATGAGCAAGTATTTGTTGGATTGGAATTAGAAACTGCAGATGTAGCTTTGTAGCAAGGGAGGACTAATATGTATTATTCTCAATCCTAAATATGTTGTTAATGTGATTTTTTTTATTTTTTTTTTCTCTCCACATGTAAAGATGCCAGTGTGTAATTTGCAAGTAATACATAACAGATGGTCTTGATCTTTTAAATTGCTCGAGGCTGGAACATCATTGTATTTTTATATAAGGGATTGGTAGCTAAGCAGAAAGGAGACCCATTTGGTTAGGAAATGTATCTCCAGATAAAACTAAATTGCATTTAACTTGCCTCCTTGGTTGCCAGTAACATATGAAACAAAACACAACAATAATAGATTGTTTATGCACATCTCTTTGATAGAAAAGAGAGAAAGAGAGAGTTTTTGAATTGTTTTTCATTTGCAAGGCTTGTGGTGCTCAATGGAAAGTAAAATGAGGCACAAATTTGTGCTACTTAGTTGTAAAAGCTTTATTAAAGATGAAGAGACAGAAAATACTCATCTAAATAAGCAGTTTTTAGAAGAAAAGCACGATAGCATGATTGGATACTGAAGGAGTGTTAAGTAAAGTTTTTTCAGATACCCCATAAAAATGCAATGCCAGGAACAGAAAACCTTCCTTATCACATTACCTTTTCTGTCCTAGATATAGGTACAAAGAAAGCAATTAAGATAATTTCCCTACTAAAACTTAAGATGCAACATGAAGGGGAAAGAAAAATGGCTTCTATTCACCATCCTGTTGTGCATCAGAAAGTTACTTAATGATTCTAGTCTGTTGAGACATGGGAAATGTCTTTCACATCAATTTCCCACTCTACAGTCAAGGACTACCAGAGACCAGACTGATACAAAATAACCAGTGGATCAGGAAAAAAAGAATTATGTAAGGATCAACAGTTTGCTGAAGTCATCAGCTTCTTAAATGCTTTGAGCATTTCTCAGGAAGGTCCGAAGACTTTTTCTTTTAACTTTAGTCTTAGATAAAAGAATTCACAAAAAATAATGAGAAAAGCAGATAAGAAAACAATGTATTTTATTTCAAAATGTTTATATTTCTCTGTTTTAGCTCAAATTCTGCAGTTATTGGTGATAGTTTGGTTATACGCTGGTTTTTGAGTACTGCACAACAGTCATTAAGTCGATACATGTACTTTTACGCTCTCGTAACATCAAGAAGTTATATATACATATTTCCAACTCTTATACCATTATGCTTTGCATTGTATAAGTAATAAACAACACATGAAGGCTAGAATATAGATATACACTGAGTTGAGCACCAAACTCCCACACATCTGGTTTTATATATTAGTCTGATTTGACCAAACAGGCTACAATAAACTTGGACTGTTACACTGAATTGTTCCAGTCAGGTAGATATTAAGGGTCCCTGAATACTCATTAGATCTGATGCAGTCTGCACAAAAATCTATTTATTAAGTGCCTAAATAAAGGTTTAATAGAGCTAAAAGACATTATAGCCTTTTTAAAGTTTAGTAATTCACGTCTAATGGAATGATTGACCACTGTACAGAAAAACCCAATTAGCCCTGCATTTAAAGCTTGAATCAAACCCCATGTAAAACAATGACCCTTCATTGACTTCTGTGGGCCTTCAGGTTCCTCTTTACTCTCAAACAATATGCAGAAGCTCTGAAATTCCATAAATGTTCAAACATTTCACATTTGGTCCTTCCAAAGTTAATTTGGAGAAGGAAAATGACTTCATGGACTTGATCTTAGAGGTGTTTTCCAGCCATAATGATTTTGTGATCAGTTCCTTCACATCATGACTATACAATTTTAGTAATGTATTAATTGGTTCAACACAGTAGATTTTGGAACTGTAACTCATGATTTTATGTGGATATAAACTAGGTCAGAATCTGGCCCATAAAAATGTGTGTGGTTCCCACCATTTGGGTGCTGGCCCTTGTCCAAGACAAGCTTCTAGTCCATGTGATTCAGTGAACCCATGTGGATCAGTGAACTCAGCCCCCATGTTCTTGTAACAGAAGGTATTTGAGAGACACATTGGGGTTTGCATTTTGACAGTATGTGAGCTTACATCCTCATCAATTTTTATAATGTCATGCTAGTGTTAAGATGGAACTGTGTACTTTATAGATTGCACAGATGAAAATGCTTCCTCACAGGTGCATCAAGTGTCTTAAATAAACACTGCCCTTCAGAGACAGATTGGATGATATTTTTCAGAAGCAGTGCAGTTACTTCACACAATAAATCATGCACAAGCTGTTGCCCATTCAGTGTTAGCTGAATTGGGTGAATTAAGAAGTGATTGTTGTGATGAACAGACTCACTCTCCCAGAGTTCACAGACAATATGGCACGGTACAATGTGTATTTTCCTCAAATACCCAGGTAATGAACCCTGAAGGAGGAAGAAAATATAAGCAGATATTCAATGGTTAGGTATGACCATAACAGACAACAATTTTGTAAATTGTATGGTAGTTTTGTTCTCTGCATTACTCTGTACTTGACATTGAGAGGAGATAAAACACAATTTACTTCTTGCCTGAGGCAAATTCAGTGAAACTCTCTATCAAGTAAAAATTCAGTACAATGTTGCCATTGTTGTTTACGTGCTTTAAATGTGATGAAATATATTTGCCCCTCAGAGTTCCTTTGTGGCAGACAAAGTCACTTCGATATTTTCTTTGAAAGTGATGTACTGTAAGTAGCCATTTTAATGGGGGTCAGAATTTTAACATGAAACTTTCCCATATTATTGAGGCTTTTTCACTTAATATTTACCTATATTCAGAGTATGGATTTTCCCTGATTATACCCAGGAGGGGAAAAACTACTAACTAATGGTTCTCTTTTTGTAATTGTAGTCAAATTGATTTTTTTTTTCACCCCAAATTAGTAACAAGGACATATATTGACAATAGATACTGGGAAGTAGAAATACCAAACAATTCAGAAATATGAAGAAAAATAGGAGCATTGGTAAAAAAAGGTCAGCTGTCTTTCAGTTTTATTCATAACTTAGATCTAGATTCTAGAGAATAATGAAAGATGTACAGAGAACTCTCTGCTAAGAATACTGTGTGTAACCAACAAGACTACTGTAAAATAGGGAGGCAGATGATCTGACTTGTTATTGGGAAATAAACCCTCTGAAGCACTAGAATTAGTGAAGGAGCTGGAATAATATCAATGCATATCAGTGCAGTAAAATCTAAGAAAGCAATTTAATAAAGTTAGAAAGCAATTTTCTCATGATGCCTGTTGTCAGAGTAGGACATTTTCCTAGCAAGGAAGAATATGGATGCAACCAGAAGGGTGTAATTTTCACTTTTTGCTGTTGAAATAAAGACTCAACCTCAAATTTCCTAATATCTACCCACAGAAAGTGACAAGGCAAGATAAGTCTGTCCAGTCATCTGGAAGATGCCAGCTCCTAATGTTATTAACTGCTTGATGAATCCTTTGGGCCTTTAGTATCTAATGACAATTCATTAGTATCATCAGAAGGGGTAACCTGCTCTCTTCCTTTTTATGCCATAGCTGCTTTCAGCCTAATTCAACAGAATATTTAGGAGAGGATAGTCATTCTAATGCCTGTTTTAAACAGCATCCAGTTTGAATGCAGCAGTTGGAAAGCTGAAGCACACTTAATAAAGATACAGTTAGTTAAAACTGCTGAATGTTCCTTTCCTCCTGACAAAGCTTGACAGCTGACTGCTGATTAAATGTTGCAGTCCTTACTCCAGGAAGCTCTGAGTTTGGCTAGAATTAAGAAAAATCTTCAAAGCAGTCAGAAATTCAGAACTGTGCTTTACAAATGGGAGATGCTGGGTATGTAGTTAAAAAAAAAAAAGGGGGAAGGAAAATGGATACACGACAGTTTCCAGATGAACTTCAGTGCAGGAAACACTTTGGCACACAAAGAATGCTCTTTCTGACTGATACTTCAGTGTATAAGTGCTTGATGCCATGCATCCTAGTTAGGGTACTGATGTTTTACTACCTTGCAAGAAAGATTATTTTGTTTTTACTTTTTCTTTTTTTTTTTTTTTAGCAAGTGGTTTAGTTGGACCACAGTCAATGAGCCCTTAATAATAAACATTAAAGGAGAATGTTCTTCACCATGACATAGTGAAGTATAACAAAACAATATAGAAAGCAAGGTTTTCTCTAGTCTCCACTGATGAATGTTTTTTAAAGGATGTAATGACAGAAAAATGAGGGAGAATCAACTGATAAAAATTAAGGGACAAAAATGATTAGTGATATTCTGTAGTAAGGGCAGGGGTATCTGGAATGTCATGAAGGTAATCAAAATACTTCTGCCATTGACATCAGATTGTGGGAAAACATGTAAAAATAGGACCCTGGAATATGTTTGGGATCTTTGAAATTTGGAGAGAAATACTCTGTTGTGGCATTGGATTGATAATTCATTTTTTATTCATGCAGTAGAATTCATTTTTCTGTTGTAAATTAAAATGAGACCTATTAGTACTGGTGAATCCAGGAATTATTAAAATAATGATGAAAAAATCCTCATTTTAGTCGGAAAATCCATATTCTAATCAGTAAAATCCTTCATGCTGCACAGAGTATAATACCTTCACTCTGTTATCTGCAGTTCTGGATTTGATGAAACTGTCATCACTGCCAGAAAAAGGACTTCTGACATGTCTTTACGTTAAGGCGGATATACCTCAAATTATTTTATGAATCTTTCTCTGTCCTGCCTGCCTTATGTAGTTAATTAGATATACTTCCCATTGCTGCATCTACTGTTCAACTTAGGGGCTATATCCTTAAGTCTTATAGGTAATTAATTTTCTTTGAAAGGTGAACTGTGACTCCAAGACCCAAAACTCAGGTATTTGTTAACACTGTTCAGGAACAGGGTTACAAAAGTTACTGTTGTGATTCCCATATCCTAAAATTAGCTTAAGCATAATGAGAGCTAAATGAAAAAAGAAAAAAAAAAAAAACCAAAACAAGGCCACCAGATGTGAAATATATTCCGAAACAGAATATATTAATGTGGTAATAGTAAATCTCATGCCTAAAACCACACCTGCAGCGGACTATGGAGGACATGCTTCCTGTGTATGAGGCTGTTGAAAGACCCCAGTGAGAAGTTCTGAACCCAAAGCTTCTACCTATTTGGCATTGCCATTTTCATCTATATAATTCCTTGTAGAGTGCACTAAAACATGAAAGTCTTCTTGGTCACTCTTTTTCAGTTTTCCACAGATGCTGTGGGTATGAAGCTAATACATCTCATTGAATGCTCATTCATATTTACCCTGTACTCAACTGAAATACTTCATGCAGAAGTAAAAACGCCATGCAAATTCAGCTTTTGGTTTGCCTGAGAAAAATGTCACATTTCTATATATTTACTCTTATTATTAAATGCAACATAGTTTTCAGCTTTTAAATGCTTTCCTTTTGGATTTTGTTTAAAATTTGTGTTAATTTTTACTTCCAAAATAGTTTTGGTATATTGAAGATTTTTTTGATGTAGAAAGTAAGATTTTTTTTTAAAAGGAACTATAGTACATTCTTGCATCTTTAAAATGTGAAGTCATAAAAGATCTGATTGCATATTTGTAAGCTCTTTTATGTAGCCAGATGAGTAAAGACAAGTCATCTGGCATATGCAATGAAAGGTTTGAGTCTTTAGAAACATTTCTTGCTAGAGGGAGATTCAAGGCTTTATGATCAAATGAAAAAATAAGCAGAGAAAAACATTTATTCGGTAAAGGTGACTTTCCAAATATAACAGCAAGAAAAGGAATATAGATTCAAAGTAACTGTTTCTAGATGTGAAATGCTTTTTATATGCTTCAATCAAAATCCTCTGGTTTCCTGCATAGGAATTCATGGATCAAAACAGAGTGGTAATCAAACAGGCCTGTGCATGGAAGCAGAGTCCTCACAAGGTTTTTCATAGCCTGGTACATAAAAATCCAAGAGAAAGTAGAAAAAGTATTGCAGATACGGTAAGATGTGAAGTGGTCGGGAAGAGTCTTAAGCACTTGAAAAAAATCTGATTACATTGGGTCTGTTTTACTTAGTATAGTCTGGATAGCAATTCTGCTAGGGCTACTTATCTTGTGAGGGATGTAGTTTAATTCTGGAAGCATTGTGGATATGAATCCTGTTTGCTTCAGATCCATTCAAGGAATCTGAGACTGTTTTCTCTGTTGCTGGTTTACTGTTATACCCATACATGGGGAATGGAATACCATTCTAGAATTTCACTCCAAAGTTAAATGGGAGAATTGCTAGGTGTTGAAAGAACAAAGGAACAAACAAGCAAACTCGAATTATAGCTTCATCTTTGTTTATTCAGCTTTCCTCCCTGAATGTTATTATTTATTGATTTAATAAATCTGTAATCAAAATCAATAGCTATGCCCTTCAAAGCTCTGTTTACTGGGAAAATTAAAAAAGAACAGATTTATTTGGTCTCTGTAGTTTCCCTTAGTTTTATTATTTCCATATAGAATGGAAACACATGGGTAAGGAAAGAGGAATAGAGTTTGTCTTAGAATCATAAAATTGTAGGGGTTGGAAGGGACCTTGAGAGATCATCGGGTCCAACCCCCCTGCCAAAGCAGCTCCCCAGTTTATATAGCACAGGGAGGCATCCAGACGAGTCTTGAATATCTCCAGAGGTGGAGACTCCCCACCTCCCTGGGCAGCCTGTCCCAGGGCTCTGTCACCCTCACTGTGTAAAAGTTCTTCCACATGTTGGTGCGGAACTTCCTGTGCTCCAACTTGCAGCCATTGCCCCTTGTCCTGTCTCCACAGAGCACTGAAGAAGACTATGAGATTGGTCAAGCACGATTTCCCCTTGGTGAATCCATGCTGACTACTCCTCATGACCTTCTTCTCTTCCAATTGCTTGGTGATGGCATCCAGAACAAGCTGTTCCATTACCTTCCCAGGGACAGAAGTGAGGCTGACTGGCCTATAGTTCCTAGGATCCTCCTTCTTGCCCTTTTTAAAGACTGGAGTGACATTGGCTATCCTCCAGTCTCCAGGCACTTGTCCTGTTCTCTAAGGCCGGTTGAAGATGATAGAGAGCGGCTCAGCAATCACTTCTGTCAGCTCCCTCAGCACATGTGGATGCATCCCATCTGGGCTCATGGATTTATGTGGGAAGCTCTTCATTTCCCAAACTCTCTTACTTTCTTCCAGTGTCCGTGGGTCCCCAGGGGCCTTTGAAGTGAAGACTGAAGCAAAGGCAGCATTCAGTATCTCCACCTTCTCGGCATCCCCTGTTACCAGGAGTGTTTCCCTTTGTAGTGAGGGCTGAGCCCTGGTGGCTTAACCCCAGCCTAGATTGGTGACTGCCCTAAAACAATCTCTGAAGACACACCGTGTTCAGTGAAAGTGGTATTTAAGAGGTTCCCATAATACATGCTTCCTAGCCTGGGAGCTAGAAACCTCTACCCAGCTGCCTAGGCATGAACGTATGTCTTAGCAAATGTGTCTTAACAGCACTTGCTGGATGATTGGGCTGCTTCGTTTATTATCCCTGTCTAGGGTTACTATCAAGGGTCTGTAGGATTACAGGGACTACAGTGATGTTGGATTGTCATGAAAAACCCTTATCCTATCTTTATTAAGTGCCTTAGAAAGAGGGAGAAGATTTTTGCCTTTTTTCTTTGGGCAGTTCATACATCTCTCTGAAGGCCCAGGGAGTAAAGTAGTCCGTAATTCCTGTAAGAAGTGGCACATCTCTGTCCTCTCATCACCTGAAAAGCTTTGCTCCCAAATCTGACAAAGGCTACACTGTGGTTCTATCTTTCTTTTTGACAGGCATATCTCTTACAATCAATGCTTTCTCCTATGTGAATGATGAAATCTGTGAACTCAAAGAGCCAAGCAGTTAGTTCATTATTCATCCTCTGATACAGTATAGACATGTGGTTGTCCTTTCCTTCTTCTCTGTCATGTTACTCTCCTTTTTCCATTTTTGTCAATGGAAATAACAAGAAAAATGCACCAAGAGTCTTCAAGTCCTGGCATTTGAACAAAGTATTAATACATGAAGGTTATTTTAATTTCCCTTCTGATTTCTGAGACTGGCTATTTGTATTTTCTGTTGGTCTCTCTAGGACCACCAGAATCAGCAAATGGCTTACTGTGAGAGTGGTATTAATTCTGAGTGTGGCAGAGTAATGACAACTTGGGGGTGTGCTAGAAGAGTAGCTAGCATAAATAAGGCAAGCTTAAGACAGCTAATTAAAACTTAAGCGTAAAAAAAGTAAGTGCAATTTTTAATTCAAGAATAGCCAGCTGGCTTTAGCAATATGATTTTTAAAAAATATAGATTTCAAGCAATGCTCTAAAACCTTGTCTTAAAGATTTAAAAATTTTAATTTGTTTTTAATTTGCTATCTGCAAACTTACGCTTATTTTAAATATAATTAAAATTATAATTAAAAATTATCGTACTTCTGTTTAGCATTTCTGACTGACTAGCACACGAGCGTCTTAGTTGTTAGTTTGTGCTTGTGGATGGTTTAATATTGGGAAGCAACAGTATTTATAATAGCATAAATAATATGAAGGGTAAGGTTTTTTAATTAATACATGTAGTTTTGCCCATTGATAGAGTTTGTGTGTTTTTTCTCCCAAATTCACAACTATTTATGTGGCGTTGACCAAAACCCTTATAAACTGAGCTTGTGTCAATTTGTCATATTTTTGTGTTTTCTTTGTTGCCAACTCCTGAATACCTGTCCACAGTCCTTTAAATGCTGTGAAAGGCACCGGTAGGAAATAAATAATTTGTTGCTGTCTCTTGCAGGGCTCGTGAGACCCATAGTGGTCTGCATTAAGTATGTGTTAGCTCTATTGTTTTAAAATATAAATCTAAAATCAGGATGCTGATTATCTTTTCACCCCAAAACTCCTGTAATCATATGGCTACTGTTTTGTTTGGGTTTTGTTTAGGATTTTAGTGGGGTTTTTTTAAAGGAGGGCTGCAGATAGGACACAAGTCTTGGTAGCTTTGTGAAACAGCAGTTCCAGAGTGTCAAATAGATGAGTTATAAGCCAGATGCAGTTTTAATGCCATTGTTACAAGTGGCTGAAAGTACAAAGTGGTTGTCCTTAAGTGTTGGATTGCAAAATTAGGGGTAACTCCATGATTTGTCGCACTGTTGGTCTATTATAGGTATCAGCTATCCAATTTCCTCCAGCCAAAATAACTTTTTTCTTTTTTTCCTTTTTTTTTTTTTCTTCTTTTCCTTACTTTTAGCCTTGGCTTGTGGTTATATATACAGAGATGAGGACAATTCTTGTGCTCAGTGGAGATCTTATCACTTAAATAAAAATCTATCAGTACTATTTCAAATTACGTCCTGTGGGCTGGAGAAAGAGCAAGGAAGTGTACATGTACTGACTTTTATTCTGAAGAATTTTCCTGTCATTTTGGGCCAATGCTTTTAAGTGACATAGGATTTCATGTTACTGATAAAAGTATAGAGAAGGACATATGCAGTTAATTCTATCTGGTGATGCTATTAATAATATGTGCATTGATGATACATAATTATCAAGATACCCATAGCATGACTTTCGGGTTTAGTTTTGATAACATCATAGGTGATACTCAAGGAGAAAATATTAAATATTGAGAAAATATTCAATTGAGTCAGAATTTTATGAGTTTAACAGGATGACTATTGACTGATGTTAGTAGAACATTCTATGTCTAACTTTATAGCTCGGTGGTTGTGTTGTTTTTTTTTTCTACTTGACTTGATGTTATGCTGTAATGAAGGGTCCTTTTCACATTCTTGTAAAATAGTGAAATAACTGGACAACAGTAAAAGTCACAGCCTTCCAGGCAAGCCATGTTTTTCCTTACTTTCCTTCAGATCCCAGGATGCCAGACTGACTTATGTGAGCATCTGAATAGATGCTTATATCCTCACAGAAACCAAAGCACATTCTGATGTGGATTACTGACTCCTAACAGCTGTGACTTTAGGTAAATGTGACTGTTCTTCATTTCTGTGCTTTAAACACTGTTCTCATAGTTTTTTCTACTTTTCCCTTAAACCCTTATTGAATTACATTCTTCAGCATTTTCTTACTACTCCTTTCAGAAAAGTAGGGGAAAGGAAAATTGGGTTTGATTTATCTTGTACTTACAACTCAACAGGATTGGCTACAGCAATTTAAACGCTGGTAATTCAGACTTGCATCTGAAGGAAACAGCTTAGAACCTGCATCTGTAACAGCAGAAAAATCACTGAGGTTACACCTAATCAGATTTTCTATTTCATTTGTAGGTGCAGTTTCAGTAATCTTTTTTTTCTCAATAGAACCAAACCTAAATAAAAATTAAGGGAGGGGAAAGTGATTTTCTCTTCTTGCATCTTAGTTCCACTAGCTAGTCCTTTGAATGTATTGTTATCTGCAGCATTTGATGCCACAGGAAGTATTTTATGTGAATTTCAAAAGTCAAAAGCGTAATTATTTATGAAGCACTCTCAGTGCAGTTCTTAAAGAACAATCATGGAGTGATAAAGATTTCCTGTAGAACAAGGTCACTGTTGTGCAGACGGAAACTATAGAGAATCAGTTGACACCAGAAACCATCAAAGGGTGTGGACCACTAAACAGAGGCAACTGAGAAAAATCAATTTGGTAGCTAAAGAGCAATAAAAGAGAATTAAGATGTGAGGAGTAAAAGAATGAATAGAGCAGTTAGTTACAACTAAATATACTGCAAAAAATAAGGCAGGTACAGAAAAAGCATAGGCATTAGGGTGTGTTGAAGGTGGAGTATATGGTGGGAGAACCCCTTTCAGGAAAAAGGAGAAAAACAGTGGTATTTTTGGAGCCTGGTCAGGACAGAGAAAAATGATCATTAGGGTTTTTTGAATAATCAGTATGGGATGGAAAGGTAATATAGGATGGTGATTTTAATTGTCTGGCTTTGAAATTTGAAGCTGTAAGAAAGCTCCTGGATTGCTCAGGATATCATCCTTCTATCTTAGGCTAGGTAATTGTAATTTATAATCCCTTTTCTAAACTGTCTTTGAGTCCTACTAATCCTAAAGAAGACTCCTAGAATATACATTTTTTTTTTTAGTTACAAATCTTGTAACATTCAAACTAATTATATTTGTGGCAGAGATATGCCCATTTCATAGCATCTCATGGCTGTGCTAATCTGTTGAGGTCAATTGATGTGCCACAGGTTATTTCAACTGAATGCCCAGTGAGGAAGTAAACAACCCAAATAAAAGGATATTAGCTATTGGTGTGAAAGAGGCAGTTTGAGATAGAAAAAATAATGGTGGGAAGTCTGTTTGGTTTTAACAGCTGAAAATCAGGTATTGAAATTTATTTCTTTCTTATTCTTAAGGTTCTTCTAACCTTATTTAGAATTGCAGGACTTCTGAAGGCTACTTTAAGAGTTTTTATATTCAGAAAGAAGGAAATTCTGTACTTTTTATTGTTCCTAAATCTCTGATAGAAAGAAATTATTGGGAACAAAGAAAGGAGTGGAAATTATTCTCTTTTTATCCTATGGAAATAATAACTAACAGTATAAAGACAAACAAATAAAATTTTAGTACTATAAAGACAAAATAAAATAAAATTAGGAAATATCTTTGCTATCCATCATCATGCAAGATTATTTTTCACTTTGATGCCTGTGTTCATCATCATTCAATTTACTGCTATTTTATTTACAAAAAAACAATAGCTTTTTATGGTGAGTTTTAAGATTTTGCTGGCTGAGCTATCTGTGTCAGCATAATCAGACAGTGCAGTTATAGAATGTGCCTTAACAGATGGAACATTAAAGTAACTAGGAGGCTTAGTTGTATATTATGCTAGAAAAGATGAATAAAATGGGCATAGAACCAGATGTGACTGTTGGGGGTTCTACATGGGACTGAGCTGCTGTCTCGGGCTGTTATCTCTGGAATTCTTTAGGGGATTTTGAGTGAGATTTGTATCTAGTACTTCCACAGCTTAAAAATAGGTTCTTTCCTCTTTTTTTGCTAGACTGATTTTGACAAAGGTGAATCGCTCTCAATTTTCTGGTAAAAGCTTTCTGCTACAATCAAAGACTGAACACTTTCCCTCTGTAAGTTCTCTCAAAATGTATTCTATTTAAAGAGCTTTAAATCCTGTAGATTTGGCCAAGCTGTTTACACTGGTATTGCGATAAACTATATGCAGCCTGTCTGATCGCAGATGTTTCGTTTATGTTCACCTGTCTTGCTTGTGGTAGAGTTGTGGCTATCATGCAGCTGTGTGCTGAAAAGCATTTACATTGTGAAGAGCTGTGTAGTGAAATTCAGCAGCTTTTCTCCTTGCTTATACAAGTTGCCATGAGCATACCAGCTGTATATGATCATCATTTCTATAAGTAGGCCAAATTGAAAACAAATCCTATGGTCCAAGTGTGAAGAAATAGAGGTTCACTAGAAAAAAATAAAAACAACAAACATAATCAAAAGTATACAGTTTCATCCACTTCTTGTGGTTAATATTAGGATCAACTGGAAAAGACAAACTGCTGTTAAATATGCAGATCATCAAGAATGGTATGATTTTAGTGTTTAATTCATGATCCAAAATGAAGCAACAGTAAGTGCACCATCTGGATAGTTAATGATTACAATATTTTTTGCATTCTGTTACTATGCTTCCCAGAGTATATTTTTCTCATTTATGTCCTTTTGTCAGTCAGTGTTAAAGTTGACCAGTCATGTGGTTCTTTAGGACTTCATTTTGGTGTGGAAAATTATAGATAATGTTGATTGCTTGCAGAAAATTTGTCAGGCTCTGTCTGTTCTGCGCATTGCTGACATGTCAGTATTTGCCACTTTGAAGTTTTCCCCAAGATCCTCCAAAAAGTATTGAAAAAATTCAAAACTGGACTTTGTATCGGTCTCTTGCTGAAAGCTCTGGAGATCAGCTGTGATGGTTCTGGTTCGTGACCTATTTTGTTCACTTAGTTCAGTGATCTAATTTTCCAGAAGGAAAGGTAACTTGTAAATATCACTGAGAGCACACCATGCAGAGCATAAGGAGTTTTGATATCTTTCATTGACTGTAGGCAGGTTAAAATTGTTCACTAATAGTAGTAGGAAACAGTGTAAGCAGGGTGACTGTCACACAATAAATAGGAAATATGTAAACCGTAGATGTATCAGGAAAAGGTAGCACCTTCACCAGTGACGATTTCTTTTTTCACTTCATATATTAAAAAATATGAAGTAAATTTGGAAGAGAAGGTCCATGACTTTTGGATTCTGCATCAAGGGTTGTGTGAGTGTGTTGTGTTTTGCCCCAGCCAGAAGCTGAGCACCACACAGCCGCTCTCTCTGGGGACAGGATGAAGAGGGAGTGAGAGGGAAAATCAAAGGAAAACCTCATGGGTTGGGATAAGAATAATTTACTGGGACAGCAGAGAGAGAGAAACAACAATAATAGGACTTTATAGCAAAATATATAAAACTGGTGATACACAAATGCAGTTTCTCACTGAACTGCACAACTCAGGCCATACAGCTCAGAGCCATCCTGAAGCTGAACTGCCCCTAAAAACCACACTTCCTGGAGCCATGCACTCCTCCCCCAACCACTCTTCAGCATGTCTGCTGAGCATGACATAATTGGCATGGGGTACCCTTTTTGGCCAGTTTGGGTCACCTGTCCTGGCTGCATCCCCTCCCAGCTTCCTGGGTGCCCCTCCACCACCCCCACCCCGCTCCCCACACCCCCTCCCACGCCTTCTTGAAAAGTACTTGACTGCTTGGCAGCAACTAGGAACATCAGCATTTCTCTCATCCTGACTCCCAAACATGGCACTACACCAGCTGCTAGTCAAAACCAGGACAGATAAACATTTAAATTCCCTAGAAACTCAACCAAAGTGCGCAGAGAAATTGGTTTGGTTGGAATGGCAGGTAGAAGATAGCATAAAGAATTAGAGGCAAGGTTTCTCCTAGAGTCAGTTCATAGTTAAAGACTTTCTAAAAATTAAATTCTGAAAGCATGCCTGTTACTTCTAATTTGTTTGGTGAATGGTATTCTAAGCTGACTTGTGTAAGCCACTAAACCTGACAGAATTATTTTTGGGAGTCTGTCATTTAGCTTTCCCTGATCTGTCTTTATGAGCTATTTGTGATCCATTTGCAGTGCATTTTGGCTGCTATGCAGACATTAAGAATATTAGTTATATACAGACTATGCATTGTTCATTACCTGCACACTTGGGATTCTGTTGATCTCAGCTGGTTATTTGTTTATGTGTTGCAACTGAAAATTTCCTTCATTCTCTACATAGAGCTGTCAATACTTTTTTACTAGTGTAGTGTATCACTGTAATAATTCAGGGAGTTGTGTGCCTGAGGATTAAAGAGAAACTAATAGAAAGGTCTGATAGTTTGTGTAATTTTAGTTGTTAGGAATCAAGAGCCTGTTCTGTCGTTTCAGACCCATTAATTACTTTGAGTGCTAGCTCTTAGGCACTTAGATTGTTGTTTGACTGTGAAAAATTATGAGAAGAAAATAAAGGACCCTTTCTGCTTACCAACTGTAATTTTCTTAGCTTCAACTAAGCAAACTTTGTGAAATGTTTGAGCTAACTTCATATTGTGCTGAAAGGTCACATGTAACTAATGATGGAATGACAGGACCTATTATATTGCAGCTTTAAAATGTAATTAAAGTGGAGAATTTTTCAAGCCCACTGGCATTTTTCTGCCACCTACAGAAGTAGAAAAAAATATTTGTCACTAATATATAATTTTTACACGAAAGACTAAACCTGTATCCCTGTGGTCTGTATCTGATTTTGCAAATATGTTTTCAAGCTGAAGGTGGAAAATTTAAGGGTTTATCTTTTTTTAAGATACATTTTTGCAAAGACCTATGTAGGTGTTTAAAATAGTGTTGGTAGCTTTCTTTTATCTGCTTTTCTTTAAGGGTATTTAATGTTTCCTGCAGTAGTAAATGTGCAATCTGTTAGTTGCTAATCCTTTTAATAAGCAAATACCCTGGATTAGAAACATCAGAGAGTACCTAATACTTTCATCTACCTTCATAATCTTCAAGACAATAGTTTTCAAGAAGGATCCTTGCTTTTCAGCAATAACTAATGTCTGAATCTGGTAAATACTTATTTCCTCTCATTTCATCTATAAACTTAAATAAAAATGTATGAGAGTTGTGAGAATGCTGTTGCACATAGTTATGTACCAGATTGCATGTATATGTATGCATGCTCTGAGTGGTTACTGTAGTGTGGCATACTTAAAATTCATTTACAAAAACCTGAAACAGTCTAGTGTTTTAGCAGTATAAGTAGAAATAGGTATCATCAGATGTGGTTCCCCTCAGTTTTGACTAACTGGGCGAAGTAGGTACTGATTGAGAATGTCAGCCATGAGTGAGATTTCAAATTTTCATCATCTTTGTAGCTTTTATACTTGGCTTTGCAGGCCTCTGTAGAGATTACCTAAATCCAAACCAAGCAGACTTTTATAATAGGTGGTTTTACAAACAAGCTTCCCCCGCTGACCCTTAGAGGACCATTGCTCAAACCTCTATGGCAAATCTAGAGTTTCCAATTAAAATTGTCTGTAGTTGTGTTTACTCCAAACCATTTGACAGCTCGCACGAGACTCCCAGTGCTGTAGATGATTTTACCAGCTGTAGAGATAACCTCTTTGCTTTTAATGTAAAAAGACCTGGCAAAATTTTTCAAAATATTTGGTGCTTTTAGAATCACTGGTCCAGATTTCCCTCCACCAAATGACATGTGTTATGCAGGTTTAAGCCTAAGTGAGACAATTACAAATTGCCATGTGTCACATTAAATGGTTAAAGGAATTTGATAGAAAATAAGCCCCTATGTGTTCCAGACAGTCCTCAGATATCAGAGGGCCCAGAGCTGGCTGGGCTTAGATTCTGAGTGATTCCCAATTTAGCACTGTAAGTCCATCCACATACAATATACTCAACTATTATGATTAGGGATGCACAAATAGTGCAAGGCACCGTCAGTCTAGTCATGTTCAGTGAACTAGCATGGCCAGACCAAAGGAGTTTGGTCTCATTCAATGAGAACTCTCACTAATAGATTAATGAATGGTGCAGCTTATTGAGGCAACGGAGTGCAGATTCTTTTGGATTGCTGGTGATGATCTGCTGTCTACACAAACATCTGCAAGTAATACAGCCAAGTAAAACAACATAAGACTTCTCGTGTATTATAATAACATGACTAAATCTCTATGGTGATTTCTAAGTTTCCTAGAATAATTAAGTGCTCAGATCTCACCTAAGGCATTCCCTCTGGGAGAGGAAGAGGCTCAGCCCCCAGAAGTCAGCGATAGTTTGTGATCGTGTCTTCCTGACATATTTGTGATGGTATCTTCCCTAACATCCCTCTGTTCTTAGGCTATTTTTACCTATCAGTTGGAGCTTGAGTGACTCTAGTCATACATACCTTTATTATAATTGGTATAAAATTTCCTTGTTTTGTGTATAACCTAGCAGAAATTCAGAGTGCAGGCTCATTGAGGGGTGCTCACTCCTTGGAGGTGGGTAACTTTTGGGGCGGAGGTGTTTTTTTGTTATTTAATGAGATTATAATGAGCAGAGTTCACCCAAAGGACATAACTCTAACAGAAAATGAAGAACTGCTGACTCAGGGTCACCATTAGCAGCTTTCAGTACCATGGTGCCACCTGGTTCCCATATATCACAGATCAAGCCGTGGTGTCTCCCCTGTATAATTTCTGTCAGGCTCAAGCCTCCCTGCTGTTACCAGCCTCTAAAGTTGCATGGGGAACTTCTGAGGACTAGATTCCTTGTGTATCAGCTGCATTCCTCCCTGGAAATTTCTTCAAGGTTGTATCTGAGAGTGAATATAAGTCTGATTTCTAAGTCACCTCCAGCAATTACTCCATAACATACGTTCATGAAAACAAAAATCAGAAGCAGGGACAGGGGCTGTCAGCAGAGGTGGCAATAGTTGCTAGTGTGGCAGGCACCTGGGGATGTGCTTTGAGATATACAGATATATGATGACAGGATGTCCATTTTTCCTTTACACACTGTTTTGTTCCTTCTTTCCCTGCTGGGAGCCTGTCTGCTGGGCCAGGTGACCTTACATACATTTGGGATTTAAAGCTATCCCAGCCAGTTCTTTCTGGGCAGCTAAAGAACAGCCAAGGGGAACAGTTCAACAATACATGCTTGGGGAGACCGACAAAGGTTGCAGCTGAGAGGAAAGGAAGCCTTCTGTCATGTATACTTCTCAGCTGTACTCACAGTAGTTGATATCAACCCAGGGACAGCTCCACCCACCTAATCACCTCTCTACTTTATATACATTGGTTTAGTTTTTGGGTTGGTTTGTTGTGGGGTTTTTGCCAAATTTATACTTAACTATTCATGTGTCTAATTCATTTGTCTAGTTTGATCAACAAATCAAGTTTGTCAGTCACGTTAGGATTCTGTCATCATAGTATTATCAACGGTACACTTGAGAATTCTTAGTAGGTAAATATTAAATAATATGTAAATTTAAAATATATAATCAAATATATTAAATTAGCGTAAAAGATTTCCTGATCCCTGAGAAATGCTGCAGTACAGAGGAGAAGAGGCCATGCAGAATACAAAGGTGTCCTGAGACAGGACTTCACTCCTGGGCAAATCTTAGTAAAATTACTCAGTAGACCTCTGCAAAAGTGATCTTAGTAGTGTGGGTTAAATGAAATGCCAACGATTTGAAATGCCCCCATGAAATAACCAATCATTTCAGTCAGTTACAAACTTAGGGTGAATAGTGGAGTAAGTTTGACTTGTTCACCATTTGGTGTCTCAGAATGATCTGCAGGGGAAAGAAAAACTGCAAGAGTGAGGCGTTGTTTAAGAGCATGTAGTGAACCTATGAAATAAGCAGAATTTAATAAATGGAAAAGTTCTTCTGCTATTAAATAAAACTGACAGTTATTGGAATCATATAGTAAAGCTATTCAGTTGGAAAAAAATCAAAATAGCCTACTGTTGCCTCCAGCATTTGTTGCATTGGATTGAAATGATTCCTCAGAAAGTTATAAAATATATTAAAGCATAGAAATGACCACACACAGAAACTATTTTTCTTGGCATGCTGTTTATAGCCTGAGAAAAAAGAAAATAATGAGTTTGGTGAGCTAAGTGACATCTATATTTTAAATATTGCTGTTCCTATATTTTTTTCCATTTGCCATGTTCCTTTGTTACTTGGGAGAAACTAGAAATGAATACTAATTAGTGACACAATGAATATTTAATGTATACTACTCTTTTCCTTTTAAGCTAGCTTCATGTGGTTTTTTCCCAGGTATGACACTTTCTCAAAATGGCTTATATTGTTCATTATGACTAAAGGAATACATACTTTTTGACAGTACCTGCCCTAAAAGGAGGCTGCACACATACTGTCATAATGACCTCATAAGCCTTCTTCCTTTTAAGATATTTTGTCTCTTGAAGGATACTTGAATGATCTGAATCAAAATAAACCACAAAGAAAACAAACAAAAAAAACCCCAACCCTACCAAAAAACCCCAAACCAGCAAACCAAACCAATACCCAAACCTACCCAACAATCTGGAAAAATTGTAAGAAATTCAGTGGGAAAAATGAAAGGCAACACACTTGGACAGGAGCATTTCAGTTCACAGGTAAAGGATGGTGAAGAACAACTGAAGTAGGTTTTTTGATCTTTTGTTAGATTTGTGGGGTGTGTTTTCCCCCCCTTTTAGTAATAAAAACCTAAACCACAAAGTTTTATTGCCATTTTTTATTTTAACAATTGGAAAATTCAGTATCCATAGAGTTCTAAAGATTTTGGGTGTCAGTGAAAAGTAAGATAATTTTCACTAATAACATGATAGCTGAATTTTGTACTAATTTTTCCATTAAAAAAACTTTTTTTTTTTTAAAGAATATTGTTTAGCCTTGAAAGTATTATAAGATGAAACCTATTCTACATGCTCTCAGCCTAGGAATATTAATAAAATTAGCAGAACTTAATTTCTTTTTTCAATAAAGCAACAACAGTAATCAGATTCTTAATGCTGTATGTAATCTGTATGTGATCTGACACAATCACTATTTTAAAAGAAGTTTGATATTCTGTGAAATAATATTTTGTTTGGAAAAAATGGCATTTATAGAATTATCCATAGGCACACTCACTGCTGTACAAGATGTGCAGTATGACAGAGTAAGGGGGAGGCTGCTCTTGCTGCCTGCTAGATATACTGAAATGCAAACCTGGATGGCTGATATTCTTAATCTCTTTAGCCTGAACATGTTTGGGAAATTGGAAAAATATTGGCACAAGTTGGAAAAGACCAAAAAGCAGTTAGTGTTTGGGCCTTCCCACTTCAGTAGTTATAAACAAGAGCTTATTAGACGGCTTTTCTTTCTCTGTCTCACGAAATATACTTAAAGCAAGATCTATAGTTCATGTTTTGGTGGCTTCACTCTGTGCCTTCTTTGAGAATAAAAGGAAAAAAGGTAATGAATGGGAACAGCCTCACTTCAGATGAAAGATGATCAATGCTTCTCACGTTCCCACTGTGTAGAACTGTTAAAGCTTTTGTTAAAGCCAAATTAGACTACTTGCTTAGGGTCATTTATGGTTTTTTAACCTTAAAATGGAACTTTAGGATGGACCTGAGGTATTAGTGGAAGCAAATGGTCAGAGATGCAGTTGCATCTTGTACTGTGGAGTTTCACAGTTCCTTTACAACACAGAGAAAATTCAAATTATTGGTAGAGTTTGCAAGACAAATTTGTAAAATCTTCATAAGCTTGCAAAACCAGTTGCATTTGCTGCATCTATCACAAAAGCCCATTTTGAATAGCACACAGGGATAATAATCCATACACTTAAATTTAGCTCTTAATTTTTTTTTATTCAGAGACCATATCTAGTACTTTCTCTCCAAACAGACCGTACCAGAGAACTAGAGAATGTTTTCAGTTATGTGCAGCGTGTAATCTATTATTGTGACCAAAAAAAATTAAATTCTATTGTTAAGAGTACAGAAGAGGTAAATTAATGGTCCTACTGATAACATAAACTGACAAATGAAGGGATGTTACATTTAAAGTAGATGGTTTAAGGATTATTCAGAAGCTCACAACGTTATCCTGTAATATGCACAATGTATGCTGCAGAACTCTAACAATACTACCAGAAGCAAAGTAATAATTTTGCTTGACAATTCAGGAAAGCGTCTTTTATTCAGAATGGGGCTTCAAAATTTTCCAGTTGCAGGTATTTCATATAATTTTTATGTACTTTTTTCTCTTAGACAGAAGGTTAGGTTTGGATAAGACTGTAGGACTAAATGTTTAAATATTTAAGGGGCATTTAATGTCAATACGAAGACAGAAAAATCAGGATGCATTTATTTCTATTGCTTATAGAGTTTTAATTCTCATCATATCTGAAAACCAAGTATCTTCATGTATGTGACTTTAGATACATGTAGTTTCTGATGCATGAATTTTTCAGAAATCTCTAGCAGAGGCTATGGATGCTGTGGGGAAATCTGAGCACAGAGCAAACTTTGTCTCCAGTGGATCACTGGTTTTTTGCAGCATCTAATGATGAAGCCAGACTGTTTGATGGGATCGGATAGAGTCTTATTTCTTTGTCACACACTGGATTAGTCTCACACTCCTCAGTGAGACTGAGGGCTTCTATTAGGCTACTGCATTGCGAAAGGTCTAATCTGTGAATCGTCCATCCTTGCAGGGCAACAACATTGAGCAAAAGAAAATATTCTAAACCTTACTTCTAAACAAATAGGAGTAGCCTCATGTGGAACTGTGGTTGAAGTGCAAAACAGCCATAGTGGCCATAAAGAATGTAGGGTAGAATCAGCTCTTCTTCAGGACAAACTTGTGAGGTTTCTCTTTCATTGAACAGTTATTTTGCAGTGGCTGTTGCTAATGCTTTTGTTGCAGGACTCTTCACTGGTCATTGTCAACTACATCACTGCTAATTCTGACACAATGCTGTCCTTTGTTGGCATGCACAGCTTTGAAGCTGTCATTACTCTGGGCACAATTGCTTATCCTGAGTATCTTCAGACCACTGTCCTGTAATTTTTACTACAACCATGTCCTTGGGGAAGGAAGATACCGGTTTTAAGTTACTAGTAAACTTCTGATGAGCTCATCCTCTTCTGCATCATCTGTATGTGGTGGTGTATTCCTGAATCCTTACTAGAAGACAGAGATTTCTCTTCATGTTCCTCTGCTTCTTTGGAGAACCTATTAAATAAAACTGAAGTGTTTTGGGCCACTTGTTTTATTTATCTACGGAGGTTACTTGCTAGTCTAATAGGAACAATTCTAGTTGCATATAAATAATGAAATAATATCTCCTCTAGGTAATTAAGTCAAATAGTGTCTGAGTGCTTGGCTTATGAATACTTCTACCACTCTTTTCAACTTTTACCCTTGTGTTGTAAAATCTCACTTCTCTAGGAAATAAGCAACATTTTTACAAGATTAGTTCGTTTGGAACCCTTAATTTTAAAGGGCATATGGAGGTCCTAGAAGAAGTGATTGTTAGAATTCTTTAAAATATAAAATACTGAAATCATAAGGGACAGAAACTTAGCAGTGTTCCCAGGTAAAAAGTGAACCTTTAATAACAACAATGGATGTAGCCATTCTAAATGGCACAAGCATTTGTCTTTATTAAGTTGTATTCTGTATAATGGCATTTTCCAGTCAACAGTCAAGCTCATTTTTATGAATTAATGCATAAATCACATTACTGATTAGAAAACCACTACTTTGCACTGCATTTACTTTATCCAGTTTTACATTAAAATTCGAGTACAGGATAAAGAGGGGAGAAAAAAATCAGCTTGTAATCTGAATACAAAGAAAAAAAACCCCTGCTGTTTCTAAGTTAACAAATGTGGAATTTCATGAAAGTGCAAATCAGTCTTACTGGTTTGAGGAAGTACAGGGCATTCCAACTAGCCTTTTCTTCTGCCTGAAATTAGGGCTATATAACAAGTATATTTTGAAAAGTAAACTTTGGTTGCTTCTATGTTTAAAATCCACCACTGATAAATAAGTCTTCAAAATTTGTGAGAACTTACAGAAAACATGCCATAGCACATGATTCTTGATTATGTCCTGCCCTGTTTGTCTCTTCTGTTTCTAAACACTGAAAGCTGGCACTCTCCTGTGAAATTAAATCTTCCTCTAGCTGTCATTGATACAAGTATTTATTTAAAAATTGATAAATTTTTGTGTATTTGCCAACATAGTGCATCCATTTAGATATATGTGTATTATGTTGGTATATCTGTTTACTTTAGGCCAAGGATCACATGGAATTATTAGGTGACTATTAGAAAACCATTTGTTTGAATTTGTATGTCACATTATCAGCTAAGACTGAGTATCCTAATTATGATATTTAAGGGAAATAAATTTAGCTGAATGCAAAACCTGATGACTGTGAGCTCCAAGCAATTGTCTCTGTGCGTGCCTTCCTGCTAACTTCAAAATTTGCTGTAAACCCAGTAACAGCCACTATATAGGTTTTAATTACATCAAAATAGCCAATTCAAGTGTAATGAAACACAGCTCAGCCCTCTGTTCAGAACACAATATTCATAGCTCTAAAATCATCCCCCCCCCCCAACCAATACGAAAGGGACTCTCTTTGCTTAATCACTTTTCTGCTTTGTATCTTCAGTTTTTGCTGATGTGTTCACTGAAATGCTGTTTAGTTTGTGTTGTAGTAGCGAACTGGAAACATCTCTCTTGTTTATATGGATGTTCATAAGTACATGTGAGGGAAGCTCATTGCACTAAAGTTTATAATCTAGGTAATGATAAGCTTTAAAATAATTAGGAGTGTAAAACCTACAGATCAGCTCTTTCTTTTTATTCAGATCCTTATATTTGCAAGGAGGTAGAGTGGTTGCTACCTTGTGTAATTAATAAGGAGTATGTTCTTAAGTATTTTGTTTAATTGGTACTGAGTTCTTCCACTGAGTGAAACAAAGAAATGCATGTTTACAAGCACCTTTATCATTTGCAAATTTTATGAAGTATTCCCTTTTGAGTCTTAATAGGGGTCACAAAGTCAACATACAGCATGTGTTGGGGTATCTTTCATTTCTGTCTGAAATTAATCTGTAGTGTCATTAAAATGGAAATGGAGAATTAAATTTTACCAATCAGGGAAGACAGCCTTGGAAGTAACTCCTATATCTTAATTTGTGATTTCCATTTTTTTCCATTAAAAAGTGTTATTTTCTCTGTTATTGGAATATATATTGATATTATATAAAAATATTTGTTAGAATATATATATCCTTTATATAATTTCTTTTTTCACTTAGCTGATAAAGAAGTTACATCATATCCTCCTTTAGCAGGTGCCTTGTTTTATCTTGGGTGTTTTGTTCTAATATCTTTTGTAAATACCTTCCCTTCTTTCATTTGATATCCTTTTTGTTAACTTCAGTGTTACTCATGTTTTGTCTTTGATACCATTCATCCTCTATTTACCTCAGTTCCTTTTACGTTTGGTTTCCTGGCGACTTTGGTTCTTCTTGTCTGCTCAACCACTTTTGATTGCTTTGTTTTCATTATTACACATTCTCCTGCATCAACAGTGTCTTGCTCCTTGTGCTGAGCTCTTCACAATATTGAATAGTGACCTGTTGCAGTTGTAGCTTCCTTGAGATGCTGACTTTTCTCCAGGACTCTGGTATTTTCCCAGGTTGTATTTTCTGTGTTTATTCCCATCAGTGGTTTGGTATTTGTGAGTGCCAGTTAATTTCTTTTTGTCTGGTATTGATGAATTGAGAATAACAACCCTGTGTACTGCTATAGACTTGGGGAAGGGTGGCTAGAAAGCTGCCTGGCAGAGAAAGACCTGGGAGCGTTGGCTGACTGCAGGCTGAGTAAGAGCCAGCAGTGTGCGCAGGTGGCCAAGAAGGCTAATGGCATCTTGGCTTGTATTAGAAATAGTGTGGCCAACAGGTCCAGGGAAGTGATTGTGTCCCTGTACTCAGCATTGGTGAAGTCCTAGAGCATGTCCAGAGAAGGGCAACGAGGTCTGGAGAGCAAACTTTATGAGGAGAGGCTGAGGGAACTGGGGATGTTTAGTCTTGAGAAGAGAAGGCTGAGGGGGGATCTTTTTGCAACCTACAAACACCCGAAAGGAGGTTGTAGAGAGATGAGTGTTGATCTGTCCACCCAAGTGACAGGTGATAGGATGAGGGTGAATGGCCTCAAGCTGTGCCAGGGCAGGTTTAGATTAGACATTAGGAAAAAATTCTTCACTGAAAGGGTTGTTGGGCATTGGAACAGGCTGCCCAGGCTGGTGGTTGGGTCATTGACCCTGGATGTATTTAAAAGACAGCTAGATGAGGTTCTTAGGGATGTGGTTTTTTAGAGGATAGGTATGGTTGGACTTGATCTCAAAGGTTTTTTCCACCGTAAAAAAATTGCCTTTTGTAGTCCTCTTACTATAGTCAATACTGTGCTTTTCTCTTTGATTTTTCTGTAGCTCACATCTTCAATATGATGAAAATCAGTAGTACAACAGAGGAGATCCATCATGTCTGGTAGTAACGGAAGCCCTGCAGTCTTTTAGGGACGGTTTTGGTTGCTTGCTTATACCTTCTCAGTTACAGAATGGTGGAAAAATAAAATTTTTCTTTGTCAACATATGTTTGTGTTATGCTTGTGCCATCTTTGAAGAGCATAATTATTTCCAACTGAAACTGGAGTTAATAGCTAACTGCCAGCTACTAAAGAGTCATATTATTGTCTTCCCTCCGCTATGATTGATATTAAAATTTTGATGTTTATATGCAGAATATATTTCTTTGGCATAGAAATTTGTCTTGGTAGCTTAGTGTTCATTTTTTTTTCTTTCTTTCCTTTTTTTTTTAACATATTATCTGTAATATACTTAGTGAGATGCAAACCCCCATAGTGAATCCTTATAAGCTACTTTCACGAATAAATGCTTATGACTGTAAACTTTATTGTGTGTTTTCATAGAGGGGAAAAATCCGGATGAATTTTTCTGTATCTTTTCCCTCAGAAACTCTCTTCACACTGATTAGTTCTTGAGATTTTAAAATAAGATGTATTTATAAATGCATTTATAAACAGATGTGTATTCTGTGCAGCTCAGCCTCTTTCTTTGCTAGTTCTAAACAGTA
Source organism: Gallinula chloropus (assembly GCF_964237585.1). Taxonomy (NCBI): domain Eukaryota; kingdom Metazoa; phylum Chordata; class Aves; order Gruiformes; family Rallidae; genus Gallinula; species Gallinula chloropus. The sequence continues at coordinate 28,079,742 of NC_140091.1, forward strand.
TCTGTGTGTGTTCCCATGAGACAGGAAGGATTTAGCCTGATTAAAGCACCTGATACTATAATGCTTACTTAGTACTTAAAAATATAGAAAAAAAATCACTTTTATGTTGAGTAGATTCTGTACTTATCTCTATTAATGTAATTGAAAATAGAAGAAAGATAAAGCTACAGGCATTAATTTTAGAAGAGCAAAGAAACTACTTAAAACTGTATTAGTAGCAATGCAAATCTGAAAGTTTCTTCAGAACAATGAATCAATGTTTACTTCCAAAAATCACAGCAATGCTGTGGCGATAGGTAATGCATAGATTTTCCTGACTGAGCAGAAGTCTGTTGATCATCAAACTTGAAAGGAACAGCAGCAGGTTATCAATTCCTTATCCTTGGTACTACTGTTTTCTCACTATGAGGAGTGTCATTATGTCTCCCTCCCATCCCTCTGCTCTACAGCGGCCCCATGATGATGATGTTCCAAATTGAGGATGATACTGTGAGGAATGATTAGCCAGGGTTCATTCATGTAGCCATTGGAACACACAGACCTTTATTTGCGTGAGGATAATTCTTCCGGCTGGTCTCAGGCCAGTTCTCAGTGGACAGGTGTCTGCAGCTTGTAAATAGCAATGACACTGCTTAATAAGCCATAACAATAGCCTCAGCAAGAAGATCTTATTTAATAAAGGCAGTGGATCTTCTCATCGGTTCATAGAAACTCAGATGCATGTGACTGTGCTTGGTTTATGCTTTAACAAGTTGGGGTTTTTCTATGTTTTGTTCTTCATTTGTGTTTTTGCCATGTTGCTGCAATAATGGTCAGTTTAATCTCTTAAACAGCAGCTGCTTTCAGTTTTCAGAACTTAAGAATAACAAATTGCGTAGTGTATGAAACTTCAGGATTCTTGTTTTTACAGCATATGTGAAAGTTGTATTTTAAAATTATACCTTTCCTTGAAATAAAATTGATCATATACTCCTTCCCCCATACATGCTAATATTACAATGCACCATGAACTATATATGTGGTCACTTGTTTACTGTCTTTAACATATTAATGGGAAGGAAAAAAGCATGGGCACAGTAATTTCAAAGGGTTTGTGCATATACTTCTTTCCACTTAAATAAGCCTGCATGTAAATTAGCAGTACACACTTAAAATATTTTAACATCATGGTCTCCTCTGCCCTTAGATAATTAACCCTCTGCCATGGCAGGCAACTGATACTTGGTCTAGTCAACTCCAGGGAACAGCAGTACATAGAGCAGCTATAGTAAGAGACCAAAAGGGGAGATAGAGAGAAGTGAAGAATATAGCTAGGCAGAATAACACCGGCCTAGGACATGTAGCCTTGCATCCTGCAGTAGGTACCTGGCTTGAACCACACCAGTTTCATCTGAAAATGCAGCTGTAGCTTTGTATATTCTGATGTCTATTTTGGCCTAAAATAATATGTTTCAGTAGAGTGCTCACAAATAGGTGCAGGATGTGCACACTGCTTTGTGGATAGTTTTATTTTGCATCCACGTATGTGTTAGAAGTATATCTCCAAATTAGTTTGTGACAGATGTCCTTTGCAAGTGAAAGTAGCTTTCTGTTTGTTTTTATGGACCATATCAAATTTGCCTGTGAATTAATTTTGTTTATTACTGTCATTTTTTTTAGCAATCTAGAATTAATTGCTCAGTGTTTTTCCTGTTTCAGAGATGGAAATTATGTACACCTTAAACGTTAAGATTAGTGAGTCTTTTAACGTAAAACATAGGTATGTAATTAAATGTTTAGAAGGTAGGTGAAATAAAACCCTTTCTGTTTGTTTTACAAGGCCTAACATGACAAGTTTTCCAAATAAGAAACCTAATTTAAAGATTCTTCATTTCTTTCCTAAAACTTTTGGCTAGATTCATGTAGATTCTTTAGTTTTGGTGTTAAATATTTGCTTTTCAAGTAGTGCTTGAAATGTTTATCCACCTAGAATTAAATTGGAAAAAAAAACCCAGACTTTATTGATCAGAAAACCACTGAGAATTAAAGTACAACATTATGAAGACTGAAATGTACTCTAAATCTTGCCCCAGTAGGATGGCATCTGTTTTCAGCTAAATTTTTAGTCTTGAACTGTCTCCTGAAGTAGGCATCTAAAAGGGAAGTTTGAAGGGACCATAGAAAAGTTTCTCTTTAAAGTATGAGAGATCAGTTGAACTGCGATTCTTCCACCTTTGAAGAAGAAAAAGAAGTAATTGCTTGAGATGGAGAGAAAGGAAATCTACAACCCCACACTTAAATTTCAAGCCTAATGTTTAAAACCATCCCGAGAGAAACATTGCAGGACTCTGTCCCTACACCACCACAGCACCTTATGGTGTGCTTTATTGAGTGATTGGGTTCATGTAAAATACATATTAAAAACTCCTAGCAGAGGAACCTCAACCTCAACAAATAATCCTAAACATTCTTATCTGCCAGCTGTCACTTCTCCAATTGAATCTTACAGAAAGATAGAGGCTGTTATTTTTGCAGAACAGCCTAAAGAGTTTATGATGCTCTCTAGTCTTCTCCTTGGAGATCTGTTTTTTCTGTACTTGGGCACATACATGAATTAAACCAAGGCTCTGAGTATTATTTATTTTATAGAACAGATGTGTGGAACAGCTTTTACCATTTCATCTTTCCTGCCTATCCCCACACCATGTATTTCTGAGAAAGATTGGAGCAATTCAAGCAAATTTTTGAGCAGTTAAGGAATTCTAGAGTAATTCAGTGTGATAGGTTAATACAACCTGACTGATCATAAGCACTGAGTTATTTGGCCATATCATGATTTAAACTTGACAAAAAATACCTGAAAGTATTAGATGCTGGAAGGTGTTTAAGGCACATATCTGAAGTAAGTAATTTAGGTACCTCTGTGGCTTAAGTGGCAGCTGAACAAGGGCTTGCAACAGTGATTTTGGATTTAAGGGTTTGGATTCCTCTCTTAATCCCTTTTAAGTACTGCAATCCCTTTTTTGCATTTAGCAGAATATTAAGATAAGGGCTGCCTTGTTCTTACAGTTATCCATTAACTGTAAAAGCGGTAAAGTAATGACTGCATCACATATTACTGTTTGGATGATTTGTCCTTGAGCTAAAAACATTTGGTTTCTTGTTCTACAAGGAAAAATAATTTGCTTAATTTTTGTGGCACTTCTATTTTTTTCCACCAAATTGTGTTCAATTTGTGGCAATGAATTTCTTGATAATCTATGGATGTATGACTTGAAATCCATAAAAGGGTCTTTTTATCTTGACTTCTGTTGATTGCTTTTGAACTGGTGCACCTCTTGGAAAACAAAATTCGATCAGGGTTGTATATCGGCAGCATTGAATTTGATAAGATAGCACTGGTAGCCCTAAAACATAAACTGCTTCTTAAGAGCTACAGTATAACACAAATTATCAGCTGAGGTGACTGTATCAGTTTAACCGCAGAAGCACAGAGTGTAGCAATGTAAATTAGCTCATAATGAGTTTTGTGTTGCCCTGACCAGTTTATTGTCAGTGCCTGAAGTAAATAATTGAAAATGTGCTTTCAATTAAAGCTTCTCTACAGTGTGCTTTGGCCTCACTGAGACTACATAGCACAGACTCACTTGAATTTATTTAAAAAATGCATTTTAAAATACACTCCACATAAATTTGGGGGGGAGGAGGGTGTGTTCAGTTCAGTGCCTCCTCTGTGGAATTCTCATACTTCTGAGTTTTGTGGCTCCACAGTGGCATTTTCTTAGTTACCTCATAAATGGGTATGGAAATCAGTTGCAGCTACAATACCTTTTCTTCTGCTGCTGCTTTCTTCACTCTCAAAATGAACTCCTTAAGTCATTACTGTTATGAAACATTTCATTTTATTCTTGTTAGTATTTGGTTTTTGATCCATGATACTTGATGTGCAATATTCTTGTTACACTACTTCTTGAGGGGGGAAAAAGGAACCTCAGATCCTGAAATTATTTTTTACACCATTTTTGGTTTCTTTTTTTTTTTCTTCTTCTTTTCCCCCATTTGGCCCCTGCTGGTTGCTCATGGTCTCAGTGACACATGCAATTACTGTAACTGACAAAACAAATGCTGCCTTGATAGCAAGGCAAAAAGCATGTTTGCTGTTGCCGCCACTGAAAAGTAATTACATCGCTAAATCAGCGGAAATGAAAACTACAGTGCAAAGAATTCTGAAAAATAAGTAGGACATTAACTGCAGATCTATTTGGAACAGTAATTATGTGGAAATGCCAGCTTTTGACTCAAAAAGGTACTCCCAGGCTGTGATTGCGGTTTGATTTATAGCAGGGTAAATCAGGAGTAACTGGGATGTTGGAGTCGCTGGCATTACAGGAGCCTAAAACAAATGTCACTTGTGTACACGCTTTGGATTATTCCCAGTTTTACCATTAGTCAAACAAGAGCGTGAGGCGCACCAGTAAAACCAGGGTTGTTCTCTGCAGCTGCGGCCTTCAGCGTTGTAACCAGCAGCGCGGCCTGCTGCCTGCCTGGGCAGCAGCTTCTGCAACTGCGTCACAATACTGAAGGTGGGAATCAAAGTGCTTCCGAATTTTAGCTGTTAACAAGGTATCAGTATCTTGGTAATGTAAAGTCATATTTTACTGTCTCTTTGGGATAGGGTTTTGTTAATTTAGCCTAGGTATCAGAAAAGTATAATTTTGAATGAAATCTTCATTCGATTATGAAGGAGGAACAACTATTATGTTGTTAAAGTATCTGTTTGAAGTGGCAGTTCTTTGGAGCTTACAGGTTTTTAAGCTTTAAGGGCTCACATGGAGGGTCAAGCACAGGAAAGTGTAAGGGGACAGTAAATATTATACCAGGCTGAGTTCACATCACCTGCATGGGAAGAATAAAGGACACAAGTAACAAATGCACATTCACAGCAGGTGCATGGAAAAAAATTAAGATAATTTCCCTTTTTTTTGTTTTCCATTTTTTTTATAATTGTTGTGCTTCAGTCTCTAGCTCCTGCACCCAAAACCATCTGAAACAGTATTTTTTTATCACCTTCCTCACTGTGGTGACGGGGTACATAAAGTTGTATGTTTTGTATTTACCACTACCACCAAAATAAAAAAAAATGTGGGGGCTGAAACACTATGAAACTGTGACATGTACTTTGAAAGTACATGCAGCTGGATTTTTGTGCTTGGATAACTTTATCAGTGAAAAAAGTAGCAATATTGATCTAATAATTAGCTTTTAGTGCATGCCATACATGCTATTGAATGCTCTGTGTTAGATACCATAGGCCTCACTTGTAGTTTCTATCGTAATTTATGACCTGCAGCATCTACATCAATTAACTGCTTAGGCCTCTCTTGGATAAGGTTCATTGTCCCAGGCTAGTTGAAACAAGTGTACTTGTTTATTAGACCAACTACAAGAGTAGTTTCATCATCTATGTAAAAGCAGCTGATTAATTGTTATTATAGATATCGCTGGACCTTGGGAATTTTTTCTGAGTTTGTATTTTCACTGTAATTTCACATAAACAATTTATGTTCTTTACCTTTGATACTTTCTGTTTGCATTTGTTGAAGAGAGAGAAATGAAAGTGTGAACCTCAGGATTGGAATTCAGTTTTAGATGTTGTTCAAACTTGCCTTACACTACAACTACAGTTAAAAGCTAGAACCTGGGTTTCCATAAAATGCAGCAAGAGCCATTCCTTTAACCTCAGCCTACCAGCAGCATTTCTTTTCAGGCTGAACTAATTCCCAGAAGGACATATTCTGCCAGTTTATGAGGAGTGACTTTTTGAGAGTTGAGTGAAACATGCTGTTTAAACAAGAGAGCTTTAAGGTGGAAATCATAGCTTCAAATTTGTCTGACTAGAGCATATTTCTGATTTATTAAACCTATAAATTCTTAATCTGCAATAATATCAGATTGCCAAACTTTCCTTTTGCCTTTCATTCTTTTGGTATCTCTAAGAATATGAAGACTCTGGAATTCTGGGGTGAATTCAACCATTTTAAAAACTTGCCCATTTTAAGGACACAGCTGGGACAGCTCACCAGTACTTTCTGGGGTTAAACTGCAATCATGAGTCTCAAGTGCTCTGCTTTTTTGTTGTGGGTGGTGGTTTTTTGTTTTCATGCCAGAATATAGACTTTTAGAGGGTGTGTGCTGACTGGCAAGAGGATATCTATTAAGCTACAGATGCTTATGATTTAATAACAAAAGTATAATTATGCTAGTGGAAATCAGGAAGATAATTTTGCAATAAGAATATGATTTTGATGTGAATTCCATGTTTACAAAGTATTAAACAGAAAATCAAATAACATCATAGATTAATTTTAATTAATGGTTTTGGCAAAGTTAACAGGAGGTAGATGTGAGCAGTGCTCCTCTTGTGTACAAAAGTTGAGTCTTTGAGGTACAGCATTACAGAAAACAGCACTGCATTTTGACATGGATTCACCTGTTCTTTTTTTTATTGTGAGATATCCATATACTCAAATTTACTCTTTACATGTTTATCTTTTTCAGTTTTTCACTTTTTCCTTCTGCATTTCCACTTGCATTGTGTTTACATGAGCGGGTGTTTTCAAGCAGCCATGTTTTTAAAGCCTTTCATTTTCTGCTGTGTGGAATGCTGTTGCCTATACTGCTGGGTTTTTTAAGAATACAAAATCCAAGACAAAAATAATCCATATTTTCATCCTTCTGTTTCCATGCAGGAATGTCTGAAATGTCCATCAAGCTCTTTGTGAAGCTAATGACAAGGGAAAAAAGCACTGGGCCCCACAGACTCTTCTCACAGGTGTTTGGTTTTTAAATCTATTAAATGTTTTATTTTATTAAGTAGTATGTTTGAAGAGGTTGGGATGATAAATGGTCATATTAACAAGTCCCCTTCAGGTAGTTTGCTGCTTTTAAGATAACAGCTGACTGAATTTGCAGGAAAATGAGATCTGCTGTCAGAGAAGCCAGTTTCGTCATTGTTAGAGTGACAGGTATGCCAGAGAATATAGTCTATCAGATTTGAAATTTTGAGGCTAATTTTTTTTTTTCGTTTATATATTTAAAGCTGGACAGAATGTGTGCAGTCTTAGAGCCTATGGAAGGTAAATATCTGGAAGCCAAAATGTTACTGTCTTTAAACTTCACAAAAACCTAAAAAATAAATTTATATTTAGTTGAGTGACTCCTGCTTCCACATTACTTGTCTCCTAGAATTTCAGCATTGGTTTTGCAAATAATAGTGAGACAGTAGTAATGATGGTGAAATACTGATTTTGTCATTATGAAACTTGAGAATAGAAAAATCTGCCATTTAATCAAGCAACAATATCTATACATTGCTTTTTTAAGCCTTTTACCATAATACTTTTATAATTATCGTCATAAAGTTGATATTTTATAATATTGAATTTACCATTTTATATTATTTTATAACATTGTGTTAATTATTTTTCTTCTCTGGTGTCACAGTGCATTTCCTAGAATCATAGGGGTTGGAAGGGACCTTGAGAGATCATCGGGTCCAACCCCCCTGCCAAAGCAGCTCCCCCACTCATATTGCAAAGGGAGACGTCCAGACGGGTCTTGAATATCTCCAGAGAAGGAGACTCCACCACCTCCCTGGGCAGCCTGTCCCAGGGCTCTGTCACCCTCACTGTGTAAAAGTTCTTCCGCATGTTGGTGCGGAACTCCCTGTGCTCCAACTTGCAGCCATTGCCCCTTGTCCTGTCTCCACAGACCACTGAAAAGGGGCTGGCTGATTCCCCCTGCATCTCATACTTAAGATATTTATAAACATTAATAAGGTCCCCCCATAGTCTTCTTTTCTCCAGGCTGAATAGCACCAGCTCACTCAGCCTTTCCTCGTAGGGCAGATGTTCCAGGCCCTTATTTGATTATGTACGTTGAGGAAAAAAAACCTATAGAGGACAAAATGAATGAAAAAATGAATAAACACTGATAATACTGCCTACTTCTAATTGTGTTAACAATTGTGCATTTTGTGATGCAATACTATTCCATTTTATGCAAAAGTTACATGTCACAAGCAACTCCAGGCAGTTATAATCTAACAGTTCTCCAAATGCATTGGTCTCCAGGATTGTAATGTATGGATTTTCTTCTAAAATTTACTGTTAAACTAAACATTCAACATAAGAACACAGATGTTGATCGGTTTTGCACAGCAAATACTACTATGTCTGAAATGCATTCTCTGCATTAGTATTAAATAAACACTTTTGTTGTCTTCACTTTTTTTGAGAAGTACCTTGAAGGCAGGTGGGCTCTGTTAGGGGCAGTCATGGTTGTTTAGAGTAAAATAATGGCTTTTTTTTTTTTATGGTTAGTCTTGCTAATTTGTGTTATGATCTTTGAGAGTAATACACCCCTAGTGAAACAGTTGGAAATTTACTTGTGAATGAACTGATGCTAAATGTGTCCTAATCTGAAGGTGTGGCTTTTCACGCACTTTCAACTTGCTCTCCTTTCCTGCTGCTAATTTGCACATACTTTCCAAGGTTGGTTTTGCTCCTGGTTAGTTCCTCAAGCAATTACCTCAAGTATTTTCTCTGGGAGTTCTAGAGGCAGAAATCTATCCTGTATTTTAGCTCCCCTTTCAGATAAGTTCTCTTTTACTTTGTGAAATATTTCAATATACTTGTGCTGCTACTTGAAATACAGTGTGCCTGCTTCAGACGACTCATGCCCGAAGTGTCTGAAAACATCTCTCTGTTCAGTTGAGCATGTGAGTAGTCCAGAAACTTCAGGACAGAGCAGAATGTATTGGGATAACGTTACCTTGGGTGTGAAATTCTAGACATACACCGTATCCAAGCCAATAACACTCACCTTAGCAATACGCTTTTAGTTTCTTTGGGTAGCTCTTTTTTCTGTGTAGTGTAGAAACCTGTTTTCAGAACTGCTGTGTGAATTAACAGAATTGACTACATGTTGTCTTACGTTAGCAGGGGTCTAGGGCCCTAAGTCCCTCTGACATTTGAGATTTTTCATCCCTTGAACTAAATTCATATTAGAGTAAAAATCTCAGTGTGCTTGCATTTTCTTTGATACTATCTGGCAGCAACTAAGTGCATATATGTCCACCTCACAGGAGTTTTGTTGGATTCATTAATGCACTGTTTTCTGTAAGATAAGAGCAAAATTGTTGATGGCTTTTCACTATTGTTTTTCAAGGGGTAGAGCTGCTTTTTGAGATTAAAATACTTTCTCATTTGATTCAGTGGATATTGCTTTGTTTTCTTTCTGGAATTAGCGTGATGGCATCATTTTCTGAAACACTTTTTAAAATGTTACATCAAGTTTATATACATTAAGCTCAATGTTTAAGAGATGTTTCTTGGTAATGTAAAGTCATATTTTACTGTCTCTTTGGGATAGGGTTCTGTTAATTTAGCCTAAATACATTTTCTTTAAACAGAAACAATCAATTTTGTACACTACTTCTAATGCCCAGTCTAAGGTTATCTTGTCCTTGCTACAAAGTATGGATCTTAGAGTAGCTCATTTCTGTGGGGCTTTCCAATGTCATGTAATTTAAGATTCTTTTGATTAACCTATTGATTTGGGAGGAAAAAGGGTAGATTGTTTTTCTTTTTATTGTCTTTTTCAATGAGCTTGCTTTCTCTTCATGAGTAAAAAAATGGAATTTGAAGAAATAGAAAGGAAATAGATGCGTATTTTTTTTAGTACCTATTTACTTGTTAGTGACAGCAGTTCATTTTAAAAAAATGAATTAACGCATACTTAAAACCTAATGAATTAACTAGAAATATTTTTTATAAATACTGAGAATATGGAAGTGTTATCCTATATCATATATATTTAATGAACTTTTGCCAAAATATACAGATTTTTCTCTCCTCAGAAAAAAGTGTGTTACAGGCTTACAGGGTTTTTTTAATGGACAGCCTCTCATGAAAAGAACTGTTGTCTTATTTTTTATGATATTTATTTTATGATATTTTTTAACTCTTACAATCAGAATTTTTGTCACACTATTTCAGTATGCAAAATATAATTACCAGCTCTGTCCCTTCTAATTTCTTATAAGCTAAAAGGTTGGTTTTTTTCAGAATCAAAATTTTAAAATGGTTAGACAGTTTTTATTCCTTTCAGTAAAATCTGCACTCTAGTCCATTGTCTGTGTCATGCTCTCATGAACGAAAATGATTTATATTTCATCAGGAATATTTTCATGTGAAATATTCTGGTCAGCACTGTGCCATGCTGCTTTTTCTGAAAATTTCTGTGAAAAATATGTTGTGATGAGTCATGTGCAAGGTGGGGGTTTAGCTGGTCTGTAATTTTATATAAATGGAGTTGCCCTATTTTGAAAAATGAGTTTGCCAGCTGTGCTTAGCATCTGCAGTACTTCTAAGTCATGCCGTTTATCTGTAAATGGGAAGCAGTTTGTTACTTGGAAGCTGAAGGAAGTTTCTGAATTCCTTTGCTTAAAGAATCATACAAGGGTATATGTGGTGATGGATTTTCATCTTGTTTTACTGTATGGCTGTGTTGGCTAGGAAGGGACTAGAAAATAAATTAATGCTTAGAACCAAGGAGGGATAGATTGCCGTGCTTGCTGTTGGAATGCCTGGATGGGAGCTTTATTCATCTAAATCATGAGGTTGCCACAGAAGTAGTTTGAATTTTGCTCCTGGGTGATCAGCTAGAAGGCAACTACCACTTTTCTTCAGTTTAGATTGTGTTTATATAGCTGATGTTTCACTGAAGGTGCTTAGATCTGCTGAAGCAGAAGTCGGGAGACTTACACAGGTGGTCTGTATCCAAACCTCTGGAAGGTACCTCAGTAGGTAGCATTACTGAAAACCAAGCAAGTATTTCAAAGATTGAAGGAAACTATTTGTTCAGAATTTTGGCTCAGGCTGTTAACAGGGCCTTAAAATGAAAAATCAGGTTGTAGGATCCAAACTCATTCTATGCAGATCTATGATGATAGGTCTATGTTTTAAACACTATCTTCACAGTCTCGGGAAATAGAGCAGATAAATTGCATGAAGTTAACCATTACCTGGATCTTTGACCTGGGCTACCTTTTAATGTTAATTGCTTGATTTGAAAATTGGTCCCCACACAAGAAAATTTAGTTCAGAAAACTCCAGAATACATTCCATCCATAATGCAATTATAGTAGAGTATATATCCAGAAATAACTGTGAAAAGCAGAATTAATATTTCTTAAAGCTTACATTTATAAAATTTTGCTTGATTATCAACATGTGCCAGAGTAACTCAACTGTCTGCAAGCACAAGTAACTATGGCATAACGAATACAGAAAACAAAATGATTAAACAGAAATACTGTTAAAAGAGTTGGTTTTTTTGGTTTTAGGGTTTGGTTTTTTTAAAAGGAGAACAGAGGCATAAAATAGTTTGTGTGAGGGAGAGGGTAGCAGGTGTAGGAATGGGCAGCAGTCATTTGTCAACATAAGAAAACTATAATGGTAGCATCAAGAAGAAAATTATGCTAATAAAGAAGTCATGCCTCATGGTACTGTTATTACTTGCCTGTGTTACATGAATGATAATGAGAATTACATCACTTCTTGAATTTCTAAATTGCTTTACAACCTGACTGTTTATACATTACATTCTGCTCCACAGTTGGCAGATTTTCAGCACTTACCAAAGAGTTTAGTTTGTAACATTGTACGTTCTTTGCCTTAATTATACCTGCAGATGTTGTTTCATGTTTCCATAAACCTTGTGAACCTTTTCCCTGAGGCTTTTTCACATTTGTTCAGCTATGGGGCTAGGAATTTCTGGTACAGAAAGGCCACACACACACCTTCCAACTTATGTGGAAAACTGCCATTCCCAAACCTACTGTTGCTGTGCTTTTCATCACACGCCAGCCCAGCACTGTAGCAAGGCTCCACCTTCTTTATGTGTTTGGGGTTTTTGCCTTGGTAGAATTTGTAAATTTTTTTTTAAGAAACAGTAAGTTCTGCTGCGGTTTAATTTTGAAACTACCCATCTAACACTACTTCACTTTCCTCTGCCAAACATCCATTTTCTTGTATTTGGATCACAGCAGAAATAGTGGTAAAATATGTATTTCAGAAACATCAATTTCACAGTCCTGTCATTCCAAAGTATACAAATTATTTTGTCTAATCTAGACCCTAATATGTAAGTTCCTGGCAGAAGCTTCTCTGAATTGTTTCACAAAGCACCCAAAATGCTTTTGAAAATAAGTTGAACAATGACACTTAAAAATGGTAGTCATAAAGTCTCAAATTTCTTCTATGAACAAATAATTCCAGTGATTTTATTTTTTTAAAAATCTGATAAATTCCCATTAAATATATTTTTCTCATTTCAATTAATCCCATTTTAAAACTTATAATATATGCATAATTCACAATTTCAGAGAGACAAGTCTAATCGATTCACTGTGAATGTAGGGTTAGCTGCCATTTATTTCTATCCTGTCATATGGCATTCATAGATATTCCAGAGTTTTGAGGTGATTTGCTTTTTCTTCTCAGAAACTGATTTGGAGGGCGGGGTGGTGGTGGTGTGTTTTGTTTGGTTTTTTTTTTTCTTCAAGCTCTTTCTGACCTGTAAGTATAATTGCTTATTGTTCTTCTGTCGTTCAGGATGATGCTGGGTTAGGAACTATCACTTTGAGTTGTTCCATTTTCATACTTCCACATGAGTTTGGAACGCTGGTTTTGTTCTTTGTACTGACTGAAAAATAACGTAACTTCTAATTGACTCAACACCATTTTTCTGGATTGCCAGGGCCGTCTCTTGGAGATACTTCATTTTTCCTCTTCTATTGCATCAGAATTTGTCTGCCTGTCCCTTTCCTCTTTGGTCTTCTGAAATTATCTAACAATGCTTCCTCATCCATCAGTCTGATGAAAATGAAGGTGGACATCAATTCAGCAGTAGCTACTGTATGGCTAGAATGATAAGCCTTGGATTCTTTAAAACTACATAGCTAAACCAACATTTTATATGAAAAATATATTTAATATGTACTACTGAGAATTGAGTTCAACGTGTGCTGGTGAAACAAAACCACTTCAGCTACTAAATATTATAATTTATAATGGAAGACTCATCAAGAACATTCCTGGCTTTGCTCAGCTTCTAGAGAAGCCTCGACAGGGGGAAGTGTAGAAGGCCCAGACTATTTGCCAAGAAAGGAAGGTGTGCTGTAAAGAGAATTCTAGGGAATGAAGCTAACCCAAGAAATTATATTTAGCCTTCTAAAATTTATGAGATAAAAATAGCAAAAACTTATTAATGACCTATCATCTCCTAGTATTTTTTTGCACCTTGGAAGAAGATTGAAGTTAGGTTCTAGCACTTCCTTTCCCTTTGTGTCATTTGTAAATTAAATGATCTGTAATTTAAGAGGCACATGGAAAGTGCTTTCTTGGCGAGCACAGCCTGTTATTCTCAGATTGTGATAAAACATATATTTTAATTAAAAACCTTTCACACTGCATCTAATCAAATGGACAGTTCTGATTGAATAGCTCATCCTTAATGTGTTTAGCATATGCAAAACCCATCTCAAAATACAGAAAGTATTTACTAAACAAAAAGTAATGAAAAGTTCTTGATATAGTTGAGAAATCATACAAATTAATAGAGAGGTGACAAGGCAAATTTTTTCCTGATGTGATTTGGCACAGGACCTTTTACATTACATCCACTACAGGTGCAACAGTTTGAATGCAGGTGGCTTATCTGAGCTTGTGGAAAGGTATGAATTTGAAACACAGTGACTTGATGGTATGTGCAAGAAAATACCTACCAGTGATGGTATTCTCAGTTGCAATGAAAAGAGCATCTTAGTCTTGAATCTACTTTTGCTTATGTTTTTTCAAAGGGTAATGTATTCTTGCGAGTACATGCGGCAGATTGTGTGGTAACATCTTTGTAAGGTTTCTGTCTTGAGGCACAAATTCAGACACATACATTTTGAGTCATTAGAGGAAATTTGGAACTTTGAATTGAAGGCTTGACTGTCTATAGTTTCTTCACAGACAACTTTGAATTTAGTGTTCACTGCATGTTCCTCACTACTCCCTAGATATTTTTAGTTTTTACCAGGAGTGCATTCTTGTACTGCAGCTGAGTAGTTTGGGGTTTTTTTAAGTCCCTTCAGTCGCTGGAGTTTAAGAAGAGAAGTCAAACTGCTCAACTTTATAGCTAAACATTTTTACAGTAAGCAAGTGTAAGTACTCTGTACCAATCTGATTTACTGAATTTTATTTTTCACCTATGTATAGCTAAGCTGCTTTCATGAAACACAAATAAATAACATTTCTTATGTGTCACCCTCATGTTAGTTGTAGCCCAAAAATGCATTCAGAAAAAGTTCCCAGTTTCACCATAGTATTGAACAACTTGTCATTACAGTGTACGTGAAAAAGAGTTTTAGAAACATATTACTGTTAAGTTTCATTTAAATTATGAATAGCAAATTTATGTCGTTACAGCTTTATAATCCACAATATCCTGTTAATTATGCTTTATGGGTCTCTTAGGTATTTCATAGACCTTACTGTAGCACAATATATTTTTCTTTATTGCAATGTGTTGCTTAGTAATGCACAGATCTGATTTAAAATGCAGCTACTTGTGGTTTTTTAATGGTTGTCTGCTTTTACTTAAAGGATGGCGTCAGTAATATGCCTTTCTGTCCTGTGAGTGGGGATGGTAGCTTTATAACATGCTTGTCAAAGCTGCCATAATGAAAAGGGTGATAGCTCTCTTTAGATGTCTCTTCTGAAACAGGAATTCATGAATCAAACAAGCCCATATACTGAGAGGCAGGAGAACGAGGTTGCATAATCTAGGAAGCTACCAAAAAACCTGTTTTTAATGATCTGCACCTGGATTCAGCCACCCTCTGAGGCCAAGCAGTGGGCATGCTAAGATGAAGTTTTGCAGCTGGAATAAAATGCTGTGTCCCAGTGAGCCAAAACCATAAAGAGTATGAGAAAGGGCTGTTTTGGTTTTAGGGTTGAAATGTTCAATTTGTAATAAGATTTCTGTTTAAAAAAGGCTAATTTCCTCAAGCAGTTACATTAAAAAAATGTAACTGTAAATGAAGCAATATTATTTTTACTTTTTAATGGGTCCCTATGAACAAGTGAAATCACAAGCAGTATCATCCACATACAAGCTACTTCTAAGGACAACAGGTGGTTTTGTTCTTCCCAAACAAATGAAACCTTTTTCCTCCCCAAGCACCTGTGCACAGACTCAATCTCCTATCTTACTGTAATTAGCACCTGAATTGATAGCATGTAATAGATGTAAAGTGCTGTGTTGAAGGACATTCCCAATTTCTCCCATTTTGCTGTCAGAGATGGATAACCAGCTGTTAAAGGCTGAGTACCAGAAACTCAACTTTTGGTAATGGATGTGCAGAATAACTTATGTTTTAAGAATAATGTCACTCTTTATTTGCTTGCTGTTAAATCACATTTGGTACCTCAAAAATAGGTGTTGAAAAATTACTCTGCCAGCTGTTTCTGTGAATAATATGTTTAGATTCTGACAAGATATCTTTAGTTTTAGACTGATGCTTGAAATCTGTACAGTAGTTTGTTGAGTAAAATAAAGCTTGATTCTGCTAATAGATTTCTGGGACAAATGTGCTTGGCTGACTGCTGTTGTCTAAACCCTAGTTTACTCCACTGTGAAGCTGCTGCTGTGGGTGTCTCCACAGTTGTGTTGCCATGCAGTGTAATACTGGTTTAAAGCTCTCACTTTTTTAAGCAAATTTTGCAGAGGATGGGGAATAAATGTAATAAATGAGGTCAGGGTGTGGGAGGAAGGTTGCTGAGTAAGATTTGGGATTGGACAGAGACTATGAAAGGTCTTTAGCTAACTTCTTGTTTTCCAGAATAGGAGTGACAACTTAGCTAAAGAGGGTCTGTCATGTTGCTCTAAGTAGGATCACCGGTCCTTATACACCCTGATCCGTTCCTGCATACTTCTAGGTGTACAAACTGTTCAGGTCTGAATAGTTTATGTGAAAAACAAGTTGATAAATTTAGTTGTAGATTATAAGAGAGTTTATGAGGGAGAATGGTTATAGACATTGGCATGAGTGATTAGCAGCACAAAATAAGCTGTCTGGCTACCGAGAAGCTGCCTTTGACCTTGCCAAAAGAGAAAATGTCTAATTTCTGTATCCTATCAGCTGGCCTTTTATTTCATCAATCACTGGCACAGTAAGAGGAGGAACTTTCAGTAAAAGGGTTCAGATCATCTGTGCAGAAGTACTCATAGTTTAAAAGAGACCGTAACTGTGACTGTAGTCAGACCTTAGGCATGTGGTAAGATCCATGTTGGTTTGGAGCATTAGCTTTACATTCATGTAATACTTTCATTAGTCACAGGCAAATTTCAGTCACACTTTGGTCCGTTTCTTACTGACCCCAAACTGTTATTCAGATTTGTTATCAGTGCATAACATAGAAGCACCTTCTTTTTTCAGTCTGTATTGAGTTTCTTCCTTCCACCTGAATTACAACAGCCTCAGATCCAAGTTATTACTTTTTCTTCAGTATGGTTCCTGTATGGAGTCATGGAGTGTAACAGTGCTTCATCATCCAATATCCCTTTGCATTCTGCAGAAACACTGGGATCTCAGGCCCATGCTGCCCAGGGAAAGGAGAAAACCTTTAACCAGGTGAGGTTTTTCCCTACTTTCTAGTCTTTTCAAACTGTAATGCCATATTGATTTTATAGTCATGGATGAGAGAGAAAATTGGTGGTAGGAGAATTACTCTGTGATAACAAAGACTGTTTTTGAAATGGCCCCTAGATTTGCAGGGGTCAGGATTTTGTCCTAGACAAGGTAAACAGTGGGGTTAGTATTTAAATATTCCTGGAATAAAATGGTATGAAAAGGTCTTTTGTTCATATTTTTTTCAGTTGGTGAAAAATTAAGTAATTAAATGAAAACAATTAGGTTAAATGTTGGGCCTTTTCCTCTGTCTTGTTTGTGAAATTGAGGGAACTGATTTTATCTCAAAGATAGTAGCAAGTGAAATCTTCAATTTTGTAGATGTTTCTGCAACAGTTACCGGTGTTTGACAGTAATCTCTGCTTTTGTGATCATGGCAGGTAGGACAGGAAATAATAGACTTAATTGGATAAGGCAAGAAAGGTCTAGGTTAAAATTGTGACAAACTTTGTCGTGACAATGATATTGAAACTCTGAAATACTTAGCACAGAAGAGTAACAGAGATTTTATTTCTGCAGCTTTTGAAGATGCAACAGATTACTGGTTAGAATGAAATGTCTGAATTGTGTAGATGGGAGAAATGCTTCCTCTATGATTCTCTGCATATAAGCATAGCCATTTCAAAATATATTAAAATAAAATGTGATCTATTGGAGGCTTTTGGACATATAACAGCATACCTTAAAAATAATTTAAAATAACCTTCCTGTTAAAAGAGTATTGAGATAGCCTTTTCCCAAAATCAGGAAGTTCAGAAAAAGAAAAATCTGGAGGATTTGTGTTAGAGGGCAGTCATCAAATATTTGTGTGTATGTAAGGTGTAATCTGCCACAGGAATATTTGTTGGAGTTGAGAGAGGTTCACATAAACATAGCAGTCTTCAGAAAAAAAACTGAAATTGCCATTTGGAACTTAAAAAAAAAACTGTAGCAGAAAGACAACTTCTGAACCCATGTGCTCTCATGTGGTATGACAGATTACTTTAAATTCCTATTTGGGCTAAAATATTATTTAAAAGCAATTATATGCACTGATTGGAATGTGTGTCAGGTGCCATATTTAATTTTATACCACATTAAAATTATATGTGATAATGAATAATTAAAATAACCAGGAGAAAAGCTTTGGCTTTGAAGGTTAAAAAAATCATATTGTCTACAAAAAGCTTTTTGTGCTCTGCTTTGAAATTATGTTTTGATGTAAATGAAAACATTAAATTAAATTCACTTTTTCCCCCCTTTTAAATTGAGAAGAGAAAATATGCAAAATACATTTAAATCATACTTATACCAATTCACTTTGTAGCTCAGTGCAAACTACAGGCCAGATTAGTAGAACTGCGTCAAGTTAATTGCTATTACATAAAAGCTTGTACCTGCTCTCAAAGCCTTTTCATTTGCTCAATTTCAATTTCTTCCAAATTATGTTAAATTTGAGAAAGTGACTGTGTTTATGAACAATATTTTTAAACTATTTTTTTTCCTTAGAAAACAATTATATGTCTGGAATTAAATCTTGCAATGAAAATTCCTTCTTGAGTGATTTTTCTCCTTTGTCAGTATATGGGAACTACTGTTAATAGTTTGAGGAACAAATTCTTTTCTGCCCTACAGAAAGTATTTTCTTTATCTGTTTGACTTTTGTAAACTGCAAGTCATTATGGATCTATTTATGCAGGTGTAAATGTATGTGAATCAATGTTAATGCAGTTAATGGATCTAGTGAAAATGTGAAAAACACAACGAATAGTTTTCTGTTGTTTCTTCCTCAGTGTAGAGTCTTTTGCTGTCTACAGATTTGCTACAGATGCAATGGTGTGCTGTTCTTAATTTTTAAAAACTGCTGAAAAGCTCTTAGAAGAGAAAAAAAAAACATTTAATTAAGCAGAAAAAAATATACTGAGAGTTAGAATGACAAATGCTGTCTTGCTCTGCATCACAGACTCTCCTGTTGTACCTTCTGACCACTGTTGGGCTTAAAGCATGGCTGAGGAAGGGGACATGATCAAACTATGCTTAGAAATGATGCTGGAAAGGCACCTTGAACAGATTGTTACTGCAATCCTTCCTACAGTCTTCAGTAATTACTTAATGTTTCTCATTTGTTTATGAAGTAGTGACCAAAAAAGTATCCAGCATAAAGCCATGTTCTAGTCAGGGAAAGCAGCTCACATTAAGATAATCTCACATTTTCACATTTTCATGATTTTTTTCACATGATAAGGAAAGGCATCACATTTTTATGCAGTAACAAGTTTGTACTTTGTTCGTAAAGTTCTATTTCAAATTACTTTTTTATAAAAGCATTACCATATAGAGGTGCAGCTTTTATTTTCCCAAGATACTTAATAGACTTGTAACTGGAGATTTCAAGGGGAATATGTCAGTTTGTCAGTGTCAAGGAAAAACTAAGCATTTAATGGCAAAATGCTACAGCTAGTGAGGTCTTGTTAAAACCAAAGCAAATAAAAACAACAAAAACAACAACAAAACCAACAAAAAAACACCAACCCAGCACCACCAAGATATACACAAAAGGGAAATGATCAATCATTCTCTGCTCTAAGCAAGTTGTGATGTTTGACTGTGCTTAAGCAGTACCTTCTAACAAGTTGCCTTTTAAATTTGAAATACTCTTTGTGTACGAGGTTATCTCTTCCTATTACTGCATCTGTTATGCATTTTTTCAGAGGTGAAACTTTCCCAAATATATATATATATATATATTTATATCTTCCCCCCATACTACAGTGCAGATTTCCAGAACTTTGAAAGATCTTTGAAATTTAGTCTCTCTGCTAAATGAAAGTATTCACAGTGTGGAAATGTTGGGTGTTCCCCTTACAGAGAATTACAATAAATCATTATAAAAATTAATTACAGGAACAAAGAAACCCTTCTGATGCCCCCCAAAAAACCCAAAACTACCTTATTCTTGTTTGA
Source organism: Gallinula chloropus (assembly GCF_964237585.1). NCBI lineage: Eukaryota > Metazoa > Chordata > Aves > Gruiformes > Rallidae > Gallinula > Gallinula chloropus. Next base: position 28,099,465 of record NC_140091.1, read on the forward strand.
TTAATGGTTGGAAGGAGCAATGTCTTATGATAAAAGTTCTTCTTATCTTTCTTTGGGTATTTCCCTGCTTTTTTGAGAATTGAATAGATCCTTTGCTTTCAGATTATCTTGCATAATATCCAAACATGCATACTTGAGAGTGGAGTATATACAGTTCAGTTATACATTATATTATGGTCAAATACTTGTTGTATTTCTAGTAATAGTATATTCTAGTTAACATTGAGTGTTCTGAGGGATGGAATGCTGACATTAATGGTTATCTGTATTTTTAAACTATGTTTTATCTCTAATAAAATATATTTTTTTCTAAATAGTAGATCCCTTGTTTGGGTTTTTGGCATGTCTTGCTTGAGTGAACCTTGTTTAGATTAGACAGATCTGATGTAAATTATAATCTTGACAATCAGTGGAACTAAAGCATAATATTTGAGGCTTTGCTCTTCTACCACTCACTACACCTTATACACCTTTTTTTGTTTAGTGTGTTCACAAGAGGTGAAAAATTCATTTTTAAGAATTACTGTAGTACTGGGCAACTCTGGTGTTTTTAAACAGCAGTAATGAAGGGAAGATTGCTAATTTTAGAGTTCATTAATTTTATTTTCATCTGTCCAAGAAACTTCAGATAGCTGTCACTGAAACTACCTCAGCAAAGTTCATGTCTAGCTTAGTAGCAACCTGTACAGTGTGTCTTTTATATTTGACCCCAGTAGCTTCTTTAAAATGATGTAAGGTGTTTCTGTCTTCCTATCCTAAACAGTCATGTAACAGTGTTTCCTTAAGTATTTGTTCTGCTGATGTGCTAAGCTTCCTTTCATGTTTGTAAGGTCTGTGGGAACTTTTCTACTTGGAATGAGTTACCTAAAGAGTAGTTTATTCTGATCGGTAGGATAAGTGGAGATTCAGCTTCTGGAAGGAAAAAAGTCATCCTAGAACTGTTGAGAGTGCTATGTAATAGGCTGATAGAAGTAAAGACTCTATAGCCCCATTAGATGATGAGGGTTTTTTGTAGAAGGTTCAAACACCGGTATGTTTTGCAGTTCTTCATAGCTCAGTCTGTGGGGTTGAACCATATGTGTTCTCCTTCGGCATTATGTAGGGGGATGGTCCAGTCTGAAGTTCAAATTCCTCAGCATGCCTCTGGTTCTCTTGCAGTACAGAATCTTCTTACTGGTATTTAACCAGTACATGTGGAAAGGAGACGAGACAGGGTTTCTCCGTGAAAAGGGCCAGCTTTTGGAATCCGTAAATACCATCTTCCTTATGACTTAACCTTTCTTATAGGAAGTCAGAACACAGATTGAGCTATTAAAAACTGCTTCTGATGAATTCTGGACAAGGCTAAAAAGTAAAATGAGTAGCACATTTACTTATTTCCTTCTCCTTCCATTACTTTCTCTCATCCAAGATTTTTATATTTTTCACAAAAATTTTCAAAGTAAAACTTTGAAAATTCACTTTTCACAGAAAAGCTTTTTGTGTTTAATGAGATTCAATATTTCTTATAATTTATTATTAATTTCTTTCAGTGATCATAACTTTTCAAGGTAGCCATAGAGAAGTAATTTCAAAAGAGGTTGAAAGCACTTAGATCATATAAATGTCTGTTAGCCTTTCTTCCTCTTATCTAGAGATTAACCCTGGCTGTTTCTCATCAGGGGAACCAAAAGATAGTTCTTGCATATCAAAAAATATTTTCTTTACTGTGTTTTGATGTAGATTCAGTGTTATAATAAACTAATTCTGAAAGCTGCTTAACTCTATTTTTCTGAGCTCCAAAATATAAAACATTGTCATATTCTATATTGCTCCAGCTTTCAATATGTTAAATGCAGTAGATACAGGGAAGACATAAACACATTCATATCTAAATGGATTTCAAAATGTTTCCTTTCTACCTTTAAAAATTTCTAAAGTCTTTAGCTAGAAAGATTCAGGGTTTGCTCCAAAGCTGACTGAAACCTGGTGAGAAGGTAGGAGGGCAAAGGGAGGAAAAATACTTTAATCAGCTTTTTTGTTTGGTTGGTTTTAATCTGAGAATAAATTATATAGTTCAGGTAATGATTTTGTAACTATTGCTATCAAAGCTCACAGTGATTGATTCCAGACTTCTGACATTGTTTCCATTAGCAACATTGGAATACTATTTTTGGGGGAAAAAGGAAAAAATTACTAATTTTTTTAATATAAATTAGCTTGTCTAGGTAGCTGGGGTGATGACATAAGCTCTTGATTAGAGTATTCATAGTGACCATTTAAAAAAGAGGACATTCCCTTCCTCCTATTTAAAAAAAAATATATATTTCCAGCCTTGAAAATGAAAGCTGTTTCAATCTTTTTCAGTAGGAATGGGGAAAAGGATCTTGCAACTTCTAATTTCCAATGTGGCCATGGGAAAGCGTTTTATCCTCAATTCACCTACTTCTATAGGGACTGTCAGTCTTCTAGCCAATCCTGGTTTGAATTGGCCTATTCTGTTTCCTGTCCCCCGAATTCAGCTATTTTATGCTTATTATGAAGCACATAAACCTATAAATATTATGAAATTTTACTGCATCTGCAATAATATTTGTTTCTTTCCTGACGTGGTATGTGTCAGAATAGTGCAGCATGAATCATGCCTGATGCACCAGACCAGGATCGTGATCTATTTGAATGGCTTTTCTTTATGCCTCAGTGACTTTCAAAGATTTTCACTTTGTTACTCAGCCTTACTTCTATTACTGCACAATATTTGCAGTAGATGTTACTTTATTTATCAAGAGAAAGCAGAAAAACATAAGGTCTCTTTAAAATAAAAACCAAACCAAAACCAGAAAACAAACAAGAGAACAAACCACCTTGGTTTCCTTTACATCCTTCCCTAACAATAAATACTTGCTTTATGCAAGGTGACTGAACTTATGTTCACTATTTGATGGCCTCTTTTGTGTCAATCTTCTCTCAAATTTTACGATGAAAGGTGAACTAATATATTTTGGATAATGTTTTGTACCATTATTATCATCCAGTGATGATTATAATGCTTACTTTACTTCAGAAGACCTTTCTAAAATATTTCTAAAAACTAAATACCCTATTTTAATGCAACAATAAAGCACCATAAATATGTTGGCCACAGGTGAAAAATATTAATTCTATTACTATGTAATTGATTTTGAAGTAGATTTTGTTTTTACAAAGAAGTTTTACTCCCTAAAATGCTACTCCAAAAAAGCAATATTTCAATGCTAATTTCATAATGTATTTTTTTTTTTAAATTAAAACAAGGCACTGTAAGAATCTTAATTTTCCTAAATAACAGAAAGCTGCTGCATGCTATCACTTTTCTATTTATAGCCTCTAGTTCATAACAAATAATCTCAGAGGTGGTAAGAAGAGTTCCTTGTCTGCTGTTAAGGTATTGCTGGCCTTTTTTTCAGCAGGTGAGAGATGATCTTTAATTCCAAACTCCTGTTGTTAGTATTTAAGAAATCTTGGGTCTGTCTTCTTTGAGTCTTTAAGAAATCATAAGGTTGAAGGACTGTTGCATGGAGGGGTGTCCCTTATGGGGATTTTTCCCTCTGCCCTTCAAGAGGAAATGAGATACGAACTTCACATGAGAAATTGTATTTCTTTCATCCAGAAATGGAAGAATTATAATAAAATTATAGCCTTTGCTAAGCCCACAAAAGATATCTGTATCATTTGCCTCAATTAAGTTCCGATTAAATGATAGTTTATTAATGTGCCTGGGGCATCATAATTAAAATGAGTGCCTTTCACAGAATGCCATGCTCTGAGGTGGACAATGGTAACTTGTATTCTTTGTATTATATATAGGAACTCACATAAAAATACCACAGCAGCTGCATTGCATGTGAGTCTCAGATATTTCTTAACATTGTGGCTTATGCCTGCAAATGCTAGCACATTTCTGTTTGTTTTAATGAAATTTGGATCAGGTTTTGGGAAAAACCTAAACATCTTTGTTTCCTTATAGCTACTGATCAAAAGCTTTCTTGTTCCTTATACATTCTGTTTCCTTAAAAGATAGCAGAATTATATCATTCCTAGAAAAAGATACTTTGGAATGTGAATTGTTACAGTAGCTGATACCTACTGTGAAAAGATAGTCTGGTATAAAGGAGTGGGATTCTTTTGTCCATGTGTATTTCATATTAAGTCTCGCACATTTCCTAAAGTTTTTGTTCTAGCTGCTCATCTGGTGAGAAACCAAACCCAAACATTCACACCAATATGTGTTTGGCAGAAAAAAAAAAAATAATTTCTTGTGTTATGATTAGACTAGAAACTCCATTCTCCAGTTTTGTCCTGTATGACTGGAGAGAAGCTGTGAAGAATTCCTGGAATTTTTGTTGCTATGAAATACAATAATGACATGGGAAAAAAAATTCAGATCACCAAGACAGTTCCTGGCTATGAATTAAAATCAAGAGATGACAAATCTGTAGGATAAAACAAAATTAAGAGATTTTTAGTATTTGGATCACACTGCACAGGTACAGCTATTTGAATGCAAAAGGTAATCCTTCCATGTATCCTTATCTAACATTCTACTAATGACCTATCTTAGTACCTGAACCTGCTGAATCTGGGTGAGGCAAGAGTTATCACCTGAACCTCCGTGCCTGAGTGAGCCTGGGGAAAAAAACATAGCTTTGGCTTTTATCCAGGAGGAAAGGAGAAAGTATGTTCTTTTCTATCTCTTTTACCTTACAGCAAGAGTATCTGTGAGTCGTGTTTTGCTCACATTACGTGAAAAGTCTCCAGGCATTTACTTCCAAGATTTGCTGCAATTCTGGACACAGGCTGCTACTGAAATACATGATGAGGTACTGTCAGTAATTTTATTCTTTCTTTGATCTTGGCCAAAGAATCTACTTTACATAAGACTTGGTATTTAAGAGTTAGGAGGCAGAGTTTACAATCTGTGTAGGTCTAGTGATGTGGTGGAAGAATGATACTTGAGCTTGAAGCAGATGGTTTATTAACTAGAGATTACATTTTTTCTTATTAGATATATGGCTATATTTAGAGGGATATGTTTTCACTTAATTTGAAGAAAGTATGTGTGTGTTCATATATACACAGGTTAAACCCTCTCCTTACTGTAATATCAAAGTCTATCCCGAATTAATTTTTGATCGACATTAAAAAGGAAAATAGGAGAAGAGGAGCATACAACTACTCAAAGCTTGTTTTGCTGACTTATTAGAATGTTGTGTTACCATGCATTACATCTTGAAGATCTGTGAGGCTACTGTAGAGTCAAGTTCTTGTTCTCTTGTGGTCTTGGAAGAGCTCTTCAAAAAGAGAAACCCAAAACCCAGCAAACTCCTGATGGTTTATTCTGTTAAGGGTTGTAAGAGTTTGTCTCTTAGGTTTTTGTGAGATTTTGTTTTCTTTATCAAAAGCCTTTTTACTGATTATTTGGCAACCAAACAGTGGTAACACAGAACAACTAAGTGATCCATTCAAAAAACAGACACCACTTAAAATGATACTGTCTTTCCTGCAGCTCACAACTCCGGCAGCTGCACATACATTTATCAGACATAGAGCTGCTTTACACTAATTGGGAAAGCACAGTGTTGTAAGATCAGCCAAGATGATTTATAACAGCCCTTAAGACAGTATGGATGTGTTTCATAGTTTCCCATTCAATTTGATCCTTCTTTGTTATTTTGCTCTATTCTTCGAAGGTCTTAATTTGGCACATGTTTGACAAACACAGTTAAAACAAGATTTAAAAAAAAAAAATACTTTTACTTATATTAAAGAATTACTTTAATAACACAAATTTTATGTTCTCTGTTCTTTTTTCCTGATGAGAGAAATCTAAACAATTCATATAGCCACTGTTTATTTATTTGAATGTGTTCTAGTTCTGCCTCCATTGGATTTCCAATTCAGAATTTTGTCAGATATTAGGTGTGGAATATAGATTACTTTTTTAAACAACTTTATTCTGGTTTATCAAAATATGGTGGACCAAGCTTTGTATGTTAATGATCGTATTTCTAAAGCGGTGGATATTTAAAAACATTTTGTGAGATCATTAGAATATGCCATGACAACTTGATCATTAAAAGTCTGTCTGGGTTTGAGCCATCCTTGATACCCACTTGCCTGGCACCAGTTCACCTAATCTGTACCTGTTGCAGTATAACTGTGAGTGATATAATATCTACAGTTTTCGAAGCATGTTATCATATAAAAGATCAAGTTATGTAAAACTCAGGAACTTATATAAAAAAAAAAAGCTTCTTAGTTTCTGTGGCTAAAATGGTATAACATTGTATTGTTATTTCTTGTAGACTGAGGATAGGGTTGGGGTTTTTTGTTTTTAAGAGAGTTTTAAAGTATTTGTTACAGATGATATTTCCAGGTTCAAATCTCTGCATTCCACTTCTGTTAATCTAGATACCCAAACATCAGCCCTCCAAGGAAATGTATCTGAAATATACTCAGCAATGTTAGTTCACTACAAAAGTCTTTGAAATTTTAAATAAAAAGTCACTATAGTGTAACCTGCTGTTTGTTGGGGAATGCATATGTAAGTAGCTTTTTGTAATTGTTCGTGAAGCTTTTAGACAGATATCCCCTCAGGTACCTGTGAATTTCAGTGCAGTGTGTGATGGTGTTGTTTATTCAGGTTGCATATTAGCATTCTTTATGCTTCACTACTTCTTTAGACATCTGGGACTTTGTATAATTGGTTCTGTAAACTTATTTCACTTGGCTGTAAACTTATTTCACTCGCCTACAGAGTGGAAATTATTCTCTATAATACATTGTCACATCTCACTATGAAACAAAGTAGAAGTTGTGCAATGACAGTTTCTTACAGTTTCTTGCAGTTTTCAGAAGTTTACATCCTGTCATGGCAAGTCATACTGAAATTCAAAGTCTAATAAGTTTTGTCAGTCCATGTGCCAATAGTGATATCCAAAATGATTTTGCTACTGGACATTCATCTCTTTCACTGAGTTTTCACCTCAGTTTTCACCTTTCAGTAAGGTTTGAACACACATCATGTTACATGTAATATTACTTTGGTCAGGAGATTCCTTATCTTTATTCAAGGTAGATGATACCAAGTTCCTTGTCACCTTTCCACCTGTCCTCTGTTCCACTTGGAGTTACTAGTTCTGGAATCAATAAGTTCGGGCTTTTTTCTTAGAAATGGAGTAGCTCAAACTATTCTTGACTGCTAAAGTAACCTACAACTGACAAGCTGCTTATTAAGGGCTGCACATCCCACTTAGTAACTCACCAATCCCTCAGTCCAGTTCTCTATAATCAGGAAGTATCTATTTTTAACTTTGAGCATTGTATTTTGAATAAAACTAAACACAACACCAACTGGCATGATTATCATGAGGTAATTGGACCCAAGGGAGTAGAAGCATTTGGCTACAGGTTGTACCTGTAACAACCCAGAATGTAAATTATAATAATTACTTCACAATAAAACTCTGTATAGCTGCACCTATTTCCCAAGTAGCCTGAGGTTAGCAAAATGCTTTTGGATACCTTCAGCAATTTCATTTCCTTTGTACTTTAAGGTTACTTCTATTAACATCAGTCTGATGAAAGAGTGAAAAGAACAATTGCAAATATATCTGAATTCTCTTCTACAACTTCAGTGCTGTTTTGTAAAGATGTTTATGCCCAGTATTCTGCTGTTATGGGTTGTGGGGTTTTGGGGCGTGGGGGATTTTGGGGGGGGCTTTGGGTTTTTTTTTTTCCCCCAAAATAAATTCTTTGGGTGTTTTGTGTCTTACACAAGTGTTCAGTAATTATTATCTGTAAAGTCACATTACACTGAGATTTTTAAACAAACCAAAGAATTCTGATTCATTACAGTCAGAGGCCAGAGAGGGTAGAAGGAACCAATGAAGTAGCTTTGAAGTGATTTAAATCTTTTACCCTAAGCTTTACACATCTTGTAAAGATGTCTGGAGTAGTGGTAGGTGGCTGCCTGATTCTGGAGTATGTCGTAATACCATGCTAAGCATAACAAAAACTTCACTGGGGAAAGTTTCTGCATATTTTCCTTATACAGCAGACCTTGCAAAGAAAGCAATTCAGTGAGGATTTCTACTGAAGGTTTTAGTGGGGCTGATGATAAGTGGCAGTGGAGAGATGGAAGGAACAACAAAAAAAACCCTTTCTTTGATTTGATTTGTGTTTTCTCTTTCTTCTGATACTTAATCTGTTACGTACCTGTTAATCTACGTCACAGGATGCTGCTCAACTCTATAGAAGATGGCACTGTCATCTATGAGTCAGTGTGTTTCTCTACCTTAATGTTTTGTTAGAAATGAAATAACTTGTCTGACTGCACTTGTGACTGAGGGAATGAACCTGAAGTCTTTAAGCAGAACAGGAAAGTAAAACTTTTCTGCCTGCAAATGTGTGTGGATTGGAGTACCACTTTCTGTTTCCTTTCTGAAAAAATGGTTAAAATTGATCTATCCTCTAAAACTTACATATGTGTAAGAGTACAGCTGAACAGTGTTTGGTAGCACAGTAGTAATGACCTAAGTTGCGCAGCCATTAATTATTTCCATCACAGAAATACAGAACGGCATTAGAACAAAAGCAGACTGTCTTTATAACTCCGGGAAATCAAACATCAGCCACCCAAAACTAATAGCCTGTCATTACGTTTCTGTTTACCAGAGAACAAAATTTTGTTCTTGCTGATTTGAAAAGGTTCCCTGGAGTAAATGCTTCCATAACGTACATAAATCATATCCTCCATCAAGTAACCTAATGATGCTTTGGGGGTGGTATCATTAGGCTTCCACATAATATTTTGCCTGACAAGGGATGAAAACTGTCTTCTAATTATCAGGGAACTGAATAACAGGGACAAATAAATAATTGTAAATGAGGCTATTATATTTTCCTGAAAAACAAACAAAGCAAGCAAAGCACACCTTTCTGGGGTCTGATTTTACTAAAATCCCAGTCCCAAAGAATATGGTCTCTTTCAGTATGAATACACCTGATTTTAATTTTTTTAAAAAAATTTTTGCTTGCCAGTTTGTTACTGGGGGTAGATCACTGATTTTTCTTCATGCTTCTTGAAATTCTCTTTGAGATTGATCAAAATCTATTTGCTTTTGTGTACTGCATCTGCACATCAATAAATTCCATGAAAATACTTTTTCTTGTCTTGCATCTGGATGGGTATATAGTGTCTTGCTTTTCAAGGAATGTAGGAAGGTACGTTAATTGTTTTCATATTTTACTTTTATAAATCAAAGCACTAAATGTTTATGACTTAAGAACCAGAACTGCCGAATCTATTAATTACATTTGTTACATATTAACAAATTATATATATATAATTATAGTTATATATATAACTGCTACTATGAGAGAACATAAACTGTATTTTGAACTAAATTTCTCAGAAGAATTTGATTTTTTCCAAGTTGTGACCCTGACATGTGGTTGCCAGTCCTGCCATTTCTGTTGTAGCAAGGGAGAAAAATAAAATGTCCCTAGATCACTTTGAACTGCTCTATTGCACTGGAGAGGGAATATTTCCTTGTAGGAAGGAAGGCTATGACTTCTGTTACCTCTTTTAAGACTGACTGCCTTAGCATCTACCTGGAATTTGATTCCAATGTCCTCTGAAATTTTTTAAGAAAGCAAAACTTATGAGCATGTGAAGGTCAATTCATTGTGGTGACACCACTGTGTATAGTCTGGCCGCCTTCAGCACAGAGAAGGTGGGGATCAGGATAGATGGAAAGTTTAGGGTTAAGGATAGGGATCTCGTATCTGAATTATTCATCTGTAGTGGTAATGAATCAGTTCTTCATTTATAGTCTTAAAATTGAACCTTTTTCAGCACTGAAATGTATTTCTGCTTAACCATAGCATCCTTGTTAATTTTTTCTTGGTCTCTTTAATGTCTTCAAATCCGTGCTATGCTCTCCTTTTAGGGTTTCCATAAATTTAGCATTCTTATTTTTCTGAAGTAGGTTTTGGATCAAAACCCTGCCAATAGCGCATTAGGCAAATTGCATCATCATGATAAATCTTTCTGCCCTATCTATAAACCATGTAGTCCAGGCAGTACAATTGTCACAACATGCCTAATTTTCTTTGTCACAGTGTGCCTCACAGAGGATTTGAGTTTGTTGAGCACATACACACCTCTGTTTCTGCATGTACCTCAATCACAATTAATTTTATGAAATCAGAATCCTCCTCATACTATATAGGCCCCTAATGACAGCCATTCATGGTTTGTTACCCTCTACTCTGCCAGATCTCAATCTTCAGTTATAAAATTAATGAAATGGCTGACATTTAAATGTCTTTTCATCCATAGTCCAGATAATTACCTGTATATACTTTAATGACTTTTTTTTTACACACTTCATGCAATTAAGGATGGGAGCAATTTGTCTTTCTTCTAATGCCTTCTGAAGAAGCATACATCTGGGGCTGTTTGTATCAAAATCTTTCTTTAGCTGCATCACTGTCCTCTCAAATTCAGGCAGCTTCATAACTTTTGTTGTGTAGCTTATCCTATTCCTTTTGGTCATCTTATTTGCCCACGTCTTTTGTCATGGATTAGTGGCCATGCTGCAGGTATTTTTGGCATAAATAACCACATGGTTAACATATCCACAGTTCCAACAAAGTTTAACTCACTGTGATATTGTTTGTTATCAATGCCTAATATAACAGATGCTTTTCTAGTTGGTACTTGGTAATAATGTTTTTATAATATCACTGCATGGTTTTTATTTCTTTTAGAGAGATGGCAGATATAATATGTAAGAGCTGATAAATGAGAGATTAATTTATTTCATAGCATTTCTACTTACCATGGCCCAGTGTAACTAGGCAGGAAGCCAAGTAGATCTCATTTTTTTGCTTCTATTATAAGAGCATTCTTTTTCTGCAGCTTAAGGGTAATGGTTGATAGTCACAACTGTTCCAGCTTCAGGATCATTTTCTGGACAACACTGTGCTCTGACTTTTATTCTACTATTGCAAATAGAAACTAGGATTTCTCATTTTACAATTTCCATTACACTTCGAAATCATAAATTAAAATATTGCATGTTGTTGCCTTTTTTGTTTCCATTTAAAGTTCAAAGCTCATTAAAACTGTGACAATTCTATTAAAATTCATAACAGGTTTTCCTGGTTTCAGCAGATATAGAGTCAATTTTCTTCCTAGCAGCTGGTATAGTGCTGTGTTTTCTGGATTGAGTATGGGAATAATCTTTTGGTTGTTGCTAAGCAGCTTCCCTTACTTCCCCACCAGTGAGTAGGCTGGGGATGCACAAGAAGCTGGGAGGGGACATAGCTGGGACAGCTGACTCCAACGGACCAAAGGGACTTTCCATACCATATGATGTCATGCCTCGTATATTACTGTGGGTTGGCCGGGAGGCAATGTGGCTCAGGAAAGTAGCTGAGCATATGCTTTGAGTGGTGCAGTGCATCACTTGTTTTGTACATGTTATTATTATTGTTGAAGCTGTTACTGTCTTTCTTTTCCATTCTATTAAACTGTCTTTATCTTAACCCATAAGTTTTTACATTCTTTCTTTTCCCTTATAATACTGTGGGAAGAGGGGAGAGGGAGCAAAGGCTGGTGTGGTTGTTTTAGCTGCCTTCCGGGTTAAATCACGACACAGGACTAACAGTAACCAGACTAACCAATACACAACACCCATTCATTTCACATGATCCATCAAAAAGCATGACTGTAATGTTTTTCCTTACAAATTTTGAGCGGTATGCTGAAGACTTTACTTTCCAAATATGTTTGCCAGTCCCTTGAGCCATTAAGCTTCCTTATACAAAATAAATTTTAGTGTCATCATATGTCTTGTTAGCAGTGTTTGATACCTGTAATAAGACAAGCCTTCCTTAAACTTACAAGCAGCTTACAAGCTGCTAAAGATGATTGGTAATTTTTTGTGCGTCAAATGGAAGTAGAAAATGTTGAAGAGGTTTACTTGAATTTTGGTACATTATCACAGAAAAATATGCCCTGCCATTCCATATTCAGTTGACTCGTAAAAAATAATGCTAACACTTCTTAAATACTTTACAGTTATAAAATGTTCTACACAGGTGTTCAAACAGGTGTCAAAAAATAGACATACTGAGGAGCTGTTTCATATCTTGTTATATTGAAGATATGGTTCTTGAGAATTTTAAAGCCCTCTGAAACACTTGCAGTTTTCTTAGCTTCATCTGTGCCCAGATGTGGTTTAGATTTGTCACTGAAGTCTGTGGTGTTACAGCAAGATTACTTCTAATAGGTCAGTAGTTCAAAGCTATCTCAATTCTACAGGAGATACGGTCCCACTTGCAACATGGACCTCTCCAGGAGTGTCTTTTTATATTCCTATGGCTATTCATTAGATTTAGTACTTTCATTTTGTGATGAGCATATGGAGCTTTTAAATACATATCCAAGCCAAACCCTTCACTTCTGGTTTGTTAACAAAACCCAGCTTTTTTACAAAAGAAGTTAAAATATCACTAGGATGACATTTGGGAGCTGTGTAATTAACTCAGTTTTGCTTACACTAGTAGATCAGTACATGCATTTGCACAGAAATTCTTTCTGCTTTTTAGCATGTTCTCAGAATTCTTCTAGACTTGACCTGTGTTTTAAAATTACTTCACTGAGGAAAAAGCAGGATGAGATGAGCTTAGATGAAGCCAGCTGCAGAGGTCCTCAAATATTCATCAGGCTTAAAAGCGTAGAAGTTTGCAGGATCAAGGCTTTACCACATGTAAAGCATGTGAATTCAGTGTCATTCAACATGAAACCTGCTCCAGGTGACCCTGCTTGAGTAGGGGTTTGGGTGAGTTGAGCATTGCTCCATTTCTTCTACGTCATGTAGGCTTCATATATTAACACATGGAATGTGCCTGGCTTCTGATGTCAATTTTTCAAAATGGTGTACAGACACAAAGTTAGCCAAAGTCAGTAGAGGGGGGGAAATGCTAAAGGAAAGTCACTGCTGCTTTTCTAGTTCTTTTGTACTGTGAAGAAAAGTCTGATCTTCTACAGCAGAATTTCCCTTGTTGCTTTATGGTTGAGGAGCCTCATAGAACCCCTTGGAAAGTGATGGATTAATGGTGTGCTACAGAGATATTGGAGAGCACTGAAATGGCAGACACTGTCATTTTACAGACTCTGTCCTTAAACAATGCTAGGCCACGTGTGGGAGGGAAAAAAAGCTTTCTTAAAGCCAACTATACTTGTTGCAGACCAAGGAAATCTTTGTCTACCTCTTAGCAGTAGAGTAGAAAATCAGAGTATCCCAAATGGAGTGTTTACAGGCAAATGAATAGCCTTCACTTTGCTGTAAATACTAATGGCAGTGCATATCACTTAACTCAGCTATTAGGTCTAATTAACTTCTTGTAGACTATTTGGTAATAATAAGTAATGTTATATTCCTTGGAATTATAACATGAAAACATTGCACTCCTGTTGATAAAATGACAGAATTATGTTCAATTACCTGTTAGGGGAATCAGTCATTAAATCCTGCTATCTATGAAATGCAAACTCATATGTGTCCTTAGAAATAAATTACTTCATCAATAAAGCTTCACCCACTTACTGTAGCAAGGCTTCAGCATGTACTGATGAGCTGGATCTCTGCCTTACTTTGTTTTCTAATGTAACAGATGTACTGCTTCATCTTATTATTCATTGGGCAAACCCAGAAAGTACTTGATTTGTCTGCTCATGTCTAATTTCCATGTTCCTTTGATGTTAACAGTAAACTGCTGAAAATCTTCTCGAATATCTTTCAGAACTAGAAGAGATCAAGTTCATATCAAGTATTTAAAAATAAAATATTTTTAGACAATATAATTTTCAGAACATGGATTAAATTGTGTTCAGTGCAGCCACACAGGCAGGATTGTGCTGTTGATGGCATTATTTAGAAGTGCCTTAATTGACAGCTGGTGCCAACTGGGATCAAAGTCCTGTCCATGATTGCTTAACCCAGCAATTAGAAGAATTTGCATATAGCACCTCCCCCTTAGTCTTTAGCTCCTTAGGAGCTTGTCTTTTCTTTTCTCACAGGTTAGGAAGGGTGCTGTCTTTTATTTGTGAAGTGAAATGTCTGCCTGAAGTTCTGTTTTACAACTGGCTTCTTGCTGCATACACACAGACAGGGACTTCCTTTAAGACCAAGAGGGGGCAGAAATATAGGAAATACACTAGCAACAGTGAGCCACATGAAAAATTTAACTACTACTGATTCTTTTAAGAATTGATAGGAGCTCTGAAGTATTTACCTGTTGAATCTTACGTGCTTCTACCAATAGTCAAGGCTTGATCCTACAAACCTCTGCACTTCTAAACAAGCTGAAGATTTCAGGATCTCTGCATCCAGCTTCACCTGAGCTTACTTCATCCAACTGTTCCCTGAATGAGATATAACTCAATTCAACACTGCCTATGAGAAATCAGGCTGTTAAGGAAGGATACAGAGCTATATGAAACTTAGAGAAAAAACTGCTTTGTACTTCCCTATCAAAAGTTTTGGTACTCTGATGCCATACCATCACAAACTGATTACGAAGAAGTGCTAGTTTTTAGAACTATTTGTGAAATCTGCATTGTTGGTAGTTTATCAACAGGTTAGATATGTTCCCTTCCAGTTACAAATTTGCAAAATAAGTTTTGAAAAATGCGGTTCTGTAGAGGCGAAGAGCTAAGTGTCTTAGTTTGTGAGTCTGCATATAGCTTACCTTCTCAGGTGAAAGTTTTATTGTATAACAATAGAAGCTGTTATAGATATCACATCTCACAAGATTATTACCTGCCTGCAGCAGAGGACTAAAGATAATCCATTTAGCTTTCCTGTTAGTCAACCGCACTTGATGAAATTTACAGTCGTAAATTAAAATTACAGTAATGAAAATTCAGTTTTCTATTGCTGCATGAAGATTAGGGCTGTGTTCTATCAATTTCTGTATCATCTGGCATATTTCTACAGAAATCCATTCTATTTGTGAAATAGCTTTTACAGGAAAAACAAAACAACTAAATAAAAGTAACTGCATACAGTGGATTTTAGAAAGTTGCACCTTAAAGTAGAATCATATTACACCCTTTCTATTTTTCCTGAAAGTTGAGATGACGGAAGAAGAAAGCCAGAACATCTGTTTGCCTAATCAAAGTAGAGTTGAACACCTACGTTAAAAAAGATGCAAAGTGATGTTAATAACATTCTTTATCTTTCTCTTTGAATTCTTACTCAGGGTTTTATTGACTGGTTGGACCTAATCTTTCAAGCTTTCTACGTAGGGCGCTTTTTTTTTTTAATTGGGAGTGTTTCATAGTAGTAGCATGCATGAGCTCTTTTCCAATATAAAAATAGACTCTGATCAGCTGTTCCAATTATACCCATCTATGCATGTAGAATTCCAATGATATTATTGGAACTGCTCAAGTTAAGGCTGCTCATGGGGCAACTGGGAACAGTAGTCTTTATTTTTTGGGGACATTACAAATATCACTTTGTCAGTATTGTTTAATATGTAAAACATGTTATGCAAAACCCTGTGCTCAGGGGAAGAGCGTACATTTTGCTTTTATATTCCCATTATGCCAGGAGCTTTGCCAACTCATAAGCAAAAATACTGTTTTCTATGCTCTTTGAATTTAAACCAGGCAGTAGACTTAAAAAAAAATAATCTCTGGAGTTGCATGACCTATTGATTTCAGTATTTAATTTTTGAAAAAGGTAAAAATAAAAAAATCCTCTGTTCCTCTTAGGACTTAGGGTCTTCATCAGGCATGAAGACCCAGCATATCTGAGTCTTTTGTATTCTGAACTGGTGATTTAGTTGGTTTTCCCTACGTGCTCCGGATTTGTGACACCATATTCAGAACTAAAATTTCATTGGAGAAAAATAAGATGAAAACAGACCACTGTTAATTGATTAGCAAAAGCCAGAGAGAAAAGGGGAAAAAAATAGAAAATAATGCTTCCCACATGTTTCATCTTCTAACTATATGAAGTTATAGGTAAGGAAGATGCATATTTATAGAAATATATAGAATATATATGTCTATAGAATATTCTAATTTTAATATATTTAGATAATGATATGAAAATCAAGGTTCTTATTTTATAATGGGAATTTTTTTTTTTACTTGGATCTTACTTTCTTTCAACCGTAAAATTTGTGGTACAACGTGAGGCATCCTTTGTGGATTGAGAGAACCATAGAAACTACACTGGTTTTGCTTCCACTTGGGGTTTCTAGCAGTATGCAAGTCCACAGCTGGGCACTTATGTGACTGTGGCACTAAAACCATAATCCTTAGTGACATACAGTCTAAAATTTATTTACTGACCAGGATGATAATACTTTATGGCACTTCCAGTCTACACACATGGAGCAATCCAGGTCTCAGATCCTCTAGTCCAGTGTGGACCAGCACCATGGACCTAGGGGAATGGGGCATCACTCTTACCTGTTAGTGCTCTCCTGTCTCATGGATCAGCCTCCACATGTATGTGGTTCCACCTCAAGGTCAGCTTTCTGTATGGTGTGCAATACCCGTGTAAGTATTCTGCCATCCTCCTTTAATTATGTGTTTGCATTCTCACTAAGTTAAAGTGCAACGGAAGCTCTTAGGCTTGTAAGAAAACGAAGTGGTCAAAACCAGCAAAGATGCAAGTATTATTGTCTAATGGAACAGGTTCTAAGCTGCTTTATAGCACACGATACCTTATCACCAGATTTTTATTAGAGTCAATCTTCCTTTTATTTCTTTTCAGAGCTGTTTGTTGGTTTGAGGTTTGGGGGAGGTTTTTTGTTGTTTTGTTTTTTTTTTAAAGGCGAAATAAATCCAAAGACACTTCTAATGGTGTGAAGCGAATTGTCACGTCAGGGTTGTCAGATGTGCTTAACCTGTGTATGGTTACTGAGGCATGTAGCTGCTGTGACATGTTCACACCATGTTTTGATGTTAAGCTGACTAAATATGGTAATTTGAAGGCACTTAATGTGCAGAAGATGACTATCATTACTAAAGCATGTTTTAGTGGAATCAGCAGTTAAAACTGCCTAGACTCCGCTTCGTATATTCCTTCCCATGCTTGTCCAGTTTTGTTTCTCTCCAGGTATTAGTAAAGTTTAAGAAACTACTGTATGAAGTCACGTACAGAGTCTGCTACACATTACTGGGAAACATCCAACAGTTATACTCAGGTTTAAAAAACAAATAGGCCTTGTAGTTCTTTTCATAGTCAAAGATTTTTTGCTGCTTGTCATTTCTTGTAGGTATGCTATGTCTTAGTAAAATGAACAGCATCACAATCCACAAGAGGAAATTAAAATCATGTGAAATACCACCATTCCCCTGTACGAAACAGAAAGTAATGTCCATGTGGGAACTGTGTCTGGGCAAGGACAGTTTTTACATGATAAGGCAAGAGAGCATCAGACACTGACAGCAAATTGCTGCAATATTTGACAGTAGCTCCCAACTCCAGCCAAGTTTCCTCAGGCATGAAAGCAGTTGACTGGTAAGGTAAAATTTGCTGGTAATTACCTATCTGCTAATAAAAGCAGAAACCTGATTGTAAGTCTGCTTTATTTTTTTCTGATATTTGCTGACACATTTTAGAAGTTGAATTGAATGCTGGAGTGCTGTAGTAAAGTAAATTTATTTGCCAGAATTATTTTCAAGAAGTTGATTCTGCTGTCATCTTAATTTTACCTAAAATGCTAGGTACAAGGACATGGTTGTGCATTTCCCCAAATACCTATGTAACTTAAATACATTCCAAAAGCATTTTTTAAAATTATATAGTAATTATATGGCTAGTTTAAGTAACAGTACATTTGGTAAATACTAAAGGATGTGAGGTTTATTCTAAAATAATTTAAAATATGTGATATAATGCATATAGAGCACGATGTTCTTGTCAAATGAGTCCAGTTTCTGGATAAATAAAATATTTTATTTACTTCCCATGACTTTTCTTATTTCCCATGACTTTTCTTTTGTTAGTACCTGGATTTCTAAACTATCTTGCCTCCATTTTACCAATCTGTGTAGAAGCTTGGGAAAGACTCCTGGGATGCAAGCAGTGTATAGATGTCTGTTAAAAAGTCAATGCAGATAGACTGGTGTTCAGTTTTTCTAATTGAGGTGGGAGGTTTCCTTGTATGTGTACCTAGAACAGGTGTAGGCACTGAAAGAGAAACACTCCATAAGAGGTATGAATACTATAAGAAAATATTCTTGTCACCAGATGATATAAAGAACCGAAGGTGATAATGCCTGAAACATCCCAGACTGTGTAGCAAACATCTGAAATATGATAAAGCAGTTGTGGAATTGTGATACAAGGTGACTATATTTTTCTAGATAAGTTGGAATATACAAATTTGGCTGTGTGTACAGTCTTTGTTCTTTCTAAGCTTGAAAAGAGCATGAAATCTGAAAGTGTGGTGCTTGGGTATTCTGGAGGGTCCTCATGACTAAAGGCTTGCGGGGTTTGTGCTCCTGGACTTCATCTGGAATTGAATTTGAGACTCTTGCCCAACTGACTGGCATTTGTTTCCCAGCTGATTAAGGATGTGATGGTGTCTTGGGTACTGTGGTATTTTTCACTATAGGGTATAATGATTTCAGGATCAGGTTATGAACAAAAATAATACATGTTTTCATCAATTCATATTTTCTTAATGATTTATTTCACTTAGAAAAAAAAAAGCTTTCTGTAGATGATTAGGTAAAGATGGCTTTATACATTATCTCACTTTAAGACATTCTGAATCCAAATTACTAGAGATTGCAAGGTAAAAGGTAAGTATCCAAATCTCACAAATATATTTTAAGGCCAAATGAAAATAATTTATAGATTGAAATGATCCTGTTTCTAATACCTAATAAATTTGTTGCTATTCAAGCATAACAACATTAAAACATTGAAGCTACAAAGTGCTTCTTTGAACAGACACACTACATATCAATTTTTTTTTTATTTGTGAAAATATATACTGATAATTTAATTAGCTGTAGTGCATTTTTCATGTTTTTATTTAGAAAGAGACATGCATTTCAGCGTTTTATACTTAAGTTTCTCAACACACGAGTAATTATCGCATCATTTCCTTTAAAGGCTTTCTGGTCATCTGCATTTTCTGAGTTGAGATAAAACGGGAAAAGCAGTCTTGTAGCATTTTTACTGCAAGGGTTTGTGATTATATAGAACCATATTTCCAAAAATAAAGTGCCGTTGTGCCATAAGCATTGTCCCTGCCTTGCATTACAATTAGTTGAATCAAACTAATACTGTTACCACTGAGATGAACAATGCGAAAACACATTCAGTTTGTTCCAGTGTTGCCTCCCATCCCAGTCTGCTCATGAAACAAAAATTTTGAAACCCTTTAACCAGCTACAAAGCACCAGTTAAGCAGAAGCAAATAAATGATTTATGGGCTTTTGTGGAGGGTTTTTTTTTTGGCTTTTAGAGCCGGGTGGAACCCAACTTTGCAAATTTCAGCTGTGATAATTTCTTACGGAATTGTTTCTATCCACAATGAATAGAGACTTTAAAGGAGTGGTTATCAAAAAGCTGTATTTCCCTTGAGCTAGTATGTTAGGCATTGATAAGTCATTGGGGTTTTTTTTATGAGGTAATGATATCAGGTGGTGTGGAAAACAGCCCTGGCTAACTCAACTCACCTGTGATCACTGCCTGGGGAGGTTACCTCTGGCCTTGACAGAACCAGGACAGGTTATCAAAGCTCTACTGACTATAGAGTCTGGAGGAATTAAGAATTTGGAGAGGGGTGATGTGTAATTTGAGAAGTAAGATCCATCCTGCTGTAGTCTTTTTTATGTGATACATTTGAAGACATCATAACTCATGCAGACAATCCCTCAAAAAGAAATAAGGAAATAGAAGCTATTAACAGTGTAGTTGCCACTGTGAACAAGCTTCCAACAGACATACTGTGTTCTATAAAAATTAGTTTCCTTTTCCTATAACTTCTACATATGTTTAGATAAGGAGAAACCAGATATGACTGCATCGCAAAAGCAATATTGTTGGTAGTTCAGGCAACTTGTAGGACATTATTATGAATTTCATCTGAAGTGAGTAACTTTGCTAGGCCTGGGTTTTGTAAGTATTGCCTGTGGCAGGGTGTCGTATACACCATCTTGTTAGTTATTGGTCACAATAAGAATTTCTAGATGTTACTTTCAGTTACAGTTGTTCTCTTTTAGAAAGTAACTGTGGAGGCTTGAAAACTTTGGAAATAACTAGATATTAATTGCATTGTCTAAACATACAAAATATGTTGAACTAACAAATAAAGTAGGCTTCAGATTTCTGGGACTCTTGTTTAAGTCAATCTTTGCAATCATGGAATGTATGCTTGAATTACAACACTGATACTGTATTTTCTAGAGAAGTGCCTTTGCAATTTGTGTTTGTACTGTAAAGCAACTCTTTATCCAATTATTGTTGTAAATTTGGGATTTCTGTATCTGAATGTTTGAGGCATCTTTTTTACTGTGTCTGGAAAATTCAGGGTTTATATCCATTCATACTTAAGCCAGTTAATTGTCTTCTTTATTAGTTTCATGAACCGCTTCAGCAAAGCGACTAATAAAAGATAATATGTAAAGGCTCACTGAACCTTTAATTATGGAATCAAATCCACCTCTGTGCATCAAAAATGCATGTAAATACCTTCTGCCAACCTCTTACTCATATGTTTAGCTGCAACCAGAGGTAGCATTATTGGGTGCCACATCTCTGTTATCACAGTGCTCAGAGATGTTTGTCTGCAAGTAGGACTGGAGTGATGCTGCACACTGCAGCTCACTTAGTTTCCCTAAGATCAAGATAGTTATGTGGAGTTACAGGTTTTCCTGCAAACTATAGAGTCTTAGCCTCTGACTGATTTTAGAAGTGAGTACTTTATTACCAGAATGTTATATTCATGTGAAGTAAATTTAAAAAAGGTTGATAAAATGTAAGCCTTTCAACAGAGTGATGCAATTAATGTTCCATTTAAGTTTATGACCCACTGACTGGCCTCTAGAAGAGAACACCAGAGCCAAAAGCTCTGTTAATTCAGGAATCTAGTCTGTAAGTCTGCATTTCTGAGCAAATGAGTTGTTCCTTTTATAGAAGTTTGTCACAGGTAGAATTACTTCAAGGATGTCCTGCTTTTCCTTTAGGAAATTTTCATGCCATCGGTTAACAAGAGCTCAGGAGAATAGCTTCACAACAATGATCTCCTTCACTGAGTTTATGTTTTCAATTATACTTGCAGCAGTTGGGTTTAACTGATACTGTATTTGACCTGCTAGCTGTCCATTCAAGTGACTGACAATCCCAGGATTTGTTCTTCATCACTGATGTCCCCTCATGTCCTCATATGTTGTGATCCTGTGCCACAAGTAACTTTTAATTTTAAACAAGAAATGAAAGCAGTTTTCTGCAAATTCATACTTTTAATAATAATAATAAAAATATAGTTAATTTAGCCTTTAGATTCTTAAAAACAATTTACAAGATTATGATACTGTATTTCCAGGCTTTAATCAGTTTACTGTTCTAAAATCTCTCCCATCTGGAATGGTGGGGGATTTATTTATTTTTTTATATACTCACTGGAAGAGGTATCTCATAATGAGTGGAGTGGGGGTGGACTGCTCCGCTCTGGTTTTGCTGCTTTAGAAGATAAAGTGCTTTTTATGAAAGACAGAACAGCTTTGCTAAACAGATCTTGCTGATCAGTCTCCACTGGGATCTGCAGCTGATTTGCTGTGTGACCCTTATCTTCCTGGGCTTTCAGTGTGTCTCCTCATTTTATTTTAGGGGCTTATGACAGTGGCTTGTCACTTGCAAACCATCAGTTCTGAGTATTCTGGACGGTATGGAAACTGTTACCGGTTTGTACTCAGGAATATTTGTAATGTAAAGGACAGGATAACAAGTCCCTGGCTAGAATAAAGGGTCTTCTCCATGCCTTGCCTGCTCAGATCATGAACTGTTGACAGAAGGATTTTTTTAAATCTACTTTAGGTCTGTACAAGTGTAGCTGTATAGCAATATACATATTAGCTGTTAATATGCTTTCCAGTGCTTCTGGTAGTGAAAGATCTTACATGGCAACTCATTCACTCTCAGTTTATAGGAAGAAAGGTCTTAAGCACAATTTAGATACTGCTGTGTACCAAAGCACAGTATCTGAAATAATAAACTCCTAATATTGATGTAATTTATCCTCTTTCTGCTTACCAAGGCTGGTAGACACTTCTGGATTACACGCTTTTATGTCCATTTTGAAAAGTTATCACTGTTCTAATGTACAAAAGAATTTCAGTTTCTCTTGTTGCCGTTTGAACAGGATGGCAGTTCAACTTCTCTCCTATTTTGTCTTAGTCATGCCTGTGCCTTGCAGATGTAGCACTTCATTAGACTAGTTTCTACTTTATGATGAGTTTTTCTTGTCAGCTGCTATTTTTTTTCCATGGGTGACATGCCTTTTTTTTTTTGAGTGCCATTTTTAAAGACAATATCATACAGCTGATTTGTCAGGGAATCCAGTCACTGTGTGAGATAAAGGATCATGAAACTGAGCTATACGAGCTAGGGAGCTGCTTTGGCAGGGGGGTTGGACCCGATGATCTCTCGAGGTCCCTTCCAACCCCTGTGATTCTATGAAATGGTGGCATATTTTCCCTCCCTGATGTGGGTTTCCATTTCTGCTTTATAAATATGGTAAATTACAGAAGTTGTAATGAAATATTGCATGATCCTGTAGAAAAAATAAAAATAAAATCCCTGTAGACTATAGCACTTCACAAGAAAGGATCCTCGAATATTATTTGCATTTCAGAAAATTTCATCAGGCTCAGCTGGGACAGAGTTGACCTGCCTCAGACAGGGAGAATAATTCTGCTTCACTTCTGTAGGTTTCTAATTATATATGATACTTGAATTAATTGCATTGAAATATAACTAATGATGTGACATTTTACATTTTTTACTTACCTGAATCCACTGTACACTAGAAAAAATTTGCAAAAAATTGAACACACTTCCAATGCAATAGTCATTGGAATTTTCTGTGGAAGTGGTGATCTGGAAAGTAAACAGCAAAATCATTTGCACTGCTACAAACAACTGACACTGTGCCTTCATGATGTGCTAAATATATCACAAAGCTTTTAGCTGTTGAAAATCTTTATATAAACAAATTACTTGTTGTTTCTTTCCAAACTGAAAGGACATTCACACAAAAATGTCTGTTTTCTAAAGTGCTGGTTTTGCAACTGACTGCTATGATAGGAAATGGAGAAAGGGGGACGGTAGCTTTTAATGGACTCAGTAATAAAACACTGATTAGGATTCAGAAATTATTTCCAACCTAAAAAGCTGCTGTAAATTTTGTATATTTTCCAATTCTAAATTCTTTTTCTTTCCTTGTTTGCTAATGAAATTGAGGAATAATTTCTCTGCTGCCTAGGTATAGCAAAGACACTTCAGTTTGGGCCAGGGGGAGCAAACTGGACTCTTCTTTGGCCAGTGCTTTAAAGGCTTTCCTGTACAAGATCTGGTTCTGAAGTTATAATCAAGTTCATAATCTTTAATGTCTTGGTTCATGCTTGATACTCTTCATTTTTGTGAGGACTTAGAAAATAATAAACAGATGTGTCTACACTGAGGACCCATGAGCATAACCTGCTTGAGAACAGATTGATTTGTAGGGTATGGGTGAGATCTTTGCTTGTTAAATAAGGAGTACTGCAAGTAAAAGGGGGGGACCTTCATTATTCAGCTTTGAATTTAAACAGTCTTGGTTTTGAGATTTTTATGATAGCAGATAGTTTCAGCTATTTTTTTAAAAAAACTTAGAAATTGTCCCATGACTCTTCAACAAAGTGGTATAAAAATGTGGATTTTTTCTGCACAACAACGCCTTTGTGGGAGACAAGCCGAGTAAAAGAGAGAAGTGTCTTTCTGATGGAATATGCCTCTAATAGTCAGCAATTAAAGACTCTGCATCATTCCAATACAACCTTTCTACATCCTGTCTGGACATGCCCTCTAATCTTAAAACATGTCATTGTATATTGTAGGTCAGAGGATAATGTTAAACTCCAAATCAGTTTCTCCTCTAATCTTTCTAAACCTTTAATGCCTTCCTTCAGACAGAAATGCAGTTACTAAAAGGATTCTGTTAGCCATTCAGTGTCAGAATTTGCAGCAACAGGATGAACAGTATCTTTTTACACTCTGCTTGTAATCATGAAAAAAATGGCTGTAACTACTTTTTTCCAATCCAAGTGGATTATTATATCCAATGAGAAAGTGAAAGAGGTAGGTTGTGACCTCGTTAGAACTATTTGCTGTTCCTATCATAACTTGCGATTATTAGCACCTGGTTCTTAATGAGAATGTTTCACTAGCAGCTTTCATCTGTTGATCTTTAAGAGGTTTAATTTTTTACTAATAGTGGTATATTAATTACTTAAGATGAATTATATACTTTTGTAAAAAAAAAAAGTACATTTTTTACTCTTAAGGAGAGAAATTATGACAGAGACTTTAACACTTACAAGGTGTGTGGAGGAAACTCAGATATGGACACTTCAGACAACTGACCTGATTGTCATGGACATTGGATATGTGAAATATAAGTTGACTGTCTGATTCAATAAAAGTTAGGGGAGCCTCATATAAATGTTTAATGCATAGCTGCTTGATGACCCAGATCATTTAACTCTCAATCTCTCAGTCCCTTGCTTTAATGATACAGTATGCTTCACTCTTGTGTGAAAAGTATGTTTTCCATTGCTATTAAGACCTTTTTGCCACATTGTATCTGATACTAACAGAACAATTCAGTAGTAATTCATATTCATAGAAGAGAATCCAGCAGTGTTTGGATGGAAAATGCAGTCTTCCACACTTCACTAATGAAACTGAATTCAGAAGGCGATAAATATATTGAAAATTAAAAAACCAAGGAAGTATGGCTTTTTAACACCAGAAAAGGCAGTACTAAAAAAGTGTGGTCTAGATGGGAGGGAAAGAACCAGATTTCTGCCAACCTTTCTCAGGTGAAATAGAGGTGAATTTGTATGAGGTGGTACCAGTAAAATTTACTTTAGAACAAAATCACTGCCACTGAAGCTAATGAAAAAAACATCTCATTCTTTCACTGGATCTAACGAGGAATACCTCTCACTTAAAACAACGTGCCCTCTAAAAAACTTTATCTGCAGGCTGTGCACAGTGTAGGAAGTCTATGAAAATAAAGAAAAATAGAACTGTGGTCATCAAGATGATGCCAGTTGGAGGAAAACAGTCTCTCTAATGGCAGAAAATGGAGTGAAATGAATTTTCTGCTGTTTGGTCTATTTTTACTCACAGGACTTCACATTTTCTGTGAGCAGATGGAGTAACTTAAAAATTGGAGTCATGTCTTTTGCAATTAGCCTTGGATTCTTGACGATAAGGAATGGTGTGAGACATCTAAGGGTTTACTTTATTTTTTTCCTTCTCTACTCTGTTTTTGCCTGGCTAACAGGAGAAACTCTCTTACTGCATCTTGAGAGGCTTTTCAATAATGCATAATGAATTAACTAGAAAAAGGTTAACAAAACAGTATGTATCAGCACATAAACCTTTTCCATTAAGCATTAACTGCATGAATTGCCCCCCTTTCTTTTCCTTTAGAGATAAGAATAGATTCATTAAAGTAATTCTAAATGTTTTATCACCTTTAATGTACTCGCATAGACAAGACTTTGCAATACAGTCTCAGACATAATTCCTAAATGAGCTCTTTCCTTCATAAAATCTCTCATTAATCTGTCTAAAGAAAGATGTATGGCTGTCTGCTCAATACAGGCATTGTCAAACCTGTGATATGTTGCTTTATGTGCAATAAAGTAGCCTAAACTATGTAGATAAAAACTTTAATGACATAAAATTATAATTCCTGAAGCCAACTGAAAACCTCCCTCATTTTCTATGGAGAAATAAGATTCTTAGTTTTGGAAGCAGTGAGTACTCATTACTAAAATGAGTAGCCTTAGTGAGTACCCGTTGCCCTTCTGAATTAAAGGGAGATTCTCCTCCCATATAGTGACATTCTGGACCTCATCAAGGCCATTCTGAATTTACTTCTAACTCAAGGATGTAACTGATGAGCCATTCTCTTTGGAGTGACTATTTAGATTACAGGTGCTACCTTGATTACTGAAAATTAGCTTCAATAGGCTTTGTCACATCGAGGCATCTTGTGGAACAACTCACTCCTACAAAAAAAGAGCAGTGTTACCCTGTTTTCCAAAGGAATTTGTGACTGAGATGGTTAGGAGGGCTAAATGTATTTGCAAGAAACATTCAATTCAGCTAGGAAGTCTATAGCAATCTTCCTAGACTAGCAGGAGATTGACTCACACTGAGTAATCCTTTATACTTTTCCCAAATGTCTCTGAGGACTCAGGAGATATGAATCTCACTTGCCCCTGAATGTAACTAATCTGTTTTCTCAGGAATGTTTTGGGAGTAAAATAGGGGTCAAAGCAGTTGTTACACCTAAATTTCAGAATGCTACCATAATCTCCCACTCAAAACAAAGCAGTTGAATGATGTTCCACTTTCTTCATTTCTAATTCCTCCTCAATAAACAGAACTGCTCTTTTCCCTACCAGTAGCACACCTGCACATGTTCTGCCTGGTTGTGTTTACCTGATCCCAATTAACAAAATGCTCAGTTTTCACACCTGTGTCTTTCAGGTCTCTGCAGTGTTGAAGTTCATTCTGTGCTTCTCCTAGTTGAAGCTACAAGACCAATATGAATATGATAAATAACTGACTACGGTCACAGACTGACTTATTACTCTGAGACTGGACAAATGAAAAAGACAGAGAGCAAGGTAACCACCATGTATTACCGAAGAATCAAGTATTCCTTTTCCAAGTAACATGAAACCTAGCTTTACTCTGTCCCAGGTAGCTGAAATGGAAATGCAACTGCAGCTCTTCTATCCTTTACTATCTTCCTTATCCACTAAGGGAAGAATGTAATTCAGTATTTGGCTGGGTTAAGTCATAAACTAGATAACTGCACAGACTAATGGTCCTCTTGTACTTGCTAGACATTAGAATATAAGCATGTTACATCTTAGTTTGAATGGTGTGCTCTGTAAGCTGAACCAAGGTCAGCAGCTGCTGAGAAGCTGTAGAAGCAATCCACTATTAACTACCTGCTCTAGGTTGTTGTGGATAAAGAGGTAAGCCTTAAAAAGGTACTGTGGGGAGCAGTCTATTCAGAATCTCTTTAGTGGCACATTATAAATCTTTACATGAAGGGTAGTGGAGGAAGAAAAATTTTCCTGATTTATAGCAGGGTCTCCAAGTATTTAATGTTTCACTGATGGGTCTTAGCCTCTCCTAGTGTAAAGATTTTGCTTTGAGAGGTAGCACAGCTACCACTAATAAAGTTCCAATGGTTAAAAAAAAAGGAAAGCTGGTGTTTCGTGTTGGAAATCCATACATGGCCAACTCAAGATGAACCTGACAGTCTTGGGTTAGTAGTTGCTGATCTTGCAATACATATGATTTGGTGGAATGGCACTGGGAAAACTGTGATCTTTGGAATATTCCCATGTGCAGGTTGCAAAGAGTTAGTGAAAAGTTCCTGCGAGAAGGAGGATGTTTAATCATTATTTGGAAAAAATGTTTGGTTATTGTTTTACTCAAGCTTGTAAATTTTCGTAATTTCTCTTTTCTGTGTATAATTGTAGAGCAAACAGACATGTTTGTTAATCACAGAGCGTGGATTTTGTTTTCCTGTGTTGTTAAATAAGGGCTTGAGCTGGTGTGTTTATCTGTACGGAACCAAGGTCTTTTGCATACAATCCTTTCTACTGGAATTACTGAGTTTGCAGAAAGCTTACAAATAAATAAAAAGACTGTGGAATACCTGACTGTAGTGGTAATGGAGCACAGTAAATATAAGTGTCTGTGCATCACTGCCTGATGCTCCCAGAAGAGCTGAAGTTGTGTTTTGAAGGGGTAACTGTAGATGTTCTTATAATACATATAGTTTATATATAGATACTGCTAAGTTCCACAAAACAAACTTCTAAAAACTCCTTAATTACATGAAGACATCTTATTGAAAGGGCATTCCCTCTGTTAATAGCTTTATGCCATTTATACTTCTATATTAAGTCAAATGTGCAGGGAGAAAGACTTGACACTCAGAAGGGAATGTAAACCAACATATTGTTCCCCCTCGTTCTTGGTGAAACAATAATGAAATTAATTGAACAGGTTCTCTTACTAGTGAATCTTGGAGAGACCTTTATTTTCCTGATTCCAGCACCTTACAGTGCTAATTTATTTTAGGGATAAATGGGTTTGTGTACAGATTTGTAATTTTCTCTCTTTAGGAAAAAAAATATCCACACAGAGGGAAAAAAAAGTCCCTAAGGATTTTTCAAGAACAAGATTCCCATTGCACAAAATCTTGATCAGAGCATTTCATTAGATGGCTCAGTCTAATGCAGAACATTGTTTAAACTTCCTCTGCACAGACCAAATGATCAACTAGTTGCAGGATTTCACACACTTTGCTTAATCATGTCTCATAATGAGTGCTTAACGATGGAAAAAGGAAGAGGAGAGACATTCGTGTTATTCCATTTCCTCTTTGAAATAGTTTCAACTGACCTTTCATAAATGATTCCTAGATTAGGTTCCTAATAACTTCTAATTAATGTTTTCCACATTATGCTCTACATATGAAATCTGATGTCTTATTTCTAATACCCAATGATGTTTGTATTCTGTCGCAGTTGTTTTATGAACTTGACTTCAGCTGAGTATGTGATGTCTTCTAAAATACATTTTTGTAGGAGGTGCAATATAAGTGTAAAGTGTTATTGTAGAAAAATGAAGATATAAGTTGGAGTTAGATGTGCATGGTGTATTCAAAATATTATTTCCTATGACAGATTAATTTTTAACAGATTTTTGCTGAAGGGTATTAAAGGTTGTTATGAATGGTACACAGCAAAATCTGTAGAGAGAAATTTCATGCTGTCTTTCAATATCATTGCATGTTAAGTTTAAAAACATGCATGTTGGCAAAGCATTTATAGTTTATCAGTAACAATTTTGTTTAATGCAAAGTCATAATTATAACTTAGTTGACACATGAAAATACATAACTGTACTGGCAAATTTATTATTTAAAATTAAAGGAATTGACAGTTTTTTTATCTAGAGACCAAATTGGCCTTTCCCTCTCAAAGTGGTCTATGTGAATGCAAGTATTCCTGTTATCCAAAATCTATTCTTTCATCTACTCAGAGTTTTATCTGTTTCTGATGAATCGTTTACTTTAAAACACATTATAAATTTAGGTAGTTGCAGACTGAGATGAAATGATACGTCATTTTCCTGGCTTGTACTCAACAGTGACATGCAAAAGCCCTCTAAACTTGAACCTGGGCTTTTAACAACAACAACAACAACAACAAAAAACCATAAAAAAAAAAAACCAAGAAGAAGATTTAATAAATTTGTAAGTGGGAGCTGGAGCAAATTGACATTCATTAAATTTGAATGGAAAAGGACTTAGCACATTTGGAAGCTTTAAAGGAATTTCTTTCTACAATTCAGGCATTAGGAGATAATTATATGTGACTCAAGGAGCTGGCAAGTTTGATGGTTTTGTGATATTCTTTAATAAAGGGTGTTACAAAATGGTACTACTATAGTTCTCAGTTATAGTAAAGCAACTTTCACTTTTTTAATATTTTAAGAATTCATTAATTCAGCAACACGATAAAAATTCTATGTGGAGCTACCAGGTAACCTACTACTGGGATGTTTCAACATGTTCTACAAATACATTTAAATTTATATTTTTAATTGTAAACCGGACTTCCCAGTTCTTACCTAAATGCGGTTCTAATTTGAGAGTTCAGAGTTCCACAGTGCTTATTATAGCTTATTGGAGCAGTAGTGCCAAACTACTCAAATGCTTCATTTTCTATTAGAAAACCATTACTATTTTAACAGTGCTCTTCAGTGTCTGTCAGGACTATCCCTATTCATACCATTCTAGCAGGGGCTCATATTTTTACATGATACGTACACAACAGTAATATAATAGATGGCGGAGTTTGCAACAAAAATTTTGCTCCAGACATGGATCAAATCATTTCTTTTCAACATTGGTCAGTCATGGGCATTTTGAAATTTCAGGGATTTTGATCAAAATGCTTTAGGAGCCAAGCTGAGTCATTTAAACCTTAAATGTGAATTACTTCATTGTACTGTATTCTATATTGCCAATTTTTTGCTGGAAGTGTGGATCTATTAGAAGCCTTGATTTGAGTGTAAGGATGGTTTGTATACTGCAAGAAAATACCTTTCATATATGTGTATTCAGAATTTCAGTAACATTTAAAGATATGCAACTATATGAACTACCTGCACAGTTAAATATGGTTACTTTTATTTATTTTTTTCTACGCATACAGATTCTTGGCTTAAATATTGATTTTTTTAGGTGGGGTTTGGTTGTGGTTATGTTTGGTTATGCTGTTTCCAATAGCTATAGCTTCAAATTTTATGCAGCCCCAGATGTAGTTCTTTGCCATGTAGTTCTCTGTCCAGTTCATTTTTTTTTTAGGCAGCATGAGCTGAATTGATACTACTCTGGGGAATAAAAATCTGTGTTATTCTGTTAGGATACACATGCATAAGCCCTGAGTTAGATGTAGGAGACTCAAGCACTGTCAGGAAAGGTCGACTCTCCAAATACTAGATGTGCCAAAATTAAAGTTCCAAGTGTGGAGCAATCTTTTGGGTTTTCTCTCCTGTTTTGGAGAGGAGGAAGGAATAGCCCCTTTTGGAGACCCAAAACTGTTCACATGGAATGAGCAATAGTTATTCCTTTTAGTAGAGAACTCTTCTTCAAATTTCAAGGCATCTGTTGAAGCTATGATAGCGCTTAAATGTCCTGAAAACAGTTCAGTCTTTTCAAGTAATCTTTTTTTTAAATACAGACAAAGCACATTTTTTTCTAACCGTATTTTGGGAATGGCTCATTAAATGGAAATATTGAGACTGTTGAGAGTAACTGCCAGAAATACTGTCATGGAGATATATCATAAAATCTACTTTCTAAGCAATACTGTTAATATTGGGAAGGCTGTTAGGTTTGATTTGACTGGTCAGTTATAAACAAGTTCAGTTCCAGATAACCATGAAAATTTCTGGTTTTCAATTAAAGCTTTTTACAGTGTGTAGCTAAAGCAGGTCATTTGCAAAATCAAATCACAAGCAACAGGTGAGGAAAAAAAAGTATTACTGAGACTGACTCAAAGACAGAATTTCTGTTAAGTCTGTGACCTTTGAAGTCCTCAATTACTTACCAGAACCTGAATTTTCACCTCTGAATTTCTTATCCAGCTTACTTAAGGACTTATAGCAATCCCTCAGCTAAAGGTCACAGTGTTGTGTGGTGTTATCTGGTGTTTTATTATTTCCCCGTAAACTATGACATTTATAAAATGTCAGCATCTGAGAAAATCAGGCCTGTGTGAATGTGGAGGAAGAATAAAACCTGCTTACTTTGGCAATTCCATCAGTGACGGTTCAGAGTTATAAATGTAATCACAGCAAATAATACAGCATTCTCTATTGTTTACAGGTATTAGTAGTTGTCATCCTGGGTAGATATGTGTGTGTCTGTATGCTTAGGAATAAAAATTAAGGCATATCATACTTTGTTTAGAGAGATTGTGCCATGCACCGTGACCACAAAAAGCTCTTTTTTGTCAGAACTAACAATAAATTTAATTCCTTCATTTTCCTCTTCCTAATCCTAACCTTGGGTGATCCACACTCAGGTAACTCATCTTGGCACCGGAGTTCAGATAAAGGTAGATCTTTCCCATATTCAGATAACCCACAGATTATTTGAAGGAAAAAAATAAGGATAATCATAATGGTAGCAAGATAGCAGGATGTGGTATGTCAGATAATGAAAAAGGGACAGCAGAGGAGCAACATCCCTGGCTGAGGCAAGCTACTGTCTCTTACTTTTGCTGTCATCTCTTTCTCTTGCAGCTGTCTCACCCTGCTGCCCTTTCAGGCTTGATTGCCCAGTGACCCAGTGACAATTTATGTTTCCGCGAAGTGGAAGAAAATGCTAGTGCTTTCTAATCTCAGGCATTAGGTGATAACACACTGTGATATCATGAGGCATCATTGGGCACTTGAGACCAAACCCACCTGTAAAAAACAAGGGAAATCCACTGTCTTCAATTTTACTTGTTTGTTTGAATTCATAGCAAGGTTGGGATCAGCTGAGATGGCTAACCTGTAAATCTTTTTTCAACTTTGGTTCAGTTAATTTACACTGATCCTCGATTCTGAGTCCTCTGACTTACAATAAATACCTACTGAAATCAGAGGGATGCAGCAGGGACGAAGAACATATCTATTTTTCCTTCAAATTTTTAGAATTGGTGCTTGGTCATTGCAGTGAGTTGCTTTGGGAACAGTGGTTGCTATATCTGTACTCTTTAATTTCTGGATTCTAGATACATGCACTGACTTGTTCTCTTGACTCTTTATTGATAGTGGAGGACAGTGGTGAAGGACAGGTAAATCACAGGGACAGTGATTTACCCCTTTTCTAAAATTGTTGTATAAACTGGGGTGATATTTTTCTTTTTAAAATGTGTTCCTTCTTCTATAACGCAGCTCAAATGGTTAATTTGCATTGAGGAGAGCATCCAGGTACATGGGTACTGTAAAGGCACCTGAAACAGAATGAAATACATTCAGTATCTGTTGCCAGTGAAAGGCAGCTAAATACCCTCCAGGAAACAAGGCTTCATTTTCTTCACACTTTGCTAATTAAAGGTATTGGTGACTGCAATTCAGTGCCACTTAAACTGCATTTTATGGCTTTCATCACATTGGATTTTTATTTTAGGAAGTGAGATTCTGGTCTCATAGTTATCAGCATAAAATCCATTGTAGTTAATGAGTTGTGCAAGTAAAGAAATGGTATATGAGTGATCAGTATTGGCTCTTAAGAACTGGGTCGAATATCTACCTACACTGTGTCTGTTAGAGTGTCATTGTAAGGAGATCTTGAGAAAAGTATGGATTTTGGTTTGATACTGCTAAGGACAGTGCAGTTAGGCACATTTCCCTAAATTTATGTTTTGCTGTTTGAATGTAGTGGACATATTGGTAAGTTTGAACAGTTTTTCATGGTTACCATTAACTGTGCTAGTTCTTTTATTTGTTACAGCATTGTCACCTTGTATCCATGATCTGGTAAGGCAACTTCAGAGGAATTGGGTCTTGTAAAGAGCAGCTTGACTTTTGAAAGGAGCATTGGTTTTCAGCCATTCCCTTACTTTAGGAGAAGTGTATAGGAGAGGAAATAACTCATTATTTTTGGTACAATAACAAGGTTTAAAAACAGTTTTCATAAGAGGAAAAAGTACTCATTAAACATGGTGGAAAGGTTCCCATATTTACAATTAGTGTCTAGGATCACTCTTGGCCTTTTGTGATTAGTAATTGACTTGCATTATTTTGAACCTTTAGTTTGACAGATCCTCTTTATGTAGGTTATATGTGACTTTGGCCCTGTAGGATAAAGTGTTGATTTTGTGTTGTGCAGCTGATAGCATCCATCACGTAGTGCTGTTTCTGCTCTCTGCTTCAGAACTTTTAAAACTAGAAAATAATACGTTATCAGCAAGTCATGATACTTTGAAGAAAAAACAAATATGCTTTATGTCCTGGATATGTCAGGAATCTGGACCTCTTCCTGAATACAAAGATACCATTAGTATCACCAGGTTTAAAGATTGCCAAATTGATTCCATAAATCACATGAAAAAGATCGGCTCACTGAGATGATCTTTGAAATGGTTTTGCTGATTCCTTGGCACCCTGGCATTAGCATGAGCATGAGTTTAAACAACCCACGTGAAAATCAGTGAGTCTGCCTTGAAAGGCAGGGTTTGGGATCTGTTGGGACCTGTGTTCTCTCAAGACTGTGGAACACCTGGCTCAGTTTTTCAGTTCTTTGGCCATCACTTTGGAAGTAATCCAGACAAGTCTTACAACTTCACCTTTTTCCTCCTTCCCAAAGTAGCACACTGTGCGACTGTCCTCATGCTGTTATTCTCATGGCCTTGCACCTGAGAAGTCCAGTAGTGTTATGGTAGCTCTCATGGGAAGCGATTGCTGCTGGCATGTGGGACACTTTCCTTACCTTTTGGTTGCAGTGTTTTGGTTTACACTACAGGACTATATGTGCACAAAGTTAACCACCAGTGTGCAGCAACTGCCCCTTATAAAAGCATCCTCTATGCAGTGCTAATAGCATTATCAGCAGGAACTGCCCATGGGGAAATTTGAGTGAGTCTGGATAGCAGCAACAAACTTTGCAGGCAGGTATTATTAACTCAAAATATTTAATAAACATTTTCATCAAATAGTAGGGCTAAGAGAAGTTTGTTTACAAATAACTGATGAACAGAAAGAAGGAAAACCATTTTGTTTGCTATAAACTGTAACAAGGAGGAATGTACGTTGTAACAGCATATGTAAAACTTTTGCTTAGACTTCTCAGAATTGGGATTTTGAACTTGCAAAATGTTGAACCAGAATATGAAAGTGTCATTAAATCATGGAGATTTTTCTGAGTTGCTTTTCATACAAACATGCTTGCTAGCATGGTTCATAGCAAGCTAGTGACAGTGTTCTTCTTACCTTTGATAATCAAGGCTATTTAAATAAATTGCATGTCATTATGAAGTCCACAACAAATAAAGGCTTAGAAAATTAAAACCTTCATGGCCTCACAGAGTCAGAAATGAATTAATATCAGTTCTGTGCCTCCAGCTGTCCAGCCCCTTTATTATGCAGGAAAGAATTTGGTATACCTGCCATCTGTCAGCACTTTTTCATCTGTGTCCCATTCTTGCTCATGCTGCTTCACCTGTGAGCTGAATAATTAGAGAGTCTTCTAGTGTTACATGACTCTATGCTGCTGCAACAGGAGCTTTGTAAAATGTGTTTGTCCAGGTTCTTAAAAAATGCAAATAATTTTTAGCACCTCCCACACTTTGTTAGGTTTCACTGAAATAATTCAGTCATTCTTTGATTCATTTACCACAGCAGTGGTAAAATAGAGACTATCATCCCAAATAAACATAATTTCAGAGAAAGTCTTGGGAATTACAACAAACTAGATTGAAGTAATAGGAACAAACTGTTCTGGAGTACAAACTATGGTTTATATTGTTATGGTATGTATTTTAAAGTAGAGCCATACTATAAAGTATGAAGAATATGAAAGTCAATATAAAGAAAACTAAAGACTTAATGCAAATTCCTTTGTGTGACTTAAATATTCTTATTATCAAATATGAGACACAGAGTCATATACCTGTATAAAGATCTTGGAAATTAATGGGAACCCCGAATCTTTAGACTGACGAGAATAAGTTAACCTGAGGAGAGGAAAAATCCTTTTTTTATAAGGTTTATCAAGTGTTTTGTGTACATACTTTAAACTTGTTGGGTTGTTGGGGTTTTTTTTAAAGATCCTAAATAAACTATTTGTAAGTGAATATATTCTTGAAGTTACAGGAATACAAGGTAGAGGTCTTCAGAGATCATCAGGGGAATTCTCATACTCCAAAGCAGGCTAACAATCCTGGCTCAAGTTTGTCTAAATTGTTCTTAAAGCTCTTCAGTGATGGAAACTTCAAAAGCTTCCTGTGTAAATCTAGTTTAATGCTTCTTGTGTTCATTTCTCTTTTCTGCTTTCTGATAGAAATGGATGAGGAAAACCTTAAATATGTCCTCATTCTTGTGGGTTTTGACTTATTAGGGGTTTCTTGCTGGCTCCCAAAGCTCTATTGAAGTGCCCACAGATTTTCAGATGAGAGAAAAATTAAAACTGCTTGACTGAATCAAAAAAAGGATGCAGCTAGTATGAGGTAGCATATAGTTTGTATGAGCTAAATCTCCATATAGTTGGAAGATCTAGCTAAGATGCAGCTTTGTAACGAAAATGGGACTTTGGTAAGGGAAGTAATAGTTGACAGTCACCTGAACACTTTCAGTCAGACTCATTTTCTCTCATAGGATCATAAACATATGATTCAAGAAAATGAAAAGTGAGATTTGGCTTTAGACATTGTGCAAGAGGACGTGTATGCATGTATGGAATGTTTTCTGAATTGATTCTCAGTGTTTTGTTCTGAACCTTTTGCACAGACCTAGACTTCCCTCCTGCCCTTCCCAAGAGTACCTCAGGAATATTTTGTGAGTTGATTTTCTTTAAGCAAGGACGCCAACCATTTATATATCTTCTTGCCTTTTGTTGTCCAGGATGGACCTTGAATCATCCTGTCTTACATCTACCATGTACTATTACCATAAACTTGGGAGAGATGCAGATGTAGTCAGTCAAGGTACTCATGGACTTGAATCCTCTTTCTCTTCTTGCCTCATCACTATTTGGTACTTACCCCAGAACTGTGCTTATGTTCTTTAGGCATATCCTCTTTGACCATAGCCTTAGATTTATAAAACACTCTCTCTATATACGTGTTTATATAGATATATAAAACAGTTTTTATATAACTTTCCTGTTATATCAATTATATATCGTTATTATTGTTGTTCTTGATAGTGATGATATTTTATCAATTGCTGGTTTTATTATATAAATTAGTTCAGATATGCTTATTTTTCTTTGCCAAACCTGTCTGACAGACAAATAGCACACTGCTTTGGGACAAAGAAATCCCTCCTGACATCACAGCTAACACTGTAACACTGACCACTGTCTCCACAGCAAGGGAAAACTAAACAGCTGGGGCAAAGCTTCAAGCCCAGAGATCTGTTGTGGATTCTGTTGAAATTGTCTTAGAACTTGTGATCCTTCTGTCCTTAGATGTTCAGAGAGGGATGCCTTTGATATATAGTGCTGATAAGGGGCTTATTCCATTAAGCTGTAGTGATTCTAGCTTTCATGCATCATTTGACAGAGAAAATGAGAATTTGCAGAAGTAATAGCTAATGTAAAGTATATTAGCTCGCAATGCAGTTAGACAGGTAGGAAATAAAGTTTATGTATTATGTTATAGAAGGGATTGCACGTTTTGTTATATGTGCACAAAATAGATCTTTTGGGGTTGTTTTTTCCAAATTGGATTTAAAAATTTTTAAGACCACTGTTTCTGGAGCAGGCTGTATCGTCTTAACAGAGGTTAGAATTTAAATTTTAAATAAATACTCTTGCACAAGTTATAAAGGCTAAAGTGAAATTGGAAGAAGAACAGGGAAACTGTAAGCATGAGGAAAATAAAATGGCAGTTGACTCAGTAGTTTTACTGGTTCCATCTCCTACCTAATATCTACACATAGACACAATATTAGTGCTTAAATAATGCTTATGTGACATGTTTGGAGGGGTTATTTTAAGAGCTTGTGAAACTAGTTCTCACCCCACTTCCTAAGTTTCAACCTGAAGAGGAGTTTCTCCACCATGCTTTCTGCTTATGAGAGGATAGGAAGGAAGCACTGCAAACATCAAGAAGGAGCACGCAATTGCAATTTAATTATTGGCTTTGATAGCCAACAGAAGATTGGCAATAGTTAAATAATTTGTTGCACAGTGAGTTGTGAAAGTGACTTGCAGTGTCAAAATCTATTACAGTCTCTTAAAATACCCAAGCTTTTTGGACACACCAGGAGCACTGGGGCGATAGGTATGTCATTCCTGCTGTGCTTTAATGCATCTGTAACTTGATGGCACTTGTAAGCACTAATCTGAATTGCCTATCAGAAGAACCATTTACTATTATTTACTTAGGATGTCACCATTTTTGTAAGGAAATACAGTGACTGTGGCAACTTCTGTAATGAAGGGAAGTATAAACGCACTTTTAAATTGTGGTCCTTGCATAAGAACTTGTTTTTCATGTTAGCAGTGTGATTGTCTCCCACACTTCAGAAATGAGAGATGAAGAAGAGGGCCAAACACTCCATTCTTTGCTGTGATATCCTTAGTGGAAATTTGACTCATGAAGAGGCCCCTCAGTTATTTTTACTAGTACAATGTTTCCTGCAAAACTTTATCCCATTTCCAAATATTTTTCAAATGTGCCAATATCACTACCTTTTAAATTTATTTAAAAATTAATTGGGAGTCAGAAACTTCCAATTGATTCTTATTTTTGCCATATATAAAACAACAGAATATTTTATTACTTTGATAAGATTTTTAGTTATCAATCCTAACTATAAAGAGTAAAGATCGTTATATTAAATACTGCCTCAATTTTTCCAAAGCTTTTGGTCCTTTGTTTAGAATGATGTAGAAGATGCAGGTGGTGTTTCAGATCTCAGTTCTCTGTTCCCTTTTCCTTTACCACAGTAAATTGTATTCCAGATAGGAATGCAAAGCCAGAAGATATCTTTTTGCTGTCAAACTAAGGAAGGAATTCGCAAGTGGTCACAGAATTTTAGTGTTGGAGCCTGTTCTTTTTGCTTTGGCTTTTAGGTGACTTGGTTATTTGAGGTTAGCAGAAAATAGTGTCCTTTTTTCCCCTTGGAAACTTTTGATCACGAGGGAAATGCACAATGAAGTGCTGTTCTGAAAACTGGTAAATACTGTATGCAGTATTAATAAATTTTGTTTTCCACTGGTTTTGCTACTGAGTGTAGATTGCTATTTGCTGGCACATGCATGCTACTTTTATGTTATGAAATAATAACTATGACAGTTCCAAGCCATATTTTATTTATACACGATAGGCTTATTTGCAGTGGTATTCTGAAGTGCAAATCTAAATTATAAATCCAAGTAAAAATGGTGCAAGAGCTCAAGGAATGGGTAGCAAATGGAGGAACATTAGAAGTCAGTGCATGTCTAAATGGTTCTTTCTGTACTTGCCTTGAAGATGTGATTCCCATTAAATAATTCAACTGCATTTTTTCAGCTACTACATTACTTGCTGTAGCAAAAATCAGGAAGAGAAGCAGGAAGGGAAGAGAGTAACAGAGGAAGAATACAAATAATCCCAAAAGCAACAGGTTATCATCTACTTCATATACTAATTTTAGAACATTACAGATATTAGTGCTTTCCTATGTATATACTTCACCTATATACATCAAGTATGTCATAATACTTTTTTCAGAAATTCAAATTTCTGTTACATAATTTCCTAGTAGCTGTTATAATCCTACCTCTAAAACATTGCAATGTAATCCAGTGGTGTGATAAAACAGTTGTCTATGACAGGAAGTAACAGTTTACCTTTGTTTTTAAAAGCCCAATATTTTTAGTGGATGACGTCATCTGATTATCTGCTTTTCTATTTATTGTCTTCAGGACAAAGGACCTTCTTTGAGGAGACTATGTTGCTATTTCTCTTGACTTGAAGCTTTTTTTCTGCAGTGCTAAAAGGTATCCATTTTCTGGCTTGTGACTACTTGATACTTGGTTAGCTTCAGAAGGGTAGGACCTAAGTTACAGAGCATGGCATTCAAAGTGCATTGAATCTTACTTCTAGGTATCTATCTAGAGAGATTTTTGCAGTTCTATGTCTTAAATTTGTGGATTAAACCCTCTTTATTTGTTCACAAGCTATGTGAACTAGCTGCACTTTTATAAACAAGCTCATGCGATTCCTGCGATGTGAGTTCCAGTCCAGTGGATCCCATGTGCTAGGAACACATTTCCACTGCAAACACTATGGCCTAAAGAAAAGGGTATCTTATGCTTTCTTTCAAAATCCAGTCTCAGAGGTGATAAGAGATGGGAAAAATGCCTCATTATTGTAACTACACTGTACTGTGCACAGTGTCTTGATTGATAAAGGTTCACTCTAT
Organism: Gallinula chloropus; assembly: GCF_964237585.1. Classification (NCBI taxonomy): domain Eukaryota; kingdom Metazoa; phylum Chordata; class Aves; order Gruiformes; family Rallidae; genus Gallinula; species Gallinula chloropus. The sequence goes on from NC_140091.1 coordinate 28,139,478, forward strand.
CTACCGGGGTATCCTTAATGACTAGAAAACTGTGCTTTCTGTAGTCTTTGTAGAAGTGATTTTAAAAACTAAGCTTCCCAACTCAGTAACTCTGTCCATAGGCAGTAAAATTTAGTATGAATCAAAAATAACCATTACATCATTTCAATGTAATTAGTTCAGTCATCATAACCCATTGTCCTATATAGAAGACATAAATATTTCTTGGACTTGTTTATGCATAAATGTGTTATGAACTAGTCTATCAGTAAATAAACTTCATGTGCAGAACAAGAAAGCAATTTTAAAGTACTAAAAAATATATACTGAAAAGATGATGAGATTCATTCTAAGTCCTCCGAATTCATTTTCCCACAAGGCTGTTGTTTTAAAGATAGCTGATGTTTGATAGTGGTGTTTGTTTATTTGCCAGACTAAAACCACAATTTTATTTTTTTCATCTAAAGGAACATTAAAAAATTCATATTTTACTACAGCATAGCATTTTAACCCTGATTTGTGCTAGGGAATAATGATTTGGTTGTCACAGCCAATAAGAATGCAAATTCAGATGGTGGAAACCAGACAGCTTTCCAATAAAATCTGAACTGGAACTACCAGCTAGTTTTATAGAGACTGATAACACATGGATTTTATGACTGTATTGTAATGTGAGCTGGCTAATGATAAAAGTGAAAATACTCATTCCATTATAGCCCACCAGTTATTACCAGCGGTATCACACTACCATCTAGAGGCCAGGCTAAGGTTAAGCTACTACAACAAAATGCTGATTATTAGCGCTATCAAATGTTGTTCTACTTCTCACTAGTTAGATCTAACCAGCAGTACAACTTCTAGTGCATCTCTACAAAGCCTCTCCACACAACTGGAAAATAGTTGCTGTTCTGCACAACCTGAGCAGTGGCACAAGTGCCAGAAAAGCAGTTCCTGGTTATACTTTGCATTCGGACCATTAGGAGTACCTGGGTTTGTTGCCTGCTTGGGGCTTTTGAAGTTTTTAGCCTAATGGAGAACTGAAGAAATATTAATTCAGAATCTTGTGTCCCCTTGAAATTTAAAGTTAAAACAAAACTGTTCCTACCCAGAATTTGTTCCAAAAATTGACTCATTGGGTTACTTTGGCTTTAACAATCGTTGTAAGAAGTTGCTGTTTCATAGTACTTTTTCAGTACTGAGTGTTTGCCCTTTTCAGCTGATTTTGCTGAAGCCTGACGATGCAGCTGCCTGAGTACTCTATGAAAACTTGCAGAGTATCTTCTACAGGAATCCTTGACTGTCAGGGCTGAGAGTACATTCCCTGGGATCTAGCAGAAAGATGAAGGGTTGGGCAGGAAAGGTATTGATAGATATTCTCAGGAAAGTAAAGGTGCTTTTTTAATTTTACTTAACCCCGCATGTCATTATGTTCTCCAAAGTCACCTCTAAGTTCTCTAAGTCACCTCTAAATGAGGTGACATTTTGGTTTTATCTTCTGAAGATCTGATGTGCATGCATTCCTCATGCCTGATGCACGCAGGTGAAGATACAAAATATATGGCAGCAACCATAGGAGGTGAAGGTAGCACTGCATCTTGGACAGGAGAGAGTTGATTCAGTACCTTTCCCAAGTAGAATGGGTTCCAGCTTACCTATACTGTATTTTGACCTCCCTGTCCTGAATCCTTGTAGATAAGGGCCTGAGACCCATCCAGTTACACCGGTGGAGAAATACTCCTGATCCCTGCAGTGAACAAGACCTTTGAATTGCAGCCAGTGACTGCTGAATGGAAATGCTCAAAACTTCCCATATGCGTGTCCCCTTATGGCGACAGAGCAATGGCACCATGTTCTAACAAATAATGAAGCTTTATAGAAGTAATTCTTAGCTGAATTAAATTCTAAAAGTTCATGATTAATGAGAGGAGAGAAGACAGACTTGAGTGTTCTGCAGCTTTTACAGGAATCCACATAACACATTAGGAGACAGTAGTCTAGTAGACTAGTTGTTTATGAGCTACCCACACGTAAATGCCCATACTTATGCTTAAGTTATTTTTATTGTAATTAAATGAGTCACTATTTTCATAACTTTTATTCATAAAATACAAATTAGCCAAACAGCTCCAATCTGTTACTTATTCTAATTTATCTTAATCGCTATAAAGCCCAGCCGTGTACTCAAGCTAATAAAGAAAACTGATGTAGTTTTAGTTCTTATGCCCATGGTAAAATTTAGTTTAAGAATCCAGATGTAATTGCAAGAAACAAGTGAAAGATAAACATCACAAAATGAAATTTCAGTCTAATGTATTGTCTCTAACCTGTGTCAAAGCGACTTTTTCCTGCATTTGTCTTGGTACATTTAAGAAAATTGTGTAGCTGTTCAAGTATGTAGGGTATAAAATAGCTGTCTAATTCATAATGAGGCCACCTCAGGTATGTTCTGAAATGGCCCCTATTAGGTCACAGCTAGCATCAGCTGTTTTAAAATACAGTATCACTCTGCTGATTCCAAATTTTGAATTTACTTCCTCATACTCCCACTCCCCCATCTTCAAGTCTTGTTATATTCACTGGAAAATTTATACTTTTAGTATAGGTGGCTGTGTGTAGTGAGGCAATATCCTTGTAGAGACCTTGTTTCCCTAATGTTAAAATGATATCTTTAAACTCATCAATAAATCTGACAAGAAGGCTCCACATGAGATACAGTTTTTAAAGAAAATTCTAGTGGCAGACAGTTCCCCATAGGCAAATTGGGGGGGTTGATGCTCAGAAATTACTGGGAGTTGTTTGGTACCTTTTGTTTGGAGTATCTATTGAAGACCTTGATGCAAACCTAACCATGGGGAAACAGTTTTAGGTCAAACAAAGACATGGGACTAAAACTAGAGCCTGCTGCCTGTTTGATCCTCACATTGTCTGATTGCTCAGCTGCCTGAGCCTAAAATATACAGAAAAAAATGAAATGTCACTGATCTAGTCAGCATGTCATTTTCACCATGGGCACAAGATGGCATCATTACAAAACCCTTCATGTCAAGTAAACTAGAAACACAATTTTCATTGTAGGGAAGTTTTATCTATTTTGCCATTGCTTAGACATACAGGAGTGTTTGTGGCCCTAATACAAGCATCTCTGTTAGCCTTTAAATTATAACGCAAAATTGTGTACTTATATATATATCTTTGAAGTGTCAAATATCTTCACTGATGTGTATAAAGAAGAAATAACCAGTTTGGCCTCATAGGGTGGTTATAGTCTGTAGTCATAAGAGCTGACAGTGATTGCCTGGGTTTCTTCAACCAAATGCAGAGCAGGGCCTACATCACTAATGGAAACTACAAGATTCCCATAGCCTACGTAATGGCATTGTGGGCTTACTGAAGGTATGGATTGTTTGTCAGAAATAAGGGGAAACCATGCTCACATTTTGGATAAGCAGCCAAGGATTTCTGCTTGTTGCTGCTGTTAGTGAGTGGGGCAGAATCAGTGGGTAAGGAGCAATGGTGCAGATGAAACTACCATGGGGGGATTATATGAATGTCTAGAAAAACAGTCTCAGAGATTACCTTGCAGTGACTTCTTATGCAAATGGAATTCTACATTGACCAGAGCTTCAAAAGGGGCATTGAGTAATGTACTAAAATAATGAGAAGTTGATTGGTAAAGTGGAAATTATCTGAGATAATGAGAAACAAAGGTAACATATAAGCTGAGCAGCCATGTGGAAGAGGGAGCCAGCGTAGAGCAGTTCAGAAGCTTTACCTGTTACTGTAATAGCAGATCGTATGAATCAATGGTCTAATGTTTCCAAAAAAAAGACAAATGTTTCCTCAGTGTGTACAAACAGGGAGAAAGCTACATGAAGTAGTCCTTCTATTCTACTCTCCCAGTGCTAGGCTTCACCAGAAGTAATGAGTCCTCTTTGTCCTTTCAGGGAGATGTCAGTCTGCTGCAGACAACTGAAGAAGTGCTGCGAAATTCAGAAAAGATGTCAGAACTTGGAGACTTAAGTGAAGCCTGAGAAGGGACAAGGTAAAACTTATCAAATGATCTTCACAGAGAAAGAGTACTTGTTTTCAAAACTTCAAGAAGTAATGGATTGAAAGTGTAGTATGGGAATATCGGCTTGCATTTGGGAAATAGGCAGGATAACAAGGCAGTAAGTACATTAGAAAGGTACAAGCAGACATGACATGGTTAAAACTGATGCTGGTTCAGGGCAGCTTGTGGTCTAGAAATCCTATTAAGATCTGTATGCAAGCAGCTCAGCATGCTCTCCTATTTGAAATGGGCCTTAAAACTTGACATGAAAAGAATCTATGACTTCAAATTCCTCTTAGCCTTTTCGATGTGGAGAAGGTCGTGTTGTGCTGCATGGTGGCAAACAGCCTGCTATGGGGTGGGGGCTCCAGCATATAGTTTCCCTGTGACAGTTTGTCACAGTCTGTGGAAACAAACTATTCCAATAAACTGCTACCTTTTCCAGCTTCATAAATGCACAAGTAAATTATTTCTCATCCAAAGGATTTTTGTGCTTACTGGTTTCCCTTTGTTATACCTAGATAAATACATACTGTTTGGACCTGCCAAAGAACTGAAAACTATGGAGGCTGTCTTCCTTCAGAACTGCTGCTCCATGGTGTTCAACCTCTTTGCTGGTAAGATAGATATTCTCAGGAAAATAAAGGTGCTTTTTAAATTTTACTTAACCCTGCTTTTCATTATGTCTGCCTGGAGCTTTGTTCCAGCTTTTTTAAGCTGGTGAATTATGTGAATTATGTAGTGATTTGGTTACTATTATTTCATTAGTTTTAGCTTTACTTGTTTTTATAGTTATTTTTATTTTTTTCCTGCAGCAAATAGCTATTATCTGTTGAGTACCTGGTTATGACATTAAAAGAAAGGTGCAGTGTAATGCAGGGGAATGTAGGTATGGGTTTGATAACTGAGGAAAAGTGACACCAGTAGTTAATTACTTATTGCTGTAGGAGAGCACCCCTGGGAGCTGGGTGAAACTGAATTTAGCCGTAATGAAGAGAACAAAGAGGAGCTATCCAACATAAACAACATGCATAATAAAACCAGGTTTCACATGGAACTGAGAACCAGTGAAGGAGGAAAGTGGTGTATTAGAAAGCACATGGAAATTAGTGCTGCTGGATTCTTAAGGGGGAAGGACACTTCTATCAGCATGAGGATTTTCATTCTGGTAGAGAAGGTGGAGCACTGGCAGTTTGCCATAAACCACTCTCATCCTCCATCTCCACAGAAAATCTGGCACCACTGACTTGTAGGACCACACCAGAGGGCAGTAAAAAAGGCGAGAATAACATGAGAGAAAAGGAGGACATACTGGGAACTGTATGTAGATCTGTTTGTCTCCATCAACTCCCACCTTTCCTTCCTTTGTGTAACAGTTAAACTACTAGCCGTTTTTTGATTTGGCAGTTTTGTTAGACTAAGAAAAAGTTTGTGGCTTCACACATGTGTGTGTTCCCTTTTTGTCCCATAACAAAGTTTTTTATGTAAAATTTTACTTGCATAAAAATGGGGAAATGTGGTGTTTATATGTCAGTAAATATTTAGCATCCCTCCCCTGGACTCTCTCTAGTAGATTGCTGCCTTTCTTGATCTGGGGAGCCCATAGCCAGACACAGAATTCCAGATTTGACCTCACCAGGGCAGATTAGCCAGGGAAGATAATGTCCCTTGACCTGCTGCCCACACTCTTCTTAAGGAAACCCAGGTACCATTCTTGGCCACAAAGGCACATTGCTGGCTCATTGTTGTTAAAGACCCTTTTTAAATCTGTACTACACTTACATAAAGAAAAGAAGACCCTGAAATTCTTCTTCAGTTTTTCACATATTCCTAGTTTAAAAAAAAAAATTATGAATGTTTTGGTAGAAAAGGGAAAATAGGAAAAAAAAGGAATATTGAAGAATCAGAAGCCTGGAGATTGATTTATCTTCCTCTGTCACTGAAAAGAAGAATTGCAAATTAACTGCTTCATCTCTCCAATTAAAAATTAGCTTTCTATGCATCATCTCAAAGCTGCCAACATAACCAGGAGATGGGTTTTCGTGATTGCCTCCATCTCTCCTACAGCAACTTGTTTGGTTTTCTGTGTTTTGAATTGTGATCGTGTTGTTTTTCTAACTGAAAGTAAATTTCAAAACAGTGATAACAGAAGAAAAAAACATATTTTACAAAAGAGATACAATTCTGTGGTAGAAAGTGAAGCTGTTTTACATAAAAATATTATTTCTAAATTTGATCAGTTCTTATGGAAAGAAAATGGAGAACTACCAGGTGAAAATGGGAAATTTGGAAATAAAAGCAGATGATCCACATGAGACATGTAAATAAGGTGATGCTTAATAACCTGAATTCGCTAAAATTTCAGTCAAAATATCTATGTAAATAATTACTTTCCAGATATCTTTTCAACCAAGAATATAAATCATCTGCTATTCATAATAAGAATTAAGAGATCTTTACAGTAATTACTGAATGGGCCAACTGCCTGGAGTAATTGAATATCTGAGAAAAAGTACCTGTAGCTTTGCAACAAGTTTATTGAATACATGTGGGAGTCAGAACGGCAGTTACATAAATACTTCAGCAAGAGCTGAAGTGAGAAAGTAGGAATCCAATATATGCATCCCTACTCTCTTTTTATAAGCATGCATTATGAGGTTTAATAAAGAAACCTAATTGAATTCTAGGTCTCCCTGTGGAGAAAATAACCCTTTTCTGCAGTTGCTCTGAAAAATCCCGAATATACTTCCGTTAGGAAATTCACCTGTGGAAATCAAGGTTATGGACTGAGTTCCCTTTTCTCCTTGATAATCCAGTTAGTTCTGTGCATTGTCTACAAATTCAAATGATTTGAACCATTTAGAAGAAAAAAAAAACCCAAACATTAATTACTAAAAGTCTTGATTAAAATGACCAGCAGTGACAACCTGAGGAAGCTAGAATTCTTCTCTCTATGCCATCTTCTAATTCAAGGTTGTGTTACACTAATATGCCAGCAATAGCTTAGTGATCTTCCCCAGGACAGAAGTATGGGTTATATTCTACTTTCCATCTCTGCAGCTAGAGAAAGCCCTGAGCAGCCTGAGCTCACAGCTACCCCTGCTTTGAGCAGGGAGGTGGGGACTGGAGACCTCCTGAGCTTCCTTTCAAATGGCATTATCCTATGGTCCTTTGGTTGTATGACATTATATGGTTATAGGAACGTATGTAAAGTGTGCTGAGATTGAGAGGAGTTGCAGTGGCACTTGGACGAGAACCAGGACACACTCCAGGAGCGGTAATTCTGAAAGAGGCCTTGCTCCAGAATGCTGCCTACTACAGCTGACAATACTTGCTGATGCAAATTTTCCAATTAACTCCAGAAAAGAGTGCTTACTTGGAGAAGTTTACTGAGTGTGTCAAATTGATATTTGTCTACCACCAGAAAGAAAGAATAAGCCATTAAATACTGCTTTGGTTCTGTAGTATGTCTTAAGCCCTTTCAAAATGGATCCAGAACAATAAAACCTCTTTAAAAAGTGAGATTTGATTCTGCACTGTCATGATCCAGAAGCACTTGAAATTCAGGTTTCTATTGTTGTGCTTTGGTCAAATCCTCGGATTTTATTCAGCAAATTAAATCAATATGCTGTGTGCAAGACATGGTGCTGGTTCTTTAAGGCTGGCTGTGGACACAGGTGAGTCTTTTCACCAGTTTGATCCACAAACAGTCCTGGCAGGTGGTGACCCCTGTGGCAGGGCTGTGTTTTCCTCTTTCCACTGGAGCCATTGTTGTTCAAGAAGGTCTTCATGAGGTCAGAATTGCTCTTACTGAAGGTGGGTGGAAGGAAAGTGGAAAAATAACTTTATTGCCTCAGGTTCCCATATTCAGGTAAGACTAATCTCAGGAAATACAAGCCCAAGAAAATTACTGTCTTCCAGTTCTGATGTTGGCTGATAAAAACGTAATGTATTTTGCATCCAGAAGTAATTTAAAGCTGTGTCTGAAAAAGGTAACTGATAATTGGGTTTTGTTCCTACTGTTATTGTTGCTGGCGTGTTGTTTACTGTTCTGCTTGTCAGTACACAGAACTAAAAAGCTGTATTGTAGATTTGGTGCCTTGATCTTTATCTTAGGGCCTTCTGTGCTGTGGAAGCTGTTGGAAAAAGGTATAAAACTTCAGGCTAAATTTTACCTGGTTTAGAACCACCATTGCTGTAGTTCAGTGTATAGAGATATTCCCTTTGGTCATCCCTGTCTTCAGTGTTCTGGGTTTTTTGACGAATGTATTTGTCCAAAGCATTAAAGAAACAAAATACTAGTACAATCTGATTAACAAGTGATTTGTCTCAAATATTTTATTGATTTGCATTCATAATTGGGGGGGGGGGGGGGAGGGTGTTCCAAACATTTGCATAACATTTTCAGATGACTAAAGAACTGTCCTTATGCCGCAATATATTCCTCTTCTTTCTAGACATATGAATAAGTTATTTGAAGTCAGCCTGAAAACTGAATCTGCTTGATAGAGAGTAGTATTTTATATGCAAAAAACACTGCAAAGGCATAGCAAAAGTGTAGCAATAGTCTGGTGTGCTGAATGCCTCAAAGGCCAATGGATTGCTTGTGCTTGAATTACATGGTCACTTGTTCTAGTTAAAAAAAAAGCTTAGTTAGCTTATCATAGTTCATTGATCTCTTATTCTACACAAATTCCTTAAATCACTTTAGAAAATGTTTATTGCCTCTACCATGATGTTATGGTGATTTTGCAAACAGTAGCTCTTCAGATTGCAATTATGAAATGATACTAGGAGTCAAAGTTGTGGATTATATATAAAACTCATGTATAGCTGCAGTATGGTTGCTAATAAAGCTTTTTAAGAAGTCATATCTGTAAGAAGAGGTAAATGAAGCATCTGTGTATGTTTCTAACAGTCATTTGTACCTTGATCTAGCCTTTGGGTTTTTTTAAAGCTGATAATGAGAAAGTTCCATGTAGTAATCCAAAAACATGTCCTGTTCCAGCCCAAGTAATTAACACCATGTCTTTTCCATCCTGCCAAGCTGAATTTAAAACAAAACAAACAAGAAGACTACACCTACCTGTTGTCAACTGGGGTGTGAAGCTTTGCTGCATTTGATGCAGTTGGGCTGCACTGGCCATGTCATTTGCACAGACAGAGGTAGGTAGCCTGTTAGTGGCAATACTTAGCGGCTGAGCTGAATTTGGGGGACAGGCCCTTAGCCTTATAGAGGACCAGGTGGTAAGCACTGCATAATTGGCATCTTACCCAGATGTACAGTTTAAGATTCTCTTCAAACTTCAAACGGACTAACGTCCTGCAGCAGTTTCCTGGTTTAGCTGTCGCCTACTTGCTGGTATGTAGAAGACCCATCTGGTTACTTGTACTTCTTGGGGCCTAAAACTGTTCTACTCAAAAGCTTCTGCACTTGGTCACATCTCCCCTTTTTTTATTGTCCAAGTCATTATTTTGCTCTAAGTGTGTTGAGCTCTTTGGCTTTTTTTTCCTTACATAATTATTACTTGTGTATATATTTTTGTGAGGTTTTTTTAACAGATGGTTGTATCTTACAGACAGATGCTGATGCCTTGCTCTTATTCCAAGATGACCATCTTGAGACCTTCTTATATAAAGTCTTATCATCCATGTGTCATTGGCTGACAAGTAATGGGGCAGGAGTAGGCAACACCTGATATGAGACTCGCATGGTGAATATAGCTGTCTAGAAACTTTGCGTTGTTTGCATTTCAGTGATGGTGCATGCAGGCACTGTGAGAAACCTCAAGGTCCTTAGTAGTGGTGCTTTCACCTCCTCTGTAACTAACCATTGACACAAACAGAACCTTGTATGACTTAAAATAATGGTTTTAAATTTGGGTTTGCTGAAATGAGGCTCATTTTGTCAGGCAGTAGCTGGCTCCAATATGAATTTAGGTAGATAACTTGCTGATTTTCTGGCTAGCGTAGTGGGATATGGGTATATTTTAAATATAAGAGTTCTAATGTTTATTCCATCCTATCATTGTCAATGGTCTAAGTGTAAGGGTCATCTATGAATAATATATTTGGATGCCTCATTCAGGCAGACTAGTATAAATAATGAAGAATAAGCAAAATTGTTCTTGATTAAAGCATCTATCTAGAGACCCAACTGTGTGCCCAGTAATTAATGCTCAAAGTAGACTGAGTTCATGCAGTTGAGTGTGCTGTAGATAAGAATATCTGAAACTTGAAGAAGCTCATGGTAGGTACCATATGCTTGGTATTTTTTATATAGCGTTGAGAAAATGTGTTAAACTACGTTGTGTTTTAAGTGAGCAAAGTCTGTGTAGTTGTTTTAACTGCCTGTGAGGCTAAGCTACAACACTTTGTTATACATGTTCATGTTCTACAACTGCAGTGTAATGAGGTAGTGGAATTTTACTGTAGACTTCGGTATTGTTCATGCTTAAGTAAAACAAACTAAAGGTCAGCCTTGCCCTGGGAATAAGAACTTTGCTTCTCAATCTCAGTGCTGTCCATGAAGGATAAAGGATAGCTCTGGACAACCAAGATAATTCCAGCATCCTGGCCCCTTTAACACATCTTTTACACACCACACATACCCACCAGTGTTGTTGGGCATTACAGATTAAGCCCAGGGATATCTAGATCAATGAACAGCAATATTACTGGAGAAATATAGTTGCTTTTGCACAAAAGGAAAAGATCAGGAAAAGAAAGCTAGTCTATTGGCAGTGGTCTTGAATAATAACCCTAGTTTAAGGGAACGAGGGGTGCAGAGATGTCCAGGGTGGGGCAGAGAGAAATTTAAAAGCAGTGGATCTCAAAGTACTGGAGAGTGATGTAATTATTGTGGACCAGGTCATTGGAAATGGGCATGCTTGGTATGAACAAAATGAAAAAGCTTCCCAAAAGGACTTGGTCATCTCTCATAACTTGATGTGAATTAATAACTCTCTTCCTGTCTCCCTGCAATGCACGTTCTGTATCAAGCACAAGGAACAGTGGCTGAAAATTGGAAGTAAATGCTCTTTCGACATTTATTCCATGTATGTCTATTGCAAAGTGGGGTGGGTTGTGTCTAGTATCAAGAATATGCAACACTATTTTATGCAGATTGGTTTATTTTATAATTCTGCATTTATATCAGTGCCTTGAAAAAATATCTTTTATAGTCTTGTACAACTTGATGTCACTACACAGTGCCAGTTGTTTTTTATTAATTCGTTTCCAGAGTGTAGTGACTGATTTCACTCAGATCAAGTGGAATTCAATACAGCAAGACCTCATGCATCAGTGCTTCAAAATTACAGAATGGTTGCTGTCAGCTCTAGCTGGCCAGAAACTACAGAATTCTGTGTTACTTGTGATGCTTTTGAAGCCCTTTCGGTTTTCCTCCACTGCTGAAGCCTGAAATTTATTTGTTCTTTAGCATTTCATTGGTGCATTGGTAAACAAAGGTGTGTAAGAAATATTCAGTAATATACCATACACTTGTATACTTTAAAGTTGTTAAAGAGTAGTACTAGGAAGCTGTTTGTGGGAAGGGGAATATGTATGCTGGGAAGTAATTGTTCTTGTCAAAGTCAAAATGTAATGAAAACTTTAATAACTTTTGACTTTGTACATGAAATAATATATGTTTTGGAATTGGAGTGAAATGGTTAAGGAAACACACCGTATTCTGCTGAAATGCTTTTTGTCACTTTATTACAGACTATGTAATGTGTTTTCATAGGTAGGTCTCACTTTGCTGGAGAATTCCCTTGTGAGGATGAAGTAATTACCTGCTCTCACTTTCTTCACTGGAATTCTGAGTTTGGGTACCAAATTGCTTGTTGTGTGGTAAGGTAGTGTTGGGTGACATGGGTATCTGAGTTATTAGTAGAAGTGAGTCAGGAGGAAAAAAAGAATGTTAGGCACCGATTGAAATAATACAGGGTTTTTTTCTAGAAATAAATACATGTTAGCTGGCCTTCTGAATTCTGACAGCTGGTTTAGGTTTATATCTCTTGCTTATGTCAGCAATCATAGCTCTAGATTTTTCTGAGTAAACAGTGACCAGACAAAACTCCTCAGTTCAACAGTCATTTTGACCTACTGATTCTAGAACTTCCTCATCCCTTCTTTGGCAGAGATTACTGTTCCTCAAGATGGTCTGCAGTCCAGCCAGGTGTGTATTAAGTTTCTGATAATCATGATGAGAAGGCATGTAAACATAAGATTGCCTGTAGGATGACTGTGAAACAGTCGCCTCCCTGGCATGCTGTCTCATTCAGTGTTAATGTAGAGGTAGGTAGTCAGGGTGGTTCTTGGAAAGTGTAAAACCCACTAGAATGGGATCTGTGAAGATATGTTAGAGGAAGCAAAGCTCTTCTGCTTCCCACATGAAAGGCAGTATATTTTGAATAACAGAACTTTGGGGTATACTATTCATATGCTTTTGGAGCCTCATAAAAAAGCTGGCGTTAGTTTTTATTACCTTGCTTGTCTTCCAGCAGATTTTTGAAGAGAATCAAGTAGTTTGTTCAGAAAAATGGCCATTCTCACTTTAGAAACTATAAGTGTCTCCAGCTGTCTTTGTGTTTGCTTTAGCAAATCTTCTGGGGCTAATGAGCAATTAGAAATTCATTAAGCCTGGAGAAATACCAGGTCATATTACAAGCTATTACTCAACTCTAGCTGAGCAACAATTCTGCAGAGTCAGGTGGGGAAAATAGATGCGACTGGTTTCTTGTTTCTACAGCTTTATAGGCTGTTAAATGTGAGGCATCAAGTCCTACCTATAGATCCTTGTGACAGAAGAGTTCTTAAATCTGTGTGGGTATTCTGGACAGTGTACAGGGAATGCCTGCGAAGAGCACGTGAATCACACTGAAAACAGAGTATCTGGCTTGCCATCTGAAGGATAGCTGTGTTTCTGGAATCCTCTGTGCCTACTTGAGACTCTGTTAGAAAGGCCTGAAGTATGAAACAACAGATCCTCATAATATTTTGGAGTGAACATTTTTAAGAAACTTGTAATTCTTAAAAAATATTGAACTGGAACAGAGTCTTCTCACTGAAGGCATTAAAATAGAAAGTTACTCACACTGCATATGCAGTCTCTTCTGGGATAATTTCTATGACAGGTCTTGGACAAGATCCTGTACCATACACAGCTTTTTGAAAAAAAAAAAAACAAAAACACTGACTTCTGTCTGTGCAGCTGTTTCAATTGTTTCTTTTTTTCCATAGTGCTCAGAGGGAACATTTGAAATACTTCGGCTTTACCTGTGAATAATTTGATAAATGACTATGTGTGTGTGGAAAAACACTGAACAATATTGGACTCTGTGCAGGAACACTGAAAACCTTCTGAACCATGAAGCTACTCTAATATGTCAATACATAAAAGAAAAATACTACTGCTGAGCAAACATACTTTGCTGTTGTCCTTTTTCCCTTTCAAGTGGTCCTCTTGGTCTTCTGATGGCTCCAGTTCACTCTGAGACTTCTGGGTTTTTTTAAATAATTGTGGCTTTAGGATTTCTGACTTAATCTGGAACAGATCAGTTAAATTTTGTAATAATTCAGAGGAATGGAGGGAATAATAGCAGGTTTGCTGTCTTTTCTAATATGAATATGACTTAAAATGCTGATAGACATGCATCCATGAGTCGTTCACTGGGCAACTTGGTATTTTATTTTTCAGAAATAAATTGTAGTTGGTTTATCAAATAATATAGAAGAGAATAGAAATTATTTTGACTTTTTGTACAGGTAAGACATCAAGGGAATTCAAAGGATAATCAGTTTTTCCATTGCAGACTACCTACCAAGCCTCTTGTCCCAACAGTAGAGCTTTTACCTTAAGCATGGGATTCCCCTTTGTGACAGATGGCAAAGCAGGAGTGTGATTTTTGGAGGATCGTGTGCAGGCATGCTTAATTCTGTAGAAAACTTGACCAATTGCATGTGGAGACCAGAGATCCTGTAGCAGCTTTGGATGTTTCATACACGAGCAGATGCTTCCTTGTGTACTTAATGCCCAGGGTCTTCAACCCATGGTGCCTTTTCACGTAGTGTGGTATTACATTCCTTTTCTGAAATGGCTGATGTCTTTAATTTTCTATGTGAAATTCCATATGGAAATGTATCACACCTGGGTAATCTGAACGAATGGGCATGAACATACTTTGGACAGTTGGAGTTCTGCCATGTTCATGGAAAAGGGAAGGACTGTCATATGAATTGTTCTCTAGAGGGACTTTCGCTTTTGTACCATAATCTAGTCAGGCTTCTATCGACAAACTCCGTAAGGTTAAAAAGGGTTCTATTTCACCTGAGCTACCACTGTTTGCAGCTTCACACAGATAGTACCTTCCCAGGTTTTGTGAATGTGGGGGGCTGCCTGCGTGAGATAATAGGGACTTTACTCTAGGTGGGCTCCTCTGAGCTAGTCCTTCAGTGGATACACCTCAGACCGTGTGGCAAGGCTGTGTTAACCTCGTCTGTGTAACCCAGAGAACTCCGGTCCTAACCCAGAGAACTCTGGTCCTGGAGGCTCGAAGCGAGACTGAAACTGGCCTGTTTGAATGTAAACAGGTGACAGACTGAGACTGAAAACTTTCTCACAGGCTGTGTTCTTGGCACGCAGAGCCTCATTGGCACCTTTAGGTATTAACATAACTTCTACTACAAATACTGCATGGTCTGTCTATGGGCATCAGATAATCTTTACTGATATAGGTCAGAAGCTTAGTCACTGACTGTGCTGTCACCTTGATAAATATACTTAGAAGCATCTAAGTAAAACACATGATGGAACCTATCATTTTTTAAATCATTTGTTCATATTCGTTAAATAGGCGTCATAATTCTGTTCAGCTGATAAAGTTCAACTACCATATTGAACAGGCTGCAAGCCTGACAGTCCCTTTAATCAAAGTTTTTAGACACCACATTTGCAACTTTGGTCACTTACCCACTGTCATTTTGTTTCCAAAATCTGAATAAAATATACCACTCAGTTTTCAAAACAGTTAGTGGAAACAACATGTGTATAAAACTGTCTCTTAATGTTGTGATGAGTTACAATCAAAGCTGTGTTTCCTCCCTGGTGTCTTGTCCAACTGTATTGCAGAAGCTGTCTTTTCGGCTGGGTGCTGTGTTTGGAACATAAGCCAATGGATCAGGTCGGATCAAGTATCTGTGAAAAGAAATTAGAAGGTCAGACTTAGAGACTTATTTTGAAGGTCCTTAGTCTAGTTCCTGTTGGGTAACTTGGACAGTCGGGTAACATTATTGAGATGCTAATACTAAATAAAGCTTTCCACATTTTGTGTGCATAGACCATCATCTATATATCCTAGGTACACCTAAACCTTAATTTTGCATGGCAGCTCCTTTGCCAATAACTCTGGGTTTCTTTATGTGTCTGCTTTATTCATTATGCCTTAAAAAAAGGACAAGCAGTCCAGAGAGTGATTTCTAAAAGCATTTTGTGAGAAAACACAAGGAGTGTTACTGCAGGATCCGTCGGCAAGTACTAAACTCTGATATAGAAAAAGAACATTATGCTCTGCTGAGGGTAAAATGTAAAATGTTTTGGTACAAAAATCTCATGGCTATAGAATGAAAATGTTGCTATTCAGTACTTCTTGAGGCAAATAGGCTAGATGAAACATGGAATATACTACTTGAAATGTAAGTGCTTTTGTTTTAATTATTAAATAAAAACAGTGAGATCATTGTCCTTTAAGCTTCATGAGGTCAAGGTACCAAACATTAGCTTGCGAAGCTAAGAAATGTGAAGACTAACAAGAAAGCTTTTTGACCAGCCAACAGCTGTAAATGCTGTCTTGGGTGTAACCTGCCTCTAACAGCCCAGAAAATTTCCTTATGTGCTGTTTCAGGGTTGTGTGTTACACCCATGATAAACTGCAGATGTAACAGGACCATAGTGAATGCCATAGTGAAGACTTAAAGTTATATAAGCATGGGAAATCAGAGAATGTAGGTTGCTTCTATAGGGGTTAAAGAGAATACGTGTTTTGGCTTCCATCACAGACATGCACAGAAATGCACAGTTTGGGTAGGAACAAGCTATGCTGGCATAAATGTGCAGCTAACAAGTGTGAAGAAAGAGTAACTAGCTGAATAGCATCCACCCTCAGCAAGTGCCGATGATACAAAGCTGGGAGGGGTGGAACACAGCGCTGCCATCCAGAGAGACCTGGACAGGCTGGAAAGCTGGGCAGGGAGAAACCTAATGAAATTCAATAAAAGCAAGTGTAGAGTCTTGCACCTGGGATCTCCCCAGGAGCATCTCCCCTATGAGGAAAGGCTGAGCGAGCTGGGACTGTTCAGTCTAGAGAAAAGAAGACAAAGGGGGGACCCTATTAATGTTTATAAATATCTTAAGTATGGGATGCAGGGGGAATCAGCCAGCCCCTTTTCAGTGGTCTGTGGAGACAGGACAAGGGGCAATGGCTGCAAGTTGGAGCACAGGAAGTTCCGCACCAACATGCGGAAGAACTTTTACCCAGTGAGGGTGACAGAGCCCTGGGACAGGCTGCCCAGGGAGGTGGTGGAGTCTCCTTCTCTGGAGAGATTCAAGACTCGTCTGGACGCCTCCCTGTGCCATATGAGCTGGGGAGCTGCTTTGGCAGGGGGGGTGGACCCGATGATCTCTTGAGGTCCCTTCCAACCCCTACAATTCTGTGATTCTGTGAAAGAAGTCTGCAAAATATATTGAAAAGGGGAGAAGAAAAATCTAGGAAGACTAGCCTTCTAGCTTGTCAGAAGGATGAAAAACAGTATGCGTAGGTAGCACAGTACCAATTCAGTACCACTGCAAAATTAAACAATATTGGCTTGCTGAGTATCTTTGCTTTTGCAAAGGAGGAATGCAGGATGCCTAGTCCACCATGACAGGCTAGGTAACAGTATGTGAATTTAAAGGTTAAATACAGTACACCTCTTCCTGTGAGGTTCTGCAACAATGAAAATAATATGCAAAATAATTTCAACAAATTTTATCATCAAAATTGCCTTTGCTGTTTGATACAGTTAATATTATGCTCTGATTTTCATACACTACAATGCTACAAAGCAGTATGATGGTTTTGTTCTAGTATCAGAAGTTCAGTTTCCTTCCTTGTGAGCAAGCAGCGAGATGGGTTGGCACTCGCACAGCTGAGCTATGGGGTTTCTCTCCTGTGGAGTAGCTGGGGTGTGTTACTAGAGCAGGGCAGAGATAGGAGAGGCCAGGGCCAGGAATCACACTGGACTCAGTATGAGACCATGATTACCTAAAATTCTTGACTTTCAGATCTTTCCTGACAGTTCAAATTTGCATTCACCTTCTTTTTTTCTTTGTTTTCTATAGCCTACAAAATTCCTAGTGAGCAAGTGAAAAAAGATTCCAGTGTTAAAGGTCCTGGCTTTTGTATTTGAATTATCTTAAGCATGAATATTTGTGTGAGACTACTGTTTACTTTAATGAACTCTGAATCCATGTAATACAAATTCCACTTGAAAATACTGATTTTTTTTTTCTTTAATTTTTTTTTTTGAAGAGCTGCTCTTTCTGTTAAGACTTGGTAGATACATTATAAGAAAGAATTTATTGAGAATATTAATTCTGTTAAACTATCCAGACAAGTAGGAGGAAGATGAGAGTATATCAAGGTAAGAGCATTATTAACTTATTAGCATATGTATTATTTAGTGTATCTTAAATACATACCCTTTTGTGTGTGTATATATATGTATAGCTAGGTGTCTATTTAAATAAGTCTCCATATTCTTATTTCTTTTAGGTACATTGGAAAGTTTGCAGTTCTTCTCCAGCAGAAAGATCATAAAATGAAATCAGGTAGAAAGTCAAACATGAAATTTTGCAGGTCTTGTGATTGTGTGTGCACACTTGAACTTACACTATATCATTCAGCTCTAATCTTGTATCTGGCGAAGGATTGATCAGGATGTAAGAAAGGGTGTTCTGCTGATCATTCATTTCATCTAGAGGACAGAAATAAATATATTTACAAACAAGTTGTGAAAAGTGACAAACTAATTTGATAAAACATAATATTTGGTTCATAAAGCTGTCAATGACAGATGTGAAAGTGATTTCAAGTAAGTTTAATGGCTTCTCTTTAAGTGTACTGTCTGGTCTAACATCTTTTGAGTTATAAGCCTTTAAAATACCCTGTTTTCTTTCTGAATGTTCTAAAAATATTGTCTTTTTTTTCAGTCATAGCAATTCTGAGTGCAACCCAGTTTTAGTATAACTCACCAATCTGTTGTGCAGCTTATGTTACTATGTGGGAAGTGGGGACTTCCATCCTCAGCTGGCATTGAGTTCAAGTGCTAAGTAAGGTGAAATGCAGGTGTACAGCATTCTCATCTGTTCCCAGATTTTGTCATAAACCTTTTTTCCCTTTCCTATTTATCTAATAAGCATTTTGCTTTTACTACCTATCACAATGAGTTGAAATGCTGTATAAATGGAAATTGGGAACATTTTTTAAAATATATTTTTAACTATTCTTACAATGGTATATTGGAAATGAAGGTTGATAGAAGTTTGGTTTTTATTTTAAGGTTTTTGCCTAGTCAAGTCTTGCTACACTTTTGTAGCTGTCATTGCAGTATCTTCCATATAGCTTTCTCTTGGTGGTCTTCCTGGGTTGCTGCAGTGAGACTTGTTTTAATTTGATAGGCCTGAAAAGGAGAGGCATTTCTTCTGTGTTAATTTCTCTCTTCAGTATTTTAGTGAAAATAATTCAAAAGAGAACAGAACTGTTCTTCTTTGAATGCAATTCCAAAGCCTTTTGTTAATGGAATGTTCTTGATATTCTGTCTCTAAACTGAAAAGTACCATGTTTGATATATGTTATTTATCTGCGTGCTTGTATCACATATTGCATCACTGTAAGTACTCCTGTCTAGAAAACAATTAGATAAGCTCACACAGACTCTTAGTATAGATAATATTACACAGTCAAAATGGTCTTTTACAGTATTTCATAATTTTATATCCTGTTTGGTTTGTCCCATCGGTCTCTGCCAGTGCAGAGAGATAATACTAAGGACTACATTTAACTTCTGCAGGGAGCTAACAGGCGTGATCAAGTCCTGCTATTTTGAAAGAACTGGGAGATTTAACATTTATGTTCCATGTTTCCTATATAGTGGGATGAGTAGGGAGCAAGCTAGCTCTGAAGGGGGCTGAAGGGCTCCTGAAATTCTTTCTGAATGTGAGGGAGGGTGTAAAGATGACAGTGGGAATGTGACAACCCAGGTTTGCTGCTGACTCTGTGTGTGAAACTGGTTTGTGGTTCTTCAAGGCTTTTTTTGGTTTTTTTTTTCCCAGAATGTGGGTGTTACTGGGGTTGTAAAAGTAGAAGCTATCTCTGTAATGAGGCACAACTGTAAGAAAATAGGGAAGTGATTGTGAAAATGTGTAAATCAGACAAAAGTAATCAAGTAAAGCATTTACCCAACATGTGCTAAATATAAATGTGGCTGACATGCCACCTTCTGAGCTTTCCATCTGAAAATAGGAATGGGTGCTAACAGAACTGATTAAAAACACTCAAGAAAGTTTTTCTCAGTTAAAGAAAAAGGAAAAAACCCACAAGTTAATCTCGGATACTACTAATGGTTTTTATTAATTTAAGGTATTGTAACTACCATACCGTATCCTGCTGGAGAAAGGCCCAGATGCTTCATTCTGTTTTTCACAAGTTCAGCAAGCTCCTGTCTCTCTGACCTCCTGTAAAGGTTCATTCGCTGCTGGTTTATCTTCTCAGCTGTCTTTCCAGAGTGCCTTGGCACCCTTCTGCTCAGCCGCCGGGCCCACTGCATGCTCTTTCGCCTCAGCAAGGGATGATCAGACTGATCGCTCGATGTGGAGTTGCGATGATTACTGCGATAACTGAGCTGTTCTTTGGTCTCTTTAGTGTCTTCCCAGTCTTCCACATTGATAGAGATTTGAGACTTGAAAGAAAAATGATGAGAGATTAAGACCTTTAAAAAATGGAAGTGGATTAAGATGTTCTCTCCTCTTTTCAACGGTGCAGTTAAACATGTGTTTTGATTGCAGTGTTGCTGAGGGGATTCAGCAGTTAGTACTCAGCAACTGTTCCTCAATTGGGCACCCTTTACTAGACTTGGACTTTTTATGTAAAAGCTTTTCCATGACATAAACATGTTACTCAAGTGCAAAAGCAGTTAAGTGATATTTAGTGCCCAATTCCATTTTGATTCTGAGAACAGCTCTAGCCTTTGGATACTGCCTCTCCTGAATCTAGGAATCTGTTCTGAATGACTTCTTCATTTTCTTCTAAATCTGCATATTTTTAGAAATTCAAGTTCTGTAACTCCTTTTTAGATGTATGTTGTGGATTCATTAGGTAATTCTTCACCTTTGGCTGCACTGCTTTAATTACTCCTTTAAGACCGCTGGTGGAATGTGCCTGTTACCTGTGTCTCAAGTTCCCAGGTGCTTTTGACCTCCCAGCACATAATGTCTGGAATGCCTCTGTCTGAAAATAGGGACATATGTAGCTTTCAACTTCAATGTGATTTGGGGCACCTCTTGCAAACAAGGTCATTAATTCTTACATTGAAGCACAGTCATGTTGCATTTTCATTCATAACAGAAAAAAACCCCCTCAAACTTAAGGGCCAAAATCTGTCCCTCCCTTGCTGTCTTTTCTTCATGCCACCCAAGTATGACCAATACTGTACATGTATGGTACTGAAATAGCTCAAGTGGATGGGGGCTACATATGCAGTTCATACACAAAAAGAGCATAGAGAATACAAGAGGAAACATTTGAAAAGCTACCTTCAGAATTGTTTTAATGTCTATTTTACCCTTAACTAATACTCTTAGCTTCTAGTTTCAAAGCTACTACCTTATAATCTTGAGTTACTGTTGGGATCTTTGAAATACATCTTTTATTGATGTTGAAATAGGGAAACCATTGCTGGTTTCAGTGCAGTCATATTGCCAAGTTGCTGGTGACCAAATTCAGTGTATTGAGTGCTTAAATAAATGAAGTATAAACCAAAGACGACTTAAAATTGAGCTGGCTCAGTTTATATGACTCCCCAAGAGTAGAAAGAGTTCACAATACACTGGAATTGATCAGTGAATAAAGCAAATTTAAGTGAAGAGCTACTGAGGTCCTAAAGGCTTTTTCCCATTAATACAAAACCTGAAAATGAGATTTTGCTGAGCTTGTCAGTGCTATAATATAACCTTTAAGAGGCTCACCACTCTCCACTCGGAGTCTGTAATGTTCATAATGTCCATAATATATAATTCATGTAAATCTGACATTGTGAGAAAGATACAAATTTTCTCCCTTTTGCAGACTTTTATCTGTGTGAAAAACAACCCCAACCAAAAAATCCCCACCCCATACCCCAAAATAACCAAACCCAAGAATTAAACAGAATATTAAACACACTTATGGTGCAGCACTAGACGTGAAATCCCGTTTTTTATATTGTAAACTCGGATCTTTCAAAAAGCCTCATGCAAAGACCCACTAATTCGGTGAGGCTCTTCAGCTTAGTCTGCAGAAGAAGGGGGTTTGCGTTGGTAAATTGCCTGTAACAGTTTTGTTACTGACTTTGCTGATCTTTTGGGTGGGCCGTGTGAGAGCACCATGAATCCCAGTGTCCAGGAATGCAATTTGATTTTTGTTATTTTAAATTGGCAGTGTGCTTTTGCACGTATTTTAGGGTGTGGGTTAAGGTAAGCAATGTACATTCCATACAATAAGATGCTACTTATGGTTGAGAAGGGTCTACTTGGTGTCAACAATTTGATACAAACTGTGAGTCTAAAGGGTAGCCTTGTTTTATCATTCTTCCTGTCTGCATTGGTAGCTTTCCTTGTCTTGGTACCACAGCCATATAGACCTGCTGGCAGTAGTATTGGAAAGGCAGAAAACAATCATCCTATTATTACAGGAGGGTAAGTCACTTTTTTCTCTTTTTGACCCAGAGATTAATCAGCACTGGCCAAACAAAAGAACAAGGCTTTTCAAGGTCTGTGAAACTGTAAATGCTTAGCTTGAACTTCTGAAATACTGGGATAGGTGAAACCATAAATGAAGGTGATAAATATTTACTTAGGTGACCATTCAGCATTTATGTGCTGTTGAGAAAGGTGTGCAGAGTGGCCCTTCCCTCTATGCACAAGAAAAAAAATTAAACTGCTTAAAGACAAACCAAAACCAACGAAAGACACACCAAAACCAATGAAACCCAAACCCCCTTTTATAGGCAGCACAAAAAATGCGTGCCTACCAGTGACAGCTGTTCACACACAGAAGATAAAAGCCCAGTGGAGATTACTTCTGCCTGGCCTCCTCTGTTTTAATCAGTCTCAAACTTTGTTTATTAATACTCTTGTAACTATCATTAATTTGTTTTGAGGTTAACTGGTTTAATTTCTTTTCATTTAGATTGCTTTTTGCACAGCTTAAACCTGCTGTATAAGAAGCATAACTGATGATATGGTGTCACTATTATTGTGTAGTAATAATTGTCTTATTTATGGAAAGCATAGATATTAAAATAGAAATATGCTGTAACACTAAGGTGCATGCTAAGTCTTTATATAGTCACTGTTACTTCTACTGTGGAAAAATCTGTGTGTCACACAAAAAGCAGAGAAACGCTTACCTTTAAACTTAAAATTTTTTTTCATGGTTTTTGTTGGGTTCTTTGTAAAGGCAAATTCCCATCTCAAGTGTCAGGCTGTGTGGTTGCTTGCTTTTGCTGCTGGATATCTGTGACCTGCAGGGTTTTTTTCTACTTGTGCAAGGTGCTCTAATAGGATGTTTCATGCCCTCATTTAAACATTAGCTCAGGTTGGCCAACACATAACAGTAATGGGAATGTAGTCACAAACACACCAGTGTTCATGTCTGAGATGGTCAGGATGGCTGTGAGTATGGTGGTAAAAGAGCACTATGACACCATATATCAATTAGCTTCTTGGATCCTTTTTCCCTTGTCTTGCTGCTCCCTGTGAGCTAAGTGTGTAAAATATCTAACAGTTGTGATATGCACATTCATCTATTCTGCTCTGAATCAATGCCATATTTTTATCCAAGTTTTATGTTGAAATAACCTTACTGTTCTGTACACCAACACTCCTTTAATTGCACCCAGGGTTCTAGGAATGCTTCTCTACTCCAACAGCGGTCTGAACCACTGTTAAGTACAATCATGTATTCCTTTTATGATGAACCTGGGGATTTTTAAGATCAAGACTTTAGAGATTGTATTTATCTCCAATATTCAGTAGGGACCAAATTCAGCTGCGCTCTTTTGAAAGTCCAAGTCTATCCATTTACAGATTTTTTTTTAATGAGATGTTTGTGTCCAGAACAATGTTGTTTTAAGATCTATTTGCTCAAGGATGATCCATTGCATAATTCCATTTCCTGCAAGAATTTTATTCCCAGGGTTTAACCCACTGTACTGGTTTTGGTTGGGATAGAGTTAATATTCTTCATAGTAGCTAGTACTGGGCTATGTTATGAATTTTGCTGGAAGCAGTGTTGATAACACAGAGATGTTGTAGTTGTTGCTAAGCAGTGCTCACACAGAGCCAAGGCCATTTCTCATTCTCTCCTCCATACCACTGTATGGGGGGAGTGAGCAAGCGGCTGTGTGGTGCTTACTGCCTACCAGGTTTAAAACATGACACCCAAAAACAGGCAGACAATAAGCAAATACTTACTTGAGAAGCCATTTCTCGTGACTGACAAAGGAAGGGGGAAAAGAAAACAAGACAATTTAAACAGTACTGAATCTAAAGAAACAAACATGGACTGTTTAACAGGAACCACAGAAAATCAGGTACACAGGTAGTATGGAAGACCTCACACACCCTTTTTTTTGGGGTTTTTTTTTTTGATATGGAAATGGTTTGAGTCATAGGTGTGGGTCACTAAGGCACAAGCTAGATTTACCTGACAATAACTATATCACAGAAAACTTGCTTTCTTGTCAAAGGAGTTACATTTATCTGTCAGAGTGAAGTGAGTGCTTCTCATTTACCTATGCCCTGGTTTTGGCTGGGATAGAGATCATTTTCTTTGCAGTAGCCAGTATGAGGCAATGTTTTGGGTTGTGCTGAAAGCAGTGCTGATAACACGGGGATGTTTTTGTTACTGCTGAGCCGTGCTCGCACAGAGGCAATGCTTTTTCTGCTCCTCACACCACCCCTCCAGCAGTAATCCTAGGTTGCACAAAAAGTTGGGACAAGACACAGCTAGGACAGGTGACCCCAACTGACCAAAGGGACATTCCATACCCTATGTCATGATCAGCAGATAATGCTGAGGGAAGAAGGAGGAGGAAGGGAAGAATGTTGAGAGTGATGGCATTTGTCTTCCCAAGTAACTGTTACACATGATGTAGCCCTGCTTTCCTGGGGATGGCTGAACATCTGCCTGCCCATGGAGGTGGGGAATTAATTCCTTGTTTTGCTTTACTTGTGCGCATGGCTTTTGCTTTACCTATTAAAGAACTGTCTCTATCTCAACTCACAAGATGTTACACTTTTACAATAAAAGATAACCAATAGCTCTCTTGAACTGAATTGTATCCTGGTTTCATCATGTTACAAGCTCTTAAGCAGTTGCATGTGTACAGGCGCCAGAAGTTCCCCATGTAATGGTAAAATTGTGAGTTTAGATTTAAGAGACTGATGATCCCAAATTTTCAGAAAAACATTTGGAAGACCTTTAATGTATCAAATAAGCTTTTCTCAGAAGAGTTATTTGAGTATGTGTGGCTTTTGGGCCTGAAGTTAAATAGCCAGCTGCAAATGTGAGAATAAAGCATTGCCATGACTTTTATCTTATTTATTTAATGAATTGTTAGAATCTGTCATAGTTTTGTTGAAAACTACAACAGACTTTTGTTTCATATTAGCTGCCTATATTCTTTGCTAAGGAATTATTTTGATGGATTATGTTAATGCTACTACATTTAAAAATAATCCACTGTCAATATTCCAGTGGCACAGTCCACTGGCTGAGCTATAAAAGCCACCTGTAGAGGTACTGGTGGTCAACAGAGAGATGCTAGTGAACTTGGTGAAATCTTGCATAACTTGTGGTAATTTTTATCTTTTAAATAAGTGAATGTTTGAACTTTCTTAAATGCAGTCAAGCATTAGATGGATTAATGTTATATAATATTTTTCTGAAATACAGAACAGAAAATATAAATTGTCTCTCTTGGAAATCAGTAAAGCTTATTTCAGAAGAAAGGAGAAGGTTGTTCACTGTTGCGTTTTAGAGCTGTATTTAAGCCACAGTTTAATGAGATGACTGTATTGGTTGCCATGTAAACAAATGGCTGTCACATCTGATAGGGGACCTTGTCATACAGCTTGTTACAGATCATTTAGCTTACAATTAATTAACTATTAGTTGCCATATGCAAACTCAGGCCAGACCTAACTATCCTAATCCATCCTATCTGTGCCTGAGCTGCCCCTTGTCAGTTCTCAGTTAGGTGTGCACAGGACTGAATGTAGACTGGCTCTCGGTATTCATGAAGTCTGGGGCTATGAGCCCTGAGCTAATGTGGCCATATACACGTCAGCAGAGGGAGGCCTTCAGTGGGTGACTGGGGCTCTGTGCATTTGCAGACATGGCATTTAAAGTATTTGTTCAGTGGTTCTCATTCTTACAGGGACCAAAGAATGTTGCATACTCTGCCATCAACTCCAAAGAAAAGTAAACTGACGTACCTCAGATGTTGTAAGCTTTTGGGATTCTGTTCTGTAGACTCCAATTGGAATGTCTCCTGTAGAAGAACAAAGTTTCTGATATAGTCTGGCATATGTCCTAATCCATAGATCCTCTTCTGTGATTTTCATCTGAACAAATAATAATGGAAGGAGGGTTTTTAGCTCTTGAGGGCTTATCATTCATTCACTGTACTACTGTTGGGGGAAAAAAAAAACAAAACACAAAGCACTATCTGGTGTTCTGCCTTTTATTTCCTGATGGCAATGGGTGTTGCAAAATAGCATTGTCTGTAACC
The DNA here is from genome assembly GCF_964237585.1 of Gallinula chloropus. Taxonomy (NCBI): domain Eukaryota; kingdom Metazoa; phylum Chordata; class Aves; order Gruiformes; family Rallidae; genus Gallinula; species Gallinula chloropus. The sequence goes on from NC_140091.1 coordinate 28,165,600, forward strand.
AGGGAGTACAACATAGGCAGTTCTTCATGGGTTTTATAGAATTAATATTTAAAATTGGTAGCTGAACAGCCATTCGTTTCATATAAAATGCTCTTTTCCTATGTTTTCTTGTCTTTCCTGTTTTCCTTTGTGCTTTATAGAATGCGTTGTGTATTCTTTTAGGGGTAATGGTGTGGAGGGCATGCTCTGGTAGGGAAGTAACTAAAAACTGGTATTTTTTTTCTGTGTAATTTTCTTCTTTTCTCCCCTGGTGAAAAAGGAAACAGATGGCTTTTCTTGGACTTTCACAAAAGGAAGCACCATGCAAAGAAAGTAGTGGTGTTTTGTGGACAGTACAGAATCGTCTCTGGTACTCTGGAATGATTTTTTTTTTTTTTTAATTAAAATAACTTACAGAACAAAGAAACCCAGATCCTGGTGTGGTATCAAGTCCCAGCAGAAGTCTTGTGATAGAAATCATATAGTCTTTCACAAATGACTGCAAGATTTTTAACAGGAGAGATGGAAAAGAAAGAAGAAATAGCTTTAATGAACAGATGAGCAGGTAACCATAAACACCATGTGTGACTTTCAAAGAAATCCTACATATGTGTTTAACATCAATCTGTCTTTTAAGTATCTTAATCACTAGGTATAACTATGCCTTTCTTTGTGGTGAATATACTCACACAAGATAAGTTTTCTTATTTGTTTCTGCATGTGCAAGCTGTGTACATACATGTTGTGGCTTAGCCATATTCAAAAAGACTAAGGCATAGTAATGTACCATGAAAATGAAGATGAATGTAGATGTAAGATCAATGGAAATAGTTTGTTAGCCTTATTAGGTGTGAAATTATAATAATGAACTCTCTTCTGTGCAAAAGAAATGCTGTTTTATGTTGGATGGGTGTGAAGTATTGAGGTAATACTAAGATGACATTGCTGTAATTTTAGTTCAAATGAGTCATTTGCCTTGGCCAATCCATCTCTTCTGTTAAGGGTTTATCTGCCTAATCTGAGCAACAAGCCTGACCTGAGATAATAGAAGCATTTTACTCATTGGTGAAAGGGTAGAAATTAAGATAAATATAGAACTGTAGGCTAAAACCAGGAGCAGACGTTAGATGAGCTAGAATAACAGAGAGTTCTCATCCTTACGAGTTGGCCTGCTGGAAACTGAGGGCCATGTGAGTGCTCTTTTTAAATGTATGTTGTTGATTTTCTGGGACATGATTAGAAACATGTTTCAGAAGCAAATGCTTTTCTTTCTAAAACATCTAGACTTTAACAAATGGCTTTACATCTTTTTGGTTTACCTGCTTTTGGTACCCTTATATACATGACTATTTTGTGTATTAATGACTTTGAGAAAACCTTAGCTCCAGGAATTTTTTTTCTTTACATTGAATTTGCCTTCAGGAAATTTATTTGATAGTAGAATTGAGATGAAAGTATACTCTTCATGCACCACATTATCAAGGAAACTAATTTTCTTGAAAGAGTATTTCGTGCCTGAATACAAAAGCATCCACAGGCGAACTGTAGATGTAGGCAAAGTAGGTAGCTGCTTAGGTGAGCAGACTGTGTTGGCCATAGTGATGTTTGCTGCTTATTCTGCATAGCTAGATCCTTGAAGGTTTGTGCTGGAGGCTGCTGCCTGGTCATGCAGGATGGTGGCCATTGTTGCGTAGCGAGGACAAAAGCCTCCTCTTTTTGGACCCTGAAAGCAGCAACTAGTACTTTCATTTGTCCTGACCCCATATTTTCTCACATATTTTCTTCAACTGTCTGGGGCTGCTGCCTGACTGGAGCTCCATCATAGATTCTCGGGTAGCAAGGCTCAGTGCTGCCTTTTCATTCCTCACTCTCTCTTTATAGCCACTGCATACATTTCTTGTTAGGAACAGAATGGGTTTCTTTAAGATAAGATGACTTGTCATCTGAAGGTCTAGTCAAAACAAGTAAGAGGGTCGGGACGCAATGAAGCAATCAAGACCTCTATTAGCAAATGCAGATGAATTGTAGATTACTGAGTAATACTGTTGGGTTTTGTGGTTAGAGAAACTGCCTTTTTGTTGCAGAGTACACGTGTGATTTGCCTGTATAAGCTGTATTTTATGTAAGCCTTATTAAAACTATCCTGCTTCTTTGACTGTAGAGAGGTTCACGACACGGCATTTAACAACAGAATTTGGGTAAGGACAGGGTAATTTGGAGGTTAACAGCTGAGCTCGTACTGTCACGTGGAACGTGCTCCATTAGCTTTTTGCCTTTGTTCCTGGTACAGACACAGACATTAACAGCTTACATGTAGGAGAACAGGGTCATCTAATGATTACGTGCATTGAAATAGGTGGTAACAAGGCATGTCTAGGTTAAGATAAGTCACACTATTACTCATAGTACCTGATAAAGCAGCGTATCCAACATACTGATGCTGAAAACCCTGCCAGCAGCAAAGGGCAGTCGAAACATAAATGCCAGGTTAGATCCCTTTTCCCTCTCTTTCTGTTAGGGAATTGAAAAACAGAAAATACTTTTAGTGATGGTTTTAGAAAAACTGCAACAGCATAATCGTCATCAAACTGGTATCTTGGAGGGGGTCAAAAGTGTAACAGCCCCTTTACTCTGAATATAAGGGGTGTTTGACAAATGTGTAGCGTCTTCAGTACTGTTTCAGGTTGAAAGTATGTGTTTAATACATATGTTGCTTAAATCATTGAATCTCAAATTGCATGGGCATATTCTACCAGATAATCTTTATAATGACTGAGGGGTTTCAACTGTACTTGCAGCAAAGCTCTTGTTATTCCTTCCAATTTTTGGTGCTGACAGTGGACTCTTTCAGGTCCAGGAAGTCTACTAGGAATAGGAACATGAAAAATAGCATTTCAGTGAATGTGAGGATATTCTAAATATCCTCATCATATTCTAAACCCTTTCTTTTAAGAAAGGTTATCTTGTTTATTTTTTCTTAAGACAAATGGAGAATATAAGTTTTAATTTTAGACCACAGGTCTTCTGTTTTTCATTTTCTCTGTTGTATAAGGGCCATTGCTTTCTTCTATGTGGTGTTCAGATTTATTTATCTCTAAATTTGCAGCTGCAACAGCAGATGGACTTCTGATTTGCATTATTTTTCTTCTGCAGCCCATTAGGTTGAAAAGTCAATTTTGCATGTGTGTTTCAGTGGTACCTGAAGGCAACTTGCCTGACTTCAGTAGTGTTTGTGAAGATGAGGTACTTAATGTAGAAATAACAATCAACTGTACATCTGACTGCATTAGATAATTTTTATCCACGTTTTTAATTGCCTTTCATTTTGCATGAGGGAGTTCTGAAACATCAAATGAACTATAGTACCACCTGTGAAGTGTTCCCTGCAAATGTTAAGATGAAATGAGTGGGAAATAGCAGCAGCAGGCAACTTTAACAGCAATGAAGAAAATGTTATTTCTTTAAGATAATTTAACTACCTCTATTTCAGCATGGTATAGTTTGGAGTTAATTAACTCTTCAGCTTCCAACCAACTTCACATTTGCACAGTAAGTTAGTAATGATAGGGAAGAAATTCTAATGTTTTTAATGATTTCCAGAACCTTTGCTGGAAAAATAAAGCAGCCTATATAAAGCAAGAAAGAGAACTGAGATAAAAGTCCCGTTTTCACTGTAGTGAAGTAGTCTACAGCTCAAGGAGCATTCTGGAGGTGACAGTGGACATCACACACTAGAAAAGCTGTTACTGTTCTTACATCTCTGTATCAATAAACTGCATGGATTAAGGAAATATGCTTGAATTAAAATAAAAAAATAATGCTGTCAGCTATAGTACATCAAGGAACTAAGGTTGGAACACAGCCTTGAAGGTGCCATCCAGCTGTTGGCACTTGTTGCTCTGAATACACTGGCAATGCATGATTTCAGTCAGTTCTGGCTGCTTCTCCCTGAAGTTGCTATTGAGAGAGTGCTAACCTGGAGTTGGCACAGGTAACAGATAGTGGGCTGGCATAATCCAAACAACGTCTCCCACTGCAAACTGCTCCTCTGTTTTTGTGTAGCAACTTTTGTCCAGCTTTAAAACAGTTCTCCATTTTATATGCTTATCAGAATGCCACCTAATTAAGGTTAAGCCTTTTTTTCCTGTTTCAGGATAAAAAAGTCACAATAGATCACCCAGATATTTATATTTTGTGGTAAGCATAATAGTCAACTGAGTAAAAGATTGACTTCTAGTACTTAATCCTATCTCATTTAGACAGATTGAATTTTTGCAAAATGTTATTGTTGTGTAAGAAATTGGGAACTGGCTGTGAAGATAATTTTGTCTGGAAAGGCTGTTTTCCATTAAATATATATGTATATATGTACATTATACAGTAAATAATGAAATATATGAAAGCCCCAAAATTCTGTTTACTGGATATTTAGGGTACAGCTAGGAAATGGAAATTATCAGCTAAGTTCAGCAAGAATTCAAATTCACTAAGATGTGTAAGATATCTCAGGTGAGGAAATTGAGTGTCTACGTGAGAGAACCCAGGAATAATACCATGATTGATAGCAAGGGGAAAAAGAGAAGACTGGAGTAAAAGATCTCTGTCCTTAAAGACTGGCACAGTGATATTATTTGTGTTACTCTCATAAATTCAGAAAATGTTCTCAAAGCTCATGAAGGTGATACTTTAAGTTCTGTGGACTGCAGAAGCAGGCTAGATGTTAGATCACCAACAAAGATCTGCAAAAGAGAGGATTGTCCTTAAGTTTGCCAAGTTAAACAGATGCACAATGTTATTTGTATGCACCATCTACCAAATGCTTTAGCAATACTATTTTGGACAAGCAAATTAAGTTTATCTCCATGTAATTTCCCTGCTCTACAGCCTGAAAATGCCAGCACATCCAGTGGAATGTAGAGACTGAAGGCTTTATCTAGCATTTAAGTAGTGTTACTATCCTTACAGTCATTAGGACTGGCAGCAACAGAACAGTTGCTGTACTCACTGTCACAGTAACACAAATACTTCATAGAGATACATGGAAACATATACAGAATATGTAATTACAGTGCTTTAAAGTGAATTTAAAGCATTGTAATAAAATCAACTTGTTTAAAGTGTTAGTCAATTAAAGTATTTTCCACGTTAATTGCCTGTAGCAACTTACTGGAAAACATATTAGCTCTAAATATTCAGTTACCCAAAAATGTCTCATTTTCCATGAGCAAACTGTGTCCATCTCTGTTCCAAGTGTTGGAGCATTAATATTATACATAAAGTGATGCCACTCAAATCAAACTGCATTCTTAAATGAGGGCAGAATTTGGAAAAAATAATCTTTTACATCAGCCCTACAACCATAAAATCATTTCCCTGTTTCCACTTGATTTGAAACTGTTGTTACAGATTCAGAAAGAGCATTACATTGATAACATTTAAGGCAGGGTGGGGGAGGGCAAATTTATTTACCTTTTCTAATTTGGATAGAGCAAGAGAATAGCAGTCTTTGGCTCTGAACTGCATGAATCTCATATTGGCTGGGTGAGTTAGTTCTGTGATAATGCTTAGGCTTGAGAACAACCTGCATTTTAAAAGAATGTAGGAGTTAGATCTTTAATTATAGCAATTCACAAATGTAAGGCTCTATACAACGATATTTACTCATGTCCGTGTTTTTAATGAAGTGCCTGAAACCTGTGGTGCTTTTTGGCACCCTGAAATCCTGGTATATGCAGAGGAAGCTGCAAAACATTCTCTGTAGTCTTCACAAAGAAGCAAATATACTTTGAAATGTTGAGCTTATAAAAAATATTTTCATGCTGGAAAGTAACCAGTTACTAAAGTACCAGAGATTACCTTTAGTTATTTTTAAAATGACACAGATCTGTAAGAAACAACAACAACCAACAAAGCAAACCCATGTAGCCTGCACTAAGTACCTGGTTGCATGTAAATTAGCATTTTATTAGAACTGGCTCACATACTCTTTCCAGGTTTTTTTGAGCTCTGATTTTATGTCCACAGACTGAGCAACATAGATGAAAGTTAACACTTCTTAGGAGCTGCTGAGAAAATGTATGCTTACCATGTCACTTTGAAATATTTACATATACAAAATGAATATAAGTTAAAACTAATTGAGGTTTACGATAACAAAAAGTAGTGCGGAAAGTTTTAGCGCTGATCTGGCCTGAATTACACAGATTTTCATGAAGCAGACTGAAGAGCCTTTCCCCAGCCTCAGGCTTCAAAAAACTAGAAAGAAATTTGTAGTTTATATTATGCAAATAGTAAACAACTCAGAACAAAACTCAGATTATTGAGTATTTCTTCTACAGATTGGTTTCAGAAAATGAGACGTGCGTTTGTAATCTGTTCTGCTGATCCTGAAAGTATTTCTCTACATATGTCAACAGATAACTGTAGTACTAATGACAACTCTAATGTGGCTTCTGTTTCATTCAGATAAAAAAACCAAAGTGGAAAAGAAGCTGAAATTTAGTAAATTTTGAAATCTGAATGTAGTAAATTAGTGTACATTTTTTTCAAGTCTGTGTTCATCTCTTTTCTCTCATTTTTTTGTAGGGGAAGTTAACAGAAATGGCAATTCAAGTAGAGACTAAATGTGGGGAAATACATGTCAAAGCTATCTGCCAGTATATGTTAATGCCAGCTTACTGCAATACAGTTTCCTAGGGCTGTTGCTGCCAAAGCGCAGTCTGGCCATGGTCACAGGCTGGTACCAATGTTAGCCATTCTGACGTTAGCAGTTACGTCCCTGTGATGAACCAGACACAAAATGTGATCATCTGAGGAAAAATGAATGTGGCAAACTGGGTAAGTATGTGAATCACTTAGCTGTGACTGTTTGGGTCCACTGCAGGGTGTTGGGTATTTTTTGTACCTTTTTAGCTCTTACAGCCAGACTTTGCTATGAATTCTGTTAAAAAGTCTGCTTATGTCTTAACTAAAGATTAAGCACTTAGTAAATGGTATCCACTTACATCAATTAAATACATAACTGCACCCTGAAGATGCAGCTATGATGCATCTTCAATTGTGTGTTATAAAAACATGTGAAATGCTTTTGAAAACTGAAAAAAATCCTGATAACATCACACTTGTGGGTATGAGGTGGTAGTTACAAAGTAGAAATGTGTTAGGAGGAATGAATTTCCTCTGCATTAATTCTGCATTAAGTAGCATAGAATGCCTTAAGCTTCTGCTAACTGGAAGTTTTCTTGTTCTGCCATATAAGAGGATGGGCATTCATGTTTGAAAACTAACAGTGTAACATTAAGAACTAAGAATAACAGGAAATTAAAAACTGGTCTTATGATACAATATACTCACCTTACAGAAAAATGCTGGTTAATAGGTTTCTGGTAAAAATGTGTTTAGTTTATCACCAAGATATGGAAACTGATGTATATAAGGAAATAAGTTTCAAAGTTGGTTTTAGTAAAATTTGTATTTTACTGATGAGTTTCTTTTAGCAATATTAGAGAAAACAACTTTCCAGGTAGTCAGGGCCAGATTGTGTCTTGCCATGAGTGAAGGGCACATGGCCCACAAGATTTTGGCACCAAAGCATGCTACTTCTGTGCAAAAATCTCTCTTTTTTTCATCCTAATCTGGTAAAAAAGGAGTGAATGGGATGGGGAAAGCCTAATCATCTGATAGAAGACGTGGGTTACTGTTGCATTGGTATTTGGGAATCAGACAAGCAAGATACACTTCTAGTTCTTCCCTGAACCAAGAAGATAAACCAAGAAAACATTGTAATGCCATCATAATGCCTGATTTTCTTTATCTATAAATCAGTGCCAACTGCTAGATACCAGCCCAACTGTTGACTTGTTAGGTGTACTGCTGTCAGCAGGCTTCTTGCAGCATTTGAGACATAGCTTTCAAAATATTAGCTAATAAAAATTTAAGAACATGCCTCCCAAAACCAATGTATAAACCCCAGTCCAAAACCAGTCATTTCTCCTTGTACTTTTAAACTCTAACTTGTTCTTTCCCATCCAGAGTATTAAAGATTTCCTTCCTTAGTATGCCATTTAAGTCACACTTCGTTTTAACTGTCATTAATTCAGATAAGGTAGTTTTTTGTCAGTTTTAATTGGTACAGAACAGTTTGTAGCCTTAAAGGTGCTAATTACACTGTCCTTATAAACAGTGCATCTGAGTTGGGGAACACACACGCTCCTCAGGCATTGCCAAATTATCAATTTATGTAAACCAGGGAGTAATGTCAGAACAGGTTCATGAGAACTGGCACCCTTAGCCATACAGCACTGCAGCCCACTTAGATCACCTTCTCAGGCCTGCCCACAACCCTTAATTGGGTTAGCGGAGCTGACTCAAACCAGCAAGGTTTTTTAGGTTAGCCTGTGTCTTCAGAATGGTCTCATTTGGTGAGAGTCAAGTGGAATCTTGTAGATCAGTGTGGTAGTTGATCTCTGACTACAGCTTATATTAGCAAAACTCCAGTGGCTTAAAATTCTTGTTTAACACTACAGCTTCATCAGTTTCTGATATTATTAGCTACTATTATATAACAAAACCCCTTTAAACACATATTTAAAGTTAATTTACAAAACTGTTTACCTTGGTGCAATGAATGTAGTTTCTTCTGTAGAACAGGGAAATGCCACTACCTTATGCCTCTTCCCAAAGTTTACTTATTTTTGCAACTTTTACATAATATAAAAAATGCACTGAGATTATTATACATGTTCTAGGAAAAAAAATTGAAAAATTATACAATACACTACTTGTAAAAGTTTACAGTGTTTTCTGATAAACTTAAGTCTTAAACCAAGGTATTTGTTCTGATTTCTTTTGGTATTTGTAAAAACTAACATACAATTTTAAAATTGTACTGGGCCAGATATATAGTTGATATATACAAGTTAAAACTGCCATCTAGTTGTAAGCATTGGGTAAGGCAACAGAATGGTTACATGGCAAGTTCTAGTTGAATACCGACAGTACATAGTGTACTGCTACAATGATTGGTGGGGTTTTTGGTTTGTTTATGGTGGGGCTTTTTAGTATTTTACCAAGTAGAGTACACCTATGGGGAAAAATCAGTTGCTACTTTCTAAGTTTGTTTTTTTTTTACTCAACTCATTTTTCTGTTTTACATTTGGGAGTAAAATGTACTTCTGAAAAGTTCAAATGATGTATGTCAAAACCTCAGTGAGATACCCTAGCACAATATGGTAAAGAGTAGACTGGAATGCTGCACCAATTAAGTTCAGTTATAGATTCTAAATTAAATTCAAGTGTGATTTTGCAACACCTGTGCTAGTATCAGTACAGATTCAAAAATTCAAAGTTAAAGAAAGACAGAACTCAAGCTTCTCATGCAACTGACTTTGCTGCTTTTGAGGCCATGCAGAAATGCTAACAGCATTTTGCTGCATTCTCACACACAGTCACATTAAAAAAATCTCCTTTTAAATACTTGTGGTTTCATGTGCTCAGTTTTTTTTAAAACACTGACAGATGCAAATGATATACACCTCTCTCCAGTCTTATCTGGAAGGCTCAACACAGAAAAGGGCAGCAATATTGAATGATACTGAATTCTCTAGGCAATGACTTCATTTTGTCTAGATCTCATTAGAATGAACAACAGGGAATGCTAGATTTGAGCCCCAAATCAGGGAGGCATTTCATAACTGTTTTGGGGGTAGTGGTGGTTTGGGGTTTTTCAAAGCAAGTAAGAATTTTTTTCTGCAGTTTAAAGGGACATGTATCTTTTGGTATTTATTGAATATTTAATACAAAGTGAGACTTTAATCAGGAGAGATTCTCAAATGAAAGGGAAATCTTAGCGCAGCTCTTCATCACAACCCTGTCTTCTCAGCCTCTTTACTAGACTGAAAATCTTTTCACTCTGTATTCAGTTATTCCTTCATGATTTTGTATGTTGTTGTCACGTAATGTTGCATACATTTGCCTACAAACCTATTTTTTGTTCAAAATTAAATATTCAAAATGTGAACACGACTACAAAATTCATAGTGATGCGCTGCTTACTTTTTTTTAGTGTTAGAAGGATCTGCTTTTCATACTGGCTTTAACATTACTGTGAAAGACTGCTGCTATTTTGGTCCTATATCTTCAAGAGTACCTTTTTCCTTCCTGCAATCCTGACAATTGGCTAAAAATTATCATCCAGTCCTGGGATGATAAGCAGGGTGAGAAAAGTTTGCCTATCAAAGACGCAAATTAATTTAAGAGAAAAAACTTAAGTAGAAGAAAGAAAAAAATAATGTATTTTGAGAGTACAAAAGGCATTAGGTACTTCATGATTAACGGGGGTGTGTAGATAGATTGCACAAAGGCCTTACCTAAAGAGTGTTTGAACATTCACAATAGTCTTAGCATCTGCCATGTAGTCTTCCTCGGCACTCATTGTACTTTCTTTGTCCACCACCACCATGTTAGCTGCAAAGGTGACCCCACATCTCAGTAAGTCATCTAGGCTTTGGTGAAGAGAAAGAGGGAAAAAGAAACGAGCAACTTAAACATGGAACACTCAAAGTGTTAGATATTGGTTGGAATTGGCAGATCACAGTCTGAGTTGCTGGTTTGCTTCATCTCTGTGATTTCCAATATAATCTCTATCAAGTAAATAATCTCAGTTGATAGAATAGGCATAATTATTTTCCTTGAAGTCATACAGAATGCACTTCAGTAGATTGTTACAATCCCTCTCCTTTTGCTGAAATGATAAATATATTTCAATTTATTTTAAAGTAAGCCTTTACTAGTTACTTTGGAAGACAGTATGTCCTTTACGTGCTGCAACAATTTACTTCATTGCAGTTACTTTTGGTAATAAACAGACCAAAATAAATGCTTTGGGTTGTTCTTTCCCACAAATATATTTAATTTTCAAAATGCTAATAAATGTTCTATCAGGACATCTACTATGTTCCTCTTTTAGGGTTATCAATGAGTAGGAGTGTTCTCCTGATGCATTTAGGAGCAGCTGTACATCAGTAAAAGTGCACACTGCTGGACCATGTTTCCTGTGAAGCCTGACCATGGAAAGCACCAATGAACTGAGTTATTCTCATCATGCCTTTTAGCTTTGCTTCCAAAATGAAGCGTGTTTCAGTTGTTTTAACAGTAATATTTTCAATAGAAACCAAACACCTTTTGAGCAGTCCAGAGAGGATTTTTCTGTAATGATAAAGACTGGTAGGAGCCTCATGATTTTTAAGAAGAAAGGGTGAATGTCATTATTTCCAAAGTTGGAAAACTAAACTTCTGCATCATTCTGTTCACTTCCAAGGTGAAAAGCTGTTTTGCTATTAAAATTGCTTCTCCTTTGGCGGTCTATAATATTAACTAAGTCCTAATTGTCCTGATAGAAGTTTGATGTAATGAGCATCTTAGGTTCTTAAGTTTATGTAGCCTATTGTAAAAATTATTTTTAAAATTTTGGGTAAGGAAAACTGTATGATTTTGTGTTATTTTACATCTTACATTCTTTAAAAAGGTGCACTAACACTTATGGCTGACTACAACAAAAGAAAGGCTGTATTTTATGTGATCTATACTAACAAAGGCAGTGCACAAACAGAACTCTGAGCTTTCTCAGAACAGTTTGTATTTCTGCTTTCTCAGTCTTTCAGTTTGTCCCTGAAAATAGCAACATATTCTGAAATACCCAGATATTCTGCATTTTGATGTTTCATAAACCCAGCAGTTGTTGTTCTTTTAGCAGTTACATTCAGCTAATTTGCGGAGAATTTAAAAAAAATACTAATTTAGAAGTATTGTAATTGTAGCTGTCAGGTACCTCTAGTGAGAGGTTTCTTAATACTGAATAGATTTCTACACAGCTATGAAACTCTTCACTTACAGATCTTGAACCCTTTATACTCGAAGACTGTAGAACACAGGTATCTACTTGATGACGAATTTTGATGAAGTTCATCCCAGTGATTAATTCTGGTAAAGCTATTCTTCTGCAGGCTGTCCTCTAACAAAAAGGAGCAGTAAATGAGAGTATTTCCTTTGGAGGTTTTCTACTGAAGATGGTAACATGTCAGGCCAGGTGACCAAATGAGAAGTACGTTTGATATTTAAAGGTGGTAGGTGGCACTTTGAGAATGTATTCTATGCTCAATAAATAAGAAAGGAAAATTTGCGTATTCTACATTGTAGTTGTTAGCTAAAGATGATAATCTATTAATTATACATTATATTAAAATATGTTTAGGAAAACATGGAATACGTAAGAACTGTAAAAGTATTATTGTTGATGAAAATATGTAAAAAAAAACAACCTGAAAACCTGCAAAATCTGATTGGTTGTTGCACTAGGAATTAAAGTGATTGTATTGTCAGAAAAGATACAGAAGTTCATGCTACTATTCCTGTAAACTGCAGAATTCTATATGATCATTTATTTCAAAGACTCCAAACTTAATGCACTCCATTCTAAAAACAACAAAGCACCTTTAGGGAGGGTTTTGGTCATTTCTTTTTTGAAGTTTAATTTTCCATGTTAATAAAAGCAGGTTAATATGTTTGGGTTGTCAGTTACTTTGGACACTTCGAGACAATTCAATTATTCTCCTGGCATGAATTGTTTTTATAATTGCTGTGGAATTAAGATTTAAGAAAGCAGTAGTTATTAACAAGCTGAGACACATTTTTCATTTTAAGGAAGAAAGGTAAGAAGTGGAAAGCATTTTTGTAGATTTTTTTACAAAACCTGCAAATCTGCAGTTTTATTACTATTGTATTTGTAAAGTGTTTTCTACAAAAATTTGAGATAAAGAAACACTGAATCTCCAGAACCAGAATTCTCATTGAAAATTTATTTTCTGCTAATTCAGGTCAGGAAATAAGTTACTTGATTTCTGTCTGAGGAATGACTATGATGAGCTTGTTGCCCCAACTCCAGTATTAGTTATGTAGTGAAGAAAGCCGTTTTTTTCTTTAAATTGACATTCTACACACAGGAGTTTACTGAAATGATAATGAGCCCTTGCTCACATTAAACTGCTATTTCTGCATTAAATATATGTTGCTAAACCTAGATATGCAAATACATATTAGCAGAGGTGAAGACAGAAATGTAGGAGTAGGTGATATTTTAAGTAGCGGAAAATGAAAACTGTGGGACACATTCAAGACTGTCTAACGTTCTGTAGCCATCTTTACAAAACCCTAGTCAGTAAAGCCAAACAAATTAAAACTAAGTGTAGACAGACACTAGAATTGGGGCTATAATCTGATAATTTGTAAATAAGTCATAATCTTGTGTTTTGGAAGATGTTAACTGTGTTCCCTGTCGTGCTTTTCACTAATGATACCCTTTGCAAGTCAGAAGTTTGAAAACCCAAATTATAGCACACAAACACAAACCATGCATGCAAAAAGATCATCTTCAAATACAACACACGAACATGCAATGACAATACACACAACAAACCAACTGAGCACTACAATGTTAAGTTTTCTAACAGTTATTTCACCTACTTGTCGATAGAGCCCACCATGTAGTAAACCATTGGAAACCAACAGATTGCATCCAGAAAATGCATATCTGGCCTAAGCAGCAGATGGGATTACAAAATGAAACACAGTATCACAACAGCAGCATCTCTTCTAAAATATTGCAAAAAAACTTCTTAAAACTGTGGCAATATAATATCACTTTCAACAGGAAAGAGGTTTGCAGAAAGCTGTGATCATAAAGAATGATCAGAATTAACATGCTTACATTACTAAATGTACCTATTAAATCAGAAATTTTATGACACAGTACCATTCCAAATACAAGAATGAATGACTGATGTCAAAGACACACTATCGAGATATTCTCCAATGCATGACTTTAGAGGTACTTAAAATAAGCAGTGAGAATTTTTAATTAATTAAAATGTGAAGTGGAAACCAAATCATCATTTGGTTTTTCTGCCAACAGGTCCATTCAAGTCAATAAGACAATTTATATTAAAAATTGAATGTGAAAACTAAGATACTGTATTTCATTGCATGTTTCTGTAATCATACTTTGCTGTGTTTCCTCTTGCATACCTAGCAGAAATCTTAAAATGCATGCGATGTGTAGGTATCAGAATAAGCATATTCTAATAAATTGCCTTGATAGATAGAGGAAAAAGGGATATAGCAACAAGGCATAGATATGTTCACCAGAGAACATGCTGAATTAAATGATAAAATTCCAATTGACTTGAATGGCAGCCTGAGTTCCATCCACCTCATGCATGTATGAAAAGCATGCTGGCTTTTCAGCTAGCTTCTGTAGTCCCGTGAATGCTTGCCTTTCAGAGGAGTCACTGCAAAAGCTGTGTAGGAAGGTACAACACTAAAAGTGCTAACTAGTTTCATTAGCAACCATAGCTTTTACTTTATGCTATTATAAAGTGCTTTTAACCACAAAATGTCAACAACAGCATTGTAGTATCTAAACTCGGGCACTGTGCTGGAAAAGAGAACAATCGCTAGAGGGCACTGTATGCTCACATCTTTAATCCTAAAGTCCCTGAGTCTAATTTATACTTTTACCAATTTGTGTAATTCACTTTATCTCATAATATGTACCTAAAAAAGCTTCTATTTTGCAAACATGGGTGTATGCAGCTTCCCTAAAGAGCTGTCTGAGGTTAAAGTGGGACACTTCAGAGCAGGTATCTGAGTAAACACTTGAACTTACAAACGGTCACTCTGGAATCAGAACCTCCAGGACATTTATGCTGTTGTCATTTCTTTTTGTCATACCTTGATCTAATTTTCTGTATACTGCTATCCTCGAATTTTGTGTCTTCCAAATTGTGATTTTAAGTACTTGAATATTGCCAAAAAAAGAAAAAAAAAAAAAACCAAAACAAAGCCTCATTCATTGTTATTGACTATATTATCAGGCTTAACGTTATTACCAGGCTTGCCAGAGAAGAATTTGTCTGAAATTTAAAATAGCTAATGCAAGAAAGGCTAAGAATTCCAGCCATCTCCAGACAGATAGGTAGTAACAACGCTATTGCAGGTTTTAATTTTCTTCCATGATTATATATAATCATAGGCAAAGTGGGTGGGTAGGTGTCCTGTTGGCTTAAAGATCTGTTAATCTTAGTCTGAAATTATTAAAAATGTACCTAACTGGCCACTAAGTGCCACTAAGTGTTAAGTACCTCACTGTTGTCTAAAGCACAGTCGTGTAGCTGGGCAACTTCTCCACAGCTAGCTTTTTACAGTCTGCATGAAGTTAATTTTAGCAGTAATATTCACATTATTTTGCGTACTTTTAAGAAATACTTGGCTGAAACATGAGCCATGAAGAATGCAAACATTTAAATTCACTGTGGCAATTTACAGTCAGTAAATGTATATGGCTGAACACAGGGTGGTATTACTTCTGTCAGTAACTCTCCTCAAAGACAAACGTGCCATAATGGTTTTGATTTTAAATTCATCATGTGTGGTGGATTCATCTGGGCCAGATGCCCATCAGAAGAGCAATTATTTCTTGAAGTACTGGTAAAATGAGTTTCAAATAAAAAAAAAAAACAAAACACAATCTACTTACGGGTTATCCAGGAGTAATACAATGGGATTTAGTTCTTTCTTTGGTCGGTAATAAGCTCTGAGCGGAACAATAAAGTTATATAAGCCATTTCCAGCAGTTTCTGCTGCAACTATAATCAACTTATTTTTAAATCCATAGGCTTTGGCATCTTCATAGTAGTTATGTTGGCATCCCTAAAATCAAAATAAGTAACAAGTTCAGCAGATATGAATGAAGAGATTTAGCTGTGACATTAAAGGATGCTACCATTAGAAATAGAAAATTTTATCAGGTAGCCTGATATAGACCCAATTAGACATAAACAAATGCATGGCAACAAGAAAACATATTAAAGCTCAGTAAATGCTGAGCAAACTTAATCTCCAAGAACAAAGCAGAATTTTATTCTGTTCAGATGTAAGAGACAAGTGAGACTGCAGTTTTATCCAGTAACAGAAACTCCCCTTTACCTTATCTAGTCGTAGACAACAGAAGGGTACTTTTTCGTGCAGAAGATGGCAAAACGTGGGAGAGCTTCCGATATAGGGGGAGTAAGGAGGGTAGCCTTTGGCATACCTAGGAGAATGGAACAAACATTTTTCACTGTAGCAAATTACAGAAACGCAGCTGACTACACAACCATTTTATGGGATGTTTACACCTGTCTAAGTCTTGCAGTTTTCTGTAGACTAGAGGGTCAAGTAGATGAAAACCATGCTTAATAAGGATCAAAGGAATATATTTTGTAGCTTTGACCAATTTAATACAATTTAGTGAAAGCAGTCATGTTTTTGTGGACTGAAGGAATTTTGCTTGGGTTTGGTGTTTGTTGTTGTTGTGGGGTTTTGTTGTAAAGGAATCTTTGGAAATGGGCTGAGGTATCTCAGTGTGCTGTCCTAGTGTTTTGAACACAGGTACTGGAAACTTCTAAAGAAGGAAAAAAAAAGGGAGGAACGAAATAATTAATTGTGCTACTTCTTAATTTTTCTTTCAAATGCTTATCAAAAACAAGTGTGGTCACTGTCCTCTTGCTATAATGACATACTTTCAGCATGGTTGTAATAAATTTTAAATGGCAAATCCTCTTGCTGATGAGATTAAATTTCTAATTGGCCTTAGTTTTCAATAAGAGGCCTTTTAATTCCTAGTATTTCAGTCTGCAGATTTAAGCCAATTTTTTTTTAGTATTTTTTTTTTCCATTGGAACTTTATGATCTTCCCTGGGGCTTCTCATGCTTGTCACTGTTGGAGGTGGGGAACTGTTGTAGGTAAGCCACTGGCTTAATTGTGCATTTCGGTTTTAACACCCCTGTCAGTAATCCCAGGAAACATAATTGCTTATCTGCATGGCAGTTATAGGATTGAATCTTCAGTTTTTATGTGAGTAATGCACCATTACTTTCAGTAACATGCGAACAAGCATTTTAAATTAGATGTGATAATTTTGTGTGTTACTGCTGTTATTGTCATTCCTACAGTTTGAAATCAAGCACCTAGCTCCAGTGTTTAGCAAGCTTGTTGAGTGATCTGATTATTACTGCATTCTGGGGCCAAAAGTACTTATCTGTTTACAAATTAGTTGAGTTCTCTCTTTACAACTATATAATGTAACAAAAAGCATCATAAAAATGCTATTAAAAATATTGCAGCGCACAACTAGATCTTTATAACCAAGGATAGAAAATCTCCAGCAAATGGAGGAGTTAATCTGTTGGGTTTTTATTTCAAAATAGGCTTAATGGCATTCTGCTAACAGACAGTAGTATTTCATAAAAGGGAATAGTTCCATAATTGGCCTTTATTATGGGTTTTGCTTGTTACAACTGCTTAGATTGATCTGCATGTCAAAAATTATCCTTGCCACTTACATAATATTAGCTTTTTTAATTATGTTGCTTCTTTTATATTTAATACACATACTCTAACCCTGCGGAGACTTCATCATCTGATGGGGTAGTTTCATCTTCTGACTGGTCACTTAGCAGGTCACACGTCTGAAGGGAGGATGAGTCTGCAACCTCCAAAACAGGAGCTATACTGGGCCGCCTGCCCTCTTTAGCTCCCTCTGAAGGAAGAGCCAGCGTAGGTCCCCTGGATGTTCGGCATCCTGTATCTTGTAAGTCGATAGCCACTGTCCCTGAAATAGCATTGAAAGCATTTTCTCAATGTGGTTGTCAAAACATTTGAATGAGATTCAAGTGTTTAGTGGGAATTAACTGACTACAAAGCCAAAGACTGACAGGAATATTGTACTGATTGTGTTTATCACATTAAAATATAACAAGTATTTAAACTATACCCAAAGGAGCCTTTTCCTGCAAAGCAGCACTATTTTCTGACCATAAATCTATATTTTCTTATTAACTGCCATTTTAAAATCATACCTTAAATAATTAGTCCATATTTATATGTATCAACAACCTGTAGGTTATTAAGCAAGGGCATTTCTTTAAATTAGGAAGTTTATGACCAGTTATGAATGACAAATTAGCCATGTAACTTTTCTCACTTATTTTGCTATGCATACACTTTACTATTACTACTTTTATACAACAGTTTTAACCAGTTTAATTCCATACTGTCAACTGAAGGAAAAACATGGGCAAGTGTTTAATATTCTTTTTGATGCAAACTTAAAATTTCTAAAAATTTTGGGAATGCTGTTAAAAGCTTCAAAATACACACTGTTCATTGAATAAGAATGTTGAAGCTTTATTTTTTACTTACCCATGCTGGCTATTATACTGTGTACAGGTAACCTAGAAGCTCCATGATAAGATAATTTTGATTCATGTTTTTTTCTGTGCTTTTCATGCTTCTTAAAAGCAGAATTCTCTTCTTTGGTGATATTTATATAAAAGCATGTATCTGTAGAACTCATGATATATCGAGGACCTGGATTCAGCAAAATGTTTTTGTTATCTTCCTTTCTAACACCAATCAGACAGACTCCAAACCTTAATTAAAAAAGGAAAGGCATGGTTCATGTTGTATAGTCCCATATATACCAGAATTTCTATTGTTAGAAATGAACCTCTAGTGTATATTTTCAGATTATGAACATTTACAGATTTTTGGATTAAAAAAGTTTGAGAAAAATTGTCTCCTAAATAGGCCACTTGTGATCAAGCAGCTTTTATGAGCTCAAATCCCAAAGCATTTGAATCCAGAACTTTTCTTAAGCCCCATAATATTCTTCTATTGCTTATTGCTGTTCAAGGTGATTTTTTTCTGTTACATGAGTAGTCCCTTCTGGGAAAATATTAATAGAAGAATGGATATATAATATGAAAAATTGTTCATCCTATTAAATTGTTCCATTACATATATGTAATGTAAACCATTTTCAGAATTCATTTTTGCAATTCAGTCCTAGAAACTTATTTAATTAGTGATAGAAAATAAAGAATTAAAGCAAAAAAAATTTCTTTCACTTATTAAATATGAGAATAAATTCAATATTCAGGGCGTGATATATGTTCATTTTGTTAAATATATATGAATATAAATGATTTGTGTTCAGTTTGTACATTCACCTCCCTGAGCAGCACTAAGTGATAGATGATCTGGAACCTAAGGGAAGACATGTTAACATCTAAATGTTAACAATCTAAAAATTGAACATTTTACATAAAGGAAGCCAGACTTCCAGCAGACTCCTAAATAAAGACATTTAAAAAAAAAATATGCTAACACCCTCCCACCCACTCTTTTCTAGATTCTTTTAGACTTGGAAAAGGGACTAGCGTTCTCATATAACCTCTCTAAGGTACTTTCTGGTTGTCAAGCTTAACTTATATATCCTTTATGTTCCGTTCTCTCAGCATAAGCTGGTCTATACAGAACCAACATGAGCTTTTACCTGACAAGCTGTAACTTACAGAATAATATCCATGAAAGATATTAGTGGCCAGATATCTAAATCCAGAGGGAGTAATGTGTAATACTGCACCTTTGCAGAGCTATATTGCAGGCAAAACAAATAATTAGCTGTTTGAACTTGTAATTGTTGACAGGAAAATAAACATACTTTTTATGTGCATGGAAAGAAGCGTATGTGAAGCTTTTCCCCTCATACTCAGCAAAAAATGTACTTTCTTCCAGGTTAATATGATAGACTTCATTACCAGAGCATCTGCCATACATTTTCTGCCATTGTTCTGGCGATTGCTGACTCTCCCTGAAACATGTACAGATAAAGAGGATAATTTAAAATTGAATCTAAAAGTCTTATTAATCAGAACAGTGTTTCATGGCAATAGAAATGTCTGTTAAAAAGGTCCCATGCTCCCATCTGAAAAAAATATTTGAGATCAAAGCTTGGCAATACTATAAGTGCAGAGATTATTTTAATGAATTAAAGAGCTTTTTCTACTAAGTAATAGGCATATAAGATTAGGTACTTTAATATCAGGAGAGATATGGCTGAATCACTTTAAATTCACACCACAGTAAGTAGATTCAGTGCAATTTAAAGATGACAGGTGAACCAAAAGCATTCTCATTCTATTCATAGACAGTCTCTTCGGATGCTGCATGGCAGATTGTCTGGTTCCTGTTTGAAGTGGGTGAAGAATCATTAAAAATAAATTATGTAGGAAAGACCCATTTGGCATTAGTCACTTTATGTGTAAGAAAGATTTTTATTTTTTTTTCCTGCATTTGCTTATCAGTTATCTTCAGCATTTACCTATGGGCATTGTTAGTTACTGTGCCTTGTATATGATGACAAGTATACATATATACAGACACACATCCCTTCTTTCTCCTGGTGCAAGAAAAAAAATAAGTTGCTATTCTAACCACATGAAGCATATAATCTTTTGCTATATGCAGCCAACATTCTTTATCTAAATGAGCTATTAGTGGAAATGGAGACCTCAGCTAACACCAAGACTTGCAAATTTGGGGTTTCTGTGAACTTCTTTCTTTGTTAAACTTCATGTGGAAGCAAGGTCCTGTCTGCATGAGTTTTACTGGATACAGCAGATGCGTATATATACATATATATGTGCAGACAGGACATAAAACTGACAAATGTGCTCTGTATTTTGCCACTCAGAGCTAAGATTCAAGATGTTGGGATGTGCTCCTGGTCATTTACACATTTTCAGTAACTTAACACATTTTCTGTGTTCCTTCAATTTACCAGTGAAGAAACATTTTGTTCAAGATGGAAGTAAGTAAATCGATTTTATGGCAACAGTATAAACAAATGGTGCACTAGATGTAGAATAGACATATAACTATAGAAGAATTTTTTTCCATATTTTACTTTTCCCCCTGAAAAAAATAGTCACCTGTTTAAAGTCTGCCTGGTTCCCGTTAGTTGTCTAAAAGCTTCCCATGGGGCTGTTCTGCAAAGATCACATTAAGTTCAAGTCAGGTTATTTTCTTCCGATATTTCTTCTTAATACAAACTCTAATAATGTTCTATGACTAGATTAGGTAAATAAATAACATATAAAGCTAAATATTAACATTAATAACTAAGATCAATAATAAGATTATAAACGTAATTCAAGGTAGAAATTTAGTGTTGTACAGATTGGGGTTTTAAATTTCAGCTGAGAAAACAATGGGATTTTTTACATCTAGCTTGTTAAATCTGGAAAGTAGCATTAAAGACCAAAGCCAGTTCAGATAAACAGCAGCAGATTTCCCCTTAATTTTAACAGCAAGTTGATCTGGCCAAAGTTCCTTAGAAAATGAACATTTTCCCGTTTCCTCAAATATATCAAAGGCCAAGGTGCGTTTAATTTATGTACATGTATTTCTTTTTGTTTACCATTTATTGTATTATTATTATAATTAGCTTATTAGAGAATAAAATTTATTCCTGTTTTGTCCTGCTAGTAATTTCCCACTGTACTTGGCTTCATGATTATCAGAAAAGAGCTCATATTATTAACAGTGTCACACTATTTCTTAATAAATACAGTAAACGGGTTTCCCGTGGAAGAGGACTTCATTTGTAAGAGTACAACAGTCAGGACAATGTTTTATCTATGAACTGTCAATGAACTGTTCAATTCCATTTAAACAAAGTCACTTAGTTTAAGATCATAGCTTCACTAAATAATAAATGTTAAGAAACTAGAATTTGAAAGTGGTCATATTTTTCCTTAATCAACAACTTTCCACCAGGGGAATGACAAAAATCAAGGAAAGTTCTGGCCAGTTCCTTGATAATCCCTGAGACTGTGTAATAGGAAAACCCTCTCATGGAATGGGAAGTTGTTTGGACTTGGTTATCAGGAATAACTTGAATAAAAGTTGCATTCACTAGACTTGTGAGTCAACAGGTATGGGGCTTCTCTGAATGGGAACATGAACTAATTATTAAGAAAGTCCACCTAATGACTTTGAATGGGCTGGAAGTGGTTGATTCATTGAAGTCTTCCCTAATAATCCAACTCTGCTGTTTTTATATAAGGAAGACGATACTGACAGGGATTTAAAACTCAAGTTGTCCATAAAGGTTAATGCAGGGGCTGCTAGTAACCAGGATAATGAAAGGATGATGTAAAGGAAAGTAGTTCCTTGTTAACACTGGAAGTCTATTTAACATATACCCTTCATTATTTAGATCTAATTTAATATTTTGTTTAGATGTAAATGCGTGTATAATTGTTTTTGTAATATAAATCATCTGTTTTCACTTAATCTTTTTGCTTATACTTAGCCAAACTCAGATGTACTTCTGACTTTACATTTCATATGTATAAAGGTAATTTAACCTATTTTAACAATTGGCAATTAATTTGCATGCTGTTTAATATTAGAAAATATCTAGGAAAAGCCAAAACAATTATTCTGATTTATAAATTAGTTAAATCCAAAGCAGCTTTTGTCTGCAACACAATGACAACTTGTAGATAAAGCTGAAGACCAACACCTATTTTGGAAACAGATTTCCCCTGAAGACAATGAAGAGCAGAATCACTTGTTTATGGTGTTCAAACAGTTTAGAGTCAGTGCAGATCTCTGGAGATGCTTATGAAGAATGATTGAAATTTATTTTTCCTCTGTAACTTTAGTGCATACTCAATAAGAAAGTAGTAAAATAAATTTGCTTTTATATTTATGCATAATACTTCTAAAGAGCAGATTTATACCTGTATCTAGCTATGAGGTTTAGTTAACAAGTGTTTAAATCAATTATAGTATTGCACATTAGCAAGATTAAGAAAAAAGCAAACTAAGTATAAAATTGATAAAATAGGGCGTTCAAGTGTTAATTCTGGAAAGGAAATTATTTTTACATTTAAATCTTTTACACATTTTTAATTATGTGTGATTACTGTCCTTTAAATTGAAAATATTATATTCAAGAAGCACATACTTATTAAAAAATAATGGTTAAATCTCTACTTGTTGAATATAATTTTAACCAAACTTTCCAGGAGACAAAACCTCCAGATTAAGAATGCAATATAACACTCAGTTATAAGCAAAAAGTAAGTTCAAGTACATGGTAACAATGTTTTCAACAACACAGTAGGGTTTTTAATAGGCTCAGAGCAGCCTAGTGAAAGCATAATTTATTGTTTCCTAATTTTGAATGCTTCACTTAGTGACTTTTATCAGGCATTGAATAGATTTATGCACTTGTACAGAAAAACAAAAAATTAAAATCCTAATAAAATTAAACTTTTGATAACATATTCCATCATTTCCATGAGATTATAAAAAGTTGTAAGGAATAAAAGGGGAAGAAAAAGAAACCCCACTAGTTTGGGCATCATATGTTTCTTGAAGCATGGGAAGTATATAACTTTTTCACAGAAATGAAATGTAAGGAAGTAGCAAAAATACTAAATTTGAAAGCTTTGAAATTGGTATTTTGGGAGATAAATACTTTATTTCTTTTAATTTATTTTTAGCACAATGAAGTCAAGACTACTCAAATTTTAATTATTTTTTGTTTATTCTCACTGTGTCTGTTTTAAACTTTCACATAGCATGGCTTTATAGAACAGACATACCTATTCAACCAGATAGTTCAGTGTTAATACACTTGCTCTAGGATGTCCAAAGTTCGCAATTTTTCAGTAATTTGGAGACCATCTAGGATTAAATGCTCTGGTGAATGCTGGCTGAAGTAGAAGAATGACACCTAGGCATTTTATTTTCACTTTGCCATTCTTTCTGTATTTATGCAACAAGCTTGTGTGTTCCTGTAAGTTGTCAAAGTAATGCTGACAACTGTCTGTGCAAAAGAATAAGCACTTTTACATTCTACTGTAGTTACTTCACACTGCAGTTGGGTATCTGTATAAATTACCAATATGCCTGTGTTGAGTGAAACACTAAAGTTCTTCTGTATAGTAGATAAAGAGTCCCTTTCTTATGTCTGGTTTTGTGCTGATGGAAAATTCTTTTCTAGCTGTTGAAAATAATAGACTTCTTTCATGTACATATAATATGAAATAACTAAAGAAGGCTCTGCATTCTGTGCATGTCAGATAACGAAAGCTAGGCAGATGAAGAATGATTCTCAGGAGGCATGGAAACAGTATTTTTTTTGTCATCTTATTAACAGATTCTGGTGCAGACAGTGCCATTAAAATCTTGACATTTGTTGTTGGTAGTAAAAGTTCTAGCAGTAATTTCAGTTTTCCCCATCCTAGGCACAGGGGAATACCACAGATGGCCTATAGAAGGTTAAATATCTCTGCTTGTAAATATCAAGATATTATTGGGTCCATGGTTACTCGAAAAAAAAGTAGGCATTTTTACTAGATCATCAAATGTATTCTTGTGTAGTCTATATGCATGTCTTCCATTTCTACAGATATACTTGGAGATTTACTCTCTGCCTGCAATATTTTAATAAGAATACTTTATTATTCCAAGAATATATCATAACAGAGATACACTGGATGTGGTAAAATTATTTTGGTAACCACAGAGAGGTTTTCCTGTGAATACGCAGTCTGCTGAGACACCATAGTTCTGTACTCCTTCCACCACTGTGGTTATCATGTGAAAAACCATCTCTTCGTGTGTATATTTGCTTGCTTCTCAATGTACAGGCATGGAACAGCAAATAATATTCATTGGAGCTCAATAAAAAAGAATTTTTATATGTAAAAAAACCCCAGACCTTCAAATTAACATGTTAAGTAAGTATTCTTGGGTCCTGTTGGTGTTCTTAAGTCAACTGTGTGATAGATCCATGATTCAATCTACTAAACTGAAAATGCAATTTTCTCCTGTTTTCTATTACAGAATTAGCACGAGAAGGTGAAACAAATTATTAAATATTGGAGGGCTATGTGTTCCTCTTTGAAATTATAATATGTTGAGTAAAATGTCCCAAGGCCTTTACTGTGCATAAAGTTAAAATTTCTTTTTAAAAACTGTAGTTGTCTGGGAGTTCATGGTAAAACATTTTCCAAAGAATACCAGCTATAAGTCTTATAAATTTGTGGGGGTTTTTATGTTAGTGTATACTTACTGTCCCCTGGATGTATGAACCAGCAGTGTGATTAATGTAGAGGTAGCTGGACATATACAGTTTAGAGCCAGCATCGCGTATTTGAATTCCTCTTCACACACAACGTGATCTATGGAAAAAAAATAAAATATATAAATTATTTTACAAAAATACTTTCCATTAAACAGAATTATCACTTCCTTTCCTTGTCTAGGAAAATGGTGAAGATATGGACAATCAAAATATACCTCCAGATCTTCATCTTCCACTTGAATTTGCGTGAGTAGAGTTAATTTTGCATCCAGTTTATACTTTCTGTCCTGTAAATACACATGGAGGGGATGCAGTGGCTCTGTGAAACTTGCTGAACTAGTTGTTTGAGTAAGCCATGTGGCATTGTCTGGTTTGTCCCTTTTGCACCTTCTGCAGTTTTGCAGAAACTGGCATAGAGATACCATGGACTGCACAGAGGTAGAATTCTGTGTTCAGAAAGCAGCTTACCTAGGGTACCCGAGCGCGTGCCGAGTGCTGATCAGTAAAGCTGTCGTGCAGACCACTTATTTGGCAGTGGCTCTGGGATTTTGCACTGCACTTCATTGTGCGATGTAGATTTGACTAATATCTCCCCCAGGAACTGCTAACAGCTGCTGCCTCCTTGCAATCTAGGCAAAGGGGGTGGTTGTCTTCTCCTTTCCTTTTACAACCTTACCACAGTCCTTGTCTGACTTCTGTAAGCACAAAGTTGAGCTTTGGTTTTGAGATTCCTTACAAGAAGTATGTCTGCACATTAGTGATGGAACAGCACTATAGACTATACCTATTTTTTTTTTCTGTCTTTTAATAGAAATTAGAGTTGGGGAAGTGAGAAGAGAAAGGAACAGATGTATTTTAGCTAGTCCTCGATATTGGCTTAATCTTAAAACTGCCAAATCTTCTGTGCATGCTTTCAGTATTGTATAAATTAGTATTCAACTTGGATGGCTTGTGCTTAAAATTCAGATCATGGTTAAATGCTTTTCAGTGCTGGTAATGGCATGAAAGGGAAATAGAAATTACTCTTTAATGTCATCCACATATACCTGAGACAGTATTAAAATAGATACAAGAAGGGATAAGCACAAACCTTACAACTTAATTAAACATCTTGTGAGCGTAGAAACTTAGTCATAAAGGCTTTCTAAGATCATAAGGGTATTTATTGCATGCGAAGTGTTTGAATTTAGTGTTTGATTCAGTCTGTGTTATTTTCAATGGGAGCAGAATTTATTTCTGATGAGAAAGAAATATACAATATAGCTTATGTTCAAAACAAGGGCCATATGAAAATCACTGAGTAAAAGTAAAAAAAATATCTCCCCACCCATACCCAAGCTGGCTACATACCTCTACTTCTAGTTGTCATAATGTACCGTTGAAGTCCTTAGAACCACCTTACCTTTAAGGTACTTTCTAAACAGAATTTATGGCATAGTTATAAGCATGCCACTTATAAGCAGGGGAAAACTTTATGTGCCTCCTCTATTCCTTTTCCTAAAATTTTTAGAGGCTTTTCAGTGACAGAATCATTAATTACTGAAAGGAGAAATTCATTCATTTTCTGAAGATCGAGGCCTATTTAAATGTCATAGGGAAGGAATGAATTTAGTTATATAAAGACACTGTCAAATATAGAACAAAATGAGATTTTTCCTCCCCTAAATACATTTCAGTTATAGCAATTAAGTATTTCCTGCAGAAAATATTTCAGATAGAAATGTGTTTAGTTGACCACGTGCCATCAATAAATCTATTTAAATTTTAAACTAGAAATGTTGGGAGACTAAGGCATTGTCTACTGCTTGGGTGGAATATCTGCATTCCATTATCATTAGTCAGATGGCAGAGATTTATGACAGTTGAATATTGACTTCCTGATACCGAGGGAATGAGAATTCACTGTATTTTTTAATTTGTATAGGATTTTGCCAAATAACTTCCCCTCATTTTTTGTTTAGAATGTTGTTATATTATCACTAATACTTTTGAAGTAGGACCAAAAAAAATCTACAGGAAAATTACTTCATTGTTTGTTACTTTAGACCTTGTACTTCAACCAAATTGTACATGCTCACCTAAATATATATAAAGGAAGATTAATAAATCATTGATGGCACAATGAAAAGCATATCTCAGACTTAAATCCTCAATATGTTGTGTAGTCTCTAATGTATATGGTAGACTATTTGGATAGATTTCATGTAAAATTTGCTATTAACAGCAGCAAAGAGATATTCTGCCTGACAATGGTCATCTTCAGCTTTTATCTAAGAGCCATATCAGGACATACATCAGGAGCCATAGAACTGACACTCATAGGATGATTTCCATTCCTCTAGTAGACTGTGACCATGTGTATGTTATCAGTCCCCTTTGTGACTTCTCATGCATCTATAAATTTGGTATATGAAAGTAATACACTGCCTGCTTCAGAAGTTTTGTGAAGCTTTTGAATTTTCAGAGGTACTTTGAACACTGGGTGAAAGATTCTTCAGTGATCTAATTACCAAGATAGGAAATTCTGTAGCCATTTAAAACATGTATAGAGGTAGAAACATGTATAGAGGTGACTAGACATACTATGGGTTTCTCCTCCTGCTAAGGAGTTAAGTTCTCATATTGGTCACAGATCAGATCAAGAATAACTTGCTTATTTTCCCAGATATTGGGCAGATTAGTTTACCTATAATGTTACTGTGCTTTATATTTCTGGTCAGGAGTGTCACGTGGTGAGAGCTTTATCAGAGCTTTATCTGATGCTTTCTCTTCACAAGTGAGTAGGGAGGAAGCTTACTGACAGCTATCCCACTCCTCAGGTCTGGATATAATCAGGTCCAGTGACAGTGGGTACTGGAATCAGCAAATTACTCAGTAGGGCAGCAGACAAAACTGTTTATCTTTAACTGAATGTTAAATATATCAAATCAGTGACCAACTCAAAGTATTTGGATTGCATTTATACTAAAGAAATAGTCTGTTTAGAATTTCTCAGAAGCTGCAGTTGCTGTTGAAAATATATTTTGACTCAGGTTTTTTGCTAAGTCTGTCTCAGATGTGGTAATGCAATGCAGTGAGTTATGACTTCTGTAATATTCTTGAAGATAAAATATAGTCAAAATAATGATTTATTCCTGCATCATAAGCCATGTGGTAAGAATGTCCTAGACCTGACACAGTTATTCTGAGAAACCTTACTGTTGGCAATTTGATAAGTTAACATGATTGCTACCAGACCAGATAGAGAAAAATCCCATCCATTATCTCAAGGCTTTTTTTATCTGTAATTGGACGGATTAATCATCAGATGCATTCAGTATCCATTTTTCATGAACCTGGACTGTGTTCCTTTCGAATAAACTACTGAAGGTTTAATGTCAGGCTTCACCAATCTGTACTAATTTGTTAGTGCACTTTGAACAAATAGAGACTGTTAAAATTTGTCTCCAGTTCCTGGAATTGTCATTATACATAATTTCTGAATATTCAAGGTAAAAGGAGTTATTTTCTATCAAATATATAAAAGTTGTAAGTTCAGCTCAGAAAATAGACAACTTACTCCAGTGTCTGAATTGCATAAATATATTGCTCTGCTGTGGTCAGTCTTCATTTTATATCATGTTTGTGCTTAAATGCAAGGCCAGATGCACAGATTAAGAGTACATGGCCTTTTGTAGCCCCAGGTCTTTGAGGGAAAAGCAGGAAGATTAAGAAAACCATATGTAACTGCCAGTGAAGGAAAACACAGTATTACTAAAAGACAAGCTGGGCACATAGTGGCATTTGTATATTGAAAAATAATGAGTAATCAGCGCATAAAACTCTTAAAAATGGTGATTCAGTGTTTTCTTGCCCATCTGATAACTGTCATGTTCGTATGACTGTATATTTAGAGAGTGTTCACACCTTGAACTTGCAAAGGAGTTTGCTGGGACATGCAATTATGCCCCAAGCTTCTCAGGTTCCACTGAAGAAGCATACTCGTGTACAGAGAAATACTTGCACTGTATTAAGTTACCATTTTAAACGACGTAGTTAAACTCCACTGTAAAAAATATAGGGAAAACACAGGATGCAAGGATGCATCAGGTGAAAGACAGGAAACCTGACTTGCTGACAGGCCATATTACCCTGTGCAATGTTTCTCCAGCCTCCAGTTGTGACCACAAGAATAGCTTCTCATACTTATTAAGAGAGGAAGAATGCAAAACTCTTTTCTACCAGATAGGAATAAATTATAAGAATTTATTGTCCTACTTCCAAGATACCCTTCTACAGGAAAGTGTATTCAGAATCTGAATTTTTAGACTTTCAAGTCCACATCATACAATCTAGGACAACTGGTCAGCCTAAAATAAGCTTCTGAGAAACCGGGCTTCTAATGTTTTAGAATTTTCAGTGTAATTAAAAGTTGAACTTTTGCTAGGAGGACTTTATGGAACTCTTTGGTTATATGTTTTCTAAATTCAGAAACTTTCTTTTTGACAATTACAGTCTCTAAACTCCTGTGTAAGGGGTGGGGGGATGAAATACCAAAAAGAAATCCTATTACTGAATATTTCAGGTTTCCAAAAATGCACTATATTGGTTTAGAGAACCTCCGGAAAGGAGGAGTTCTTTTTTAAAGGACTATCAAATTTAAAAGAAGCTTTTGCATTATGGCAGTAATACAGCAGTCCTGAATCATAATAGGAAAAGCATTTAGAAAAATGTTCAGTATGGTTATAACAAATTTTATTCATAACCACTCTGGACAGGACTAGATATAGTCTGCAGCCCCACTGGGTATGTATTTCAAACTGAGAGTTGTATGAGATCAATTACTAAAGAAAGTCCTCTTAAGAAAATGCATACAACAAATGTTCTCATGACACTATCAGTGGTAAGCATCCAGTGAAGATGTTTATACCATATTTTTAACCTTATTGGATTTCAAACCGTATTAAAAAATTCCTGTGCTTTATATGAATAAGATTAAATTTAATCTTGAAGGAAGGCTTGTCATTCTCTCCTTTTACTGTTGTGCAGATAGTGTATGTGGAAGTGGATGCAGTGATCCCTATGATCCATGTAAAATTCTTTTGGAATGTAAGGTGTTACATAAATATTTAGATGCCCAGTACAATGCAGTATTGCTATAATTAATATAGCAGAGGCTAATGAGGCACAGAATTTATACGGTCTCCTCAAGCCCTTGAAGAACTACAGAACATAAATGAAGGCAGTAAGATACCCAATTGGTTAACCTCAGTTGTTTTTTTTATTGGAAGTCCAGATTCTCAATCTGAGACAAGGAACAGATATGAAAAATTACCTCTGTTTTGCAAGTCTAGTTATATATAACCTCCTACAGAGACAAACCATTAAGAATAATGAAGCTATCTTAAAAACACAATTAGGAACAACAAATTAACGGAGTTACCGATAAAGAAAAGTGGCCATGGCTGGGGAGAAGAGACTGTATTTGTGCTGTTTTAAGAGGGAGATGAAAAAGCACTATCATTCTTGTCACAGCGTGAGCCTTATTCCCTGCTGTGCCATCTCATAGTTTGAGATTACACTTTTATAACCTCAGAACTGCTATTGATGCTTTTTCTTTTCTTTCCACCCTAGTGGTAAATTCAGGAGCTTTTAAAATTACAGCTTTAAGTGTTGCTCTGGAATTGTTCTGCACTGGAATTTATGTTTTTCATCACATCCTGGGATGATGGAGGACACTAATATTTTTCCATAGAGCTTTTTGAATTTTGCATGAATCAGCAATCTTTTCTTCAATACCCTTCAAGAAAATGTAATTTTCAGAATTACAGTTGAAAAGGAAAGCTTTGCTTCTATTTGGATATTTTTCCAAAGATAGGCAAAATGAATTAATTAGGAAAAGTATTTGCATGGTTCTGTGCAGGAACATATATATATATGCCTGTATGTACCTATAGATGCACTTACATGTTTGTTTGTATACAGAGAAAGAGACACCTACCTACATAGTGCAGAGAAACAGTTTGTTAAATTAAAGCTTGTAATCTCTTCTTATAGGACAGTATTTGCTTGGATTTTTCTAGCATTATTTTGCATTTTATGTCATAATTTGGAAGACAACGCATTTTACTGGATGTAGAAGTAAATTCTATGTCACTTTCCAAAATAGTTGAAAGTAATTAAAATAATGCTTTTCATAGCACTTAGGAAAAAATAGTCCAGTGGGAAATTTATTTTTTTCAGTTGTTTGTTGGATAAAATTTGGCCTTTTCCAAGCCATATACCCCTTAGTAAACGTATGCTTTAATAGACAGAAACAATTTAAAGACATTGATATAGCAAGCCAGAATTCTACCTGGATCTATAATTAAGGAGTAAGGAATGAGTTATATATCAAGTAATTCTAGTCTGTACGTTATCTAACATACAAGAGTAATAAACCTTAAAAGTGCCTATAAATAAGACTTCAGTGGAAAACATGACATTTCAGTACTGATAGGATACACACAGCTAAGTTATTTTACAATATGCTCTACTGAATAAATATGCCTAGGGAATCTCACTTTGCTTGTGTGTTTATGCCACAAACTGCCAAATACTAACAAGTGTTTCAAAAGGCTGAAATATTAGGCTTACCTGCAAATTTGATGTGGAATTTATTCTCAGGTTTCAGTATCTGGACATACAAAGGACAATTTGGAGCAAAATCTTTAACAGCCCATGCTCTTAAAATGGTTTGATGATCCTAGAATAAAGAATATGACGTGATGGCAATAAAATACAAGTAACTATCTTACATTAGAGAAAGAACCTCTTAATCAGATTGACTTCATTGAAGAAAACTCATTTTAGGATTATATAATACTATCTAGTATGGAGGTTTACATACATGTTGCAAGTAATATTGTGTATGATGTATGCTATACATATTTAAACACCTAACTATATATAGACAGGCATGACTCAGGTACTCTGTGTTCACCAAGAATGTGTCTCAGGCCTCTGCTTTCAGGCACACTTTAGGCAGGAGGATAATCACCAGCAGCGGATAATTTTAGACAGGTATTGCTCCAGAAAACTCAATCCATATGGCCCCCAGGATCAAATAGGTGCAAAGAGAGCAGGCCACTGTCCTTGTATGGTTGCTTTATTTGAAAGGTTGTGTAGACTCGGGGAAGTCTCTAACAGCAGTAGAAAAAGTAATATTTCCACCCATCTTCAAACAGGGAGCTATACTTCTGGGCACATGAATGATGTGCCTCAGAGGGCCTGTGAGGAGTCACTGAAGGAATGGAGCTCATTCAGCCTGCAGAAGAGATGGCTTCAAGGGGAGCTAACAGCAATGCCTAGTGTCAACAGGATGGTTATTGAGCAGATGGAGCTAGTACACAGTGATGTGTGGTCGGATGACAAGAGACAATGGATGTTAAGTTGAAAAGAAAGATTTAGCCTAAATATAAGGAGAAACCTTTACCCCTCGAAGACAGTTGGGCAGTGGAACAGGCTGTGCTTGAAAGGCTGTGCTGTCTCTGCCCTTGGGTGCCTTCATATCAACCTAGATATAAAACCCTGGGTAACATGGTCTGTTCATAACTGACTCTTGTCAGACTATAGACACCTCCTGAGCTTCAATCCAACCTCCGTTTTCCTGTGGTCCTAGTATGATACGTTCTCTTTGTTGGAATGGAGAAGAGAGGGTTTGTTTCCAGAAATCTTCTACTAATAAGGTATATTGTTCCTTTCCTGTCTTATTGCAAGCATTGGGAATTGTTTAATTTGGAATGGGTGGCATTTGAATGTGGAAGAATTGCGTGAAAACTTGGATGATAGCGATGAGTCATGTCTAATTAATCAAGTATGATGTATTAGATATGTCCTTCCAAGGAGACTCAGAATTTTAACAATATTAAATGGGAACAGCAGGGATTAAGAGTTTAAAATTGTGGATAATTCTATTAACATATCAGCTCAAAAGCAGATCTAAATTTTTGTGCAACTAAAACTCTTGCATAAATTATATTAAGATTTCACCAGCTACAGGATTCCAAGAGATTTCCCAGCCTGTTAGCTTTTGTACTTCTTCCCACATGTCAAGAGTGAGATAACTGCAGGATGAATACTGCTATCCTACAAAAGTAAATTATGTGATTATGCATTAATATATTGAATTTCAGGAAATATGGTTGATTTCAGTGTACTGGTAATCAGTTTTTATTTGTTTCGGAACTAAAAAGGAATATGTGAGAGCTGCATGTAGGAAGTAATAATTGGGTAGAAATGCCTTGCCTAGTCATGAAATTGGTGGCATTAAAAGATAAAATGTAAAGAATGATTCATTATGTTTGCAGCATCAGCAGTAAGAAAAGCTTTCAAACTCATGAACACAAGGGAAAATCTCTCTCTGGAACAGAGTGTAATTGACATTTTCAAACCATAATATTGTAATGCCGATTGAGATGTTAGCAGGTACTTTTTCTACTAAGAAATACTAGAATGGAGTTTTAAGAGGAAGATCTTTTGAGGATGATGAAATACTTTATTTCACATTTCTCTTATTAGCAGTTTCACAGATTTAGGATTGTTGTGCCCATTCAGAAGATTGCAGAACTTGCATGTACACTGCTGTACACTTTCCTTGTACTCAACTGGTTCTTCACTTTTTCTATAGCATATGGTGACTTATCCTCCTTAAGGGTTTTTTTGTATTTAGGGTTTTTTTTTCCAGTTTTGCCTTAAGGGAATTAAACACCAACTCATTCTAGAAGTAGTAAATGGCTGGGTATTGATATAGATGGCAGTTATACTGATATACTACAGGAAAGGTAG
This sequence comes from Gallinula chloropus, assembly GCF_964237585.1. Classification (NCBI taxonomy): domain Eukaryota; kingdom Metazoa; phylum Chordata; class Aves; order Gruiformes; family Rallidae; genus Gallinula; species Gallinula chloropus. Next base: position 28,199,427 of record NC_140091.1, read on the forward strand.
GAGGTTTGGGCATGGATTTGGGACAGATTTGAAAAACCTGTATCGTAGATGGTACCTAATTTTTTTATGCACAGTGTGTTGTGGAGATGCATTCAGAGTCACTTGCAGCGATGGTTTGACATGAACAGTTTCCTCCCTTTCTTTCCACAGTAATTATTCACAGACCACAATGGTTTGCAAGAGTGGTGAGAAAAGACTTTCCTGTGTGCCACTTGCATAGAAATATAGCTTATATCCAGTGAAATTTAGGTGAATTATTTTTTCATTCTTGAGTATTCCATACATGAGCTAAGATTAAAGTTACTGTAATAAACCAAAACTATAGCAGTAAATACAAGTTTGGTTGTACATTTCAAACTAAGTTTATTCTTCCTCTCCTATTTACAATGTTAGATATTTTCTTTTTCTTAATTTTTGTCTAAAAATCCAAGGTACAAGAATTGTTTAAAAAACAAATGAATAATGCTTATTAAAAATATTTGAATTACATCATTTTAGTAACAAACCTAGCCATAGAGTGTTGTAAAAGTAGAAATATGAATCTCAACATAAAATGTTTTTAGATAATTGTCTAGGAAAGGGAAATAATCTATAAAATTAAAATTTCTTTCTGATTATTTGGCACACTTGCTGTTTTAACACTGCAAAATATGTATTGCTTTCATTTGCAGTCCCAGAACCTTGCATCCCTAGAACTCAAGGTGGGAACTGGGGGAGTAAATCCCCCCCGCCCACTGTAAGAGCAGAGCAAGTCCGAGACCGCCTCATGAGAGTGAATGTCTACAAGTCTATGGGGCCGGATGACATGCATCCCAGGGTCCTGAAGGAGCTGGCTGATGTGGCTGCCGAGCCGCTCTCCATCATATTTGAAAAGTCGTGGCTGTCAGGAGAGGTCCCTGGGGACTGGATAAAAGGTCATGTCACTCCCATTTATAAAAAAGGGAACAAGGAAGACCCAGGGAATTACAGGCCGGTGAGCCTCACCTCTGTGCCTGGGAAGATCATGGAACAGATCCTCCTGGATGACATGTTGGAGCACATGAGGGATGAGCGTGTGATCCGGGACAGCCAGCACGGCTTCACCAAGGGAAGGTCCTGCCTCACCAATCTGGTGACCTTCTATGATGGGGTGACAGCATCGGTAGATAAAGGGAAGGCAACAGATGTCATCTACCTGGACTTGTGCAGGGCCTTTGACACAGTCCCCCACCATGTCCTTATCTCTAAATTGGAGAGAAGTGCAATGTATCTATCTTGTGATGCCATTACGGCAGTGTAACTGTATTACAGCTATAGTTATTACCAGTATAGTAATATCACACAACTTGATCTCAACCATCTCCGAAGTTTCATAAAGCATCAGAACCAAGATTTCTGCAGAAGGTGGTCTTCCATACATTTATATAGCCTATTCATGAATTGTTTGCAGGATAATTCAAGAGAGACTTCTCTTTCCAATCCTCCTTGGGTTAAAACAACAGATGCACTGTTTGCATGCACCCTAAGTTTTGTGGAGGAATTTGATGAAGGCAGCCCATTGAAGTCACTGGCTGATTTTATGGTGTGGCACAGACTACTGCTCTTATACCCTCCAATCCAAAGAATAAAAAATTGTCATCCAGACTCAAGTACAATTTGAGTTGTATCCTCCAAAAGTGAAAAAAGATGTCTCTCTTGCTTGCTGTAGCAGTTGAATAGCTTACATCTTGGTCTGAGGCATAAAAATAGCATTTGATAGAATAAAATTTGGCAGAGCTTTTTGTCTTGCCAGGGAAGATAAAGTTTCTGGTAGGAGACTGGAAAGCTGACAAATTTTGGGTCTGACTATTGGAAGTTCCTAGCCCTCCACGTGAAAAAGGAAGCAACTGACAATTTTTATGAAGTAACTGCATGTCACCTGTTACTGTACTTCTTAGATACAATTGATATCCATGGGTCATAAGCAACACAGGCTTTGGCACTAAAACTTACTAGCTAACAGAATAGCAAATGATGAACAACCAGTGGTATCTATGGCAAATGAGTAGAACTTCTGCTGAGTTCTGTAGCTGGGAAAATAAAAATCCTTGTTCATTTTGAAAAATCACAAGAGTAACAGCTGTTCTGGTTGGGAATCTCCTTGATGCATCTGTTAACCTTTATTTTGACATCTATCAGACACAGGAGAGGATCCTAACACTTTTTCAGCTTCTCAAGCACAGCAGGGTGAAATGTCAGTTGTAGTTCTCAAGACTAGTACTGGGTTGACAACTGAACTTCCTTCAGCCCAGTGACAAACTACAACCTTAGGTACTACGTAGCTGAAATTCTCAGTAGCAACTGTAGCTGGAGCAGTGTAGGAAATCAAAACCATTTTATTTCAGAGCTCCAGGGGGCAGCAGCATAAAACTATGTTTAAATAAAAAAAGGAAAACACTTGTCCTATATTCTCCTTGCAGTATAAATAATTGCATTCCCTGTGCAAAGGAAATCTAAGCAAAACCAGAGAGAGGTGGCATCTTGTTTAAAAACTTCAGATGACCTTCACCTTCAGAGTTATCAGTGCTACTGCTGAGATACTGTGCCATTAGGACTAGCCTGCCAGCCACCTAACAGGGCATTCTGTCCCAGAGGAAGGTAATTGGATTCAGCCTTTGATGAGTTTTGCCTCTGCATGCTCCAGATACAAGGATACATGGGATTTGATAACAGTCTGTACTGGAAGCTAGTATGTACCAGGTACTGTTTTGGTGTGTCCTGGGGCATGCCATCCCCAAGGGCAGAAAGGCTGCCTAGAGACAGCTGTAGCTGAAACCAAAACTAGATAGTGCTGTCCAGAATGGATGGAAGTTCCACTGTCTGCAATGCAGGAGACTTAAGCAGAGGTGAAAATCGTCCTTCATCTCTATAAATTTTAGAGAGGTTATGAGCAGAGATGAACAGCTTACCTCTAAAGTGAATCCTGTGGTATTGGTGCAGCTGTCCTTAAAGCTGCATAAACCTTCTAAGTGCAATGTAAAACATATTTTGCTTGTATGGAATTTCTCATTCCTAGCCATTTCACAACTGGCAAGTTTGATTTGTGAAATGAGTTGTTGCAGCAACTGATTTATTCTGAACTTCTTGGCTAATTTAGGAAAGGCAGTTTGGCTTTTTGATATTTTTCAGTCTCTCAGAAGTTACTGGTATTTTCCAAGGTACTGCAAGAACTCTTGCTTGTTCATGTCCTTAAAAACCCTACCACCTCCCTCACTTCCAAACAGTACATTCTGAGCGCTGGCCTTATTTGACTACTCCAGGATTACTTGCTGCCAATTCAATGGCTTTTGCTACTGTGTTTTCAAGCATCTCCTGCTGATTAATCAAATTCAAAGATCCCAGCTCAGTACATCTGAATATTATAGTAGGAGAACAGATTTATTTCTCAGCAAATTCATTGGCTTTTTGCAAGTGATGGGTCCTGCACAAGTTCTTCAGCTTTGAATAAAATATTTTTTAAAGAATGTTGACAGTCTACAAAAAGTTATTTTTGATAAAACTGCCTGCTGGAAGCTCATTTGTCTAGAGAGGAAATAATCCTTTCTTCTTGCTAGCTGCAGCTTATGTTGCTTTTTTTGTTCTTCCTTCTCCGATAAGCCATGTGTGTAGGTATGGAAACAACTTAAATTTTGATGACAGATGAATTGTAGCAAGGGATAGAGAATACATTATGAAATACTACATGCATAATGCAAACCCCTCATTTGCCATGTCTTAACTGTAGCTGGTTTTAATACTTAGAAAAATAATTGCTATTTCTTATTATGTGGCAGCAAAACTGTATTTTTTCATCGATATAGCTTACAACATACTTAGTGAAATATAAATACTAGCTTGATCTCATTAAGTAATTTGTAAGCATCTTAATTTAACTTTGTGAGTACTCAGGCATATTCTGATCTTCCTTTGGAATTCAAGATTAAACTGAACAGATGCAAGTGTACAACAATTTAGTATGCAGCTCATGATGAAAAATTTAATATTTTGTTCATAAATTCTTTCTCAGTGGTCTTTTTTCCTGTATATTCATGATCAGTAAGTATTTTCATTAGTTTGAAAAACCCTAATTTATATTAAACCAGTTTAATTCTTTTATCACATATCTGAGTAGAAGCTTGAATTAGCAGTGTTCCTTTGTGGACAGTAACTTACCTGACTAATTAACTAGCAGCATGGGTAAAAGCATATCTGTCATTCTTCACATTTAAAATTGGCCAATATGAAAAAAGGTCAAATACTCAGATATAATTGTTATTTGGTATTAGTTACAATTTATCTTTACTTTGTTAGTAGTAAAATTTCAATACTTGTGAATGGAAATACCAGTCAGTTGATTTCTGATTTAATAAATATAACTCTTTGAATTGGATATCTGGAGAAAACTCTGATATTAGTCCAGCTAATTTGAATAAAACATTTTTTGACAGACTGCTACCCTCTGAAGTGATTAATGGCCTTATATATCTCTGTATAGCTATAAAGTACCATGATAGTGCTTATATAATATTCTGCCATTGTTCCATAAAAAAAGGAGGGAACTCATACAATTTACTGTGTCCAGCATCAAAATTGCTTTCTGAAAGTGCTGTATTCTTAGATTTTTTTTTTTAAAGTCCTGTAGAAATGTAGAAATTCTTACATTTTAAAAAAAGAAGTTCAATATAGAACTAAAATGTTCTGTGGAATCCTGACTTCTTTGGCAGGAAGGTTGTGTCATTTCTTTTTTAAAAAAGCAGAAGTACTATGTGAAGTGAGACATTAGATATGTTTCCTAAATGTGTGGAATATTGGCCTTACAGAACCAATGGAAACCTTTTCGTTATTGTCACTGTGACAAGAAGGTCACCCCATGTGCAAAGCCAGGTAATTTTAACTTCTGTTCACAGAAGTCTCAGTCCCTGAGGGGAATAAGGGCAGTAATGGTATAAACAATATGCATGTTCATTCTTAGCTATTTTTTCCAAAACTTACAGCTGCTGTCCGGTCCACCTCACAGCGGCTACTCAGAATGAAACAAGCTTCAGCATCATCCATTCTAGAAGAGGGGAAAGAAGCCTGTTACATACCAACAAAATAACTGTGGACTTGTGTTTCATTGTTTATAGTCTTATATTCTTATAGAAACAGAATACAGAATAGTTTAGTCTGTCTGTTCTTATGCATTTTCTGAATGTCAACAGCAGTCACCTTGTGCACTAGCTCACAGTAGACCAGGACTTCTGGCCTAGGTTCTGGGAAACTTTCTTTCCTTAGTGCCAATAGAAGCTGGGCCAAAGTCATAAAAGCAGAGAGGCCTCAAAAGCAGTTTGCAAAATAAGTATTTATCTGCCATGAGTATAAAAGATGAATAAATAGCACCAGCCTGCGTAGTGTGTAAGAGTATGATATGTACAAGTTAGTTTTGGTAAGAATCAATGAGCAGGGAAAGATAACATTGTCTTGTCTTGCCTAGTGCTAGCAGAAAGATGAGTACTAGGATAATGTGTTTGGCACAAATGTAAAACCATTTCTGTGTATGTGTGCATTAAATTAATCATTTGATAATGGTTCTCTTAAAGAACTTTTAATGCCTAATTGTTCTCTAATGGATACAGGTGGTCATGTAATAAAAAGAATGGTGGTGGGAGTGAGGAGAAAGAGCCTGACTGAAGGTTTCATCAAAGTTTACTTTTCCTCTCTAGCCTCAGATCTTGATATCCTTCTCCAATGAATCCCACTTCACTTGGTAGTAGATGGAAGTAAAGAAATAGGGACTAGGTTCACCTCCTTGGGTGAATGGGTTTTCTGGGGAGGGGAAAGCGAGACAAAAGCAGGGGAAAATGAACAGACAATTCCCTGCTTATTCCAGCAACTCCTTTCTGTAGTGTGGAATGGGACCTGAGATTCCTAACTCTTTGGTTTCTCTGCTGCAAAAAATGGAATTGGTGGTTATTAGTAACAGTTTAAGCCATTGGGACCCCAGGCTTAAACTGAGAGCCCGGTTTTTAGGTATTGTACAAACATAAAACAAAAAGACAGTCCTTGCCATATAAGCTCCACCTGACATGACAAAGTATATGCAGACATGGGAAACAGGAAGAAACAGTGTGACAATACCTGAATATAAAACTTATGGTAGAAAGTGTTCTCACTAGATAGCAGCTGAAGAGAGGATGGGATGGAGAAGACAGGGATTACTTTACAGATGCTTCTGAGAAATTCATCCTGGATTGAAAGGACAGCAGGGGTGATATCACAGTGGGACTTATATGTTAATCTGTGGTACGTGTGACAAAGAATAGCACTATAGACTTGTGAGAAGGTAGAGATAATACATGTCAAGAACATAAATACAGTTTTAAGTGGGGCAAAAATCAGAGTTTGTATGAGAAAGCACCTACAAAGATATGGGCTTAGTCTACACAGGATGCTCTACAATATAATTCCAAGTTTATGATTCAGAGTAGGATACGGGTTTTATTTTGGTAACAAAAATTAAGATCTATTTACAACTGTCTGCAACTAAAGTTGATGAATAGATATCCGTAATGAGATGTGAGAAAGCTTATCCAGCCTTTTCGGTTTTGACGGTCGAAATACTGATTAAATCTTTGTGGTTTGTGTAAGATCATTCAGAGAAAGTATGAACAAAAGAGAAGGATAAAGTCAGGCCATTGTAGATTTCACCACTGGCAACTAGCAGCAGGAAAACAGGGGAAACCTCAAAAGATTAAAATACTTGAAAATGGAAAAATCACTGTAAAACATGCAAATCCATGTATCCAAAACAGCACTGATTAGGAAGATATTTATGGGCTGTGTGAGTAGTTTCAGCTAAGCATAGGAGGAGAATTGGGAACATAAGGTCTTTAACCAAGTTGTAAAAAAGAAAATTAATTTAAATCAGATGATGGTGTGATGACAGCTGATGAGATAACTGGAATTGACAATGATGATTTTGTAAGGAAAAGAAATCTCATGAGGACAGATTCGGCTCTTTCCCCAATGTGTTTCTGTAACTTCTTGAATATCTTCAGCCACTAATGATAAGGATAATAACCTGAGGCTAACACCTCTGGATGTGATGAATTTTAAAAAGCAACACTAATAGCAACTCTGTTAAAAATATTTATTAGAATCCAGAGTATGAGTGAAGTGTTATTTATGTCCTAATAACTGAAAAGCTTTATCAATTACACCATTTTTATCTGCCAGAAAACTGAATCTGAGACAAAAAACCCAATAGTTCCACTACTTGAGGATGGCAGAAATTAAAGGGACTTTATATAGAATCATAGAATCATTTAGGTTGGAAAAGATCTTTAAAGTTACCAAGTCCAACTGTTCAACTAACACTACCATGTCCACCATTTAATGATGTCCCAAAGCAGCACATTAACATGTCTTCTAATACACCTCCAGGAATGGTGACTCAACCACTTGAAGAAAAAATTGTGAAAGGAAAAAGTTTAAGGTAAAGAAAAAGATTGGATGTGCAGAGGATTAAGACTTGTGATGGTTCATTAAAGAAAGTGGAAGGAGAGAGAAAAAATACTTGGAGTCATGACAGAACATGGGAGAAAGCTGTAGGGGCAGGAAATCAAGCATTGTAGTGTTACTCACTTTCCAGTGCTAGTCTGTTTGGACAGTGAGAACTGTTTTAATCAGCTGTTGTGTTGTTTCAAATGCTGAATTAGTTGTAAAGTTTCCATTCATGCTGATGAACAATATAAGTATCAGTGTGCTACCTAATGACAGAGTTTGTTCTGGGTTTGTTTCTTTGTTTAAACTGGGCACATAAGCACTCTCCAGAGAACACCAAATATTTTGCACAGTGAAGCTCTCAATGATAGGAACCAAGAACAAACATCATTTTTGTAGTCAAATTGTGTAAGACAGCATATAAAGAAAAATACACTGTTTAGACAACTCACTGGTTACCTCTTATGCAGTCAGCCAACTTCTGATAATTCCCTTCACTTTTTCACACAAGTTTATGTCATTTGGACACTGACTTTCACATACATGTATACCTTTTGATAATGAGACACTTTGTTATTTTTTGTTGTTGTTGGTAACCATTACTTTATTTATGTGACGTTTACCATGTGCCTTGTTATCTTCTCAGCAGATTATCCTCTCATTAGAAAAGAAATACAGCAAATATCTTAGGTACTGGCTTATATTTCATACTGAATGTTCTATTAAATTCTCACTATGCTTCTTCACTCAGGAGAGGTTGAAAATTATTCTATGACAGGTACATTCAATTACATGTTCTGCAGGAAAGAGCACAGTTCCACAGTTGACTACCTCCAGGTTATTATAAGTGAAATTCAAGATTATCTTTAGGGAACAGACTAATTTTTCTTCTCTTAATGTGTAGAACAAATGCCAGCTAAATCCCCACATTAATTCCTTCTTGAAATTATCAAGAAAGCAAAAAAGAGGAACCTTTCTCTAAAAGAACATTCCTAATCCTGGAAAAAGCTTTATTGTTTTTTAAAATTTTAAACAGATAGAGAAGTAGTTGTTTCTTCAGTGGTGGAAATCTGAGAAGGTTAACACTGCTAACTAGACAGATTAGATTCTTGGAAATAACTCTCCTGGGCTAAAGAAGGCTGAATGACACAAATACTCAGACAAGTATTGGCTTAATTTTAGACATTTATGCTAATTGCTGAATAAGTTCTTACAAAGAGCAATGAAGATAAGTTAAATCAGTCATTTGCTAAGAATCACCTTTCTCTCTCCTTGCAAAGTTTAAAGATGTGTGAATTCCACAGTGAATTCCTTCACATCTTCCTGAGATTAAGCAATGGGGGGTGGGGGTTGAGGAACCTCGTTTGACTGATGTGTTTTGATTAACATCATTCACTACTGACTGCCAGAGAGGAATTTTTAGAAGTGTGGAAGTATGCAGTAAGAGGAAGGCCCTGAAGGAAGAGAAAGTACATGGAGGTGTAGTACAGGAGTTGCCTAAACTACAGGGCTGAATTTAGGAAGAAAACAAAACTGTGCAAGGATTCAAAGGGTGGTAATTATTTCTGTTTACTTTTTTCCCCTTCAGTTGGTCAGGAGATCTACCATCACATTTACCATCTTTGCTGCAAAGAGCAGAAGAAAATTCTAGCATTTCTGTCAGTTTTGGAATTTTCTGTGCTGCTTTTTCAGAAGAAACCACAGGCACTGTTTCAATACCTTTAAAAACTGAGACAGAAAAGACAGTGAAGAAAAAATTGGTCAAATGAAAGAGCTTACAAATATTTGTTCCGTGAAAATTTTCAGATATTAAGAAAAACTGATTATATCAAAGAGTCTTGCTTTCTAAATACATGTTATTTCTTTATAGCACAGCTTCAGTTAATTGTCAAACTTAATGATCAAACAATATGAGTAAAACAAAAGTAAAAAGCAATATTGGTCAATATTTGCCTACTTAGCTCTCAGCAGGTCTTGATCTTTTAGTGCTGAGCCTTGCAGATAGATAACTCTTTGGGACCACATTGGGATTTGTAACACCCTTCGGACCTGAGCATCCATCTCAGTAGGACACAAAATAACGACATAATAGTCCTGTCAAAAACATAAGGGGGAATAGTCACATTATTTTAAGTTACCGTTTATTGTTGCTAGAGAATGAGTCAATAGAGACTCAGGATGTCAAGAATGTCTGATACTTCTCAAATTTAATTGACAAAAGTTATTTGAATGCCTGTGTTTGTGTAATAAAAATGGCTGTACAGTTGTCAACTGCTCACAAAAGATTCCAGGGTGCCAACTAAAGTCCATTTACAAACATTTTGTTTCCATATGAGCATAGGGTTATTTTAGAGACAAATATTCTGACATTCTATCTGGAAAATGTAAGTTTTCAATAATTGAAGTAAAATTATCTTCCCCCAAATTTCTTCCTCTACATTAATGCACAGGTAGAAACCCTGTTTGAT